>NC_139845.1:6141972-6741972 GCF_963691815.1 Echiichthys vipera
AAACCCAATTCACCTCTAAGGGCAGAGACACGGACATGTGGTTTTGAGCCGCTGTTTGTCACGCACCAACCCCCCTCGCCCTTCTCATCTCATCGCTTACTCTTTTTCAGAGAGAAAAGGGAGGAAAGTGACCTAATATCACGTACTGTATTCCAGAGGAATTGCACAACAAACTCTGATGTCAGGATTGGGGGGAACACAAATATGATTTTTTTGTTTTTTTGCCTGTATGCAACTCATACCATACCACCATAAATCACAACTTGGTAGAGGTTCGCCATATCGTTTAAAAAGTACTGCACATGGAATCATTAACTGTGCTTACCTTTCTTGTTTATTTGTCCTAAACAGCCGTATCACTGCTTACTCTGTTAGATTAATAACTCATGATTTTAAGGGTCTTGGGCATGGGACTACTTTATGCATGATTGATATGGATGAATATCAAAATATGAAGCCCTTTTAAAGCCTGCTGATCATCTGATGCTGTATAAGAAACTACCCGTTCATTTGCATTGTGGAGGAGACCAGAGGTGGAATTTGGAACGAGAAATATATTTATATTTTATATTATTATTTTAATTTATATTATTATATAATTTCTTTTTCGATGTGAAATCTAAAAGGTGAAGAAAGTGAAGTCTGAAAATACATTTGTTCAATTTTGAATACTTTAGGGTACTGTTATCGGAGGGGACAATTCAGGTATTTCAGAACTTGGGTGGGGGGCATGTTCCCATCCCCCCCTGGATCTGCACCCATGTCTGTCTAGATCTGTTTGTTAATTAAAAACGGTCCCATGGGCAACAGCATCTACAGCCAAGACTTCTCAAAGTCAAGTGCTGATATCTTTAGACTGAAGCTGCCGGTGTTTTCTAGCACCCCTGATTTTTGGTATTTTGTATTATTTTAGATATCAGTGGTGCAAACACACAAACTGCATCATATGTGTCTTTTTTGGGGGGTTAGTTGCCCTAAAAAAGCCAATTTGAAAGAAAAGGCAGCAAACGTTCAGCTTTATACAGATATACTTACACACACAATACTGAGTGTGTGTGTTCTCCGGTCACTGAGACACGACATGCGTGACTTCCATTACTGATGACCTCTATTTTTATAGCTGTCACATGACGAGCACTCTTACTCACTTTGTCTCTCAGTTGGGCATTCACATACAAAAGGCACAAACTGTATGCTCACGCACTCCAATAAAACCTTCACTTCTGCACGTCAGCGCTAACACATTCATAACAGACCAACCTATAGTTGCTGCGGCTCTCTCTTCCTCTCATTTCTCCCTCTTTTCTCCTCAGAAATGTCAGCCTCCTCACAGATACATCTCTTCACATATGCCACGCAAGCTTGGCATTTAAGTATCAATGCAGAAACACAAGAGGGAGTCTGGGCTTCCAGGTGTTTAAGATGCACACTTCATATGAAATATTTAAGGCCGTAGTCTTAAGTCTTAAGGTCATGGGTTACCATGCATGAAGCATATGAATGTTTAAACCTTTATTTATCAAGAAAAGGTGTTGTGAGCTGGTCTGCCCTTTCAGTTTATCGAAGAAAGACTATAGGAATGGATTGAGTTATTTACATTACTCCATAAATTGCAATTAATGAACTCCATTGACCTGAGGGAACTACTGTGTCGTTTCTAGTGTTAAAAAAGAAAGAATGAGGTTTAAATAAGGCAAAGTGACTTATCCCACAGCATTTTTGTTCATATAAGTAGAAAACAGAACCCCCATCTCTCGAAACTCACTGCAGCATGACCAGAATGCATTGCATCGCTGCTTACATGGACGTGTTCAATCATTGCTGCGTCCAAAATCCAAAATCTTCAAAAAACTGAAAAAAAGTGTGAAGATTAATTCCTCAAGTTGCAACTTTATTTCCTAATCCAAACAAAGTATGTATCGGAAGTGACTGATCTCTTTGCCATGATGTGTGTGATGCAGTAGTGTTATTGTTGTTTTGGGATTTTTAACTTAAATAATAATGCATTTTTCTTGGCTGTATATACCTGTATACTGCAGAGCTGACAGAAAGGTCTTCACAACTGTGGAACCTGCTGAGATCTCTAGGTATTTATGTTTTTTGGTGGTTGTTTTTTTGTCTAACAGATGTAGATGCATTAAGAATTTATGAATGAAATACACATTGCAGGAGCTTTGATTGTGGCAGACTAGAGCCTCTTTTGTGGCTCGTGAGCACGTACAACTTGCAGCAGGTGTCACTGTGTGAAAAGCATCAAAACTATCATGTTAGCTCAGGGCTGCAGCAGGAGAAGCAGTGACCTTGCTGTGACTGAGAATGAATCAGAGGCAGCTTGTGACCACTGGAATAACTTCTCTCCTCTGTGTCTGACCATTGAGCACTTCTTCTGGAAAAAGCTGCCTTGCCTGACAGTAGCTGTTGGAGATTTTGCCCACCCACACTGTGTCAATCGGTCAAACCGAGGAACCTTCAGCCGCAAAGGTCACGTCTCTGACCCCTGCGCTTCCACTGCTCCCTCAGACGTATGTCAGCAGCAGATTGAGCCATCTGTTGTTAACCTGAGGGCATGACTGGAGGTTATAAATGGAGCCTGGATGGGCAATACGTGGTTCTGAATTGCTTGTGCGATCGTAGAAGTGCAGCAGAGTGGATGTGAGGCGAAACAACATTTCTACGGTGATCACACGAGCCCAAGAGAAAGGACACACTCCTGTCGCGACACTGTGCGAATGTACACGTGTGACAGCGAGGGAGAGAGAGAGAAAGACAAAGTGCTTTGTGCTTTGCCCTTGTTGAAGGGAGAGATGTGTCTAAACAGAGATGGTGACATCATTTCTTGGCAGGCGGCTCCAGGGAGACCATGGTGCCCGGGCCAGGGACATGCGCTCATGTCCAATCACAGAATGAGCCACTGTACAGTATCTGTGTGTGTGTGTGTGTGTGTGGCATGCTGGGGACAGGTCAGTCAGCAAATGCCTCCCATAGCTAGTCCTTAATCAAACAGAGGGAGGTCATCCCACAAGAAGTAATGGGAATACAGTGTGTGTGCGTGTTCCTGTTTGTGCTGACAAATGTGTTTTCTCTCCTCTGTTCTTGCCCAATAAGTAATAATGACAAAAACAAAGAGCAAATCTGGTGTGTGTGCATTGTTGTTTTGTATGTCAGTGTAAAAAGTGCTTTATACTGTGTTTTTGAGTATACACATGTACAAGGAGGAAAAGTGTGTGTATGTGTGTAAGTGTGTAAACGGACTAGTGAGGGGGGAAAAACCCAGGACTTTAAGAAGTGCAGATGAAAGAGAGAGAGTGAAGGTCTGACAGTGAGGAAGTATAGTGTGTGTATACAGTATATACAGTATATATATATGTGTGTGTGTGTGTGTGTGTGTATAGATAGAGTGCCTGATGTGTGCGAGAGAGAGATAGTGCTGGCGGTAAGGTGAAAAGGATAAAGACAAAGCGGAGTCGGGGATGAATGAAAGCAGGGGGAGGCTGGGTCATGTTGCCTTATGTAATTTACAGGTCAGTGTTGGGAGTCTTTGAAAGGAACACTGATAACTCAGTGTGCTTGGATTGAGGTTACTTGTCCAGTAAATGGTGTTTTAGACTTTTGTCCAAATTCGGCCGTTCTCTCGCCTCGAAAGTACGCAGGAAAAATGTGTAATCTGTTCTAAAAGAGACGAGGAACGGAGTGAGGGGCTATGTTCTGCTTTTCTGGTGTAACTTAAAACTCTGGCGGAGCTGGAGAGCTAAAAATAAACCATAGCTAATGCTCAAATACAAATAAATCACAATAATCTTGACATAAAATACTGAATGCATGACTATTGCTTGGTAAAAATCCATTGTTACATACTGTTAAACTTATTTCGACTTGGGGCAGCAGTAGCTCAGTCCATATGTGACTTGGACTGGTGGCTGGAGAGGTGCCAGTTCATCTTCTGGGCACTGCCGAGGTGCTGTCGAGCAAGGCACCGAACCCCCAACTGCTCGGAACGCTGGTCACTGGCAGCCCCCTCGCTCTAACATCTCTCCTTAATTGCATGTATATAGGTCCTGTTTGTGCATGTGTGTGTATTTCAGGCCTGTGTGTGTAACATGTATAATAATAAGAGTGAAAAAATTCAATTTCCCCTTGCGGGATAAATAAAGAAATTCTTCTTCTTTCACTGTTCAGTCTTTTATGCTTTCAGCTATCCGATTTAACATTTCGAGGAAAACTGGCACCTTTCAATCCGTCGGTGTCTCTTTTTCAAAATAACACCAGACGAAAGCCATTTTCTCATATGAACTCTGGACCATGGCTGGAGAGTCAGGTCAGGAAATTGCAATCCTGCACATGTAGCACACAGCGGGAAATTGTACATGTCAGATGTGCTCTCACCTACTGTAAATACCCCGCCTGGTTTGGTCACCTGGGTCAGCCCGTTCTTATTCCCATGGTGTCAAATACCTCTGTTTTGTCACTTGGCCCTATTTCATACTCACTCACACACACACACATCATCATTAAGCACCTGTATGAATCAAATTGGGCTTCCAACTGTAAACACATCCGTGGCAAAATGATACGCTCAGAGCAAGTGCTCTAGAAGTAGCAAGGCACACAAAGCGTGTGTAAGGAGGAGGTCGGATGGTGGATGGGTCAAACAAATGCGTGACTTTCACCAGGAGACTGTGGTGTGTGTCCTGTAAAGCACTTAGTTTAACGCCAACCGCAATCTTTTGCTCACCCTAACCAACTGGTTTTGTTCCCCAAACCTAACTGCGTTCCGGTTAACCCCATGATCCCTGTGTTCCCAGTGACTGTAGTGGAGCGTCACATTGGTATCCACGGAGTTCACAAGTGACATCCTGTTGAAGCGTCCGTATGTGGCGAGTTGGGAAGAGAACGGGTTTCTCATTCAGGAGAGATGAGAGTTGATACATTTCAGGACTTTCTAAAAACTCAGCAGTCTTTTCAAACTACACGCTCAACGTTCAACACATAGTCTGCACACATCTGGTTAAACTGGGAAATTCTAAGTGGCTTTATACATCTGCACACACCGTCCCTAACGGTCCTCACTACTTAAGAAGACATTTGGGGTCGAGGGAACATATGACGAGGCTCTGATTCACACTTTTTTTTGTATTAAAGAGATTCATTTTCATCATTTTACACTTGAAGGAGAAAGAAAACAGTAGTTTACCAACAGTAATTCCATGCATCATTTTTCGTGTTTATTTAAAAAACTAATATTATCCTGTCTTTCA
This sequence comes from Echiichthys vipera, assembly GCF_963691815.1. NCBI lineage: Eukaryota > Metazoa > Chordata > Actinopteri > Perciformes > Trachinidae > Echiichthys > Echiichthys vipera. The sequence continues at coordinate 6,147,228 of NC_139845.1, forward strand.
CTCTTTGGCCCCCAGATGAGCTCTTGCATCATCTCGCACATACCTCACACACCTTAATACCACACACAGACACACATGCACACACTGTAATGCCTTAATGTGTCATTAGTTCATCCACTATACAATACTTTACAGTCATTTCCTATGAGGTCCTATGGCTCAGCATGACATCATCAGAGATATGAAAGACACAGCGGATTAGACAAACTCATTAGGCCTTCAGTATGTCTCATCTCCATACGGCACAGAGACCAGTGTTTAAGCAGAGGAGGCGTACAGTAAGTACAGTCCGATCTCGCCCTACATGAGATCGGGTATCTGCACAACAGAGGTTTGCTGGTTTTAAATGAAATAATACCAACTTGTGCAAAGAAACTGCATCCTTTAGTCAAATTTATGGAAGCCCAGAGACAAATACATTCTGGTTGTCCATTTTCTAAGTCAGAAGCGAGATTGTTTTCTGTCCTGTGTCCTGTGTAGTTAGTTATTTTAGTATCTTAGAAAAATTAACGAGGCAGCACTTTTTCCCACCTCACAGATTTAAATATATATATATATATATATATATATATATATATATTATTCTCTTTAAGTTACAAACCCTTTATTTTCACGTGTTATTAAGTGATAAACGCAGGAGAGTAAATCATATAGATCGGACTCTGAAAATGAATCACCAGGAGAAAAAAAACAAAACTCACTTGCCTTTCAGGGCTTCCGTAGTGTTGGGTATTATAATGTATAAATAAGGCTAGCTACATTAGCCGTTGGCATTCAGATACCTCATTTAGAAAATGAAAACTTGAAACATTGCAAATGAGTTTCTCTTCCATTGATTTCAGAACAGAAGTAGAGATCGCACACACACAAAATGGGGTCATGGCGACAAAAATGAAACCACATGATGGATCACGCGTGATTGCTGCGTTAAGGGCGAGAGTTTAGCGCAGCGGGAAACTGTGAATGAAACAAAGAAACTGGTTTTGGTCGAGTTAGACTGGTTCGACTGCGTATGGGCATGTGTATTAAATATATAAATCAGTATGTTTGTCTAGAGGAGTGTTTAGGATGCATCCTTATGGTGGGCTCCACATCAAGTCAGTGTGTGAAGGTCAAGGACACGCTCTCTGTCTCTCCCCCTCTCTCTCTCTCTCTCCCTCATCAGTTACCCACCGGCCATCTGTGCCCCAGCGTCTCTCTGCTTTTCTCTGCTGAACATGTAAAAAAAAAAAAAAAAAAAAAAACACAGCACACATCTTGAATGTGTTCTCACTCTGGAGCTGGTCGGCATAGCCGGAGAGGAGCAGCAGCACTGTGCTGGAGAAAGGACACTGAGGCGTCACAACATACAGTAAAGGACAAAAATACTGAGTTGCATGAAAAATTGTCCTTTCCAGGCCTCCATAGGATTTGTTAATGTTAAATCTATTAAGATATATGATGTTATATGATGGTTACAAAGTAGTATACTGTATATGTTAGTTGTATTATTAATCAATACATAAAAGTACCTAAACACTAGATATATTTCACTACTCTTAAATGTAGGCAAGGCTATTACGGTTACGGTTTCTGTCTGCCTGACTAATGTACACGTAAGGCAAATGTCCTCAGTTATTGGTCTCCGACAACTCCTGGGGGAAATATCTGGCTCTTGAGCTGCTAAATGCTTCACTGTTGTTTTTTCACACATTTCCTTGTAAATTATCGGGTCAATGGAGGACATCTTTTGTCATTTCCAGGAACATGGCGGACGAGGAGTTGTTTTTGTCCGGCGCCAATGTTCTTGTATTAAATATGTATTTAATATTCACCTGTGAAAGCATTGGTGTCACTGCCTAAAAAGTGGGGAGCAAATATGTCATCATCTTGTGATTGTTTTGCTGACTCCCTTTACGTGCTTATCCGTGCAATCGTTCACGACACAGCTGTAGAGTATTAGCATATTCCCTGAAATATTACCAAGTCCGGAGGTGGGAAATTGGCGGCACAGATTTCCGTGAATATCATCCCTCGCTCCCATTTACACATGACCCCGTGGAGGTATTGTTCCTGAACCTTTCAGGGAAAGACTGTATGTGCTGTTTTGTCGATCAGCTAGCGACTTACTCATTAGTGCTAAATGTGTCTGTCTGTTATGACTGAGTGGGTGGCATACAGTGGGTTTACCGGAGCATTTATACTGAAATTAGCTGCCTGCTGCTGCCTGTAGCAAAGTTGATGAAGACAGAATGTCGACCAAGACGTAGAGCTAAAAGCTACAAATGCACATAGAGCTGGAGGGAACTGCAGAGTTTGGTGAAAAGTCACTGTGGGCTCAACTTTGAGTGACTCCTTTCACAGAACTAGACATTTTAATCCATTGCTGATATGGAAAATATTGATCAGCACAGCTTTAAAGACTTTACTGAGACACTTCGCTGAGCCCCCTCAACAGCTCAACACACATCCTCCATCAAAGGAGACGGTCCAACTCTTGATTATTTTCTTTTCTACCTGTTTTGTCCACTGCTCACTTTTTGCGTGATCTAACCAAGTCTTAACTTAACATATTTTCTACAAATACTACAGAACACTTCTAATACTGTTGTTGGAGGGAACTTCACTCTAGAGCTAACAAAGAACACCACCCTTTGACAAAACATGCAAAAAACACGATAGAGCTGCAGCAAATTAAAAAATAGTTCTCTCCAAACCACCATAATAACACGTTTCCCTTCCACTCTTAAGTTTCCCCTTGAGCATCCGTTCTCGACAAATCTCCTCGATTATCTTCTTCTATTGTGCATCCTTATAGGTTCACCATCGCCATGGAAACCCAGACTTCTCTTCCCCGCCCAAGTTTCTACCACGTCTTGTCTCTGTGGTAACCTATAGGTCCTCTTAGGGACACCATATGGGTCATATGGGTGACTAAGAGCAGGCAGAGCACAGAAACACCAACAGAGCACATAAGAGGAAACTAAGGTACTAGATTTAGGAAACAAAGACTGAAGCTCCCTACAGGACTTTGTTTTTAGACCATTAATACTTCAGCTATGATCCAACACAGGGCTCTCAAGTGTCACGCATTGAGCGTAACAGTCGCGCATTTCTGTCTATTATCACGCACTAGATAGATAGATAGATAGATAGATAGATAGATAGATAGATAGATAGATAGATAGATAGATAGATAGATAGATAGATAGATAGATAGATAGATAGATAGATAGATAGATAGATAGATAGATAGATAGATAGATAGATAGATAGATAGATAGATAGATAGATAGATAGATAGATAGATAGATAGATAGATAGATAGATAGATAGATAGATAGATAGATAGATAGATAGATAGATAGATAGATAGATAGATAGATAGATAGATAGATAGATAGATAGATAGATAACTTTATTTATCCCCGAGGGGAAATGAGGTCATCGTAGCAGCGGTACCAAACAATCAGAAATTAAAATATGCAATATAGAATACAAAATATAAACTACAATAGGAGTTCAGTATCGCGGACAAACACTATGTTACAATATACTATGTGGATTTTAATGTGCAAGAGAGAGAAAGGTGCATTTCAGTGATAAGTCACTTCAATAGTGTGAGTTTATTCCCTGAGCATTGCTCTGCATTGCTGTGCAGCGTTGTAGAGTCTGATGGCAGCAGGTAGGAATGGTTTCCTGTGCCGTTCTTTAAGGCAGCGAGGTTGAAGGAGTCTGCTGCTGAAGCTGCTTAAGCTTGTCCAGGGTTTCGTGGAGGGGATGGGAGACATTGTCCATGATCACCAGCAGTTTTGCCAGCATCCTGTGCTCCACCCCCTCATCAAGGGTGACAAGCTTAGAGCCACTACCGCCAAACATTGTATTTCTCACGTAGAAAAAATTGTATAATATGCTGCTCCTTACTATGGAACCAGCAGGAATCAAGTACGTCTCCTCTGGAGCTCAGTTGAGCTGCCACTTACCAGCCAATCCAGAAAAAAGACCGGGGCTACACAATGGCCAATCGGGAAATAGCACTATTGTATCTGGGTAGGATTTAACACAACAACCAATGAAAAAATAGCATAGTTTCATTCATGTGTTTCTTTTTTTTCCCATTTCGTAACTTTATTCACACAAATAGACTTACACCAGTGATTACGGTTCAATCTTCAAACAATAGTAACAATAGCAATATCACTTGAGGTAGTGCAAATATCATAAATAAAAGAAAACATTGAAGTACATAAATCATTACAGATCAAATTCATTACAAAGGGCTTTGGGTTTCACAGCTTTGCACTCCTGAAGCATAGATATAATGGAGTTTATCTTGGACTTGAATACATTCAGAGATACCAGACTTTGGAGTTTAAGCTCTGACTGCAAAATGTTCCGTGTACTTGGAGCAGAAGATCTAAAAGCGTTCTTCCCCATTTCTGTTCTCACCTTATGAACAGCAAAATGATAAAAGTCCTGAGAGCGGAGACTGTAGGCCCTGTTAGTTTAGATAAGAAGAGAAGATAAATAAGATGGAATCATCTCATGAATAGCCAGTGACAGTAACATGTTTCACAACTGTGACCGTCATAATTGTAATGGTTTTTGGTAATCATTGGCAAACAAGCTAGTCTTGTTTAAGAATGAGGACGAATTAACTCATTTGTTGTTCAGGTATGAGGACTAAGCAGATATCCTACAGGCCTAAAAATACAGCAAAGTGTGAGCCTAAAATCCCAACACCTCTGTCTAGTGTTTACATGATCACACTTTTAAACTAGTGGGAAAGTCTAGAGATAGTGTGAAAACAGAACGTTTCCCCTCAATGAAGCCCAGAAAACTGACCAGACATGCAAAAGCAGAGGTCCGTTAAACCAAAGACCACAACCATGACAACGGGATATCATCAGTAAGCCCGGTCTTTAAAACACAAAGCATCGACTTCACACGGCTCCAAATGTCTCTGACGGATAACGAATAAAAGATTTCAAGACTTCAAGCTGTGACAGATGAAGACGGTTCAAACCCGTTTGTGTGTTGGAGAAACGGCTATTTTTAGACAATCCACTCAAGACATGTTAGATGAGTTATGACAGAAAGAGAGCTATTATAAGTATGACAATTTCATACTTGAGCAGGGTTATGTATATAAATATAAACACCTGAAAAAACATTCAAAGTCTTCTAAAAATATTTCAAGCATCCTTTGCCTTAACTCTAACGGCATTGGATAGACATTTGAAGCAATTAGGGAAACCCTGACAACAATTAAATCAACTTAAATGAACAGTATTTCATGTGTTTTAAGTGTTTGTGGTAGTCGCTGTGTGCTTATTTGGCAACGTCTGCAAACATTTTGTGCTGCACAGTCAGTTCAGGTGACAGAAATTGTTAGTTAGCCTCCCACACTCAAAATAAACATAAAACATATTCTCCGGCATTAAGGCCAATCAAAAACAATTTAATATCTTTTTTCTGTGACAAAAAGTGTTTGTTTATGTAGATAAACAATCAGTAATGAGTCATCTCATCTCATCTTCAGTCTCTTATCTGGGGTCGGGTCGCAGGGGCAGCAGCTTTAGCAGGGGGCCCCAAACTTCCCTTTCCCGGGCCACATTAACCAGCTCTAACTGGGGGATCCCGAGGCGTTCCCAGGCCAGTGTGGAGATATAATCTCTCCACCTAGTCCTGGGTCTTCCCCGAGGCCTCCTCCCAGCTGGACGTGCCTGGAACACCTCCCTAGGGAGGCGCCCAGGGTTCATCCTTACTAACTGCCTGAACCACCTCAACTGGCTCCTTTCAACGCAAAGGAGCAGCGGCTCTACTCCGAGTTCCTCACGGATGGCTGAACTTCTCCCCCTCTCTCTAAGGGAGACTCCAGCCCCCCTCCTGAGAAAACCCATTTCGGCTGCTTGTACCCGCGACCTCGTTCTTTCGGTCATGACCCAGCTTTCATGACCATAGGTGAGGGTAGGAACCAAGATTGACCGGTAGATCGAGAGCTTTGCCTTCCTGCTCAGCTCTCTTTTCCGTGCGGTAATGACTCAACATTTTTATTTTATTTTGCTAATGGTGGAGATTCAAATACTTTCTCTTGATCTCCAGTTCTGGTGAAATGAGCCTTCTTAGATATTAAAATAACTATTAATTAGGAAATTGTATGGAAACTTGTATTCCTAAAAAGTTAAATGTTATTTTTTATGCCTCAGGCTTTCTGTCAGAAGCCTGCTAAAAAGTATTCCAAAAAATTATCAGTTATCAATTTCTTTGTTTGTATCCCAGAGCTCCATTAGCAGAGGCAACATAGCATACAATGATGTGATACAACTTTAAATTGAAATAACAGGCATTGTCTCGTAAAGTGACGTCAGTGACATCACTGTGAATGTGACCTATACTCACTGAAATACTGAAGGTAAAAGGCACACAGACTTTCCCCTCACAGACATGGCGTTTTACACATAAGACTGAATACTCGTGCATAACATTTTATTTCTGAGGGCCCATGTCTGCTCCCTCTCCACTCCGGTCATGGTTTCTCTTTGCTCCTCCTTCACTTTCAAGCCCCAAGGAGGATGGTGATCACATGGTTAGTGCACCGCGTTGAGGTCAAAAAGGGACAAAACGATTCGCCGCTCTGCTTTCAAATGTAGGTCCATCACAAGATAGCACATGCAAACAGAGCCACAGCCACTTTCACATCTGATGCCTATCATTTAGGGCAATAATAGGACTCTGTTCAGTCACTGGGTCATTTGACTGGCCCTTGTGTGTCATGGTTAGGTGACTCATAACCCAATTTGCGACTGACCTCGGTCAAAGAAATGACATTTAAAACATAGTAAATTACTTCCGGTGATCCCACCGATAAAAAACCCAGCTTGCACTGTAAATTTTAAGAAATGATTTGCAGGATTTCACAGAATATCATCAATATCAAAGCTATCAAATGTTCACAGCAGCATCAGTGCACACTTCAGGCTACTCAATAGATTAGTATGTGCTCTGTACTCATCTCATCAGTCTGCCTTCATTGGTATGCTTACCCTCTATCTCCTACCTACCCCATGTCTGTCTAGTGTAGGGGGTAGTTGGCTGCAACCTACTTTGCGAAGCTGGACTGGAGCTGTCAGTCATGCAGCTGTGCGTCACATTGCCTTACTAGATGCTGAGAGGATACTGCTGTCACACTCCGGCCCGCTTTCATCACCACCACACTAGAAGCTTCCACACCGGATGATGTTTTCAGCTTTAAACCTCTCCCTTCTGGGTCTCTTTGCCATAGACAAGAAACAAATAGCAGAACACTTTCTAAAAATCCAGTGGCTATTGCATAAGGCTTCAAGCAGGATGTCTGGTGATCATCAAGTGGCTCCTCGTAGGTAAAAGATGATTCAGGCCTCCTTCGTGTCCAGTGGCTCCATTAGCGCAGGAAGGTGGCGTTTACATCCATTAGCCCAGAATAAATGCTGGCTGAATTATTGAGAACATCAACTCAGTGAAAGACTGCCAATCCATTAACTAAACAGGATCTGGCTGGCAGGAAGTGCCTTGAACTCAACATTTCTTTTACCTACAGCTGCATTTACATCAATGGGCTCAATAATGTCTCAGTCAAGCTCAAGCTGAGGCTCAGACTGTGCACTCCTTCACCCCTATTATTGAACAACTACCAGTGCAGAGATAAAGCAGAGATGTGGATTGAAAAAACAAAGACAAAAAGACAACACAAAAAGGTAACTATAGACTGGTGGTTCCCGATTTCTTTGGCTTTGAACCTTCAATATGCAGTAATGTCGACTTATAACCCTCACAATGTCACAAGTTGCGTATGTCTGGTTTGCAAGAAGTTCAACCAAACAAGGGCATATATTATCATAATATTCTTGACCTAAGTATGGCTTGTGGGGTTTATAATACTTCATCAAAATACATATATACAGTATGCTCCCAAGGTCAAGAATGAACCTCCATAGGTGCGCCTCAGGACTCAAACACTTAGGGCACATAGCATCTGCAGCATCCACAGATCAGTTCCACACTGGGATGTGTCTGACTGTCTCAGTACCATCAACTATTTAATAAAGGTGAAAATGTCGGTTTGACCTTTGTTGTTTTTTCAATGTCTTGCCTGGTCGTGTCTAGATGGTAACCATAGATTTGCAGAAACTTCCTGCCTGACTACCTATCCTAATCTTTACCATTCAAGGTCATTGCCCAACCTCAACCATCTAACTTTAACCATCCGTGGCCACTGACTAACTTCAACTATCTAACTTTAACCATCCATGGCCACTGACTAACCTCAACCATCTAACTTTAACCATCCATGGCCACTGACTAACCTCAACCATCCAACTTTAACCATCCATGGCCACTGACTAACCTCAACCATCCAACTTTAACCATCCATGGCCACTGACTAACCTCAACTATCCAACTTTAACCATCCATGGCCACTGACTAACCTCAACCATCCAACTTTAACCATCCATGGCCACTGACTAACCTCAACCATCTAACTTTAACCATCCGTGGCCACTGACTAACTTCAACCATCTCACTTAAACCATCCATGGTCATTGCCCAACCTCAACCATCTAACTTTAACCATCCATGGTCATTGCCCAACCTCAACCATCTAACTTTAACCATCCATGGTCATTGCCCAACCTCAACCATCTAACTTTAACCATCCATGGTCATTGCCCAACCTCAACCATCTAACTTTAACCATCCATGGTCATTGCCCAACCTCAACCATCTAACTTTAACCATCCATGGTCATTGCCCAACCTTAACCATCTAACTTTAACCATTCCATTTAACCATTCGAGTTGTGCAAATCTTAGGTTACCATCTACACAACGCTCTTGTTGACCCAAGTGAGATGCTGCTGAAGTGATGACTGTAAAAACACTGTATACTGTACTATGAAAAGGATTTATTTCAAACAACTTTTGTTGTTTGCTGACCTTCATCACCCTTATTTTCACCGCCGGGGGTGAGTGTGACCCTAACACTTATGACTTTCCTCAAAGCCACAATACATAAATCAGTCAATGAACAAGTCTATAAGCACACACATATCTTTCATATTTCCACTGTTCAGTGAAAGAACCTTTATGGAGAACTGCTAGGAATTAAATACCAAAAATCACAATTATTTCCCTCTGTAGCACAACAGTGCACAAAATGATTATATTTTTTTATGCTTCTTGAAGCCAGCTGCTGCAAGCCAAGAAAATGTCTACACTTGAGCAGTAAAACACTAACTACAAACAAGTATTCATTCACTTTATAACAACCTTGGGTGAAGATTGCATTTGTAGGAGTATGTGGGAGTACGGTTTGTGAATAGATGCCGGTCTCTTTGTTTGAATGAGTGATGTCCATTGTGAACGGGACACAGAGAGGTGTTATAGGAGGTTATGGGGTGAGTTACAGCCTGGATTAGTGTATGTCTGAGCACTGGGTGATAAAAGTGTGACCCCTGTGCCATTTGCAGCACATGACGCTCTCATCGCACTGCATGCTCGACACCATTATTTGTCTCACCCTGTGCGCATTCCTCTTCTCTCGTTCCCTCACCTTCTTTCCTCTATTTCAATTCCTCCTCACATCCGTTTTATCTCACGTAAAAATGAATCACGTTCCACAAAACAAAAAGGAAATCATCATTTAACACTGTCACATTGATGGCCAAATATAGACAGGCGTCGCAGCCGCGGAGATATGTGTCATAACAACTGCACATCATGCTCAGTGACAAAATGAGAACACAATTAGCCATCTCAGGGACTAATTGGGTTCTTAGACGACTGCTTCAGTTGATGTATCATGGCTGAGAAAACATAATGTTATTTTAACTGCAAAGATAAAAAAGAAGACATTATGTTGCAGGAGAGCTGATGCAGTCAGCCATGGTGGACTTTTACCATAACCCAAGAGAGAGTGAGTGTATTTTACTCAAGGCATCATCACATGGTTATTTAATCATGATATAGATTCATTTATAAACTGCAGCAGTTTAAAGGGATGGTTCAGATTTTTGAAGTGGGGTATAGGAGGAACTAAAGCCTTTATCGATGCTCTCGTCAAAGCCGCCAGACTCCATTGACAAAAACAGTTATTTTACCTTATACAGTAAGGGAATTGCTGGTCTACTGTTCCTTCAATCTGTTTGTTTGTTAGTTTAGTCAGCGTCCCAGTTAATACCCCAGAGAAACACAATAACACAAACAAAGGAACTTATCAAGGCAGCGGTGGACCAGCAACTCCTCAAAATTAAAATGAAAACTCTTCTAGTTCTAAAATTACTGGTTTTGTTAATGAAGTCTAGCTGCCCTCATTTAAGGTGGCTTAAATACATTTTTCTGTGTGGCCCTGTCCACAGCAGTACATTGCTTTGCTGTGCCTGTCCTCTTGTCTGCTTCTCCACACTTAAAAAATTCCAAACCACATGAAACGACAAAGTACTATCCAAGCTACTGTACATATATCAGTTTTACGCTCTATAGTTTCACTATTTATACACTATATATATATATCCATGAAGTGCATTTTTACGTCAAACAATCACAGCTTTATGTGCATACAGTACAAAATCCACCCACCATTTATTTATCCAGCCATCCACACATGCATGCATGTGCACACTTGCAACACTGGATCAAATCCCTCCTGCTCCCTGATAACCTTTGACTATAGATTCCATTATTGTTGTGTGTACAAACAGTCTTGTGCCAAGCTCATTTCATCATTTTCTTTCGTGTGGAATAAATATCCTCGGCCTCCCGAGGCTTCGTGATGAGAATCCTGACAAATCAGCTGGTTTTATTGTGGTCAGAGGTCGTTCTGTATTGTATCTCTATAAAGAGCTGGAGTAATCAAGTCGGTCATTGAATTTTGAGCTCTGGGAGAGTCAGCGGTCCCCTGGCTGAGTGTCTCACTGCATCGATTGAGTCAGAAAGAAATGCTTGTCTGAATGTTACGTCATTGCAATGCTACACTAAAACAGCTTCTTTAATCCAACATAAATAAACAGAGAGTGTGATTCATCAGGCTGCAGGAATCTCATCAGGAATAAATCAACTTATCAAATTGTCCTGTATTCTTCACAAGGCTGGACAAGATAAATACTGAGCAGATAGAATCTATCAAGGGAGCAGCACAGAACTAATTACAATCTAAACAGCCATAAACATGTCTTTTATATAGCTCATAATATGGACAAAGGGACTGACATGGAACATACTTGCTTACTAATCCAAACTCCAGTGGATCCGTGATCAGCCGTGCATTTGTCTGCATATTACATGAATAATGCTGTCAGAGATGGAGTGAGATTGCTTCAGATTGGCCAATCAAGATGGTAATTAGCTGCATTAGGCATTTCAGTCGCAAGCCAGAGCCAAAGGCAGCATCCTACAAATGAGCTGCTGCTAATCTATATTCTGTGTGCATGTTGAGAGAAGGGAATAATAATATACACAGAGTTCTAAACTCTCAAAGCGGTTTATAAAAAAAAAACAGTTTACTGCACCCTGAAGCCTTCAGTCATTTACAAGCATCCATAACGCATAAGACCTGTGATCCTCACATGCTGCAGCAGTGCAGAGTAGAGCCTAATGGCTTCAGTCAAACGCTTCTTTGTTGGAAACAAAGGAAACATTTTGCTATGCAGAGAGACAGTCTGAGTGCTTCAGTTAGCGGTGGTGTGTCGTATGAACAGCACTATCTCAACACACTACATAGCCTACTATAATATGGACAAATCTGCAGAGAGCTGTATTAATGATAAGGCAGTTTAGAGGACACCGTGCCGTTACAATTTCCCCAAATTTCCTAAAAGAGGCGCAAATGTGAAGTTCTTCCACCGTGAACTAACAGGGGTAAAATTGGCTTCGACTGGGTGCACATCTGCTTTTTCCTCTAGCCATGAACTTGAAGCGACAGAGAATGTAACACCATAATTGTTGGTTTTACTTACTGGTACATGGAATTACAAGCAGTTCAGTCTATGGAGTGTGTCTGTGTGTGTCGGCCACCGTTAACTTTCAGTAAAACTGGCATAATGCAAGATATTGATAGCAATCTCTTTCTCTCATATGACAGGAACACACCAAACCAACTTCAAAGAACTAGTTGCAGCAAGGGCCGACTGTTATGTGGCCTCACGACGCGTGTGTGTCGTTCAAACAAGCGCCACACCTCAAAGACTACAGGCGACGGCCAACCAGCACGTAGGTTCTGCGCCTGCGTGAGAGGAAATAACTGACAGGACAGCGAGACGCTAGTTTGGTTAGTTAGCACATTAACAATGCAACCAAGTGTCGAAGGACAAATTATATTTACTGCATGCCAGCATACGCTGACACTGAGGATTACAAACCGTTTCTGCTAAAGAACGTGATGGATAAAAAAATGATCTCACCTGATTCTTTTTCAATCTCACTCCCTCTTGACTTAGGCATTTTTGTTCCCTCACTTCCGTTTCTATTTTATTCATTAACTACCAATCAGAGTGACTGACGCCGTTTCATGCTGAATTGGCTGAAAAATAGCCAACGATGACCAACGGTGCTGAACTGACCGCAAAAACTAGAGCAATGGTCGCCCACCTTCAGCCTGACCGCCACTGACAGCCGTCAGCTTAGTGGGTCCCTGCCTTTCGAGGTTAAGCCAAACATAATAATAATAATATTTGAACACAGGGATTTATATTAGATATTTCTAGAATCTGTATGTTTGTTGATTATTCCTCCTTTTCTTGTCTGTGATGTTCCTACTGTAGTTACCACAGTGCTAACATAACGTATATAGTTTAGATGGAAACTGTAAAAAATAAAATAAGATAAAATACAAGTATGCTGTTTAGATTTATATGAGCTCAAGAGACCCGTGTCTTTAACAGGCAGAATAAGACGTGGGCTTGAATGAAAGCCAAGGATATGTCCTTTCAAATTATACTGCATATATTATAGTCAAACATTAATAAAAGGTCCTTAAATGAAGCCTTAAAAAGCACATGCACTAGCGTTTAAAGCCCAATTTAGCATGCTGGTTGGGTAACTTCACGAGCTGGTAACTTTGACAAAGCTGCCACTTAACAATGCCTATCATACAATAATAACTACAACAGTCATATATATACGCCTTCTGAAAAATGCTAACTAGAGTTTTCACCTTGAGTGGTACGGATTAACATTTTAAGAGCTGGCTCATAGAATAATTTAAATGAACTGTCGCCTCACAGCAAGAAGGTTCCAGGTTTGCATCCCGGCCTGGGCCTTTCTCTGTGGAGTTTGCATGTTTTCTCCGGGTTCTCCGGTTTCCTCCCATGATCCAAAAACATGCACGTGTTAGGTTAATTGATGACTCTGAAATTGCCCGTAGGTGTGAATGGTTGTCTGTCTCTGTTCGTCTCTATGTGCCTTGTGATAGACTGGCGTCCTATCCAGGGTGTACCCCGCCTCACGCCCGATGTCAGCTGGGATCGGCTCCCTGCGACCCGACCCCGGGATAAGCGGTTGAAGATGAATGAAAGAGATCTTCTCTATAATAACCCTTTTAGGACTCTAAAAAATATTACAATTGACAAACCCAGACTGTCACACAAGTAGAAACACCTATCTGCACTAACTAAACTACCCTAATTACCCTGCCTCCTGCGCCTCACTTTGTGTCGAGCTCCTGCTAACACTGTTACAGGATACAAGATGCTTTGTGCACATGGATACTTTTAGTTAGATGCGAGCAAAAACAATGAGTCACAAAATGAATTAAGCATTCTTCACAGACAGTTCATTGCTTTGATGTTTTATCTGGGGAAAGTTTACTAAGCGCTGGATCTTTTTTTTCAACAAACGCATGCATTATACTCACATTTTTCTAGCTATCAAGGGTAAGAACAGTCTTTAGCTGTTTAATTTGTTTATTTGTCAAGGACAATCCCCATTAATCAACACTAAAACTGTAAATGAGCTTCGTTTAAAATGAGCTCATTTTCACCGGTGGTCTCTAACTGGCTGTCAAAAGACACATTATAATGACATTTTTCTGACATAGAAGTATAAAGTTAAGACAGGTAGGAAAATGGCTGTGGATAGGACACCCAGGATTCTAACGTGCTTGTCTAAATTTAATAGACTGGCCTCGCAACCGGATCTCCTACATAATGATCTAAACTAAACTGCATTCTTAATTACATTTCTTGGGAACCCTATTTTATGTGCCCTGTGATAGACTGCCGTCCTGTCCATGGTGTACCCCGCCTTACGCCCGATGTTAGCTGGGATCGGCTCCAGCCTCCCCGCGACCCCGATAGGGACAAACGGTTGAAGATGGATGGATGGATGGATTGATGGATGGATGGATGGATGGATGGATGGATGGGAACCCTACTTTTTCCTCCCAGATTGCAGTTGCTCTTTTAAACACTTTGTTAATGTTGTGAATTGCTACAAAACTAGTCCTACTTTCTTATGTTAAGTCAACAAAACCACTTGGTGGGGTTTAGGAAAAGATTGCGGACTAAGTTCAAATTAGTGCAGACAACAAAATATAATAAACTTTTTTTTGGTGACCAATCCATGCATCCCGACCTCCTTGTTAGACCTAATTTAGAATTTTTTTTGTAATACGTCAACACAAACGTAATCTTGGAGCAAAAAAAACTTCTAAAAAAACGTAACTTTTAGGAGACCTGGCTCTTCTTTAGAGCTATAGGGGTGTGTAGGGGTTGTTGCTAGCCCCGCCTGATTTGGGGCTTTGAACCACCAACATGCTGAACATTTTTTCTAACCAATAGTAAGAGTACAGAAAGAACAACACCTCTGGGTTTCATCTGCTTGATTATGTCAATGGTGCTTATGAGATCTTGGCAGCTCCAGAGCAGCATTGCAGTGCAGCGGACATGGCCGTGCCTGATTGGATACCTGTGATAGAAGCTGGTCGAGAAGCAGCTGGCAACGAGAGAGGCCGGCAACCGGATAACTGTTCTCAGCACTAGGAACAAAAAAAGCAGCTGTGGGAGCGATGGGTGGGTTGGCCCTGTCTTTAAAGGAAGCCAGGCTATGATTATCACAGTGCAAGACAGACCCACACAATGCTGTTAACATCACCGGGTCAGCGAGCTGACACTTGATGCCATTTAACCACTGCCACCTGCAGCTTAATACCACTTCCTATGCAGAATGAGCCAAGAATCTAAACGCAATGTTCAAGGACCTCTTAAGATGAATTATCTTGTGAAGATCTAAGACTTGTGAAATAAAGATTGAAAATAAAGGATTAACAGTGAAAATAAAGTGCAAACAGGAATAAAACGAGACCGAGAACAATCTTGTCAAAATGTTATAAATTTGTATTCAAGAGTTTTAAACATTTGAACAAAACTGCAAAAACGTTTTGTTGTTTTTAACTGTTAAATTGTACATAATTCATTACATAGAGTATATCTTATAAATGGCATAGCTTATTAGTACTGTATGTATATATATTATCTTTTTCATATTTTTCTCTTTATATTCTTTACTGCAATACTTTGCTTATTGTTGGGTTTTTTTATTTGTTTTTTGTGAGCGGTGAACACCAAAGCATATTCTTTCTATGTATGAACGTACTTGGCAATAAACACCTGTCTGATTCTGATGTAGATAAATAAAAGGTACAAAAACACCTGCAAGATACAGTAGATGAACAGCTACACACCGAGCTTAAAACACTTCCAATAGATGTTGTCGACAGAGTTTGCTTTTGTAGTTTTTACTGAAAACAAAACTGCAGTGGCTATGAAGTGTCCAACGAATGCAAAATACAAAATGCAAATACAAAAGCCACACCACGAATTGTGCCAGGCCTGTGAAGAATCGACGTGCTCTGACGTCATGCACATTTGCGTTGTGGCTTCCGTCCCTTTCTTGTAAACAGATCTCAGGACGGCCTTAAGGGAATATCTTCAAGTTTGGCACAAACGTCCACTCGGAGGATGAACTAATTGGATTTTGGTGGTCAAAGGTCAAGGTCACTGTGACCTCACAAAACATGTTTGAGGCCATATTATGACGTTCATTTCTTTGTATTACTATTCGAAAAAAATCGTGAATACCTGCTGGGTTTAATAACCCCACAGCACTTAAATATCCACGCTGTGGAGGTGGTACAGGAGCGGTACTGTACGTGCTTCCACTGTCAGTGTAGATGTAAACGTGAGCTCTGTCACCCGGCTGAGGCGACGTCACTTGAGAGTGAAACACTTCCATTTGACAGAGGAATCATCTGTGGTTTTATATTGTAGGGACTCCAGCTGCTGATGAGGCACCAGTTTTCTGTCTATTTAGAGATTTCCTACAGGGTTCCTCTGACAAACCTGGAAACATGCTTCATTCAGCTATAACGTATGTATATATACAGCAACAGCGACGGCAACAGAAAAAGCCAGACAGCGGACTCTTCTAGTCATGAAACACTCTTCAGAATGCAATATGTCACGTAGCTCCACTGTGTTATTGTGTATTGAGGCTGCTGTCTGTCTGAGAAATAGATATCTCTAAATATGAGTGCAAAAAATGGCACGTGTAGGAGGACGCCCTAGCTGTTTCATTGTGGTGAGGCTGACACCAGAATGCCATCGACAGTTATTTGAAAGACATTCACATAGCAGGAAGATTTTCTGGTCTCATGCTCTGTAATATCTGGGGTGATGTCACACATTTGTGCAGTTACCTACAGGTGGTCTATGAAAGTAGCACCATCTAATGCTTTTTTTCTAGTGTTTGATGAAGGAATTCTAGTTGTGTGGCCTAATTTTCAGGACATTCAGAAGTCCGATAACTCTTCATCCAGTTGCAAACTACAAATACACAGATGTGTACGGACAAGATGTGTCATTGCAAGGCTGGGATTCATTAGATCATGTGACTGTTATTAAACACTGTGACATACCAAGCCTTGACTTAATTATAACAAGCATCTCTGGCTCATTGACTGCATACCATCGTCGGATAGAAGCCCAACCCCCACATCCCCCTGCAGCACTGCCTAGATATTACTTGGCCATCACATTGTATTGTCGATCACGAGACATGTGATTAGTAGTGACATTATAAAGTGCAATGCTGTGATGCACCTGAGTCACATCAGCGGGCTAGATGTGCGATCTCTGCAGGGGAGCAATGGGAAGCTGCCATATCTGCCACAGAGGAGAGGAGGAAGCTCCAGTATGGCGCTGACAATTTGGGAAGATGCAGTCACGGGAGAGACACGCAGAGGATCAACTCCTTGGAGAGTGTGAGCAAGTCATTATATTTCACCTTCAAAGAGTTTTTTTTTTATCCCTGACCTTGTCATATGATGCTTTTGGAGTAGGAAGAAAACGATATATAGGTTGTTTGTCGATGCTAAGAAAGAGCTTATTGGAGCGAATGTGGATGTGGTCTTGGAGGAAGCTGGAGGCAGAAGGGAACATCTGTTCTCAGAGACTCACTCAACAGCTTGTGCCTCTGGCATGATGACGTCACAGTTGTAGAAATCACCAAGTATTAGAAATTTAAATTAAAGTTGTACAGCTCAGTTCTCCATTACACCACGCTTTATTCCCTGAGGCTTTTTGGACTACCATCATTTTAAAGGCCCCATATTATAAAAAGAGCGATTTCCATGTCTTTTTTTATTATAAAGCAGGTCGAGGTGTTATATAAATACTGTGAAAGTATCGAAACGCTCAATCCACAGAGAAACGTTCACAGTCCGAACTCAGAAACTGTGTCTTTAAACGAGCCGTCAGGACTTCTGTACAGTTGAGATGTCACAAATAAAGTGCAACTACATGACATTACATTTGTTCTCTGGCTGCAATGACAGCGCAGAGACACTGTTAGCAGTGATGCAGAAGACCCAGAAATGCGGACGAATCAGGGCCTGTGTCTGCATATCCTGCGCACAGTGATTAAAGTCTCAGGAGCGACACCAGCGCTTTTCTGGAAAATTTAGATGCACTCGGAGCTGTTGAACAAAATAGGTGCACAGCTTAATGCTCTTTCTCAGTGGGGAACGACTCACAGCAGACTGGGCTACTTTGGGAGGGGTGCTTAAAGCGACAGGCGCTAAAACGGAGCGTTTCAGACAGAGGGTGAATACAGGTTCAGACAGACAGTATTACAAAAATACTGTTACAAGCAAACAAATACAAGTATGAACCTGTAAATGATGTCCCCTTTAAGTTTCTAAAATGTCAGAATTGAGTGAAAAACATCACGACTTCCCAGAGCCTGAGGTGGCATCTTCAAATGTCTGTTTGTTTTCTCCAACCAACAGTGCAAAACAAGAGATTCAGTTAACAATGACATTCAAAGAAATCCTGTGTTTACTGAATGGATAACCCAAGAAAATATGTCATCAATACAGATTAGCTTTACACATTCCTCCTTTAACCCCCTGAAATTCATAAGATTCTCCGAAAACTCCTCAGTGACCAATTTCATCATGATGCACTTGTACAGACTGTTACACTGGTCTGCCCCTCACTATGTGCACATTCTCAAAATCAGAAAAAATAACACTAATAATACTAGCAATACATAGTACAGCAAACCAAATATGAGATATAAATGTGCTGACTTGAAGAACTTTACTTACATGATAATGGGGTATTAGCATAAGTGTTAATGGAATGATTTCAATGCTGATGTCTGCAGATGTGTAACGCTAACGAAGACACAGTTCATCACACCATGTTGAAGGTGGGAGCTGTGATGCAGCAAAGCAAGCAGGACATCGTGGGACCGGCGCTCTCAGGAGTCCTTGAACAAGATTCTCAGCCGGCGCCAAGAACCGGTGACATCATGCTCTATTTCTGGCTTTCAAGTGGAGCATTCAGAAGCTAAAAGGTATCCATTAATGGGGACCAGCTGCATGGTCGAGAACACCAGTCAGATCCAGAGATCTGTTCTGAGCGCAGCTGCCAAACCACACAAAAAAATCAAATTACGGCTTGTCTTTTTCAACATGTCCTCGGGATATTGTGTCAGAAATGAATGTCGGTCTAATTCCTCATCAGTCAGCCTACATTTGCAGCTGTGTGTGACACGTTAAACAATCATATTAAAACGGAAAACAGGCTGATTCAAGATTTTCAGTGGCCGCAAAGAGACAACTGAGCAGGTAGCACTCATCAATGGTGGAGGCAGAAATAAACAAATGTAGTGGCTTTTGGAGGAGAGGATTACATTTCCAGGTCGGCACTGTAAGGAGAACTAAGTATTGGTCGTAACCTCATTTCACTCTGCTCACATAAGTGGCTCCCAAGGGACCAGTTCTCTAATTCATTCGGGCAAAGCCAGCCAGCAGCACGAGTATGTGTGTGTATGTAAATGGGTGTGTGTTGGTTAGGATGGGACTGTAGGTGTGTGTGTGGTGTGTGTGTGTGTGTGTGTGTGTGTGTGTGTGTGTAGTAAGATTTTCTGTATTTCTTGCCTCAGGGTCTGAGTCCACAAGTCCTACCCACAGTGATGTAAACTCTAGCGTGCACACACACACACACACACACACACACACACACACGCACACACTCACGCACACACAGGCACACACAGGCACACACGCACTTTCGCTCACTGGAGGAGATAAAATCAAAGTGTTCAGAGTGTTTCTGCGGCTGCCTACGCACTGTCGTTTTCCTACACAGAGATGATTCATCATCAAAAGTTTTTTTGGGGACATTTGATAATGAAAGAAGACGAGAAAACAGAAAACACCTGGAGGCGCTGTAATGTATCTCGCTGCTTTACTGAGACGTGGTAAAGTGACTTATATACATATTTAAGGACTTAAAAAGACTTGGAATGAGCACTTTTTTTTCAGGGAAACCACTCCTAAACCACTTACCAACAGCATGAGTGCTGGTTAACCATCCTCACCCATGGTTTGATGCTTTTGGTAGCTAATAGATAAACAACGCAACCTCATAATGCACACCTCTTACGTCACACACCACTGCAGCCTCACTACAACAGTCAATGGGCTAAATCAAACTCTTAAATATATTTTAATCTCTGTGCCATAGGCCTTTATGGGCTAACCACTGCAACACTGCAGCATAACTCAGCATTTACTCCTTTAGACCAACCTAGTCAAAAAAAAGTTTTTTTTTTTTTTGTTTTTCCCTCCTTTGTTCTTCAAAAAACCTGCCCACACAAGGGATGTTCGAAAAAAACTTTGTTCAAATGAAAACGCAAAAACACACTGAAGTGCTGTCAAGAGCATGGCAGACCAACAGGTGGCAACATAACCCTAAATCCATATTGGCAAATCACACAAAGAAGAATATGTTGGCCAATCAAGCCCCCACCACAGTGACTTCCTGGTTGATCCAATACGGAAGTGCCAAAAACTGCAGTTCTCCAAACGTCCACTAGGGTAGTTTGTGCAATAGAGCAATTTCTCATTGACCCCCATGTTAAACAGGCCGCCACAGTATAATTAAACCTATTTATGCCTGGTACAAAAAGAAAAAAGTTGGAGGTTTAAGTTTATGAATAATTAGGGGCGCGGCCTCAGCTCTGGGGTTTACGTCGGCCAGCTGGATGTATGCCCCTCCCCTGAACGTCACATACATGCCCTTTTTTGGTAAGAGGAAATGAGGCAGAGCCTGAAAAAATGCCATTACTGGGAAATTAAATGCCTGTGTAAGTGTGAACAAGGCCATAATGAGACACTCAACTTGCTAGCAATGTAGTCTACAGTGCAACAATCAAAGCCTCTTGACTATTCTTCACATTTGATTCCGCAAACACTGAGTAACTATGGCATTGTCATTTTGAGCTGGTAAAATAATTAGTTATCAATTGACACAATGCATTCAACATATTATCAATCAACCACTTAAAGCTCAACTCTTAGGTGACGTACATCTGGTAAAAAAAAAAAAAACAACCTAAACCTGTCTTGCAGCATGGTAAGTTTTTTGACTCATACAATCCAAACCGTATATCTTGCTCTTTGAGTACACAAACTGAATAACCAAGAAGACGACTTTGCATGTAAACGACTGCTGTCTCCTTGTTAGTCTACTGGTCATGCAACTTCCTGACTCTACAGCACTCTGGTGCCCTACTGTGCTGTTCATTAGAGAGATAATTACATCTGCAGGAGATCCTTCTGTACCGTCTTGTCACCCTGGCATGTCTGATCAGAACCCCTACCTCATCCCCTTCTTCTGTTTCACTGTGAGACACCGGTCAAACCAGCAGCCAGTGCTTGGCGTGGGCACCAGGAGTGATGATTCATCTGGAGGAGAGTGAGCTCCGTCTCCCTAATCAGACTGAGCTAAACTTTCAAGGGTTATTGATCAAGCATCTCTGTCAGAGCTATTACAGACACTCGACACTTGGCGTTTGCCAAGGGCCCGTCACTGCTTCTGTCAATGTGAAGAAGATTAAAGGGAGAAAAGAATTAAGGGAGGAGAGGAAAAACAAGGCTTTGGGGGTAAATTGGGCAGAAAAAAAAGAAAGTCTTTAGTTTGCAAATCAATGCTTTCGAGAGAATATGCCACCACTGTCAATCAGCATGTGAAATTACAAAAAAAATGGCCGTGCCAAGGACATGATGAAGTGAATTTGGACATTTTCCAGTGTTAAATTATCACACCCACATGTACAAGTTTACAGACGTTATTATGCTATTGGTGATGTATTATCATGTATTCAGTGGACTTAAAGGTCATTTGGTCATTTTCAGCTTGAAACTTTCATTTTGGGTTTCTACTAGAACATATTTACATGCTTAAATGTTTAAAGAAAACGTTATTTTTCTGCCTGAATATACCTGTATTCATCCCCTGCCTGATGAATGTTTTAGTGCCTGTCTCTTTAAGACTCCCTCCTGAAAAAGCCCAGTCTGCTCTGATTGGTCAGTGTTTCCGGGTCTTCTGCATCTACGATGTGCACCATCATTGCAGCCGGGGAATGACTGCTTTGTGACATCACAACCCTACAGAAGTCTTGACGGCTCGTTTAAAGGCAGTTCCTTAAAACAGGCTGTGAGCATTTCCCTGTCGATTGAGCATTTTGATACTCTCAAACTATTCATGTAGCACATTGACCTGCTTTATGACAGAAAAAGACAGGAAGATTTCACTTTTCACAATATGGCAGCTTTAAGAAAGAGGCCGTCATTACTGGTAAACCCCAGTGCAACCCACTCTTGCTTGTCTTTGTATAGTGTCCTCCTCTCTTCTTGCCATGCATCAACTGCACATCGAGCCTGCAGGCAGCGTGAACTGGGGCACAAACAATAACAGTAATCATGGAAAATCATGTGCTGCTCTGGCGGAGGAGACCAGCTGACTGGCTGACTGCTGGAGCCCAGAGGGTCTCCTGTACAAGCAACAGCGAGACAGTGAGGGGGTGGAGGAAAGGAGGCAGGGAAGAGAAAAAAAAAACATCTGAAAGCACAGAAGAGAAGGATTCACCTCTCAATTTCTCTCCTTCATAAGCTTAGTCATCTTTGCTTCCACGTTCTGCCCTTGTCACGAAGCTTCACCATCTCCCTCCCCCTCCTCCATGCCATCCTCTCCTCATTCACAATTCACCCCCATGGAGATACGCAGGGTGGTACATTCCGTGACTACAAACAGCCGTTCGGCGATATTGGACGAAGCTTTAAGAAGGATGGGAGGACACTGTCTTGCGCCTCTGGCCAGACTCTTTGACGAATGGCCGTGTCATGTATGATTAATAAACAGTGGGGTAGAAGGGATAGTCATTGACTTAAAGCGGGCTGCTAATGACCACAAACCAGAGATGTACATAGTGCTCACCCTTTAGATAAATCCACTATCGCTCTAATTACCAATCTTTCAATTAAACTGTAATTGCTGTGTGAAATGAAAGCATGTTTTCAAGCTCAATCACCCTTTTGTGCGAAAGACGTGGAAGGAAAGAAACTGTTGTAATTTCTACCGAAGCCAGTATGACGGTCATGAATGAGCAGACCACAGATCAATTGGCTGCTCTGTACAGTAATCTAGTGCAGTCTGAGCTTTCATTACAACATCGGTGTGCGAGTGATCAATTGGCTGGTATCTCATTACCGTCTGGCTGGGCAGAGAAAGCACTCAGATCAACGTCCGGGGAGCTGAGGCTCTGCTGTGGGTCCTGAGTGTCCAATAGGAGAGATTTAAACATCCACAGTGACCAATACATTCATTAATGATTTAAAGGTCCCATGTTGCGCTAATTTTCTGGTTCAAACTTGCATTTTGGGTCTCTACTAGAACATGTTTACATGCTTTAATGTTAAATAAAAGACATTATTTTTCTCATCCTGTCTGTCTGAATATCCCTGCATTCACCCTCTGTCTGAAACACTCGGTTTTAGCGCCTGTCTCTTTAAGACCCCTGATGAAAAAGCCCAGTAAGCTCTGATTGGTCAGTGTTTCGGGTCTTCCGCATCTCTGCACTGTCATTGCAGTTGGGGCATGAATGTAATGGCACTATAGTGGCACTTTCTACCTATATATTATACATTTGTGACATCACATCCATACAGGAAGTCCTGACGGCTCGTTTAAAGACACAGTTTCTGAATAAAGGCTGTGTGTATTTCTCTGTGGATTGAGCGTTTTTATACTTTCACCGTATTTATAAATCACCTAGACCTGCTTTATAATAACAAGAAAAAGACATGGACATTTTTTTTTATAATATGGGCCCTTTAAGATTTATATCAAATTTGATCTTTCATGGTAAATCAAAGTGAATCCACCCCTCCAACAGTGAGAATACACGGAAAACACAGATGTAAATCTCTGGACACAACCATGACGTAGCGTTACCTTCAAAGGCTAGTAGAGTCACATGTCTCATGGACATTTTCTCATGTATTTGGAAAACTAAAATGGTGGAACACTTCACATTTACACTCTAACAGAGCCTGTTCAATTGCTCAAGTGATATTCTTTCCCTTTTTTCCTTTACTCCATCTAAAAGGTCAGCTGGGCTTCTTGTGTCGCCTACAAGCTTACTTCTGTCTCCACAGCATCTCCTCCTCTAAGGGAAATCTGTGTATGTGGAAGACTACAGCATGGTGCCAGTGACCGGGATCAGTAGGAGCGGAAGCTGGCGAGAACATCATCTGCAGCAGCAGCTTTCACGAGACGATGTTTGGCAACAGTAAATAAACAGCATGGGCAGAATGCTCCCGTAGCCCCTCAGGGCCCCTGGAGTACAGTAACGCACAGCTGAATGCTACGGGGAAACACTGCCTGTCTGACAGCTCGCCTGCCTGTGTTTCAATAGGTGGAATTGGGGGATGGGAGGAGGGGTTGCATGTGTGCGCTGCTGCGGGCTTTGGGTTGAGTCAACACTCTACATGTCTTTCCCCATCTCTTTCTCTAAAGTGAGTACTGGCGAGGCGTCTTTCTGGGAGCAGAGTGACTCCAGATACACTGTGGGAGAGGAAACAAGCCAGGAGAATGCAAGACACAGAAAAACAACATGCTTTCAGACGACAGCGTTGTCCCTCATTTCCAGAGTGGCTTATAGTTAAAGGCAAGAACAAATAGCTCACCCTGTGCAACGTAACGCATGTTGCATCAGCAGCAGAGATGTAGTTGAGGGTAAATCCATCGCTTTATTTTCTCAGTGGAGTTTACCACGTGTTATAGGGTAACATAAATAGTGTCTTAATTTTTCTATTTTGTTGGATGGATAATGCAAACACTGTGGAAACAAATGACCCCTTTAGGGACAATCATATCTATCCACATGGTAACAGTCGTCATTAGGACACCTTGGCGTCACAGTCTGGGATTCTAGTTGTGAATTCAAACAAAACCGACGTTACACGGTGAGGTTTAGAAAAAGGTTGAGGTTTGGGTTAAAATACCAAAGATCGTTATTTAAGAAAGTTAACTTAAAAGTCATTGTTGAATTTTGGATTCAAATGGGACGTGGAAGTTAGGTCTCCCGGGTGACAATCCAGAGTATGCCTGAGCCTTCCACCACCCAATGTTCCTCTTTAGGCAGATTTTTCGGTCTTTTAATACTCCCTACCATCATGCTACATGATCTTACAGCACCGCGGTGAAGCAGTTGATTGTAACACTGATGGCTGATCCAGCTTACCATTTTAATAGATAACAGGCAACTTTTGGGTTTCCTAAAGCCCAAGGTGACGTCTCCAAATGTCTTTGTTTTAACAGCCCAAGACTATAGATGTTCAATTTACACTGATACAACACAGAAAAGCAGGAACTACTAATGATTAAAAAGCAATAGTCACTGAGGTTTTTTGCATTTTTGCTTGAAAAATTACCTCAACGACAAACTAATGACTGCCAAAACACCTTTTCTAGTTAATGTTGTGAAACGGAACGACTTAGTTAGATTTAGGCAAGAAAAACTACTTGGTTAGGGTCAGGATTGGCTTAAAATGAGTCACAGATATACTGTAACTGTGTCACAGACATTTATGTTAACCACATTTCTTTACCATGAGTCGCCACTGAAATCCTTTGTAACTGCTATAAAACTGACTACAGGAGCAACAAACCTTTCCGAAATATTCCTTTATGTACAAGTTAGCAGTATTTTAGCATCAGTATAATATATACAGTACAAGGGATGTCATGTAGCGATGGACGTTTGACACATAAACAGCTACAGTAATGGTTGCATCTCTCATTCCTCTGTAACAAAATGGCCTGATGAAATGTGGAAAGAGAAGCCGAGGGACAGTGGGTAAGGAGGGGAGCCATATAAGGGAAGGGACAGGGACACCACTGGGTTGTTATGCATGTAAGGGGGATGCAGTGTTGCCTGGAAGCGTCAAGTGGGGACGGCGAATGTCACTCCGATCAGTCGGAAGTGTCATGACGAGTAGCCGAGCCGTGACCTCTTGTGGGGCGAGGGGAAAGACAGAGGACAAGAGGGAGACACAAGGCAAGGCGCAACGTAACAGAAAAGGCAGTGACAGCAGAAACAGAGACAGAGAGAGAGTGAGAGGGGGGAGAGGGAAGAAGAACAAGTTTGTTGTGGGCCAACGCCTAATCCTGCCAGCGCTCCAGGCTTCAGGAACAGAGGAGTGGTATCAGTAAAGACACATTCACGGCCTGCCGATCGCCTAAATGAGGCCACTTCTGTCTTAAAAAAGGAAACTCTGCGGCTTCTATTTTCCTACCTCCTCTGCAATCACACACACAGAAATAGTGGAGAAAGACCTGGAAGCTATCAATTGCCCTCTTTAGGAATCCCACTTCATGATTATCTGAGCATTATTTCACACTGTTGATCCCCTAAAATTGCTGCAAAATGACATCTGTATTAAAGAAGTGCCATTTTTAAAAGAAGTGTCAGATGCAGCAAAAATCATTACAGCCTGATCACGAGCAGAGACATTCATAACACGCCAGGACAAAAAGTGATGGCTGCTTCTGTGAAATAAGCTCATTCTTATTGTCCAAAAATGCAGAAGCTGCACGCACATCTCTTATCTACCGCATATTAAACAGAAGCACAACAGGGCCACTTTTCCCTTCGCAAAATGCCTCTGTATAATAACCAAGGTCTGACAAACCTCTTCATAAGCCATTAAAGTAATGTTGATATCATACAGGGCAATAAGACGCCATCAGATTAATTAATGAAATCGTTTGTGCCAGGACGCCGCTTGGAGGGTCCCAATCGCCAGAGTGACATCTAATTTAAGCCGGGTGTCAGGAGGAGCACCAGAACACTATGTCAGCTCTGTCATTACGCAATGACATTCAATACATCACCACAGTGCCACCACAGAGCCTTTACTGCCCTTACTGCCAGTGGAGAGCAATGAAAGTGTTTGATAATGGAAATGTTATTTCACTTTGGCAGGCCTGGATGCTTTTCTCTGGGACTTAAGCGGTGGGAATGTTTGGACAGCAGTGGGAGATGGATTCAAATACGCTATTCCAACGAGGATGGGGACGCCTGTTTTGCATGTTATCACTCCATTGAATGGGTGTTATCAGTGCTTATCAGCCTCATAGGGCCCATGAAGGGGTCTTCTACGACTTTTAGGAGGTTCACAAGGCCGTAATCATATATTTCAGATATTTCAAGCTAACAGTCGTCGTTAGCTCAGTCGGGACATCTTGGCGTCACTTTTTTAACACTCCAGGAGTCACAGAGAATTCAAACAGAACTGAAGTTACTTGGTTAGGTTTGGGCAACACAGGTACTTGACTAGGTTTAGTAAAAGATTATGGTACGGGTTAAAAATGCTTACGTTCATGGCGTTAGTTAAAAACAAAAGTAAGTCATTTGCACTAGACTTTTGCTTTTGGTTTCACATGGGACACGGACACCAGTCTCCTGGGTAAAAGTCCTGTGTTTGTTTGACCCATCCACCACCTCAACCTTCCTCCAACATATCCAGACTTCCAATCTTTTAAAACTACTCGCTACCATTGCCGCTCTTCATACTACATCGTATTGGGAGCGTACCTATGTTCCCCGAGTCCTATGTTCCCTGTTTTGTATGGGACCCACTTTTCACAGAAAGGGTCCTATGTCTGTTATTTTTCGCACAATTAGCGTCAAATTCCCAGGGAAATAGGCTTTACGCAGACCCTAACACTACCCCCTAACCCAGCCCCTCACCCTAAACCTAACCGTAACCTCTAGCCCTAACAAAATGCTGACTTAAATCTGCGAAGGTAAAGGCTTAAGCAACCGGGGAACATAGGTACCCGGGCACATAGGGATGACCACGTCATATTACAGCGTTGCAGTTGAGCGGCTGCTCTGAGCATCTAATCCAGTTGGTGATGATAACAGCCTACTGAGAAAACTAGGAGGTAGAGTAGGGCCATATCGCCTCATATATGTATGTAGTGATTAGCGCCCATTCAATCGGGTAACATTCAAAGTGGGTGATGAGGAAAGACATGCATTCCAATGTGAGAAGTAAGTAAGTTTTTCGCAATGTTCTTAAACATTTTGTACTACTTAAATTTCCCCGTTCTTGTACTCTCACCTGTATATTATGTCCACTGTGTAACTTCTGAGGAGGATAAAAGCCCCAAGGCTAAACTAGGAGCTGGAAACCGCATAACCCCGAGTTCAAATCTACAGTCTGAGATGAATCAGAGATGAAAACCTATCAAAGGAAGTATCCAGTAAAGGCGTATTTATACCCTCTCGACACCCAGACACCCAACAATCTGTTTCGCACGTCAGAATGAAGAGGTGTAAGTGGGTTCAAATTCAAATTATTCTAAAAGGCTAATTCTAAAAATTTTTTTTGGGGGGGCAAGATTCAAAATGAAGTATCATTTTAACTCTTCAACACTTCAAACCTCTTTTAAGCAGTAATGTGAGATCACACCAAAGCTAATATAGACACAGTGTGTGTCTCTGAAACCATGCGGATTACTGTGCTATGGAAAAAAGTCCTCCTCTCTCCACCACCACCACCAGCAAACCTCCAGAGTCTTCTGGAAACAGAGTGGGGAGAGCGTGTGACTAGAATTACTGACACACTTTTAGAAAATGCTAATCTCCGCTTACTGTAGGACTTATTACGAAATACTTTTCTGTTCAAACTGAACAAGCTGCCACCAACAAAAATGTCAAGCTCAATATTTCTGTTCTGTTTTACGGACGTGACGGCAAACAAAAGCAGGCCTGAAGGGTCAGACAACCAACATGGTTGTCCGCACACTGCATGTGAATTATGCATGGGATTTTAAATACCAACTACTTACTAGGTTTTGTTTGGGGATGTTGGAAATCTGACATTTGAGTTGGTTAAACACTGCACTGCAGAAACACTACATGAACTGTACAACACACACACACGCGCACACACTTTCTCACACACACACACACACACACATGTACCAATTGTGCGTGCTTTATCCAGAGTGCTTTAATAACTCATCATTATGCAACGGGAGTCCAACTGGTAATTAGACCCCAGTTCCCAAATGTTTAAACTGATGCAAACGATACCACAGATTCGCTCTCTTAACACTCTCTTACACTATTATCTCGCTCGCATGATTTAATTTGAACTTAGTGATTTCAGTCGGAAATAGCAAGGGTCACTGAGATGGAACATTTTACACAGTATTTGTACTGGGAGACACAATGTTTGTGCCATGTTCATTTAAGAATAATCCATTTTTACTGTAAATTAAAACATAAATATACTTCTGGTGTTAGGGATTTTCACACTGCACTTAGCTCCAGGCTAAGGGAGCTGTTAGGTGTGGGCTAAGAAAGTGTTTACACTGGCACAGTCCTGGCACATTTCGAGTGGACTCACCACAACTTTAGCCTGGGGCTTGCTGGTCCTGTCCCCTATACCAGAATGTTAACTCATGCAGGGGTATGGCCTGGGAATGTGAGACTAACCCTGGGTTAACAATGTGTGTATGAAAAAGGGCCCAGGGTCACCTCTTAGCCTGGAGAATGCAGTGTAAAAAACACCCTAGGAAATTGTACATCACTCTTATTCAAAGTTCATTTAGTAAAAGGGTTTGTAGGAATTCATATGAGAACAAAGCAATACAATCCCATACTGTGAAACAAGACACTAAAGCAACAGAATATAGAGGAAGTTCAGAAGTACTGTGTGGGAAAAATACACTATTCTCTTTAAGTAAATGCTATTTAATACAACAATTTTATCGCAAACAACAAAATATTCCTGGTAAATTCAATCTACGCCGATAAAATTAGACAAAGCCAGAGAGCTTTGTTGTATGTCTCTTCCTGTCTATTTCCTACACTGTCAAACAGTCAGTAAAGGCATATATATATATGTATATATATAAATATATAATAATATATACAAAAAGAATCTTTAAAAGCGACAGTGCCATGGCTTACCTGTGGCAGGGCGGAGCTGAGCTGGCGCTGCAGAGAGTCCCGGTCATAGATGACGTCCTGAAGGTGCTGCTGGGACAGGCCGAGGCTCTCCTGGGTCTCCCTCAGCGTGTCCAGAAGCCGGTCCCTCTCGTCCAGCATGTTGACCATCAGCTGCTCAAAGTGGGAGTCTGGGTCCGAGGCGCTGCTCTGAGAGCCGCGCTGGTTCAACGCCGTGTCCTCGCTGATGGTGGGCATCACCTCGCACATCATTTTGGCACTGAGAGAAGGGAGATGAGAAAAACCTTTAGTCTTTCTATTAACAGGTGCCAATACCTATAACAGCAACCTTTTCAGAATAAATGTCATCATGCACTGCAAACAAATCTGAACTGCGGGGTGTATTGTTCTGCATTTTCTGAGATGACCCCCACCCCCAAAAGAAATCCCCTTTCAAGGTTACAAGGGGGATATAGCCCACCATACATTGGGTTGATGGACGGACAGCTCACAAGTCCATTGCAAGGTCAATAAAGCTGGTCAAACTAACAAACCTCTTAGGCTAATTGTCAGGTGAGGTCAGTTCTGAAGAGTAACTTTAAATAACTCATCCCTGACGGACTTGTGATCACATTTGAGTTGAAAAACGCAAAGATTTGAGAACACTTTTCCTGTTAATCACCTTGCAACACCACTTGGATTTATCTTGTGATCCACTAAAGGGTTCTGATGTCCAAGTTATTTTACCAATCATAAACTTTCAAAGTATCAAAAATCGAAATCAAAACTACAAAACATGTCTTATTGTCTGTTATTTTATTTATTTATACCACGGCAACATAAATATCTTGTTTGGATTCAGGCTTAAAGTAAGCTCTTGGATCATGTTAATGCTAAAGATCTTTACATTTAGCAAAACAAATCGTGTCCACATCAGCGACTACTACATGTATGGATATCCACCATTACTGAATGGCTGGTGAGTATGTGACCGGGCCTGACACAGTTGGAGCTCGGCTCAGTGTCAGCCCAGCGTTTCAAAGCTGCAGAGACGTCTTGGGAGGCTGGGTGTTCTGCCCTAGATTTCACGCTTGTGCTGTTCAATGATCCAGCCCAGATCGAGTTGCATAACACACCATATCTATGCTATAGTGGATATGTGAAACCATATTCCAGTTTCCCTGAGGGCCTTTAGAAAGCCTCCAGAGTCCTCCTGGAATAAATCATGGGCCGGGTTTGCATCGTCACATGTCAGAGTCAAAGCAAGGGAAGCGAGTTGAAGCATGCTAAGCTAACCGACAAATAACCATGGGTTATAAAGATTTAAGGGGGTGAGGTAAACACAAAGCCTGAGAGATACACTAAGCTCCATTAAAATACCTTTTTTTGGAAAATATGATTTTTTTTTTCTCACCATGATTCAGTATCAGTTTACTGTTTACCGTGTGCGTTCAGCATGTTCAGCCCAGCTTACCACAGAGGCTGAAAGCAGGGGGAAAGAGTTAGCATCCATCAAAACAGAAAAATACACCTTCTAACTGCACTAAAGCGGCTTCAGTTATTTATTATATCTTATTATCACGCAAGACAGTTACTAATACATCTAAGAACCATTGGGGTATTTTGCAAAATTGTACAAAGCTAGCATCCTAGCAAGAGGACTTCTGACCTC
The DNA here is from genome assembly GCF_963691815.1 of Echiichthys vipera. Lineage (NCBI taxonomy): Eukaryota > Metazoa > Chordata > Actinopteri > Perciformes > Trachinidae > Echiichthys > Echiichthys vipera. The sequence continues at coordinate 6,178,728 of NC_139845.1, forward strand.
CTGTCTCCGGACCCAGCTATTTGGTATAGTGACTAATGAGCTAACTGTTCACTTTCCTTACCACTCAAGGTCAATGCCAACCCTCAACCATCTGCCTGATCACTCAGCTTCTACGCTGGGCGTGTCTTGCCATGAAAAGTAGTGGGATTCATAATAATGTTTTGTTACTAGTGTGTTGACCCAGGCCAGGTTTAGGCCAGTGAGCTTTCAATATAACATAGCCCAGACTTGGTCCCCTCTGGGTAGGTTATAATTACAGGTCTGTGTCTCAGCATTTTCTGGCAGTAAGATGGGCTCTCCCAAATCATCTCCAGGCACTGAGCCAGACTCACCAGTTCACCATTCAGCCACCATCCGCTGCCGTTTAGACCTGAGAAAGCGAGCCTTTGTGCTGCTTGGCTGGACACTCCACACATGCAAGCCTTTTTGCTTGGAGAGCGGGCCAGCCGGCGGCCAGACTTGGACACCAGTGCCGCATTTTAAGTAGAAGGTAGTGATTTATTCCTGACTCTGGCTCAATACTTGGTAGTTGGCCTCAGGGAACAAGGTGCTGGTTGCATAAAAATCCATACGAGTATGGCATCTGGCAGTATAAAAATAAACTTTATGTAAAAAGTATTGATGCGGATTGTAAATGTTTAGTAAAAGAGAGACCTCAGGTCATCTGCTACTATGAAAAATATATATGTGATGTTGTTTCTTAGTATTTTTGTACTTGTGCCTGTATATTCCTACATTAGTAAGTGACTTCCTACAATTTATCTGAAAAACTTTATGGACTCTGTTGGTGCAGAAATTCATATCTCTGTCTGTTCTGCAAAATGGCAGCTACGAAATGCAAAATGGCAGCTCTTGTATTCGCATTCTGAAGGGTTAACTCCAAAATGTGACCATTACCTGTGATCTCTTACATCGCTCACCACTTCATCTCTCCACAACGCTTCAACAAATAGGCCCTGAAATGGTAGGGCACATTTTTATGTCTCCTTTAAACTGTGCGGAAGGAAAAGTATATTGAGGATGTTTTTCTGCTTCATGGCACATACAATCCCCTTTCGTCTCGTTCCTGAACCTTATGCTTTGATCTCACCGTGACTGCCCCTTAAATCATTTCTACTGTCTATGAAAAATCAATAGACATGGACGGAAAGTGCACTGACTGATCTGCCTTTGTCTGCGCCCTAAGACATATTAAGCAGCCAGTCTTCCTGACAAACCGAAAGCTGAAACGTATCGCTCAATTAAACGTTTATCTTAATTTTGTCGTAATTTTTGTCAACAGGCCTGTTTTCTTCAGTTAAAATTGAGATTTGGATAAAAGACAGAGAACTATATGTTGTCTGCAGAGACTTGAAGCACAATGTGGTGATAAAAACCCGCTGCTTTCCCTGAAACTTCCTCTTTTGTGGGGAAATTCTTCTCCTCTGCTGCTCGATATTTTCCTTATACAGTCAGTGGAGTGGATGTTTGAGCAGCAAGTCATTAGTTTCTCTCTAGAGTGAAGAAGGCAGGCAGTGGAGATGACAGGTAAGAGCTAGTGTGATCCTCTTTGATAGATAAACACTAATCACCCACAGTGGGCAATGTGAAGAATGTGTGGTCTGAGAGAGCTCTATTTGCCAGCTGGGATGCACACGTTGTCTAGATTGCGCTCGCTAGCAGTAGCAATACAACTTCCTCACAGCTGAGCAACCAATTTGACCTTCATTATAATACAGAAGCTATTTGGTCTACAGATATTCATAGAGCCTGACACACTTCTGATGGAGTGTCATTCTACGCACATTTCCTCTGCAAGGCAACATCAAGGCACATTATGATAATGTACACCAGGATATCTGCCCTAGCGTGTCCGACTTTAGCTTAGCATAAATGTATGTCTTATAACGAATATAGAAGATTTTAAAATGATATTTGTGGAAAGAAATTGCCATTTGTAGAAATGGACTAAGAATGTTGTATAAACGAGACGAAGCTTAAGTGACTGGATTTAGCGTGGCTGGTTAAAGATGTTAAATGGGAGTCTGAAATGATGCAGGAATCACAGGAGGGAGGAACAGCAACACGCTCAATTGAACACATTGTGGGCCACAGATGCAATGAGAAATGCACACAGACAGACAGGCAGGGATCATTGGGCTTTTCTCTCCACGCCATATGCCAATCAATGAATTATTCAGGGAGGGAAGGAGTGAGGTTTTCTTCCCAATCAGAGCAACAAATCCAGAGCCCTTTTTCCCCACCTAGCAGCCTCTTTCGAGCTCAGACACCTTGCTCCAGGCAGTAGTCTATAGCTGGCAACAGGAGGTTGCTGAGCAAACTGACAACCTACAGAAAAGGCAGAAGCAATGCTTGACTGATGAAATCACAGCAAAACATCATTAATAAGGATTCTTTTGGGGGTACGTTCCTGGACTCTAGGCGCTTGAGATCCACTCCAAAAGCCACTGGGTTTAATTGTGGCCCCCCTAGGAATTACATTTACGTTGGACAACACAGCACCTCACAATTTACATCCGATGCCAGGGCTTTGTGCCAACAGAGGAAGTAGTGTGACCTTTGTGTAGCAAGCCGGAAAGAGAGGGTGCTTGTGGTGGTGGTGAATGGGTGTGTGGCATATCTGACTTTCAAGCTAGAGACCAGAGTTCATGTCCCGTCAAAGATCTCCAATCAATTTTTTTTCAACCTTTATGGAAGATGAAGAAAGTGAATTTTCCATGTTGTTCTTGTTGATTATAAAGCAGATCGAGGTGCTATTTAAATACTGTGAAAGTATCAAAATGCTTAATCCACAGAGAAATGCACACTGCCCATATTTAGAAACTGGGTCTTTAAACGAGCCGTCAGGACTTCTGTATGTTTGTGATGTCACAACTATACTATATGGTATATAGGTAGAAGGTGCTGTTACAGTCATTCCCAGGCTGCACTGATTTGGCAGAAATGCTGACAGCACGGATGCAGAGGACTCGCAAACACTGACCAATCCGACTGGACTTTTTCAGGAGGGGGTCTTAAAGATACAGGCGCTAGAACGGAGCGTTTCAGACTGAAGGTGAATACAGGTATATTCAGACAGACAGTGTGAGAAAAATTAAATGTTTGAACATTAATAAACTAGCAGGAACCCAAAATATAGGTATGATCCTGAAGAAGAGCGTAATGAAGGACCTTTAAAAACAGCAAAGTAGACAAACGTGACAAAATGAACAATGAACAAAGTTAAACTGAAGCAAGCAGTGGGCTATCTATATGGGCCAGATGTACATTTTTGCCACTACTGTAGAAACACTTAATTTTAGGGAAGAACAAATCAGCAAGCTGCAGCTAATTTCCTGAATGTCTTCAGTTAATCTCATTAATGGGAACAATTGTGTGAGTAGATAAGGGGAAGCACACAAAACAGCGGTATGTATATACACATATATACATACTGTATATATATATAGCCATGCAAGGCTAATTCAGCACTATTAACCACCTCACCAAACATCAAAAGACACGTGAAGGAGCGACCGCTGAGGACTGAACACTTCACTCTGTGGCTTTGAAGATAAGCCGCACTAACCGTTTGCTTGTTGAGCTGACTTTGGAGAGAATAAAAGCAGCATTACTTAATAGTGTGTTTAAAGCTTTGTTACCATCATGCATGGCATCCATAACTCTTTAACTCATTAGGCAAAGAGATGGTCATTTAGAAATGAGTTAAAAATAACAAATTAGACCCATTAAGAAACCAATCTGTTGTGAAATACGAGGTCAACTTTTTAAACATTTGTAACGGGCTATTAGGTTCAGTTCCTCACAACATGGCTGAGAGCGTTAGACTAAATTGTTTTAAAGATAACGCACTTCACTTACATCAGTACCAGAAGCACTAGGCTGATTACACATGTTGCTTTGTGGTCGTCAGGGGAGCTGACTACTTGGAAATTCCACTTTTAAATAATGTCTGCGTTTGATTTCTTGGCATGCTGCTTAGCGTAAAGTGCATCTACAGACGGCATTTGGCGATCACAAAGAGGTAATGGCAAAACTGTTGCATTCCGCTCTTCCCCACTTTGGCATCGATATCCGGCCGACAGGTGGGAAAAGTGTGACACAGCGTTTTTGTGAATGGAACGGACCAGATTGCATGGTACACTCATAGTGCTGAGAAATCCCATTCATATGGCTCCCTGCACCAGAGAGACTTCTGACAACCAAGAGACAGCCTGCCAAGAAAACAACGATTCAAGTCCATTCAATTTACTCACTAACACACACACACACACACACACGGGAACATACAATAGGCCTCAAGCGGGAGTCTACTGAGTGGATGGAGCAAACTATTAACTCATCTCCAACACTGTACCAAGCTGATCTTTGACCTGCAGTGCTGTGACATTCTGGGGTGATGCTACAGTCATGCATGATGAAAAGTTATTGCTAATTGATGCAGTTTAGGTTAAAAACCTCGGTCACTGCAATGTAATGCAAGGCTCTTTGATACTGGAGTAATGAAAACCAACTGTGTATGTTCTTACAAGAAAACCGTTGCATTAGTGTACAGTCACACATGCGTGGATGCAGGTGAGCGAACATCTGTATACGTCTGGAATAACTGTAGCTGCACTTTCTACCTATATGCAGGATAATTGTGACATCACAACCTTACAGGAAGTCCTGACGGTTCGTTTAAAGGCTCAGTTTCTGAATACAGGCTGTGTGTATTTCTCTGTGGATGGAGAGTTTTGATACTTTGCACCTCGACCTGCTGTATGATAAATAAATAAAAAAGAAAAGACATCTCAATTTTCACAGTATGAAACCTTTGATGTCAAAAATATGAAAACCATCATGACAAAGGGGTCATGGTGGAATTTTCAAAGGCTGCTACAGATAGTTTCATATTCTAATATCTTTATGTTTGACCATTTAAAGGCAAATAAATATAAATACATTAATACATGATTTTATTCCTGCAATGTGTAAAAGGCTCAGAACATTTAGACGTGTAAGGGATGGACGACAGGGCCAAAATCTTCCATCTACCCAATATAAGTAATTTCATATCTCAACAACAATATAAATCATGATACAGCAGGTTCTCTGGAAATTCAATAAATACAAGGTCTATATGAAATAACCAAATGGTAAAGCCTGTTTTTGTATAGCCATGTGTCCACCTTTAATATGTAACTAATGAAAAATAGAGCATGTCCACATTTTATTGAGAACTTTAGTGCAATATATAAACTGAAAATATTTCTGAACAATTGGAGTCAGCATGGGCTTGATAGATCCAAAGATATTCAGTTTGGTGTGACATCAAACAGAAAAAAGGCATTTTGATTTATTTAAGCAGCATTTTCTGCCATTTTTGTGTGAAAAATTACAAACAGAGACCTGGTAAGGACACAGGGTCAGGAAACGATTTAAGGCAATCAATCAATCAATCAATCAATCAATCAATCAATCAATCAATCAATCGATCCGAGGGTGATCTCCAGGAATCAAAAGAGGAACAAAATATATAACACACAGAAGAACAGAAGGAACAAGAACAACAATATTATTTTAATCATATTATACTCTTATATTCCACAACAGTCTGAGGACACACCACATGTACAGTAAAGCCACACTGTATGCCTCAAATGTATCAATGAATCCCATTTCCAGGGATTTACGCTCCTCCCCATGGACCCAAAATCTACCAACAACAGTTGTTTGGTTTCCTTGAATATCACTTAATATTAGCCCAAATCACAAAGGGCAGGAAGAGATCCATACAGCAGAACATTAATAGGGATTAGTCTGGAAAAATGCAAAGCATGTTCATGTGTTATTTCTACCACAATATATCATTTCCATGTATTCTGCTGTGACTGACGTCCTTGTGTGAACACTGAACAGTAAAAAGTGAATGAGACAGAGCTGGGATGAAGAGGACGGTGTAGAGTTACGCCCAGCCTGCTGCCATTAGAGAGGCGGGTAAAAAAAAAGAGCCGGTTGTGCATCAAGTGTGTGTGTGTGTGTGTGTGTGTGTGTGTGTGTGTGTGTGTGTGTATGTGTGTGTGGTTGTGTGTGTGTGTGTGCGTGTCTGCCTCTGTGCACTTTACCTCCACCTGTGTGTGAGCATCTGTGAGGAGGCAGGTTCTGTGTGTGTCTTCTGATGTGCGTCTCATTGGCTGTGTGTTCAACTGAAAATAAGTCTACATGCACATGAAAGGACAGCGTGTTGACTGCCCACAATCCCCTGCAGCAAGGTCATGCAAACCATCAATCGATGGAGATAGAATAAGTGCACGGATCGGGGTGAACAAAAAAAAAAAAGCAATAAAGCTCAGGTTGTAACAAATTTGACCTGTGCCGCCAGCGTTTAGACTGCATTTTACCTTCCTCATTATGGAGGCTTGGGCTACAGTCGAACCCATAAAAAGACGTCCTCAAACCATCATTTTACAGACATAAAAGCTTCTGCCACAGGTAGCCTCCCTCTGCATGACACCTCAAGGAAGCAAAAGCTTTTTTCTGCACACCAGACATATTAAAGCAGTGTATTTGCATGGTTGAGGTGCCTCGCAGAAAAAGTCACAGTCTTTTAATGCAAAAACCATTCAATTAAGCATCCGGCTTCTGCATAATGCATCGGTGTTACAACAGCAAGATGCGAATGCAAATATTGGCAGGTTTCCTTTAGAGCCACGGTTGAAAATGTTAATATTAATTTGCGAGATCAGAGGAAGGATCGCGGCTTCGCCTGGAGCGATTAACCTTCGAGCATCAGCCTCAGTGTGTGTGTGTGTGTGTGTGTGTGTATTCCTATTCATACATTCATTCATCAGTCCAGGCTATAGCATGAAAGAGTGTGTGTGAATGGTGGCTGGAAGACAGAGAGGCTGATCATGCTCTCTCCCCGCTTGCATCTCTATAATAGCCGGTAATAATATTGTTCATAGGAGGGGCAGCTGTTGCCACTGACAGCTCACCACACACACACACACACACACACACACACACACACACACACACACACACACACACACACACACACACACACACACACACACACACACACACACACACACACACACACACACACACACACACACACACACACACACACACACACACACACACACTGCGGTGTAGAGTCTTTAACAGCTGTAACATCTCCTCCTCTGAAATGATAATTGGGGAGAATCCTTGGCTATTGTCTCAAGTGCATTACATCATGCCAGCCTCTCAGTCTGCATCCCGCCCCCCCTTTAACTCTCTCCTCTGTCTGTCTCTCCACTGTGACAGCCCTGCAGAGCTCCACAATGTCAACCACACACACACACACCAAACGTGCAGGTAATATAGCCTATAGGCATCGCGTATCCCATCCACGGGAGCCTCCAATAGGCTACCAGCCCATCACACAGCAGAGTTTAAGGATGTGAAGAGGTCACCGGCAGGAAAAATCACCTTGAGCCTGCGGGGAACCGGGGGGCAATGTAGGTCACCGCAATACCGGCGGGCAACAGCGTGCATACTCACAATTTATTCCTTTACTACGAGCGCGAGGCTCCGACGGCGGATCAATGACAACTGCGCTCTCTGCGCGCTACACCATCGAGCGGACGATCCTAGCAGCGGGCTCCCTGTTCAGTGCCAACGCGCAGCGACGCCGAGGATCCGATCGGAAAGGTGCGGCCGGTCCCCGCGGCTGGCATTGTCAAAAAGCAAAGCAGCAGGAAGAATCGCCAAATTAGCCGCGTTGGGTAATGACATTTGGTTTCTGGGGGGCTTCACACGCACCGGCTCAGAAATGACGGCACGTTAGAATTTCTGCTGTGATAAGCGGAGCTGGAAAAGACCATTGTTGGAGCTGGCGGAGGGGAGGCGTGCGGAGTCTTAAAGATGCAGCTGTGCACTTACACACACACACACACACACACACACACACACACATACACACACACCCTGTATGGAGACCTATAATACTAATAACACTAACAATTATAATAAAAGTCATAATAATAATAAGTATAGTTTTTTTAGTATAATAAAATATGATAATAATAAAAATAATGATGATGATAATAATAATAATAGAAGTAACCGAGCTCAAAGTGCCGATATTTGCTATAAAATATAAATAATCAATGTCTCCTAATCCTGACAGCATCTGTAGAAAATGTAGAATTATTTCTGGCTCATGCACCAATCAGGTCACGCTTCAGCATCCAGTTGAAATGAAGTCCCATCACCTTCTCCTGTGGCATAGATGGTCTCTGCCAGGTTCCCACTGTTGTATTTGGGATTGTTGATTGTTGAGTGTCGGTGACAGTTGCATTAAGTCTCCCATTCCTCCAGACCTTTCTGAATTTGATGGTATTTTTCATTTTTAAGATCCTCAAACTAAATCTGATTTTCTCACTCTCTTAGTATGATAATGTGAGTCTCTCCATCTTATTGGACTGCAGATGTTGTTTCTGTTGTAATGACTCATATTCTACATCATTTGCCAAACTGGCTAGTAAGTTATTATCAACACTGGCGTCTCATCAATGCATGTTACCAATTCAAGTTCTTCCCCGGAGTTGTTAATTTTATCATTTTAATTTTTTGCAGGAAAAAAAAGTTCAGTGTTCAAAATGTTTTGTCATCCTGTCTGTCTGAATAAACCTGTATTCACCCTCTGACTGAAACGCTCCGGTTTAGCGCCTGTCTCTTTAAGACCCCCTCCCAAAAAAGCCCAGTCTGCTTTGATTGGTCAGTGTTTCCGGGTCTTCTGCATCTGCCGAATGACTTTAACGGCACTTTCTACCTATATATGGTTGTGATATCACAACCGTACAGAAGTCCTGATTTTCTTTTAAGGCTTACCTTACCCAAGCCCTATGACCGAAGGAAGTACATAAGTAACCGTCTGTGTGCATTTGTTCATGGATTGAGCTTTTTGATATTTCCACAGTATTCATACAGCACCTCAACCTGCTTTATAGTTAAAAAAAAATAAAAAAAATAAAAAAAAGACGTGGAAATGTAATTTCTTACAATATGGGACCTTTAAAAGAAAAGCATTCTTCCCAGTCTCTTTCCTGTCCCAACATGACATTTTCTCCATCTACCTGTTTTTCCCCATTTTGGTGTTGAAGAACTGAACTGGCCAAATCCCTGCACCAAGAAAGCCTGAAACCATAATGGAGGCTGTTATAGATGTAGATTAATGCCCATGATATACATTTATGGTGGCATTATTATTCTAGAAGCCACCTTAAGGGCCACATGGGCTTCCTGTGCCTTTCTTGAGTATACCAAGAGGGGCACTGGCCTGGTAGAGTGAGCACAAAGAGTGAATTAAATGGTAATACATTCAAACTCACATTTTCATAAGTAAATATTGCTCATAATAACAGCTGTGCTAGTAACACCGAGCTGTCACAAGTGGACCTAGCACCTGCAGCCACTTTCCCTCAAAGAGAAAACAGTTGAGAAAGGCACGAAAAGACACAATATCTGTCTTAATGAAGGAATAAATGCTCTAGTTTCTGTTTTATTTTCCTGTTTTTTGTTTGGTTTAAGAAATGCTGAGCGGACAGAAAGCAGAAGATGATTACTGACACATTTTCACTAATGATGAACATCTAAACGGTGACTCTGAATCATTACAACACTTTCTTAATAGACTGCGCTGGTAATTAAACACTGATGGATGTGTCCATAGTTAATCTTGCCCTTAAGAATCAGTTTCCTCCCTGGAAGTTTGAATTGAAAATAAGGTTGAATGAAGTGAAATATCTCATCTCATCTCATCTCATCTCATCTTCATCCGCTTATCCGAGGTCGGGTCGTTGGGGCAGCAGCTTTAGCAGGGGACCCCAAACTTCCCTTTCCCGGGCCACATTAACCAGCTCTAACTGGGGGATCCTGAGGCGTTCCCAGGCCAGTGTGGAGATATAATCCCTCCACCTGGTCCTGGGTCTTCCTCGAGGCCTCCTCCCAGCTGGACTTGCCTGGAAAACCTCCCTAGGGAGGCGCCCAGGGTTCATCCTTACTAGATGATCCTGAACCACCTCAACTGGCTCCTTTCAACGCAAAGGAGTAGCGGCTCTACTCCGAGTTCCTCACGGATGCTGAACTTCTCACCCTCTCTCTAAGGGAGACTCCAGCCCCCCTCCTGAGAAAACCCATTTCGGCCGCTTGTACCCGCGACCTCGTTCTTTGGGTCCTGACCCAGCTTTCATGACCACAGGTGAGGGTAGGAACGAAGATTGACCGGTAGATCCAGAGCTTTGCCTTCCTCAGCTCTCTTTTCGTCACAACGGTGCGGTAGAGCGACTGCAACAGCACCCCCGCTGCTCCGATTCTCCGGCCAAACTCACGCTCCATCGTCCCCTCACCCGTGAACATGATCCTGAGGTACTTGAACTCCTTCACTTGGGGTAAGGACAAATGGTCACTTTTGGGAAAATTACACCACATAAATGTTTTTTTTTCAGCTATCGACCCACAGTGAAATATCACCTTACAACTCTGCAAGAGTGTGATCACTGTGGGAATAACACCCTTTTTCTGCTCATCTAATATTAAAGAACTTGAGGAAGTTGTGTCTGTGTGTCACTGAGCCTGGTATTATTTTCAGTTAATAGGACAAAGGTTTTTTTCAAAGAAATACATAAATATTTTACAGCGGCCTATGTGTTCTGGGTATCACCAGGAAGTTGGGGATGAGTGAGATGTGCCACAGACACGTTTAAAGGTCTCATATTATGCTCATTTCCAGGTTAATATTTCTATTTTGGCTTTCTAATAGAAGATGTTTACATGCTTTAATGTTAAAAAAACACATTATTGTTCCTATACTGTGTGTGTGAATATACCTGTATTCACAAAAAGCCCAGTCTGCTCTGATTGGTCAGCATTTTTGTGCCAAAAATACAGAAATGATTATTAAACAGGCTCCTTGAATAAAGTCATTATGTCATTAATTCTTGTTTATCAAATCAAGTTGGGCCCATTGTAAAACAGTCAATTCATTAACTATCAATTAGACATTGTTGTTGTTTAGTGGTTTTAACTGTTTAAACAGTTTTGACTTACTTTACATACTGTGAACAATTTTTAAACTACAATTTTGTGCTATCTGGCGAACTAATCTTACATTTTTATTTAGTTTCAGTCTGTTTTAATACCTCTTTTTCCAGACTGCAAGCCAAAAACCCAATAAAGTAGAACTCAACAAAAAGGCCAAACATTGGTCTGAAATGTAAGAATTTACTATTTAATATAATTGTACATGGGGTGACGCGGTGGTGTGGTGGAGTTTGCATGTTCTCCCCGTGTCTGCGTGGGTTCTGTCCGGGTTCTCCGGTTTCCTCCCACAGACCAAAGACATGCACTTGTTCGGTTCATTGATGACTCTAAAATTGCCTGTAGGTGTGAATGGTTGTCTGTCTCTGTTCGTTTCTATGTGCCCTGTGATAGACTGGCGTCCTCTCCAGGGTGTACCCCGCCTCACGCCCGATGTCAGCTGGGATCGGCTCCACCCCCCCCCCCCCCCCCATTGATTGGACAAAACAAAACACATGCGATGTAAATATGTGTTACAGTTGAGTATTTGTCACATTTATCCTATTAGTCCAAAAAAATAATAGTCAAGATGATGATTAGAGGCAGCCCTTTTTTCCTTATCCCATTGAGTATCATCAACACAATCAGATAATACAACCAAGACAGACACTAAAGATTTCTTGGTGTGACAAAAACACAATGCTGAGGAGTGAGAAGCTATTGGAAATCATGGCATCTTTTCAGATCCTTCAAATTACAACTTTTCTCTGCTTTCACTGAAGCAACATTTCAAATAACAGTGTAACATTCCTCTTCCCCTTGACTCAACACCTCCATCTCCCTCAGCTGCAGCAGTGTGGGCTCGTGACGAATGGTTGCCTGTAAACTGACCAGCGACTGATGTCACTGTCCATGGTGCTGAATCCTGTATGTTTTGTGTATGTGCTGCACTGCACCGCATCTTATTGGGGACTTTGTGTTTTGACTCTGCCATTACATCAGTCATGTCACAGAAGATCTCTGGAATAATGACACAGGAATCTACTTTGAAAACATCCTGGCTTGTCTTCTTACTGCCAGAATATTTAATTAATGCACATTATGCACTCGTCTGGTGTCTCCTGTCTCATTCCTCTGTTCAGCCAGGACTGAATCCCACCTGGGAAAATGCTTTCAGATGCCTATTTTCTGTGTTGCAGCACCAGCTCGCTTCTTTCCTGTTCTTTTTTTCCTCTCGTCAGATAAATTACCAAAACAAATGTGGCGCTAAGTGGTGGAGTGGAGTGCTGTAAGTAAGAAAATACTACACTTGCGGGACATAAAACCTGGGTTGGCACTGACACACCCAGAATTTGTTGCCAAAGGTAGCGGGATGTTTGTCATTTCCCACATTCAACAGTGAATGGGGCTGAATTCTAGTGTTTTAAACAGAGAGTTTGGACCCTTTTTTGGAAAGATTCTTGGATAAATGCCTTAATTTTATCCTCATGACTATCACTGACAATAACCTCATTTGAATTGCCTGTTTATAATGCAGCTGAATGCTCCTATACATCCCACCCACTATATTGACGTCTGCTCTGCTACTACAGTGTCATATCGCTCCGGATGTTCCATATTTATTTTCCTTGAGGAGTCAGTATAAGCCTCTGCATATGAACGGTTGTAATGCAGCCAGGTGATGAAAACCCACATATATCTGAACACTAAAACATCATTCATATTGGCTGGATTATCTCAGAGACAGTTGCAGAGTCAAAGCTTAAAGGTAGGATTTGTACGATGGATCTTTTGACTGCGCTATCAGTGGAAATTATTCTCAAACAGGAGTCAGTTAAAGGGATAGTTCTGATTTTTTTGAAGCAGGGTTGTATGAGGTAATCATAGTCAGTGTATTTCTTCAGTAGATGTTCGGCACGCCATCACTTTGGAGAAGCAAGCAGGACTGCACTGTACTGCTGTGGATGAAGGCAGCAGCTAAAGGGATTTTAGCCACATCAGCTTAAGTGAACACTAAACACTGGTTTAAATTTACAAGGAAGAAACTGAAGCGGTTCCAAGCTCTCCTCAAAGCCACCAGACTCCATTGACTGATCATTTTACCTTGCAGAACACAGGAGTTACAGGTCTACAGCTGCCTCGATCGGTTAGTTTTTTTGTGTTATAGTGTCATGTTGGTGTTGTAAAAGGGTTAGGAGCTGAAAAAACTAACAAGCAAGACCAAGACCATCAACTCCTATGATCTGCAAGGTAAAATGATTGTTATTGTCAATGTAGTCTGGTGGTGTTGAAGGTAGAGCGGGTTTTCCTATAATCAAAAGGTAGGTGGTTTAATCCCCGGGTCCTCCTGTTCAAATCTCAGTGTCCTTAAACAAGTCAACCCCAAGTTGCTTCTGATGGGCAGGCCGATGCCATGCATGTGCCACCATTGGTGTTTTAATGTGTGTGAATGGGTGAATGAGAGGCATATTGTAAAGCACTTTGTCCAGTAAGGTAGGTCCCATCCACAGGAGGACATTGTCTGGCTTTCATGCCTGTCCTCCTGCCTGCATCTCCAAACTGGGGTCTGTGCCACGGAGTATGGATAAATACCTTATGCAACCACACTTCAAAAAATCCAAACTATCACTTTAAACGTGGGATTTGTACGACACATCTCACTGGAATGTATTCTAAAAACGGGTGCCAGTTAAAAGGCAATGATTAAAGCGATAAAGGAATCCGGAGAAAGCTATAAAAAGATACCTATAAAAAGAAAGACCTGTGACGCTGCTCAAATCTCATCCTCCTCTTCATAGATAAACACACTAAATGTTTGAATGTCATTAAGCGAGTCACCCAACCTCCACTTGTCATGCAAATGGCCCTCTTTTCATGCGCAGGGTTAGTGCATGCAAATCTCACATCAAAATCTCAATGATCTCAAAGGCTAAGAGGTTTCCTCACAGCCAATTAAAAAGACACACACACACACACACACACTAACTCACGGGGCTAGAGAGATGCTGATGCAAATGTTTGCCTAGGACCATGCGCCGGTTTATATTAATGAATAAACGTTAGAGTAAACAGACATATGACGTGACGGCTGAGAAAATGAGACGGTGGAGTGCCGCCTGGCAGGACGCCACAGCCTCTGCAAGATCAAAGAAAATACGTATTATCGAGGTTGACATTTTCCACAAATGTTAACATGTGGGCGTCCCCATTTGAAAAGTCCACCATCTCGCCCTCCATCGCCTCTGTCCTGCAGAGGATTTGAAAAAAAGAAATCCTCCTACCTAAAAAAACAACACACATGGGCATATATCAGCCACCACCTGTACAAACACAGAGCCGCCAGAGGTCTGCTATCTTTAAGAATTTCTTGAACCTCCATTTTTAACGCGTGGCTGGAATCATAAATGAAGCAGGCTTTCCGCTTCTTGCTGCTCGATACACTGATAACAGAAATGAGCTTGGTTTGGGGGTGTTAGATGCATTAGAGAGACAGAACTGAGAGGGATTACAGGTGTCTGGAGTCCTGTAAATCTTTTTTTTTTTTATCTGTCGGGCCCTCCCCCTGAGAAAGCGATGTTATTGCATCTTACAACACACATCTCTTCTGTCTCTCAGCATGTAACGCACAAGTCATACCGCACATTGAACACTGTTAATACAATTTTCTTTAAGCTCTGGGACATCGCTGTGTCGGGCTGAATGGGTAACATTGTTCAGTGCTTCCAAAACCCACAGATTTTCAACAGTTTAGCATGATAATCGACTGACACGATCAAGCATTTATCATCATCTTATCATTTCCTTGTCGATCAACTTATTGACGAATCAACAAGCAACTTATGTACTGACATGATTAAAGTGCCATGTCAGGATATGAGCGTTTTTTTTTCCAGGTTAATGAGCTATCAGGGGATGTGCTGATTACGGCATGGAATTGCATGGCCTTGTTTACGTTTACTCAGGGGAACTCAAGCTGTGTCTATGCTCTTGTCAAAGCAACCAGACCCATATGACAAAGGAACATTTCTTTCAGGCTGGCCTGGCAGCTAAAGTACCTTTAGGGCACACTCACACTGTCCATCCTGTCCGTCCATACCGTGCCCAAGCAAGTTTCACAGCTAAAGTCTAGTTGGTTTGACCAGTGAGAGTGCAACTGTACCGCGCCTAGGTGCGGCACGCTTGCCAGCCACATTTGAGAGAGGTGGGCTTTTGTAAAGCGTGTTTGCACATGTACGAGCACGAGGCCTACGGCGGTTCTGGCATCATTTCATGTGCGCCTGTTCGGACATAGAAAAAAGGACAGACCATGAGCGGATGTAAAAAAATGGCAGCAAAAGGTTCACGTTGGTGTGATGCGGAGGTGGAGTGTTAACTGCAGATTTTGATCGGATGAAAATATTTAAAAACAGTCGACAAGACGCACAAAAACTCTGAGGTCTATGGAAAGATCTGTAAACAAAGCGACGCATCGCGATGACGTCAATCAATGCGTGTGACGTATTACGGCGTGATGACGTATAGGCAGCAAGAAGCATTCGCCGAGGCCCAGGTAGTGTGAGTACAAAGGGGCCTGGCCCGCGGGGGAGAGGGAGGGGGGGACAAGTACCCTAAAGCACGGGGCAAGGTACGGATGGACAGTGTGAGTGCGCCTTTAGTTGCTGACCCCCTCCACTACAATCCATCGCTTTGCTTCCATCTACTGTAGTACCTCATACAACCCGTCCCTTTAAGACTTGACCTGTGCACACTGTTTAACAACTCATACCATAACAATTATTACTACAACCAGATGCTCCCATTTCTTGAAAGGTTATGTGTCTCATCTCATTAGTAGACCTATTCACTATTTATCTAAATGGGAGGGAACAAAGTTATAGCCAAAAAAGTGTACTTTTCTTTTTTATGGCAAACACCCTTTGTGCTGGGCACAATATAGGAAAATGTCTCTCGTAGGGATGCCATGCTATTTGAATAAAGAGAAGACAGGCTGCATGGGGCCTATTGTTGGAGAGCATCTAAGGATAAGTGGCATGCTGACTAAGCGGGTGAAGTCTCATCCAGCTGTATAGGTGATGCTTGTGATTCCCATACACGAGTGAGTGGAAGTTTGTTTCTGCGTATGCATGGGCAAAGATGTTCAAAGGATCTAAGTCGCTGAAATAATATGTGAAATTGTAGGATGTGTGAGTGTATCAGAGGAAGAACAAATGATTAAACTGAAACTAAACCATTCATTAAGAAATTCACAGATAAAAGGAAACAAATTCAAAGTGAGAGTTAAATAAAGCGACAACTCGATCAGAAAACCAGCGATCTACTAGATCTGTTGATGTCTCTACCTTTTTTTCTCGCTGTTCCACCCCTCTTGATCTCAACACTGAAAGATCTTTGTCCTCATTCAAAAGCCTATTCAGATAGAAAATGTCACTTTTCAGGACAAATGTGTGTGTTGAGAGTGTGAGTGTGAGTGTGAGCGTGAGTTTGTAAAATCAAAAGCAACCTCATCTAGTGAAGCAGTGGATGAGTCACTACTATTCATCAATGACCTTATTAAAACCTCATCAAAATGCTGCACAGCTAAAACAACTTTTGAGCCTAACATCAACGTGCTAACATGCTCACAGTGACAAAGCTTGAGGCTTAGCAGGTGTAATGTTTACCATAGTCATCATCCTAGCATGTTAGCTAGCTAACATTTGCTAATTAGGTAGCTCTAAACACAAAGTACTTCTCATGGAAACAGGACAAGTAAAAAGCCAAACAAAGAAAATACTGCATGTCTTTATGTTATGAACCACTCATTACCCAGCCATTTAGTTAAATTAATACATTCAGAATACCAAATTGACCATTCTGCGTCTTCTGCCGGAGGCAACGACTTGAGTGCGAAGTAAGTGACATTAGCTAGCTAGCAGTGGGCAGCTGTATAGTCTTGCTTTGCCAGCCCAATCTCCACTGTCCTGCCCTCGCTGAATCAGACGCACTGAAATACATTCAAAGTCTAGCTAAGATACAAACAGATGCAGATACCCCTAACATAGCTTAGCTACCGAACTGCCACTGTATTTAGCAGCTATGTGGCACATGCTCACCTGCCACAGACTGCGTTGAAAGGAGCTGTCGTTTGCGAAACTCTTTCTTGTCTATTCATGGTGTAACAGTGCTGTACAGGAGCTTAATTGACCAAAAAGGACAAAGAAAGAACTATATTTGAGCAATAATTTCTAAAATTTGATATAAATACCAAGTATAAAACAACATTTATTTATAAGTTGACACTGTTTGGATGCTTTCAACCGTTATTTTTACCCGGACAAGTGTCTTTTGTGTCTGGACAAGTCAAAGGTAAATTTAGGCCTACATCTCAATCCCAGCTGGGTGCGTTTTCACTTCCTATTTCCAGCATTTTCACTCCCAGCAGTCACTTAGAATAAATTGAACATGTCGACCTTAAAGGCGTACTTGCAGGAATTGTCGCTTACTGTTTGTAAAATCAACTGTCAAACTTGACCAGTGGTTCAACGAAAGTTAAAGCAAACAACAGATTCACTCTCGTTTTGGGACACGTTTTTTTCCCCAGAGACGTCCTTAACACATCAAAATGTAAAGGAAATAAGATTACACAGGCAGAGGGCAGGACACAGTGGGTCATAAGTGATGACTAAGAGAAATTACATTTATATGAGTCGATACATTGGGGTTTTTTTTAGGCAAATATTGCAAAGTATACCTTTAATTTGATTCTTCTAGGCCCTCAGTTGGCTTCCTTCAGTGGCCTTACACCATTAAAAAAACTTGCATATTTTGAATATTAGTGTACAATCTCTACACCTGCTCTATAGGTAACCTTTAGCCATTTACAGCAATCTTTCATTGCCTTTGAAGGCCACCAAAGGGCAGACTTAATGTAAAGACAAGCACAAAAGAATTCTGGTATGTGATCGAATGCTTTGTGATGAGAAAGTAGAGGATACACTTTTTCTTCGTCGACACCTAGCCGCCAAGTCAAATTTCCTCTCTAGTCTGACTCTCTGCTTGTTAGCATCCCTTCCTCCCTGCACATAATTCTTCTGTTCCTTTTGAAATTTAAGTTATGACCTTATGAGACAAAGTGATAATACTCCCAATCTGACAGCATGGAAAGGATAGCATCAGAAGATTCAGCTCAGACCTCACTGAGGCCTTGTGTCAGAGGGCGGTGTCAGAGCTCCAAGGCCACATACTGTATGTCGCTCTCATTATACCTATAGCATGGACAGAAAGACAAGCACGGCTGCTGTAGCCATTAAGTATTAATCGAGTGTGCTGCTCCGCAATTTGAAATCCAATTGACTTTTTGTAGCAGGGTGGCATGGGAGAAGGAGATGGCTGCAAGGAGAGATAGCTCTGCCTTGAACTGCAGCGGAGATCAGTGGAGCTTTGAGACGACAGCAACCACCGGCGTGATGTATTGTTTGCCGGGAGAAATTACAGTCCACCACATTTCAGCTCAAACTCTAATCTTTCTTTAAAACGCTGCTGGGCTTTTCGAAGATGATACATGGCGTTGATGCGATGAAGTTACTGTTCATAACTTCAAACGTGCCAGAGAAGATGCTGTGAACCATGCGGGGAGCGGCTGTACATCAGAAAAGGAGAGGGCTTCAATGTGGCTTTAATAATCTTTCAAATGGGGAAACAAGCAGAGTGATATTTACATGATACTGTAGTTGGACCTCTCTCTACTTGTGTTGGACAACAGGTGCATGAGTATGAACAAGGGAAAAACATCATACAATAAGATGATATGTGCATAAATAAAATCAGGAGCAGGAAAATGGTTACACACATGCAATGCACATACTGTTTATTCACATGCGTATAGATCATAACATCTTCTCCTGTGCACTAGACATCATGAAATTCTATCTAATAAAAGGTGTCGTGTGGTGGTTCAGTCCTCACCTGGAAGTGTCTCGAGAAGCTCCTTAAAAATGCAGTAATTCAGTCAAGTATACTTAGTGCTTTGCATAGTATAGTTAAGCATCTGACATTGAGAATCTCTGGGAAATCCTTGGTAACAAATACGGTAATGGCTACAGTAGTAAACCCACTACAGTTACTGAACTGTGGAAGAGACTGCAAGAAGAACGGACCAAGATCAAACCAGAGCAGTGTGAGAAACTAGTGATGTCCTGTGGGTGCAGATGTGCTGAGGTCATTCAAAGCAAGTAATATTCTTTTCTTACACAATAGTTACTGTGATATATTTTTGCTCACCGTTTTTTCCCCACAAAATAAAAGTTTCTGTTGCCTTGCTTATTAAAAAAAAACACGCTAGGACAGCAGTGGTATAGCCACAGCAGATATTCTATTCAATTCTGAACAATAGAAAATTACAATATTTCAGAATGAATCAAGTATTAATAGTGTGTTCTCTTATTTTGCCCTCTATTGTATATGCCAGAGATTAATTATTAATTATTGGCTGGACCATGTATGGAGTGAGGACTGGTGGCTGGAGAGGTTCCAGTTCATCTCCTGGTCACTGCCGAGGTGCTGTTGACCAAGGCACCGAACCCCCAACTGATCAGGGCGCCGGACCACTGGCAGCCCCCTCGCTCTAACATCTCTCCATTAATTGCATGTATATTGGTCCTGTTTGGGCATGTGTGTGTATTTCGGGGCTGTGTGTGTGTAAAATGAAAAATAATAATAGAGTGAAAAAATCTAATTTCCAGTTGCGGGATTAATAAAGTATTTCTTCTTCTTCCTCTTCTTCTTCTTCTTCTTCTTCTTCTTCTTCTTCTTCTTCTTCTTCATTCATACAATTGTGTGAATAGAAAGATGAGAGCTGTTGGAGCAGAGATATAGTTGTAATAATAAATATAAATGTAAAAAATATACTTTCAGCATATCAACGTTGCCTTAGCAATCCTTCCATCCAGCAGATAGTTGATATGTTTTAAATGAATCACAGATAGGCTTGTTGCTAGTTAAATATGTACAAAATATAATGTAAAAATACCCTCAACTTAAATGAACAGACATTAAATGAAAAATAGCACACGCAATGATGTACCACAGTTATTCCATACACGCAGGTAGACCCAGTGAAAACCTGACAGTCTCTTAACAACATCAGTGCACATAGAACCTTTTAGAGAAATGAAGATCCATGGGTCTGCTCGAGATGTAATTGTAATATATCTCGTGGCACCCCTGGAATGGATCCCCTGCAATTGTGCTTAAGTGCGGCACGACAGAGAGAGGAACAATACCAGAGAAGAGAATGTGTTGGATCAATGAACTAAGAGGTCAAGAAAACCTTAAAAAGGTATTAAAGAGAGGAATGTGTCATGATCTTGGTCCTCAGAACAATGATGCATTACCTGTGTGTTCCTCCAGCTGGGCCATTAGTTGGTGGTCGTGGTTAGAAAAGATTCACCGAGCGCCGGGACAGTTTTCCTCTAATGGCCGTCTTTCCCGTCTTATCTACAGGTACATTATGTGGAGCAAATGGCTCCAGGCGCTTATTTATGACCATAAGTCACAGATGAATACTGCAGGGATGGTTTTGCCCTGTGCCTCCGCTGCCGTGCGTCACAACTCTGATTAAGAGCATGGCTGCTTCTGTCCGTGTCTCACATCTATCTGGTGAGAAATGCAGGGGTGCAGCTTTTCCTCCCTTCCTTTTAGAACATAGCGGGGCTGTGTCTGGACGATGTGTTCATGAGGGTTGCAGCAATGCTTGTGAGTCTGGAAAATCCCCCCTAAACGACCACTGTTAACATAACTTTGTTCGGCTGACTCTTTCGCTCCATGGAAGGGCCTCGCGTCTGCTCTGCCCTTGAAGTGAATGACACCGATGCAAAATCAATTGAACTGGAGGAGAACTCGTTCTCCCTTTTATGTGTCAAGGAGACAACTCCTGTTGCATCCAGCCCTGATTGGCCGAGCGGGGTCCCAGTTGCCAGGCAACCATCCAGCGGTGTATGGGGCCTAGCTGACAGACAGCAGCTAATGAAGCCGGGGCGGCGGGTAGAGGGAGCGTGCAGCAGAAAAGGGCTATCCGACCTCCCTTCTCATGCCTCACACGTCCCGGGGTCTTGCTACACAAAGGTACATGCCTGTTTATGTACACCCCCCCACACACACACATACACATACAGATGCTCAAATGTATACACACTCCTTTACTTCCTTCCTGTGTTTGAAGCGTCCTCCCACAGGGGCCAAAGTCAGCCGCTTCAATGCGATCACGTCTTAGACAACCCCCACCTCTTACACCATCAACATCCCCCTCATCACCCTATGACTAATATTTACACAGCGAAGGGAAGGAGCGGCATGCGTAATCGCTATACATGTTGGGAAGGTTTCAGCAAGCAAAGTGTCTGTTTCACTCCGCTATGTCAGAGGTTTTTGGAAACCGGAGTACTCAGAGGTGTAAAGACACAGATGGCATCCACGCAAACACGACAACCGCAGAGCCGGGTGTTGATTGCTGTGCATGAGTCATGCTCAGGTCACACAGACAGATTCTACAGCGAGAGTCCCGCTCAATCTGCTTGGACACACAGGAAATCAGAGAGGAACCTACTTCTATTTTATTTCCATAAGTTGCAGTGTGTCAGGTCACAAATATTGGACAGATGTAATGTTTCCAGTAGTGTGTGTGTGCAGGTTTTTTAAGGCAGGCTGGTGGTGGAGACAAAACCGTTCCCCAGTGTTTTCATAGTGCTTTAAGCTTTGTGACATTTCATGCATGTAATGTTGCTATAATGATGCAATGTTGTACTTTACTGTTCCCTTATTACCTGTCCCAATGCTCTAGATGTTGCTGTAACACATTTCAGGGAATGCCTGATGAAATAAACCATTCAGGAGCTCTTAATGTAGCCTCACTATGTCCCTCTGCAGAGCACTTGAGCAGCCACTGGAACAGCGAGGCTGGACTGCCGGGCCCACAGCGACCAACTGCCTCACCAGTACAGGGTGCAAATGGAGCAAAAGACATCTGTTCTGGTCGGCTGCCAAGTTGCCAGGTAATGGTGAAAGCACTGAAAAGATGTCTGTACCAGGAGGTATCAGTGCCTATACTGGAATACAATATACTGTAGCTACACATTAAAAGTCCCATATTGTAAAATGTCTTCTTTGATTTTAAAGCAGGTGGAGGTGCTTTATAAATACTGTGAAAGCATCAAATTGCTCATTCCACAAAGAAATGCCCGTATTCATAAACTGCGTCTTCAAACGAGCCATCAGGACTTCTTTACGGTTGTGATATCACCAATATACAGAACAGACTATATCGATTCAGGCATTCATTAGTTCATTAATTCATTAATTTACCTGTATTCTTTCATCTACCTCACATATATTTGACTAAGAGTTTATTGCTTACTGTTTATTGTTTTGTTTTTTTACTTTCTGTATCTATTTAGCTTAGAGTTTATTGGTTAATCATATACTGTATTCTTTATACCTCCCGTGTGTTTTTGTAAGCTGTTGGAATCTCAATTTCCCTGCGGGAGTTCATCCCAAAGGATCAATACAGAGAAGTCTAAGTCTAAGTCTGATTACCTTGATATCTGAATTGCACATTAACAATCAAAGAGCAGTATTCACTTAAGTTTCACCAATGTGGAGAGTAAACCTTTGTGAAGAACACTTTTAAAGCTAAAGAATTTAGACCAGACTCCATATTGTAGAATAAATGCCAAAGATTTGCAACTGAACACTTTCCTTCCAATATCACCACATTACCGTATTTCCTTGCATGTCCCTTTCAGGGCTAGTATATTTATGCACGTTTCATTTGACTTAAGTGTATGAAAATTGGACAATATGTAGATAATAAACCATTTAAACAATAAAAAAGATTAATAAATAGGGTTAACACTCTTCAGCCATTATAACAACCCAGTGTTCAAATAATGCCTACCCCCTTCACTTTGTCAATCTCATCTCTGCCTAATTTTCATTCTCTTTCTCTACATTATTGAGTAAAAAATATCGACAACATACGCCCAGGCCCCTTCCCTATTTAGAAATCTGTACCACGGACACCCAGCTTGTCGCATCATGTCTGACATATGCAATGAATCTTGTTATGTGGGATAAACAAGATCGCAGGGTCTCTCGATGGATAAGGGCCTCCCCTCAAGGTCTTTCAGAACTCTCTGCAGGCGAAAGTTGATTGATGGCGTCCCCATAAAGGCTTTATGAGGCCAATGTCAAAGGGCCTTGTACTCTCACCTGCGGTGATTCCTAGGTTACGGAAGAATGATGGACCACCTGTCTGGTTCATCATGGGAATATGCAGTAAAGGAATGAATAGTTATCCACTGAAGTCACATCAATCTCAGCCCTGTCTCCTAAAAATTACGTTCCCATACAACGAACCTGCATTCTCAATTACATTTCGAGGTAAACTTATTTTGTCCTGGATTACGTCTTTGCCGTATCACAAAAGCATTTCTAATTAAACTCTGTGAAAGTCCTTGTGAGGAGAAGGCCACGATGGAAGACTTTTACCCAGAAAGCCGCAGTTTGTGTCGTGTAAAACCATAATATACTTTTTTTTTAGTTTTTCAAGCCTTTATTATTCTATAGGATAGACAGGAAATGGGGTGAGAGGGGGGGGGGGTATGCAGCAAAGGGCCGCAGGTCTGAGTCGACCAGGCGGCCGCTGCCTTGAGTACCTTCAGCCTCTTTTCATGGGGCGACTGCTCTAACGGACTCAGCCAAAGGCCGCCCCAAACCATAATATACTTATCCTACATAACATACTTCAATCAATTACATACCTTAAATTACATAACAAATGTAGTAGTTTTGTTTCATATTAACCACCTGTTTAAAACAGTGACTGTTTCACAACATGCGCCGGTCAATGGAAAATACGTTTCTCTCAAACACCAATTGAGAATGCAGTTTCATTGTAGGGGGAATGTCCTTTTTATTTTATTCTCAAAGTAATTAAAACACACTACTTGCTCCCCTGAATGTCTTTCAACAATAAGTTGAATGCTATTGAGTCGGACAGAGGGCATGTATAAAATACCCAAGGTGCCTCATCCTGTCTTTCGAACGATGCATTATTTCCTCCTGAATGTTGTGTACTCTCTATTTCAAAGGCAAAGTGTCTTGGGCCTGCTGAGAGGCCAGATAGGCAACAGACATAAATAATTCAAGCGGTAGCGAGGGCAGGATACACATAGGGGTCCTGAGAGACTGGAAGCCAGCAAATCTCACCAGCGCAAGACTGGTTATTTAGGCTGGTGTGGGGGAAGAGGCTTTGACATCTTCCTCTGAGGCCTTTGACGCAGGATAGGTTCAGGGGGTGATGTATCTCTGGAGTTTATTAATGGAATAAGAGATGTGGCTACAGTTGAGGCTGTAATTGGCTGGGGTTAAAGACCGGGATGAAGCACCGGTTGGATACTACAAACAGAAAAAGGGGCCTGCAGCGAGGTGATTACCTACGTGAGTTAGAGTGCTGCTTGAGGGAAAAGACGTGCTGTGTTTTAATGAGAAGCTCCTTGTTGCTGAACATCTGAAATGTCTCGCATTGTCCTGAGAGACAGCGAAAATGGTTTTAAATGAAGGTGGGTCAGTAACATTAAAACATTCAAAGGAGTTTTTGCAAAAGCATCAAAGGAAGAGAAAGAAATGAAGAAATAAGGATATAGAGATGAGTCAATCACTGAATTAATTAATTAGCTGATAACTGTGACTCATCCACGCCTAGGAAGCGTTCCACGAATCCGCTGCCAAGGAACTTCCATTCACCCTCCAATGGACCTAAAAAGTACATCCCTCCTCCAGCATCAGCGGCATAGGACACTTTATATTTAGTACTCTCAGCGGGAGTATAAATAACATGCCCAGGCAGGCTGATTAAGTCTTCTGGAGAGTGGAAAAGTTTAGATTTAAACAGAAAGGCTAATTAGCCAAAGCCTTCAGGCATGAAATGAGAGTGAAGCCCTGTACGATCTGTGACTCAGTACATGCATGCATACGAAACTGCTGTCGACATGCAATCAAGAGATATCACTATGGAGGGTGATCAGCAGTGGCAGTAAGCAAGCAAGCAAGTCAGTGCTTATTGATGTAGACCTCTGGGTGGAAAAGACCAATTATTTAATTTTGTTTCATCGCGGTTCGACAGTTCTTAAAGAGTCACTTCACGCAAGCGTTACCTACATGTGTAGTCAATTGGATAGGCCAATGGATTTTTGTCACATACCGTATATTAATATATTCATGTAGCTGACATTTTTATCCAAAGTGCATTCAACCATGAGGATACCACCCAAAATATTTCAAGAGTAATGCAAGTACATAAAAGTGCTACATTATAAAAACAAGAGATAGAGAAAGGTTTCTTTTGATGGACCAAGATGCAGTCTGAACAGGTGAGTTTTCAGTCTGCGAGCAAACAGTCTGGATTTTGTTGCGTGGTAGCTGGGCCCTCCTCGTAGTGAGGGAGTAGCACAGCGTAGTGGACAGACTGAGATGTATGGTTTGACCATGTCCTCCATGTAGGATGGATCTAACTCAGTTGCAGCACGGTAGGCAAGTACCAGTGACTTGAATTTGATTTGAGTCGCTAGTGCAGAGTGCAGAGGAGTGGTGGAGTGTGTGAGAATTTGGGTTGAAGACAAAACATGCCGCCTCATTCTGGGTGAGCTGCAGAGGTCGGATGGCACATGCGAGCAGACCAGCCAGGAGGATGTCGCAGTAGTCTTGACTCTGGGCGAGGCACGGATGTATCCTCCTGATGTTGCGGGACATAAAATCTGCAGGAGTGGTTGGCAGCGAAAGTCTTTTAAAAAGTCATCAGATTTTACTGTGGACTGCTGTAAAATCATGCAGCACATGTACAAGAGGTCAACCGGGATATACAGGGATACAAATGCTTAAAAGCTTAAAAGGGTCGACTCTTGACCTTGGAAACAGATTTCAAATACTCTGGGGAAAAAAAATGCAAATTTCATCTCAAATCCCATGACTTCATGTGCTGATGAAAATCGTGATGGCACAAGAACCGCTACTAGATGGTGACCTGCTACTTCGAAGGTCAGGAAAACATTTTTAAACTAAACTTTTGAGCCAACATGGAGGAGAAGTCCTTAAAGTGCTCATAAAAAATGGAAATTTAAACATTTACAATTCTTTGGCAACTGGGAAACTCTCATTCATAATCAAAATCAGAACAGGGTGTGCATTGGCAGAATAGAAATCTGAACATTGTCACTGCTCAGCATGGCTGCCTCAGGTCTAGACAGAAGCAAAGGAATAATCAGAAATAGCCTATGTCTCATTAATGAATTCAAAGTGTGTATATCTGTGCATGCATGTAGTATGTGATTATTTCCATGTACTGTCTGGCCAACAACTGTGAGAGAGAGAGAGAAGTCTCCCCAGCCACCTCTAGAGCTCTGCGTACTGTGCCAAGAATGTGGCAGATACCCTGGGCTCAGATTACTGCCTAGGACTCCGTGCTATCAGTCACTTCCCAGTAAACCCCAGTGTGTCTCTCTGCTATCAGCCTGGCCCGGATCCACGGAAGAATTTCCGAGTTTGATTTAATAAGGGAAATCGACTTTGAGCCGCAATTCCCATCACAGTCACCTACACCCAACTGTGTAATTTCAAACCCTTTAAACTAGAAAATACATCATTTGAACGTGACTGTGGTCTGAATCTAAATCAGCTCATGTTTATGGACATAAAACCACATGAGAAACCATGTCTCCCAATGGGGGCAATAACAAAGATGTAATTAAGGAGGGGATGACAGTGACAGCAGCCTGCGCGGATGCTTTCAAGCAATTCGATATCATGTGAACATTGTACGACAGGGGTAGCCAACCCTGCTGCTGGAGAGCTACTGTCCTGTATGTTTTAGGTTTCTCCCTGCTCTAACACACCTGATTTTAAACCTCTCCAGGAGCAGGGTTGGCTACCCCTGTTCTACGCCATGATGACACACGTGCATGGAATCTCTCACAGTGTTGAGACTGCTTGTTTGTCTCCTAAGTCATCCGTACCGACACACTCTCGCCACTCTTTACCCTCACAGCATTTCAATACTCTACATTTTATTTAGTCTCCCTACCCCTGGAGACACTATTCCTCCCTTTATTTCCTCTCACCTGTGTGATGAAATAGAAAGGCGGGTGTATATGAAGGAGGATATGGAAAGACCAAACCCCTACAGGTTTCCACTGTAGTAGAAACTAAGAGCACTGTCTGCAGGCTTTGTTTTTTCTTTAAAGAGGATACTGTCTAATATAATATGGCTGATTTGAAGATTGTGGCAGCACTATAATAATGCCTCTACTAAGGGACATTTTGCAAAATGCATCTACGACAGCCTCAGTGAGCAGGTCTGCCAGCTCTGCGTAGTGTCATGCATTAGTCTGCTAGTCTCGTGAGAACATCCTGAGCTTGTGAGCTCCATTGTATTTTACTCGCAGATCAGGCTGGTAATGTGCAACGGAGAAAATTTGGGGCCGTTTGCCAAGCGGACGTCCAATCAGCGTTGGTTTAGAGGCGCGTTTAAGCATAGGCGGTGATAGACAGATTATTTATCCAATCAGCAACCAGTATTTTTCGCCCCTTTCCAAGAGATCTCCAAAGGAGAGTTCCCAGATTGATGAGAAACATGCGAATCAATCCATCTGGCTGAGTCAGGTTATTAGTATGCTAGTTCTCATTATAAAAATTGTCAGTGTTGTAAAAGTATATAACACTTTTTGGTCGGTTGGCTGATTGGTTGGTCGATATACTCTTGTCCGATCAAATTCTCATTAGTTACTTCCATGAGGCTGTGTGTCCAATAAAGCATCTGCCGTGGCATCTGCTGTTAGAAATGCCCAGCAGTGCCACAGCGCATTGGAGGTGCAGTGTGGGTTTTTTCAGCTGTTATGCCTTTATTGCATAATTCTTGTGATTTGCAGTCGTTTCAAATTCTACCAGCTGAAGCCCTAGGTCTGACTGTGCCTCAAACATGTCATGTTGCGTCCTTGAATTAAAGGGAATCAGGCATGGAAAGTCCTCGAAAAGTCCTTTGAATTTGATATTAAAGATGGTGTGGGTATCCTGTGAAATGTAAAACCCGAAGGCAATTAGCTTAGCTAAGCTTAGCTTTGCATAAAGACTGTAAAAGGATGGAAACAGCTAAACTGGCTCTCTCTAAGATGAAAAAAAAGCACTTTAAAGCTCACTAATTTTTTCTTTTTCTCTTGGGGCAAGAAAAATCAAATAAGAAACCAGGATGCTGCCATTTGAATAATTGGCAACAGCTTTTAATGTTGTTATTGCCAAGGATGGATTTGCAACATCTAATTGAGGCCTAGCACTGAATCCTCAGGACAACACGGGTTTCAAAGTCATCTCCTGCAGAGGTGGGAGGTCGTTCTCTTGAGAGCATCCAGGAGCACAGTAGGAAGAAGCTAAATGCATTTTAAAGCCCTGAACATTTTCCACTTAATCATGGCAGGTCAGACTCCATCGACCCATGTCAGCATTAGAGCGGGGTCGAGCTCATTCCAGTGGATTTACACCCTGTGTCTCACACTCACAGTGACCAGACTACATAGACAGGATACTGATTGAACAAAGAGTTGTATACATGGCCCAATGCTATTTTACTATCATGTAGTTGACCCATTTGATTGTAATCCAGCATCCGACCATATCATTGGCAGAAACCTTTTTTTTCTTACGTCGGAGCATTTAGTTTGGACGTTAAACTATCAACCTGTTCTGGCGAACAGATCCCTGACTGTGAGCTGATCCGAACCACTGGCTGCGGTCCATGCTTTCTAGCCAACCTCACGCAGGAATCACAGCTCACCATTTTCAAACACATAGCTCTGGGAAT
Organism: Echiichthys vipera; assembly: GCF_963691815.1. Taxonomy (NCBI): domain Eukaryota; kingdom Metazoa; phylum Chordata; class Actinopteri; order Perciformes; family Trachinidae; genus Echiichthys; species Echiichthys vipera. The sequence continues at coordinate 6,207,658 of NC_139845.1, forward strand.
GGGATGAAATCGACTTCCTCCTCATTAACAGCAGAATAACATAAGGAGAAGCAAAGGTCAGCTGGCCAAGCTGAATGTCAATATCCCACCAGCGTACTCTGGCCCCACATTGAAGCTCCCAGTGTAGCACAATCATACAGCGGTGGGATTGCCTCAGAACAAATCTTTGGAAGGCAACGCCGCTGCATCAATCCCTCATAGACAGATCTAGCCAGGTGAACCCATCGAATCAGGGAGAACAAAACTACAGCAGCCCTCTGGGAAAGTCTTCTGAGTGTGTACAGTAGAAAAACAGACGTTAGCATTTCTGTTCACCTTTAGACATTTGAGTTCACGCTTAAATTCTTCTTTCATGCTTTGCTGACCCATGATTTATTCATGACTACTTTCTGGTCAGGTCTTACTCACAGGAAGGAGGAGAATCATTACAGGCAGGCAAGAAGAAAGGTTCTTGCTATTCTCTCCAAATGTATTCTCTTCTATTTTCTGCGGATGACTTATTCGATCACATCAACTATCAGATTCACAATACCGTATCACCTATCTGTGAGAGTTGTTTGGCCAGTTGGGTGATAACTCTTATGGCGGGTACACACCACCTGCTTTCGTGCAAACAATTCCATACAAATGAAATGCAAAGACGCAAATAAGTGTCAGAGGGCGGCGAGAATGACAAGTAACGCAAAGCAAATTTACGTGGTCCCCGTGAAGACAACATTATGGTTCAATTCTACAGTAAAAACAAATTCCAAAGTAACCAGTGACGCTATGTGTGTGATGTTAAGGGCAGAATGAGTAGGATTTGTTGGTATGTGTCGGCACTTACATAGAGGTTGACACCCAGACAAGTCTCAAACACAGCAAAAAAAGAAAATACAGGTAGAGGGCAGGGTGAATGCTGATACAGACACCGCCACATACTGCTAATGAGTCATAACTGATGATTGAGAGGGACTATTTTAGTGCCTTTAAGTAATGGCAGTGACATCTTTTTAAATTGGCTCCAACAACAAATTAGAAATCAGTCGAATTTTGGTTAATTTATATCTGTGAAAGTCATCCAGCTTGTTTCCAATATGCTTCTTTTTGAAGAGAACCATGTTGTTTAAACTGAATAACTTGGACTGGCACTTTCATGTGGTTGTTTGCATCCCCACTTTCAAACGTTCACCAATAAATGCGGTCCTGTTAAGGCAATCACAGCTCCAAACTTGCTTCATGTCATAGAATGGGCGGAGAAAATGAGTGCAACTAAAAAGCAATATGCTCATTTTCTTTTCACAAAAAAAAAGTTCTCTTACTGTGCATGGGAGGGAAGGTTGTTGTGAATGCTCTGTTTTTTTCTAAAAGGCCATCTGACACGGCATTTTTCTAAGTTTATTTTGTGTGACTGATTTTTTTCCAATGACCACATTTCCGGATTTTTTTTTTGTAGAAACATAAAAACCATAAAATAAGCTTAAATGTGATTACTGACATCATTTCTGATACAAAGCGTCTTTCATGGCATTCTAAAACATGATTTAGTCACACATAAAAGTGCAGTGCTGTGGGAACTGCTGCTGCTGTTAGTGTACATTAACATAATCAATGCTTAACAATCTCTGCTGTTTCACATAAAATTAAGTAAAAGCTGACTTCAGGATGGATTAGCTTGAAAATATAGGAAGACTAGTGAATAACTCAACGTATGAGAGACTATTCACATGTGACTAGAAGTTGACACCGGACTACAGGTACTTGTACTTTATATGAAAACAATAAGGCGATCAAATCATTGCACTTATTGCAAGTATTGATTATGGACATGTCTTGCAATCTCTGCCAACCTGTGTGTGTGTTATTTTCCAAGACTGACACTCCAACACAGTGAAGATGGACAGGTACACAGACAAAGCCTCCATCAACCAAGGCAGGGCAGACAGAGATGCGGTAAAAACGTCTGCGTTATTGATCTGAGACTACAGGGTTGGTGACAGCTTGTCAACGTGTGAGACTAAAACTGAGATGGGCAGCAAAGACACTGTAATTCAGAATGTGTGTTGCTTCTTGTCTTGCCTCTGTGAAAAATAATTACCTTGGGTTTTTTTTTTTACTGGCTCCCTTGCCAAGAAACATCTTTCTCCTCTGGAGATGTTCCAGTTCATCTCCTGGGCACTGCCGAGTTGCAGAGCAAGGCACCGAACCCCCAACTGCTCGGGGCGCTGGTCACTGGCAGCCCCCTCGCTCTAACATCTCTCCATTAGTTGTATATAGGTCCTGTCTGTGCATGTGTGTGTATTTCGGGCCTGTGTGTGTAACAGGAATAACAACAATAGAGTGAAAAAATCAAATTTCCCCGTTGCGGGACTAATAAAGGAATTCTTCTTCTAAAAACAAATGTTCAGCTAAAAATCAAACATCAGTGACACCTTGTTCACAATACAACATGTTAGCTAATACGCATGGGAATTTTAGGTTATTTCCATATAATTAACATAGAGTTATTATAGAATACTGATGTACTCACAAGAAAAATGATTTAGTTCATAATGATGACTTGAAGCGTGAGATCATGAGTGTTGTTGCCTTCATTGTTAAAAGGTGCAAAGTGTAATATATGGCCAGAGTTTCTGTTAACATTCTACACAACAAAATGAACTTAGATCGATATAGACAGTTACAAAGCAAACTAGAGTAACCACCTTGCAGTTGTATGCCTCCACCAACAAGTGAAGCTGCAGTTTACATCTAACCTGACTCTCGCCAGAGGGATCTCGTTCAGCCTTGACTCCGCCTAGCTCCACTCTACCTTCTGGGATCACTCCATAGGAAAGTAAAGTCTAAGAAAGATTTCAGGTGGTCGAGCCAATCAGGACTGCGGGGCAGGGGTTTTATAGACGTGACGTAGCGGAGAACTGACTGTTGTGATTCAACAATGGCGGCTCGCATCAAGGAAGCAGGCGTCAACATCGATGTTGCTATGTTATCCGTGTTGTCCGAGCTATTAAATATTTCTTCCTTATAAGAACACCAGAGAACGGCTCTGAAGGCTTTAGTTGGTGGAAACTAAGTTTTCTCCCTGCTCCCGACCAGGTTGGGCTTTTCCCTGCGTCGCTCTCATCAGCGTCACAGTTTGGTTTCGATGTGAGTGGTTGAAGTAGCATGTCAATAAAGATGACAGACAAGTGGTTTATCCAATCATATGCAAGGATTTTTGATAGGGCCCAGCCTCCTGAAATCCCTTTCCTATTGAGCGATCCCAGATGTATGAGTGAAGCAAGGCGGAACGAAATTCATCTGGCGAGAGTCAGGTTAGTTTACATCCATGTCTGCCCAAAATTACATAGTATATCATAGTGAAGACTTTGCAGGTATTTATTTGAATTTTTTGTTCCTGCAAAAAGTGGATGCTTCACACACATCTTTCAACCCGGCAGCACAGAAGATTTATACAATCAGCACGGTTTCAAGATTAGTTTCACCCCTTGAAGAATTGAATATTGGACAGAAACATTATGATGTCACAGTGAAATTGACCTTGATCACTTCATCATTTTATCCTACTAGATATTTGTGTGAAATGTTGTCATAATTAGCGTAGGAATTCTTGAGTTATGGCCACAAATGGGTTGTGTGAGGTTACAATGATCTTGACCTTTGATCTCCATCCTTGAGTCCAAGTGGAAATTTATGCCAAATCTGAAGACATTGCCTGAAGGCGCTCCTCTCCAGTACTCGTGTCCATCTCTTTTAACTAATGATGGAGAATGCTGGCGATAAATTAACTTTATTCAGAAGGCTGGCACTATTCTGTATACTAATCTGGCAAACTTTGAGTTTAAAGTCCCATTTTCTATGTGGATAAAGTGGTGATTTAGTCACAAAGAGGCTCTGTGAAAGAGTGAGTCATCATCACACAGGGTCAGGGTAAGAAAGTAGGCATTAATCTGTGTAGGCTCAGGGGCAGGCAGAGAGAATTGGAGGGACATGACAAAACTGGAATTAGGAATTAACTCTTGGTTGGATCACACCCAGTTCAACAAATGCTGGAGAGCAATGGCATGGTGCAATTTATTGTGCCGCAAAGAAGGAATGAATATACAAGAAATATTTCAGGAAATACTAAATTAAATATTACTCAGTGCTGTTGATGCAATAATCCACTAAATGCTCCACTATGCTCACAAGGTGGCCGCCAGTGGTAAGTGGTCATTGCATCAGTTACCTGCATTGGCTGGAAACAACTATGATGAGACGTTTCATCTGTCATCCAAGAGGCTTCATCAGTTCATGTACACATCTGACCAGGCTGGGACTGGTCCAACTATCTGGTGTGGAGATCCAGGTATTTAACCTCTCACAAGGCCGATTGGCCAATGTCACTGGAACCCTTTGTGCTCAAAGTGCCAACGACCGTCGTTGGAGTGACTGTTGTTGCAGGGAAGTAGGTTTCAACTTTGTTAGGGCTCTATTGGGTCATAACGACAAGTCGTTGGAGACAAAGGGGGCCATTTGTGAACAGTTGTTCTTTGAGGTGAGATTGTTGTACCTCCTGGGAAGGGATGAAAGGGCAGCATCGTAAATTGGAGATAAGTGGTGTCTCAGACCTCCTTCTCTGTTTAGCGATGGTTTCTCTACTTTTTCGTAGATGGCTTCTTTTACTCCTCTTTCAAACCATCTGTCCTCTCTGTCCAGGATGTGGATGTTGTTGTCATCAAAGGAGTGGGCTTTCTCCTTGAGATACAAAAAAACAAAACAAAACAACCACTGCAAAAACCCATGGCCCAACACAGTAAAACTAACTCCTCAGGTCTGGACTCTGCTGGCCATTTACATCTCAAGGAGAAAGCTCACTCCTTTGATGATGGCGGTCGTTGGCACTTGGAGCACAAAGGGTTCCAGTGACATCATTGCCCTCACGTCCAAAAATGGGCCTGTGGACACGAACCAGGGCAGAAACATGGTCCACGCAAAGTACACAAATGACAATGCCTGTCTCAGCTGGCACAAACATGCAACCCCAGCTCACATCTTCAAAGTGCACTCTTGCAGGTAACAAGTCAATTCTCAGGAGGGCGATAGAGAACTAATCAGTGTTTCCATGACTGCAGTAGTAAGCAAACACGGCGTCAGTGGAGGAACGTGTATTGCTCTTCTAACTGAGCAGAAGAAAGAAAACAGACGAGGAGATATGTGTCTGAATAAAGAAGTGATGAAATATTATGAACATGCAGACGGACATGTTCAGCTAGAGCTTCGTCAAACCGGTCAGCTGTGGTTGTTCTGAGAGGAACTGAACCCAAACAGAAGGGGTCAGCTTTCTCTTGTTGTATCATGCTTTACCGTGACTAGAGACAACACTCTGGATACATGTTGTTTTCCGGTTGATTAATTGATAGTATATATGAGTGCTAGTGAAGGTGAGCACTTCGACTGAGTGTAATAAGGGTTTTGATGCTTTGAGTTTCACCACCGAGGCAGTGATTTAATATTTGTTACGAAGTGTGTGATTGTTAATGGTGCTCTCTGGCTTTTATGAGCTGAGAACTCATCACAAACATATTTCAAAATCAGTCTCCGCTGTGTCTCGTCCAAATAACACACACTGAACCTGTCACCCGTCAGTGTAATCAAGATAAGGGGCTGCGGTGGGAATATAGTGGAAATAAATAAATATGACCTCTACAGTAGGCTATGTTCAAAGATCGTTTTTATTTCACTCTAACATGTGGTTGGATGTCGTTCGATCTGCACTGTGGGCCATACATATATAATAAATATAATTGTGTTTGAGTATTTAAAAGAAACAGTTAATCACTTTGCGGTCCCACAAAGAGAAGGTGTGCTGATGTGTTTCTTTGTTGGGTAAGAGGAGGTCTTACATAGCCACATACTGTATATGACTAGAACAACAGCCCAGACACACACACACACACACACACACGCACGCTTCTTCATCTCCTCCTACCACTCATATACACTTCTTGGGCCAGTTGACTTTCCACCACATAAAAACTGCAGGGAAGCTTTCACTGCAGCTAACCAAGCAGAGACCATTGTTAGAGTGAACTTCACATCTGCACACTCACAGTCTAGGAGCCCAAAAAGTATCGTATATTTTCTCAATGCAGCTTTAAAACATTTTGTTCAGCAGAAAACTAGTTGAATATTCCTATTACTGAATCAATTCATCTTTATTTAGTGACTCTATCACATATGTCTTTTGACTAATATCTTTCCATACACACCCTTCTGTGTGGCGTTTGCATGTTCTCCCCGTGTCTGCGTGGGTTTTCTCCGGGTTCTCCGGTTTCCTCCCACAGTCCAAAGACGTGCACGTGTTAGGTTGATTGATGACTCTAAAATTGCCCATGGGTGTGAATGGTTGTCTGTCTCTGTTCGTCTCTATGTGCCCTGTGATAGACTGGCATCCTGTCCAGGGTGTACCCCGCCTCACGCCCGATGTCAGCTGGGATCGGCTCCAGCCCCCCATGACGCCGACAGGGACAAGCGGTTGATGATGAATTAATGAATTAATGAATTTTAACCAAGCAGCTCCTGATTTGTCAGACACTTTTTGGAGTTTATATGGGAAAACGGCTATATATAAATGTACGTATTACTCTAATAATTAATTTGATAAAGGTGGGGCTATGTTTCAATAACTGAATATACTGCTGAGGAGCTTGGCTCCAATACATCATATATTATTTGTTGGAATATGTTTGTATTAACTATCTGAATCTGTTAAGTACATTTAACAAAATGTACATCAAAAGTACAATATTTGTGTTGTCATGCATCTACCCGTATCTACTCTACATTGTGTTATCATGCAGGCTGGATTCGGGAGATTTGTTGCAAGATGAATCACCGGTTCATTATTTTTTTAAAAGTTAAAAAAAAAGAAAACACTTGGCCTCCCTCTTCCATGAGAGTAAAATTAATTTAATCCCAATCACATTTTCTTGACTTCATGTAACTAAGCAACCAAGGTCAGAGACACTGAAAAGGCATTCTTCTGAATGAGATCCAACAAGTAAAATAAAGTCAGGTTTTGCATGTTGTTAATAATGAGTGTTGGGTTCTCCCTTCATGGGTCAGGGTTGGTTTCTTCGCAGCTAGTGCAGCTGCTCCAACCATCTCTGTATTGCTTGCAACTTGTATTTTTTCCTCTCAAATGAAAGAGGGGGTTGTGTTTAAAGCTAAATGCTTCAGTGGCCTCACAAAGGCAATACTAACTCATGTCAGACATATAAGACATTTGATTTGTTTATAAAACTTCAGTTTAGCAATTACATATTTGTATCCATACAATAAGCGGTATGCTATGCAGTCTATACTACCTGTAAGTCAGCCAAAGCCTTTTTTATTGTTACTCTGATTCAGACTCAAACTCCAGCGCACACACACTTTTACAATGGGCTATCCAGACAGCCGCTGGGCAGGGAGGAGGTGTCTCCTAGCAACTGGTTCTCAGCTGAAGCATTTGGTCAGCCCGGCTTTTTCTGGCGTACACTTGCACAGCACCGTGGTGAGTCTGATGAACTGACACAATGCTAGAGATCCATTCTATAAATTAGTGTGTGTGTGTGTGTTTGTGTGTGTGTGTGTGTGTGTGGGGGGGGGGGGGGGGGGGGGGGGGGGTAAATACTGTAATGTCAGGGGGGTTGTAAAAATAGCCACAGAAGGACTGGACAAATGACACTATTTGTATGACTTATGTCTCGCTTATTATTCTTGGCAATCATTGAGAATGGTGTCATTGACTACGTCGCAGCCCCTTCAAATTAATGCAGCACAGTAAAGCAAAGCACTTCATCATGTCAGACATAAATTCCCTGGCCGGACAGATTTACATTGATTGAGCACACTGAGATGAGCTCAACACGCCCCTTTAGGTAATAAAGTGCCACAGTCGATCACCCATCAGACTCTCATCGCAGCTGTATCCCTGCCACCCCGGCCGATCAGGCAGGTTTCCCTACAAGCTGTCCAGCAGTGGGTGGAGCCTATGTAAACTGAGAGGAATGCAAAGATGGAGGCAGAGTCACAGCAGAGGATAGGATGTGTTGGGAATCTGTAAATTGGCATAGATGGCATACACTCACAGCTTACAGTTGGTCCCGGTGGTAGGGTCAATTATATTATGCAGGAGTTCATGCAGTGGTACACGAAAACCACTGTCCTCATGTTATATCATTGTTTATTTAAAGCCCCCATATAAAATGTGAGACTTCCATGTCTTTTTTATTTTAAAGCAGATGACTGTGCTCTATACACACTGTGAAAGTATCAAAAACACTCAATCCACAGAGAAATGCACACAACCTATAACTAGAAGTTGTCCCTTTAAATGAGCCGTCTGCACAGTTGTGATGTCACAGCCATAGAAATGAATTTGGATAGAAAATACAATCCCATTGATATCAACATAGCAGAATGGCTATTTTTATGTGGCAATGGACTCATTTCTGTATAAACTTCCCCATAAATCAACTTACAGCAAGTTGCGGAGGTGTGGTTGTGCAGTTACCCCCAAATGAGCAGTGGCGTAGTGACATTGGGAGAACCATCTGCTAAATAAATCACATTTAACTTAATACTTCATCCACACTTAACACTGTGTAGAAAAGCAATTTGCTATCACCAGATGAGTGACAACTTTGTTTGATTGTTTTCTGTGACTGCTGTGGCGTGGGGGCATGCCGGGGTTAGCAAGCTAGCTAACTAGCCAGCTGTCTGTTGGCTGGCTTTCGACCCACGGCTTCCGGGTCTGATGGTCCCTCCGCCTCACTCCCATGCAATCTGGAGAACGTCTTCCTACCTCTGTTGCGGTTGCGCTGACGTGTGTTGTCACCATGAAAGTTAACAGCAATCGCAGTTACAAGTCAGGAGCCATTACAGTCATTTCCAAAGCTACGATGAGCGCAAATGCAGAAAACCCGGTAACCCTAAGCAATCAGAGCAGACTGGGATATTAAAGAGACAGGCTCTATAATGGAATTAAGATAGATAGTGAATACGGGTAGCTGGATAGAGAAAAGACAACAGCTCCATCATCTTTAATATAGTTTGACAACAACAATATGAGATACGTAACTGTTTTTTTTGGCTGCATGTTAAAGGAGGTTATTCAGTCCTTTACTACGTCTGTTTTTCTCAGGGATTGTGGGTTTGATTTTCATAGATAGCCCGTAGCGTTAGCCTATTGAGATTCTGAACAGAACAGTGTTATTCCTATTCATCACCAAAACTCTGTCTCTCTCTCAGCAGTCCAGCTCCAGCAGTTTAGGTTCATTTGATTTACCTGGGCAGATAAGGCAAGTCATCGGCCAGGCAGACAGCTCCAGCGGAGGCCGTTTGCTCCCGCTGAGCTGGACTAAAGCCCAGTCGGCTGAGCCTCCATGGTGGGAGAGAGTCGTTGTGCAATTGTTATCCATCAGTGTGATTTACTGGGTCGGCTGCTGTCCAGATGAATACAGTACTCATGCGTTTATCTACGCAAACAAGCCCATCTAGAATCCATTCACAGATTAGTGCCCTCATTGGGCAGTGGATTGTGTTTTTTTTCCGATTGGCAGGGCATCATTTTTTAACTCAGTTCATATAAAAAAACAGAAGAAAGACTGTATCCCTCATGACTGTGTTAATTAAGTTAATCAAAACCAAAGCCACATCACCATGGAGACTCCTTAGTTCCTCCTTTAGCAAACTCTTCAGAACGAGACATTCATTAACCTTCTCTGACAAATGATAATCTTGGCATTTTAATGTCATCCTCGAGCTGTACGTAAACTTAATTTACCCAAAGGTCATTCATAAAGTTGTCTTAAGGCATGTAATGTACAACTAATCTATATGTCATTGAAACATATCTTTACTTTATGTAAGCTAATTTTGTTCTGATCCCTGTTCTCGGGTTGTTTGTCGCTCTCGTTTACGAGGTTAGATGGATCCAATATGTTCCACAGCTCTCTGAAAAGATTTATACATGCTGTGAATTACACGCAGTATATCACGTTTGATACAACCATGGATGTTTCTGACATTCTGTATGTACGGCGTCTGGCCTCTCCCGGCCTCCTGAAAGTAGTCATTTATCAGCATGTCACACACTGGACCTGTAGTTGCTGTAAAATGGTGATAAACGACCCCTGCTAATGCATCACCATGGTTATTTAATGTATACAGCAGGAAAGGTCATGGTAAAGCAGAAATAATATTATGTTATTTGATTCTGATGCTTTTTTTTTTTTAGATTGAATCATCTCAGTATCTCTTCATGTATCTCAGTTAAGGGAATAGAAAATCTAAGCATTTGCTTCAGTAAGGGTGGTGGTGGTGGTGGTGGTGATGGAGCGGAGGGAGCAGCAGTTATTATCCACAGTAGATGTCAGTCAGCACGCCCCCAGTTCGGAGAATCAGACAGGAGTCCCAACACAGAAGCTAAAATATGTAGGCTTAACAGTGAAGATGGCAGAATCACAAAAAACTGAATATGGAAGTCTTCGCCCACTTCTGAGGCAAATTACAAAGCAATTAAAACACTTTGAAAGGAAATGGAAACTAATGTTGTACTAAAAGCTAGAAGTCAAAACTAAACTTTAAGTTTTCAAAGCAATTTCAGTCAAAAGCAACTGGACTGAACCATTGCTTTGAGGATAACGATGACCTGGACAAATGAGAATATTCACAGGCCTCAGCTTTAGTTTGTTTGGACAGCCATTTTTTATCTGTCCCATTGTCTAACAAACAGCTCAACATAAGACAATTTTATTGCAGAGTTTTGCAGTGCATTGTGTACACCTTTAAGTGAACTAACATTACTATGCTTATCACCATAGCCTGGAAATGGCAGCATGAGCAGATGTTGGCAGAGACAACCCCAGACTCCATCACAGTGGAAGTAATAGGATGTAATTACAGTTTTACTCAGACCAAATCAATATCTGTTGAATGAGAATCAGCTTTAACAAGCAATTATGCTGTGTTGTAATGAAACGGACATTGCAGGGTTATTCCTGCTTTAATGTTCTCGTAAATTCATAAAGGAGTCCTCCGAGGAACACAATGCATGATGGGAACATTTGCTTCACCTACAGGAGTGCTGAAATAAAATTAGATCCAATCTATTTTAAGCATATTCTCATGGCAGCGTCACATCATCACAAAGAAACACTAAAGCAACACCACTTTGGCAAATCAATCCCAACTCAAGGTTCGCTTATACTTGCTATATCACACATTCTTCATGACTGGATGGAGTTGCCTCTGGATCTGATAACATGCTGATTATATCTAGGACATCTTTCAGGACTTGTACTGACCACTAACAAAATGTCTGACCTGTTTATAAATGTGTTTTAAACCCCATTAGTGCTGGATGCTTCATGTGTATTATAATAACCCAATTCTATAGTGCTTATATATGGTAAATAGTAAAGGGTTCAATTCTGAAAAGAGGAATGCAACAAAGTCTTAAAGATCTTATGTTATACAAAGTTTCTATTTCTTCATTTCTATTTCTTGGTATATTTTCACAACCGGTCAAAGTTGTATACAGCAAATACTGTGAAAGTATCAAAACACAGAAATGCGCACAGTCCATACTAAGAAACAATGCTTTAAGAGATGCTTTTAAATGAGCCGTTAGGTCTATACGGTTGTGATGTCACAACTCTGCTATATGTAATGTTTATATGTAGAAAATGCTGCTACAGAGCCGTTAAGTCATTCCCTGACTGCAATAGCGGTGCAGAGATGCAGAAAGTGCAGATGCGGAAGACCCAGAAACGTTGACCAGAGCAGACTGGGCTTTTTCAGGAGGGGGTCTTAAAGAGACAGGCGCTAAAACGGAGCGTTTCAGACAGAGGGTGAATACAGGTATATTCAGACAGACAGGATGATAAAAATAATGTGTTTATCAACATTAAAGCATGTAAACACGTTCTAGTAGAAACCCAAAAGTCAAGTATGAAACTGAAAAATCATCCGCAGGGCAACACATAAATACGGAGACTATAGTTGATTTCTTAGATGACAACAATGACAAGCATTGAATATGATGCATTTGGGCTTGTAGGCACAGGCAAATGGCACAGATGTATCAGTGTGGTTATTGTAATGACTGACGACACTGACACAGAGCAATAATTCAAAAATAATAGTGCAATTTAGATATGTCAATCACAGCCATAACTCAGAGTGCCATGTATGACATGAACACACATTCACGATGAATTAGTGTAGCCAATGCCAGCCTCTGCGTAGTGAAGGTGATACATTATTAATTGTATTCATTATTGTTGATGAACACTGAATGATCTGTGCGCTTGAAATACATTTTTTCATGGTGATTGTTTAATGATTTACCGATGCAGTTCTGCAACATCATTGAGACAAAAGTTGACATATTTATAAACCTGAAAAAGGTCAGAGGCGTAACCATGGTAATAACTCAAATACATACACTAATCGATCCGGGTAAGACTTCCCTGTAATGTGAGACACATGGGAAAATTCAGCCGCCGAATGACACACGCTTTGTCTGCCCTCTCAATGGATGAAGGGATTTCACGGCAGAACAATTTCTTTCATGGCTTTCCTAACCCAGACCCTACTTAACCTGAAACTGGGTTGGACATTCTACCTGGTATTAAGGCCAGACTCCCCTAAAATGTAAATGTCTGTAAGTGTGGGGGGAAAAAACACAGTATGAAACATAAAGACAAAGAGATCAGAGAAAGAGCCACAGAGCCAGATGAGGATGATGTAGCTTATTGTCCTTTTCTTTAAAAAAGCCTGCTCCTTTGCATCTGATCAGGAAGGCTGGCTTTGTGATTGGCTGCAAAAACAGGACACTCTGGAGGCTGTGGTGGAGAGGAGGACACTGAAAATGCTGTTCTCCATCATGGATCATCCTCTCCACCCTCTCCAACTCACACAGGTCAGACAGTGGAGTACCTTCTCCAAAAGGCTGCTTCAGCTTCGCTGTCGTAGCAACAGACTCAGGAAATCTTTGCTGCCACAATCCATCACTTTTTATAACAACTCCCTCACCTCTGCCTGACAGAGAACTCTGCTCTCTCTACTGTTTTTTTTTCTTTTGTATGTATTATTATTATTATTATTATTATTATTAAAGCAAGTTGCTTCAGCCCAATCCTGTTTTTGGTTGAAATTGTCAAAATATTATGTCATTTTATTTAACATCTGTTGTATAACCAAAAAATAAAAAAATTCATTCATTAATTTATTCCTTCCTTGTTATAGTATATTTTGCATATGTTGTTGTATATATTATAATTGTTAATTGTTTATAGCACACTGTGCACTGTATATATACACGATGTATATATTGGATTCTATTTATGTTTAAGTTTTTACTTGCTGACCCACTACTGCTGTTACAAAATAATTTCCCAGTCTGGGATCATTAAAGTCATTCTATTCTATTCTATCTTGGCTGCTGGACAGTGGCGGTCCGTATCACCAGCTCCAGAGCCGCTGCTGTTTATTTACACTTCAGATACTGGTGAGACCTCAAAAACCCCAAAGAAAAGGCTTTAAAACCACAGCCTTTCTTGTTTGTCTACACAGGCTAAAGAACCAATGGCGTCAAACCCCCTGTGAAGCATACCCCAAAATGTAACAACATGGCTTCAACATTTCCTTCTCTTCTGTCTCTCTTGGGTGGAACCGTCGTTTTTGAATGCACTGGAAGCTACTCGATTAAACAACAGGCTTCGGTGCTCTGCTGCTACCTGTCGACTGGTTTTATCTATGAAGTATCGCCCCCAACACCATCCATCATGTGTAATGTATTTCATCTAATGTAATGTAATGATCCTCTTCCCAACACCCCACACAATTTATATTTGAAACACTCTGTAAGGTGAAGTGTGTATGTGTGTGTGTGAGGTGTGTCGGAGTCAGAGCAATAACAGATGGGCTGTCGGGTATGTCCTGAATGCTAAAAGCAACATCCATGACTGTGCTACATCCTGAGTGCCAATTCAGATATCACAATGACGTTTTGATGTTTTTCTATCATTTTGATTTATGGAGGCAGTTTTATGACATAGGGATCCTCAAAAGCATCACTTTGATTCGCTGTATTTTTTGTTTTGTCTGAAAAAAGCCCCACTAAAGCATTAAGGTGTGTCCTGCTTTATTACCTGATCTTGAGTTCCTGTCCCCTGTGTGATGTCAGAAAGAGGATTGCATGTAAAAGGGGACATATGCTAATTTTCAGGTTCATACTTATTTTGGGTTTCTACTAGAACAAGTCTACATGCTTTAATGCTCCAAAAATACATTATTTTTCTCATCCAGCCCGTCTGAATAGACCTGTATTCACCTGTCTCTTTAAGAACCCCTCCCAAAAAACCTAGTGTGCTGTGATTGGTCAGCATTTCTGGGTCTTCAGCATCTGCGCTCTCTGCATCTTTGCACCGTCATTGCAGCCGGTGTATGACACTAACTGAACTATAACTGCACTTTCTTTTCCAATTACTTTATTAAAGACATTTGTAAATACAAAATTATACAGCAAGGACAGGAACAGACCACAGCAACAAAATAACAACATAAATAACAAACGATTCATATCCAAGGGGAGCTGCAGAGTTCAGCTAGGCTAATTAATAAGCAGACAAAATAGCATCAATTACCTTTGGAAGAGTTCCAGTATTGGACAGTCTGTAGCGTTACTTTCTAACTTTATATAGTATAGTTGTGACATCTCAACCATACAGAAGTCCTTACGACTTGTGCGCATTTCTCTGTGGATTGAGTGTTTTGATACTGCCACAGTATTTATATAGCACCTGCTTCAGCATAAAAAATAAAAGACGAGAACACTTTTTTACAACATGAGACCTGTAAAGCCCATGCAGTCAAGTGGAGGAATCATGTAAATCACAATAAACAGACTTTCCCTCAATCCTCAATTTGCAGAAACGTTCCAAATCACACTATTTATTCTTGTGACATATTTGATATCTAAATTGACATACATTGATGAATATTACTGCAGATCACAGCAAGTGTCAGAGGTGACACTTAGATATGTCACTTGTGACATTTGCTGTGATCTGCAGTAGCGTAATACCCATCAATATACTGTATAATTCAGTGAGTGCTGTCTGTGTATGCATGTGCAGAAGGAGTAGAAGGGTAGCATGTGGGGTTGGAAACAGAATTCAAACAGAACTATGACATTATTCAAGTAAATGTTACTGTTAAATGAAAGAACATATTTTGGCTAGAAATTATATTAAAGGTTGAATATGTAGAATGAGCAGAACACCGCCATCTAATGTCTCAAGATCGTAGTCGGAACAACAAAAAATAATTCCACCAGTCGGGTTGCCAGGTTTGCAGGTTTGGAGCCTGTTTGAACCCATCCCCTCCGACAAATCGCACCATAAAAACAAGTATTGCAGAGGAGTTTGACTGACAATTACCGTTAGCTGTTACAGCTGAGTAAACATTAAAGTTAGCTTACCGATCAAGGAGAAATGTAGATATTTCCGCGTGTGTTTTTATGCCGTTGAATCTCAGTCCATGGAGTGAACGCTTGGCCTATACCAGGGGTGCCCAATCCTGCTCCTGGAGCGTTACTGCCCTGCACACTCAGGTGTGTTAGAGCAGGGAGAAACCTAAAACATGCAGGGCAGCAGCTCTCCAGGAGCAGGATTGGGCACCGCTGGCCTACACTAACTCTTGTTTTTGCGCATCTCCGGTCTCTCAATTCAAATAACGCCCCCTTTACTGAGGCTCAGAGGCAGCTGCAGGATTGGCAAACTCCATTTCACCTAGTGCAAGCCTACAGTAGCTGCACCGAATAACAGACAACCCTGGCAACCCTTAATGCCGGGCCACTATTGGCTGGTACAATGTAAACAGTGACAGGAAGTCATTGTTAAACCCATCAATCAATTTTAATATATTATTTCAGAATAGAAAAACATTCATTCTGTATCCCTCAAAATGCCCAGTGGTTGTATTATTTATATAAAAAAAATATATATAAATAGCTTTTAATAAAGACTCTACCTTTAGATATTAAATTATACATCAATTGAACAACCTCACACCTCCAAGTCCAAACTAACAATAACTTTAATTTCCATATAGGGCACTTTGCAGCCTGTGCATATGCCTGCAACTGCTAATCAGTTAGCCTATACATATACAGCAACCAGCAACAAGACAAAACTCAAACAATTAAACAAAAGTCATGACAATAAATAAAAGTCTACGGACACCACAGTGGGTACAAGCAATATTAAGCCAGCGGAATAAAACACCCCCAAACAAAATATTAACTCCACGACGACAGCAGTCACAAACTCGTTTGCGATAAGAAGAAACCACACAGTTTTGTACAATGTGTAGCGCACACACCCTCTACAGTACTTGTGTGTTGTTGTACCACACTACTCACCTGTCTGAAAGCATCCTGTGTGAGTCTCTTACCCGGAAGTCCTCTTCAGTCACCTTCTCTGCTACGTTATTCTCAGAGCACAATATGACCAGATCATTTGACCTGTCTGTCCCAGGATAACCAGTCCGCTCAGCCTCCATGTCCCACTGTGGTCCTCAAAGTTGTCCAACATTCAGGCTGTGTGAAGCTCTGCTCCTCTGCAGGGTCCACCATTATCATGTCAGCACCAGTTAGCATGTTAGCCAGCCTGCACCTGTGTTTGGGTGTGTTTGATTTGGGTCACCTAGCGTGCTGGCCGGGTGGTGCATTTTACCAGTTATTAATTAAGGGAGATGCAACCATTTTAAACTATAATTGAACCACCCTTCCACCCTTGGTAGCAATGGTGATATGTAACTAAGTGTCGTACTACATTTACTCCAGCACGGTGCTTTACAACATTTTTCCTGTACTTGCAGCCTGCTTTACTTGGACATTTACAGCTTCTTTTCACTTCTACATTGATTTGACACATTTAGATTCTGTGCAGATTAAGATTATTCATACAAAATATGAATAAACTTATACATTATGAGCCTGTTATTATAGTTTAAACTACTCAGGTAGTATATAAAGTAGGCCCTAATTTAAAATAATTTTAAGATGCAAGATTAAAGTGATGAAAACATTACACATTACACAACACCAATAAGTATAATCCTATCATATAATCTATTATTATTCTGCACAATTAAAACTTTTACTTTTTTGTACCTATATTTTGATGCTAAGGATTTTGTACTTTTACTTAAGTAACATTCAAATGTAGGACTTTTACTTGTAGCCTTACAGCATATTTTTGCGCTGTGGTGTTATTACTAATTTTATTTAGGTAAAATATTCCTTCCCACTGATTGGTAGTATGGTGTGTGTGCGGAGTGTGTGCGGTGTGTGCGTGCGTGCGTGAGAGAGAGAGAGAGAGAGAGAGAGAGAGAGAGAGAGAGAGAGAGAGAGAGAGAGAGAGAGAGAGAGAGAGGGAGGGTTAATTAATTCCCAGGACAGCTACACACAGACACACACACACACACACACACACATTATATGTGAAAATAGGGTTTGTAATTGGGCGATTCAAGTTTTGTTCCATGTGTGCAAAGACCTCAGCTGGCTGCCAATGGCAAGGCCTTGATGGAGGATGACTTCCTCTCATTGTTTACCTTGAAAGGGATAATCCAGAAGGAGAGAGATTAATCATGGGGTTTTATTGTATTATAGATATTCAGAAAGGCCTTCGACATGTTTTCCAAGATCCCAACTTAATCAGAGTCATATGTTCAGAAATCAGCTGTTGTTAATATGTACTTGTCTTTGTATCAAAAGCATGGTGAAATGGATTATGTGATTAAATCAAAAATGTCCCTCATGTTGCTGTGAAGCCTTTGTGTATTTTTACATCCTCAAACTGAACTTTGACCACCAGTGATTTACAAAATGGAAAAATCTCCCGGGCCTACGGACACCACACCTGTGAAAGGCTCAGGGGAAATGTCAGGGCATTCTTCCTTTGTATTCAATGTGAGATGAGCCTGTGGCAGAAACAGTTGGGAGTGAGCGGATGAGGCTGGTTGGGCCTCCACTTGACTGGGCAGGGATCTTGGGAGGTCAGGTGGAAAACAGCAGGACAGGTGGGCTCACATCTCCTGGGGCCGGTGTGCGAGCTTGGGGGAGAGTCACCCGCTAAGACAAGGGGTTAAATTCAGACCTGCCCTGGGATTTCACAGTGTGATGCCTGAGATGTCCTAGGGCCTTACCTGTGAGAGATAAATATAATAAATAGCTCAGTGGTAGATACTTGATAGTGTGAGATGAGGTCGCCATCTGCTGGGAGTAAAATAAAGTGCATCCAGCTTTGAGTAAATGGAATCCAAATTCAAGTCAAATAGTCAAATAGTTTGGTTCCCTCTGCTGGTCAAAGAGAGAGAAACATCACGGTACAGTACGTTGTAATGGATGCTGCATTTAATGCACGGCCATGCAGAAACTAAAACTTATAATGTTTCAATGAGTCTGTTTTAGTACGACTGACTTCATTTATCCAACACTGTAAAACCTGGACTAGAATTTTAAAACTCAGTGTCAGAAACAGAAACATTTCACAGATTTTCACTATCTGGCCCATTAGACCAGTAATAAACTAATTAAAAACTTAAACAAATGTGGTTTTGTTTGGGTGTGTTGCTGTTTGATTTGGGTCACCTAGCGCGCTGGCCGGATGGTGCATTTCATCTGTTATTAATTAAGGGAGATGCAACCATTTTAAACTATAATCAAACCCCACAATGACTGAATTAATTAGAATGAAGGGAAGTTATTCATAGAAGTACAAAATGTCTTTATTAGGCTACTGTAACAAGGGTAAATGTTACTTCCACCCTCGGTAGCAATGGTGATATGTAACTAAGTGTCGTGCTACATTTACTCCAGTACTGTGCTTTACAACATTTATCATGCTCAAAGAGAGAGAAACATCACGGTACGGTACGTTGATATGGACGCTGGATACAATGCATGGCCAGGCAGAAACTAAAACTTATAATGTTTCATTGAGTCTGTTTTAGTACGACTGACTTCATTTATCCAACACTGTAAAACCTGGACTAGAATTTTAAAACTTAGTGTCAGAAACAGAAACCAAGAGTCGTTGGTCCAAGAGTTTCTTTTTGCTACAAAAGACAGAAGTAACAGACCGTTTTTGTGCATCATTTTGACATCGATCATCCACAAAAATCTGTTTAACTCAGAGTTTAATGTGTAGAATGTTAAATGTTTGTTAGCTATAATAGCAGCCATAATCACAAACATGCTGTATTTCCGCTTCTCTCAGCTTCTTGACCTCTTAACGAAACAAAGACATCCTATGATCTTGTAATGCTGAATCCTGGACACACAAGTGCCATAAAATACCAGGGGGGAAAAATCTCATAGTCCTGCAATGACTTCTATATCCAATGTTGGCTCTGAATGCATCAAGAAGATGACAGCTCACCCTTCGTAAATCTTAAACCAAAGGAATCTCTTTGTGCGTATTGTACGTTGAGGAATTTTAACAAGCAGAGCTATTGCAGATGAAGTTAGACTGACATCCATACAGCAGTCAGTCACGTGGAAATAGGGAAAAACAAGCTAATAGAGAGGCCTCAGTGATTTGATCTTGGCAGAAATATTGCACAAATAGTTTAGATTTAGCTAAAGCTGCGTGTGTGTGAAAGCCGTGACAAGATGAAAATGTCTGTTGTTATTGAAAGCAGCTCTCCTGCAGTCTGTGCAGCTGCCTCTGCATCACCCTGACCCTTGTTTCCCATAGCCCAAAAGGCCAACGTCAAGCTGTACACACATAAGACACACACAATGACACACACACACACACACACACGCACGTATACACACAGGGACGTGTGGAGCCTTTAAACTGCTGTAATTACTCGCTGAAGCTTGTAAGAGTGCTGGCTTTGTTCCCCGCTCAGGCTGGGCGGGTGGACTAAGAGCCAATAAGGGGAGAAAAACATGCAAGTTAGGGGGAGAGGGGGCCATGTTGACGCCAGTGTTGTCTCTTCCTAGTGCACATTCACTAAACTGCTACAAATGTGTGGGTCGGAAGGGTTTACAGGAACCCCAAAGAGCACTGTTGACTTCTGTAGTTGGAAAAGTGGAAAGGATTCACAGACAGAGAGAAAAAGAGGTAAGAACTTCAGTTTGCAGGACTAATGTACAACGTAGGTCTAAACTTTAAACGTGCAGAATCAAGGTAGTTTATGGTATCAAGTGTGTTCTGCAGCCACACAGAGATGGACAGGTCACAAATGAAGCAAGAGGATGATAAGAAGGAGAAGACGGAGGAGGAGGTGGTGCAACTACGGCGAGAGATCGGCCTGCTGCCTGCGGCGTGCTTCATCATCGGCACAGTGGTGGGCAGTGGGATCTTCATCGCACCCAAGGGAGTCCTGATGAACAGTGGCAGCGTGGGGCTCTCTCTGCTTGTGTGGCTGCTGTGTGGGGTCCTCTCCTTGTTCGGTAAGGTACCTGATGGTATAACTTGTATCTGCTGTCTTGGTAAAAACTTGGAATTGTTCATTTCTATGTTACTCAAACTGAATTTTACATTTATTCACTTATGTGTGTGTGGTATATAGAATGGAATATTTTGGGAAAACACAATAAAAACAGTTGAAGCCTTTAACATCTTCTTTAAAATCCTTTAAAAATGTAATTAATATGACTAATACCGCTGATATAGAATAAGGCAATTGTTAACATATTTTGTTATTTCACTTTTTCATGTATTTTTGGATAGCATCCTCATGTGTACATTTGTTTTTTTATGTCTCAATGTGTTTTTTAATTAATTTCTTTAACAAATTATTAATTGTAAAAATCAATCACTGGTGTATATTGAGCTGCAGGTACACAATAACAAGACAAGGATTAGCCTACAGCCATGCTAGTGGCTCTGTGTAGCTGTAGGTCTACTTTGTGCAAAATGCTAACAACAGTATGCTAACATGCTGATGTTTAGCATGTAAACTCCTACCATTTTCACTAAGTTAGCATCCTAATTTGCTGATTAGCATTAAGCACAACGCTCATGTTCACTTTAGGTGAACTACTATAACATGTCAAGTGCTTTAATAGTTTAAAAAAACATATTTTTTTCCCATGTCTGAATATAGCCTTCCTTTATTGACCCTCCTTCTGAAACAATTAATTAAGCACCTGATGCTTTAAGCTCCCCACAGTAAAAAGCCCAGTCTGCTCTGAGACACTTGTCTCAGCACGGAGTAGGTACCAAAACGGCTCAGGGTCTTGCATTTATAGATGCCGTAACATGTTAAGCATAGCTGTACGTGGGCAAGGAGAGTTGGTTGGGCTCATTTTCTATAACCAGTGTAGCATCAAAGCATACTGTATGATGAATTATTAGCTAGCTAGCTAGCCAGCAGCTAATTATACTCATTTATTTTTACTTAATCACACACACTCTTTTCACAGTACAGGAAAGCACAGTGCTAATGTTATCGCTGTAAACTGTAGATCACGTAGTGGGACCTTGAACTGATCTAGCAGGCCGAGCACATTTGTTACCTACAATGGTACTGTAGTGACACTTTCTACCTTGTGATGTCACAACTGTATAGATATCCTGATTGCTCGTTTAAAGACAGTTTCTGATTACGGCCTGTGTGCATTTCTCTGTGGATTGAGTGTTTTGATACTTTCACAGTATTAATATAGCACCTATGGAAATCTCATTTTTAACAATATGGGACCTTTAATATGTTTTTTTTTTCCCTGGTCTGCTCCTTTTTACATTAGGGGCCCTGTGTTATGCTGAACTGGGCACCACTTTTACAAAATCAGGGGGCCACTACACTTATCTACTGGAGACACTGGGGCCACTGCCTGCCTTTTTACGACTCTGGGTTGAGTTCTTTTTCATCAGGTTTGTTTCGATTAGGTCCATCCTGTTTGTCCTGACCTAAAGTCACATCACACCACATAAAGCATATTTTCCTTGTCCAGGCCAGCTGTGGCTTCCTATGTGTCCCTGGCTTTTGGCCGCTATGTGGTGGAGCCCTTCTTTGCACCCTGCGTTGCTCCCACAGTGCTCATCAAACTCGTCAGCATCCTGGGAGTGAGTGAGTTGTTTCATACCTTCCCCTTCTATCCAC
This sequence comes from Echiichthys vipera, assembly GCF_963691815.1. Taxonomy (NCBI): domain Eukaryota; kingdom Metazoa; phylum Chordata; class Actinopteri; order Perciformes; family Trachinidae; genus Echiichthys; species Echiichthys vipera. The sequence goes on from NC_139845.1 coordinate 6,229,798, forward strand.
AATATCACCGTACTACCCAAACTGTCCACGTTGTGCAAACATATAGATTCATGAACTTTTCTATTACCAGCTGTTTGTCTTTGTGTCCGTAGCATTTGTCGTGGCAGTCAACTGCTGGAGCGTGACCATGGCCTCTCGCACTCAGATTACCTTGACATTTATTAAGATGTTTGCTCTGGTCTTGATCATCATCCCCGGTGTCATCGCACTGGCCAAAGGTGGGAGGATGTCATTGTTTCTCTTGAGGTTACAGATGGCTTTCCAGCTGTTCGGTCCTATCAAATGATTGTTATTTGAAGATAATGCTCAGTTACTCTCTCTCACTCTCTCTGTATCTTCCTCTTTCCAGGAAAAACAGAGAATTTCCAGAATGGTTTTGAAGTAGACTCATTAACATTGGATAGGTTGCCATTGGCCTTCTATAATGGCCTATATGCCTACGGAGGATGGTAAGCAAGTATATTTATCACAGTATGAACACTTGCTTGAACTCAAAACTCTTGTTTGTTTTCTGTTCCCACATGGAATCTTTCACTGTCTCTATGACAGCATATTAATAATTTATATTATTTAAAAATTGCTCGAGTGCACCTCTTTCCTTTAGGTTTTATCTGAACTTTGTCACGGAGGAGGTTATAAACCCAAACAGGTATTTTACATCCGACATCTGCACTTCACTCAATCTATTTTTAAAAGCCTTGTTGCCTTGGAAGCTATGATATCTGTGTGTGTGTGTGTGTGTGTGTGTGTGTGTGTGTGTGTGTGTGTGTGTGTGCGTGTGTGTGTGTGTGTCTCGTCTTGACAGAAACATCCCGCTGGCAATAATCTGCTCCATGGTGACAGTGACAGTCTGTTATGTGCTTGTTAATGTGGCCTACTACACCATGATGACTCCCGCTGAGCTGCTGCTGTCTGACGCTGTGGCTGTGGTCAGTGCTGTGCTGTAAAGTTCACAGTGCACTTAAAAGGACAATCAGAAGAAATATGTGCTGTACGGGTAACTGCTCTAAACCTTTGTCCCTGCAGACATTCGCAAACCGCGCTCTACACGGAGTGGCTTCTGTGATTCCCATTCTCGTGGCCCTATCCTGCCTCGGAGCGCTTAACGGGGGCTTCTTTGGGTCACCCAGGTAATGTGGGTACAGAGAGGTCATTAATTGTCATGTGTGTGTGCTTGAAATGGGCCAAGAATGAATGCTAACAGCCTGATGTGAAGTCTTATGGTTTGTGTTGCAGGATGCTGTTCGTGGGAGCCAGGGAGGGCCACTGGCCTCCAATCTTCTCCATGATTCACATTCGCAGACGCACACCTTTGCCCGCTGTGCTGTTACTGGTAAAGCTTTTTACGAATACTTATCTTAACTCAAGGTCCACTTATCTATTTTCTAAACTTTCAACTACATCACACAGTCTTCACCAGCAGATGGAGGTTGCTTGTCAAGATTTTTTTTTGGGCAAACTACTTTTTCAAAAGGTCAAAAATGCATGGAAGCTAAATGTATATTTGGTTTTCAATCCAAATATATATATATATATATATATATATATATATATATATATATTTATAATATTTTTATACTAATGAAACTAATTGAAATAGTCTATTCTATTCAATTTTTCTTTTCTTCTTTGTTGAGTATTCGATTCTGATTGGTCAATTACGTCGCTCTTAGGTTTTTTTCTGCAGACCGCTGCTATGAATAATGGACTGTGTTGCTATGGACACAGTTCTGATCGAAGACTCTGGAGGACCATTTTAAAAACAAACTATTGATTTATGTAGTAAGTAGTTGTGAAATAAGCGGGATACCACTTCAGGGTGATTCAAGACCCTTCCATTCACAAAAATGACCGGCTCGCTCTATAATATCCCACAAATGCCCTTGATTCTACATATAGCCTACAAATATGATGTGATGAAAGTTCTCTAATCCCTAATCAATTAAAAAACATATTTTCTGGAAGAAGCATTTGATATTTACAATATTTTTTTGGTTAATGTATTTTTTGTCTTGATTTTTGAGAAAATAGCAGGTAAATGAAGAAGTAGAAGAATTACTTTATTAAAACGGGAAATTCAATTTTTTCACTCTATTATTATTATTCATGTTACACACACACACACACACACACACACACACACACACACACACACACACACACACACACACACACACACACACACACACACACACACACACACACACACAGGCCCGAAATACACACACATGCACAAACAGGACATTTATACATGCAATTAATGGAGAGATGTCAGAGCGGGGGGGCTGCCAGTGGACCGGCGCCCCGAGCAGTTGGGGGTTCGGTGCCTTGCTCAACAGCACCTCGGCAGTGCCCAGGAGATGAACTGGCACCTCTCCAGCCACCAGTCCAAGCTCCATTCATGGTCCACACAGGAACACGAACCGGCGACCCTCCGAGTCACCTATGGACTGAGCTTCTGCCGCCCCGTACATTACAGTACATTATGGAGCTTTTTAAACTTATTTTATTGTCAAGACATGTTCCTAAATGGGAACCAGTTCTTAAATCTATTTCCTAATGGTCTCCACATGTATGATGCAAAATTATGAATTGTACAAATAAAATGTTCTTTACTGTCCACGGCATCGCCTCACATGGGATATGCCATATTGTCTCCAGTACCCCTTGGTGGTGGTGATGTTAATCACCGGAGAGATCTACCAGCTCATCAACTTTGCCTCCTTTTCTCGCTGGTTCTTCATCGCCTTGGCGACCTTGGGGATGCTCATCCATCGCTATCGCTTCCCCCTCCACCCGAGACCTTTCAAGGTTGGTGCATCAAACTGTACGGCATTCTACACTAAACTGACCATGCATTGTTTCATTTGCTCTTTTTAATGACCCAAAGGTGCCTCTGATCATCGCAGTCACCTTCACGGTGGTTTGCTTCTTCATCGTGGGTCTGTCTCTATACTCGGACCCCTGGAACACAGGGCGAAGCTGTGTTCTCACGCTGACTGGGGTCCCTGTTTACTACCTGACAGTCTACCGCTTTTACTTGCCCCATAGATGGAGACGCATCTTCAGTAAGTCAAACCAAAACGTTTTGAGAGAACACTTAGTAAGAGTATACTGTTTCATATATCCATCCATCCAAGTTCCATCTCCAATATACTGTATGTTAGACAGAGCAGAAGGTGAAACATTTGCAAGAGCAGATGACGTTGTTTGTAGAGCGTGGACAAGTTTGTTTGTAACACAGAGAAGGAATTAAACTTTTAACACGAGAACTAGTCCAGGACACACACCCTGTTGGTTACTTCCAGTTGATTTGCTTTTCACTATCAAATTGGCTGGCTCAGCTTAGTAAACCCCACTCTAAACAGTTAATCGTGACTTTGGTAAGAATGAAAAGCCGTCGCAGCTCTTTCATAATTGTGACTCTCTTCAATAATCCCAGATTACTGCAGCAAGCAGCTGCAGATCCTTCTAGAAGTGGCTCAACAAGAAGTGCAGACATACTGAAGACCCCAAAGACAGCTTTCTACTGGACACCACCTTTTCTACTGGATACCACCTTAACGTCCACCTTGAGCCCTAGAATATATCTTAGTTTAGAGGAAACAGGTGTCTTATCTGACTTCTGGTAAGTCTTTCATGTATCACACCACTGGACGCGACTTTTCTCTATAGTTAGCATTCTGTGTGAACATCTAAAGCTCTCTCAAGTCTTTTATTTTGTACCACGTTCTGTAAGATTAATAAAGTCATTCTTGAATCACAGAGAGAATCTTTCAATTGTTTCAACTTTTATTCAAATAGCGGTAAAAATAGGTGACCTTGCTGTGTAGGTTCAGATAAAATACACTAGTTTGTTTCAGGGTCCCCACGCATTTTGATGGACAAACCTTATAATAAAATGTCCGTGACCATTCACAACGTATAACAAACAGAACCGTAGTTGCTTTACTCCAATGTTGATTATTGTATAAAATTAAACAGCAACACTGTGCGATCCAAAGTTATTACGTTGTCCTTTATGTAAAAAGATGCTGTACAAGCACTTATAGCAGTCTGACGCAGGGTTTCAAGCAGGAGGGGAAGCTGAACAGAGTGCTCTATCAGTATATTCTGAATTTGATCCCAAATTGCTGAAAGTCTGAAATTTGTATTTGTATCGGTCATTAGAGCCATGATATATAAAATGCATACCCAGCATTATTCAAACATAAATGCAGCATGCATGAAAAGAGACAATGGAGACACATATTAGAGCTACGTTACATCAACAGCTACAGACAATAAATTAGGCGTTATGTAACATTCTGTGGCAAGTTAAGGAAGATAACTGTTGCAACAAAATGCCATGGCTTTTTCAAAAATGTTCAAGGATTTTAACAATTCCATGTCTTCTCCGTTTTTTCATGACTGCAGGAACACTGTTATTGGCATTTTGAAAACGTGAGCCGAGCGTACTGGTGGTCAAAAAAAGGATGAATGGCTAAAAGCTCTTTATTCAGGCGCTGACACCAGCAGATTTATTGTACAGTCATAGAAACACCAACTTCAGAAAACAGAAAAAGGCACATGCTTTGAAAACTGTTTGCAAGAAACCACATTTCATTCTTTGCGAGCCATTCAGCGGCAACCGTAAACAGATCGACCCACTGCAACGCAGAGCCTCTCGCATACAAAAAGGACGCACGCTGTCAAAACCTGAAGGAATTATTAAAGCCGTACATTATTTCGTGGCATTTTCAAAATGGGATTCTCTCCCATTCTGCCCTCCGAAGGTGGTGCTGCAAAAAAACCTACATCCCATTTGTGCTTACGGATAGAAAAATACATTTGCATCTTTACTTACTAATACAATCTGTGCTACAGAGATACAAAATGTTCCGTAGACTACCTGAAAATAGGGTGCAGAGGAGTCACTGCATGCAAAATGTCCCTCTCTGCGGGTACAAAACGCCTACCGATGGCATACTGATCAGGATTTAGAAAGTCATGTGGTGACGACAGTTCTACGATGAACGTACAGAGACAATCCTACTGCTGTTAGTGCTATTTGTATTACTTTCTATTGTTTATTGCTAACAATCTCACAATCTAAAAGTACATGCCGCGAGGCCGTCCGAACCGAACGGCACGGAAGCGTCTATTGCTTATCATGCAATATATTGTCATTTAATTTACATATGCAAAAGCTACATTGTATATATTAAAATGTGCAAATCAACATACATACATACATACATACAAATGCCCCTCTCTAGCGATTCCTTCAAGAATACGGCCGGATATGACAGGTGGGGATAAATGATGGGTGACAAAAGGGCAGTTAATGAGTGAGGGAACCAATGAAAAAGCCAGAGGTGGAAAGAAACATCGGATATGATAGAAAGACAAGCGAGCAGCGTGCTTATTTGACATAGCAAGTGTCCCTGTCGTTACTTTTTTTTTTACTTTATTCCCATTTCTCCTATAGGGGTTTGGAAAACAGATGACATGAAAAGGAAATGTCTTTTGACCCTATTTAAACTGAGGGATGAACTCGGACCAGCTGAGATTGGCCATACCAAGGTCCTCATCGTCCAGACCAGAGAAGCTAATGTCCACTAGTATCTTGCTCAGGCTGTCGTTCATTGTATCCAGAACTAGGCCCTCGGTGATCGAGCGGTTAGCGGGTGTCGCCGCGCCCCCTGCCTGGAGCAGCTCTCTGGAGCAGCTGCTTTTGAGACATTCCATGGGAGAGTCCGTTGGTCCGGTCGCTCTGGACGGAGCGGACGTGAGCAGCTCTCTGGGGGAGCTGAACAGAGGCCAGTCTTTAAAGGGGGTGCTGTTGAAGCTGAAGGTGGTGTAGTCGTGCCGCGGCGTGACCGCGGGACCGCCCGGTGTGCGAATGGGGCTGAAGTCCAGAACGTTTTGGCTCCCTTTGCCCACGGGGGTCACTTTCCACGGCTCGGGTAGGACGTGAGAAGGAGGCTTGCTGGGCGTGGAGGAGGTGAGGTGGCTGTTACTTTTTATGGGGGTCTTGAAGGAGAAGTCTCGGTCGGGGCTGTGCTGCTCCGGCTGGTGCTCGTCCAGCTCAGCGTCTCGCACTTCGTGGAAAGTCGAAGCGTCGGAGGCTACGCCGGAGTCAATGAAGGTATTATCAGGGCAGAGGAGGACGGGCTCCTCGTGGTGAGAGTGAGCCAGATGCTGTTTACGCCGAGAGCTGCTGGCTTGTCTCTTCGGAGGGGCTTCGGGAGTCTCGCATTTAACCGCCACACATCCCGGCTCGTCCTTCACCGTCGCCTTGAGGTCTTTGTTCTTCTGAGGATACATGACCACAGCTGGGGCGTCACTTTGTGTCACCTGTGGGACATAAAACCGTGCACTTTAGAATTCTAACAGTGACTGTGTCCTTCACACACACGTCCCAACACAACATGGAAGAATGTAGCCAGACATAACCAATATTGCTCCAGCACAGGAGAACCAAAATACTTTTTTCATAACTAAGGCGAGACTATGACACTGACTTAACGATATCAGCATACAGTATCGTTGCAGAAAAAGGTGAGACTGAAATGTAGTTTAAAAAATATAAACTTCACCGACATCTCTCTTCATTTCCGTCAACCTCTACCTTTTATTCTGGCGCTCAGTCTTTCTCTGTCCTTGTCCCAGTCCTGACAATTGTGCTGAAATAATGCGTCGCGTTGGTGTTTTTTTTTGGATCGGGTCGGGTGGTTTGCTAACACCTATTTTTGTGGGTTGGGTGGTCAAATTGGGTCTCATAACTGACTGGGTGGGTGCAACTGACCCGCAGATCACTAATAAGCACAGTCAGGAGGACTTAGATTTTTCATCTATGGACCAAGAACGTAGCTGCTTCAGCCATGAATGTGCCATGCGCGACGGAGCCTTTACCTTAGGAGCTATCCGCACCCTCTTGGCTCCTCGCGAAGTGTTCCGTTTCTGTAGCGGGCAAGAGGGGGGAAACTGGGCCGATGAGGACGGCAGGTAGACGGAGGAGGCAAGGGGGAGCTGGATGGGAACCAAGTAGGAATCGGTTCGAGGGAGAAGAGGTTTCATCCTTCTTTCTGAATGTAGAAAAGACAGCGACTCAGAGATAAGCATCTTAATGACATTTGTGTCCATTTTGCCAACTTCCAGCTTCTCCGTTCAACTCACCAGAGCTGGTTGGTGTTTTTCTTGCATCGGGAAGAATCCTCTTTTGTTGCTGCAGAAAAAAAAAGAGACATAACATCACTTTGTGGAGTTAAGCATTCTGCCTCAGTGGTCTAACTTTGCTGAGTCTTTCCTGACTACACTTCAGTGACATTCTGGGTTCTCTCCCTTGCTTTTAGGCTTTTGACAAGCTAGAACAGACAAAAGTCAAAGTTAGAGCTCTTATAACTTCCCCTACTCTTCATAGAGCGATGATGAATACAAGGCATGTGGTCTTAAAGCTGACTAGCCTTCAGTGACCTCCCTACTGCTCATATCATCTCCTCCTGCAAGAAAGAAAGGTTTCCCTAGCCCTCCATCTGCAGCTGCACTCTTTGGGTCAAAGGCTCTGGTGACAGAAAATGCTCATATGACTTCTGATTTTTTTTTCTCCCTTTGCTTTCTGCTTTCTTCTGCCTGACAGTAGAGATGAAGACTGTCCCTAGAGATCTGGAAACATAAAACCATCTTACTTGGTGGGGAAATAAAAGCATAGGCACCGCGACAGGAGCAGTCATCGGGTCGCAACCGGGCTGTAGAGAAGGATGTGGAATGAAAGGGAAGAAAACCATAAAGATCGGACACCAAAAATCCCAAATAATACTTCTACAGTTATGATATCAAACATACAACATGATGAACTATAACACACAAAGAAACACCGTCTATTTCAGTTCTTCCTTCATGATAAAAAAAGGTGGGAGAAGGTGAACGAGGTCTTGTGCGCTCACCTTGTACACCTGATCGAGAGTGAGGCATCGGTTGGCCTCGGGCCGGATAGTCCAGAAAGAAACTTTACCATCTGGTGACGTCTCGCGGATGAACATGTCGTGTAGAGAGAGGTTGTGGCGGATGGAATTCTGCAATTATAAATGAGCAAAAAGAATCCTTAATGCGAGTTTCATCTACTATATTAGAGGCACCAACTAATTGTACATTTATTGTTCAGTTCTTTATGTAGGCTACCTTCCATCCTGGTTTAGCCACCTCCCTGAAGTACGGGAAGTGGTCCTCGATCCACATGTAAATCTCTTTCAGCGTCATCCTCCTGCTCTTCCGGCTGTTGATAGCAAACTGGATCATGGCCATGTAGGAGTACGGCGGCCTCTCGGACATGGGTTGCTGAACAGCCTCTGCGTCGATTTGTGTATTTTGTGTCTGTGAAAGAAATGAAGAGATTGAGGCTTGGATACTGAATCATAAACGTATTAAACTGTAGACAGATTATTTTAGATTACCATGACCCGTTTAAACATGGACAATACAGAGATTCGTATTAAATCTTTAAAACCTTTTTTTTTCTTCCATTTGACACTTATGATATATCCCCTACAGCAGGGGTGGGCAATTCCAGTCCTGCAGAGCCACTGTCCTGCATGTTTCAGGTTTCTCCCTACCCTAACACACCTGAGTCTAACAATGATCAAACTGTGACAAGCATCAGCTGCTTGATAACGAGCAGAGCATTGGAATTAGGTGTGTTGGAGCAGAGAGAAACCTAAAACATGCAGGACAGTGGTCCTCCAGGACAGGGATATCCAACCCCTGCCCTACAGTGTACTGCATGTTACTTAAGTGCAGGGTTCATTCAGCTTTTTAAGGATAGCTTGATTTCAAATATTAAAAGATTTCTGGTTTAAATGAGTGAATGTGTAGATAAAAGACCAGTTTATGTTGAATATCAAGCACTTTTTTCTATCTTAATTCAGGCCTATACCAAACCTTGATAACATAACAGAAATTTGGAAAATGCTTAATTTTAACTAAGACTTTGTATGTACTCTGTTAAGAAATTTACAGCAGAACTATTTCACGTCAGATTTGACAGCTTGATGATTTAGGTTGATTACATGATGAGCTACAACTTTATTTACTGTTGTGGAACAAGTGGAAACATCTACACCGGGAATCGCCCTCAAGTTAAAATCTGACAATCAAAACGTTAAATTTAACCTTTAAGCAGCAGAGCAGTTTTCTGCCATCCCAATACTGTGGAGATCATTGTAATTCCCACTCTAGTGAGACGGACTAGTTAAAGGATGGTGTTTAGGGGACATGCCGAGACATGCCTGAGATCCTTCTCCCCTCCCTGAAACATTGGTTTTCACATCAACAGTAACAAACACACTGAGGTGCTCAAGGAAGAGCAGCAGACCTGAAAAGTCGGTGAATTGGGGTTTTTGTTCTCCAGGTTGGCCATCTGTTTGGCAGGATACGGAGTGAAGGTACATGTGTTCATTCTGCCCAGCCACTGAATATTGGTGAGGCTGTCATCTAAAGGACCACACTCCAGTTCCTTATTCACTAATAAAGAAGAGCAAAATACGATTAGGAAGGATAAGAGATTGCAGGTCAGTGCTGTTGAACTTAAACCCTCCCCCCCAAAAAAAAAAAACATTCCACAATTATACTTGCAACATCATCTTAAAAACATCTTATTTACATACATGTTTTAATTCCAGTGAGAGCTTTAGCGTCCGGCGAGCTGTGCCCAGTTTCTGCTTTCTCTTGCTGTCCGACTGTAGAGGCTTCGTCCCCTTCGGCAGCAGGCTGACAAAAAGACCAATTATCACGACTGCCATTCTCACTCAGGAGGATGAACTTGTTTGGTCCCTGGACGCCACACTCTTTGCCTTTGGCAGTGAGGGCCCCGATGACACTTTGAAGGTCTGCCGTTTTGGGGATGACAACCACCTGGGTGTCAGACATGGAAGGGTGATCCATAATGCGGACGCCATCGGGGAAGCACTGGCTGGCGGCTGCCTTTGAAGGCTCTTCGACACCTGATGCATCAGCTTTGCTTTGGGATTCAGCTGCTGGTGGCGGCGGAGGAGGAGGATCGTTTTGCTGGAAAGGCAACTTTCTTCTTCGGAGGATCAGGGGTCTCCTTGGGCTCCGTCTCATGGTCATCAAATCATTGAAAACGCTCATTGGTGTTCACTGGTACTCTGTAGATAAACAACACAAATAAAATACAAACACATGGATGTTTTAAAGCCTTCTAAGCATTATGGAAAAGAATAATCAGCTTTGATCACTGCAGCACACCACTACCTGTAGATCCCTGTTTACCTGGCTGGAGTATGAAGTCAATGTCAAGGTACTAACGTTAAGCCAGTTGGTCAACAGTCAAGCTAGGCTGGATTCAAACCGTCACACGGATCGATTAGATTGACACGAAGAAATCGATTAATATAAAATACCAATCGGATCAAACAACCCACTAGTAGACGGACTATATGTTGACAATGAACCTTGAGATGAAATCCAGCTGCATACTGTCCGTTTTCTGTGCAGTTTCTCTGTTTATCAGCCTTTTTTTTTGACAGATCAGTTGGTTAACGTTGTTTCCTGGCGACTGTCGCCTTCTAGAACTTTAGGCCGTTAACTGTTACACGATTTCAGTTGACGACGTACCGTTTACCGCTGATCCCCTTGCACAAATCCAACGTTTACTCGGATTCATATCTGACTTATATAAATGTAATAAAATGAGTTAAGTCTCTCAGAAAACATGGCTGATTTAGATCATAACCAGATAGTTCCATCTCAAAATTATTAACTTACAAAATCATGCAACCGATGACACTTTCTTTTACGCCATCGGTCGCTTGTTAACGTTAGCTAGTGTAGTGTGGCAACGGGAAGCGGTGCATTCAATGGACTAACGTTAGCCTAATGTTATACTTTATTAAAACAAATGCTGTATGTTTTGTTATGTATGCCGAATTGAATATGTGGTTGTACTGCTAATAAAACATTTCAATGTATTTGAATACCAATGTACATTCAAAGACAATGTAATGAAAATATTACAATGTCATATAAATGTAACGGAGTTCAATGCGACATTTGTCTCACACGGATGTCATGCACCGGGGTAACGTTAAGAGTTACAAAAGGAATATTGGGACGTAAACATTTTATTCTGTCGCGTTAAACCTCGCGTACACATCAACATTACAACTTTCTCTCTCCGCTAACGTCAGCTGTCTGTTTAGAAGCTAAGCTAAAGTGCTAACTACACCATTGTAACAAAGCTAAGATAACGTTAAAGCCAAACCTTCATGTTACTGTGATGTTTCAGGCAATTCCGTGTTTGCTGGACTCCTGCTAGTGATCCAAACAGTTGGTTCATATTCGGCGTTACATCAAATGACCCATAATATCTGTGGTGTTCTTTCATTTAGTGTTATTTACACGCTGTCTGGGCGATTCAGAAACGTTTTTGAATTTTGGCGCTGTGGGCACCACTTCCGTCCCCTTGATCACGTGGTATAAAGATGCACCAATAGCAGCTGGACAAAAGACGCTGGCAACCAATCAAATGCGACGGTACTGGAAACCGGGAAATAATAAGTAACAAGAGAACGAAAAACAAAGGAAGTGTATTGCAGACAACAAAAGTTGAATAGCTAACGTTTAATAAATGTATTACTCGTTTGCGATAATGACTATCTTTTGCGCGAAGTATCACATTTAGGTAAGTACAATGTCGTATTAGTAGCTACGCATGGAAACGTTCAAAGGTATACAGCTGGCTGTTGACAAATGAACCGGATCTGGCAAAAGTAGAGGCATGATACTGCGTCGATTTAGTGATGTTTTTGTTCCATCAGGTCTTCAGGAATGATTTCTATTAATGCCCCGTAAAAGCAGAAAGACAGATAAGCCTCCCTTGCTGTTCTTGGAGCAGCCTGTGTGTGGAGCCAGACTCCAAAATGTGCCTGAAGTCCGAGCAGCACTCAACCCCAAAGACTTTTTCACAGAGACACAAGCACAGAACAGCTCAGTTCTTAATTCTTGGGTAAGTTGATTGTCCATTTTGAACACTATTTGCAGTATGACATGGGTCGGTTTACAGTAACTGTAACTGGGTATATCATTGAGTCTGTTTTAGCTCTTAAACCTGCATTTTTTCAGCTTGTTTACTGTACTCTTTTAGGTAAGACCACAATTTGACCCTTTGGTTGTAGCTGCGGCACCCCCAGGGAGACGAGGGAGGAGAAAATGCCTCTCTGCCACAAGCATCCTTGACAGTTGCAGTCAGCTGTCCAGGAAAAAAAGTGTGTGCAAATTCCCATCATTAACATTTCAGACAAGGTCAAGAGACCAATCACATCAACCAAAGAGTACACACACAAAGAAATCTAAAGAGTCTACCGTTGTGTCTGATGTGGGGAATCAACCACGAGGATCACGCCAAATCAGAAGGACGTTTTCAAGTGCACAGTGCTCACACACACCAACTAGACAGCTGACTACGATCAGAAAAAGAAATGTGGAGAGATCTTCTGATGGTGCTGCATCCTCCAGCAGATGTTTGGACCAACATGAAACTCCATCTAATAAAGTGACAGAGAAATGCAGAATTCTAGCAGATGGTGTTTCAACGGCTGCCTCCGGTGAGCCCAGCCCCACTGAGGTCAGCAGTGTTAATCCACCACCTGATGTGGACACTCCAAAAGTAATTCAAGAAGGGAGTCCCTCCTCCTCCTCTCTACACTTGCTGCAGGCTCAGCCATGTACACCGCCATGGAATCCGCCACCTGACATTTTAGTGGCTGACACACCAGAGAGGGATTATGGGGTAAAGGTCACATGGAGGAGGAGGAAGGGTTCCATGTTGCTGTTAAAAGAGAGGGGCCATCTCTCTGATTCAGATGTGTTGATTCACAGATAATGTGGAGACTTGGTAAGAAGAGGATTGAAGTCAACAGATGTGACACTGATTATTCATTGGACCTCTTCTGTGACCACAATTCTTTCTATAAACTGTTTTTATGGCACTGACTGAAGCTGTTGCATTGTGATGATTACATTTTAGTTCACTGACTGTTTACTTTGATCGCACATCATAATGATCAGCCAAGGATGTTATGACAGAACTCTCCCACCACCTCCTCTGGGCAGCTTTGGTTATCATCACTGTAAGAATCAAATAATGGACAAACAAAACCTGGCAAAATAGCAAGCCATAAGTGAGAATGTATTTAGACTGATTGCAATTACAATGTACTGTTGTAGATTATGTTGCAAATCAGAGGCAGTCCTTATATCCACATATTATCTTGACCTCTAGCAACACAAGAAAATTTTTTTTTTTTATTATTATGCTTAAGCATTTTATTGGCAGATGTATTGAAAAAAGGCATGTAAATATGGACTATAACTGATAGAACACACCCAATATCAAGCAAACACTATAATTTTGCCACATGAAATCTCAAATCACTGATGTAATAAAACCAAGGGTGGTACTGAAAGATAATTTAAATTCAGCCGTTGGTGATTGTGAGAAATGTTGTGTAACTTAAAACCCTTTTTCTGTCAAATGTGTTGCATAAAATATATGGAATAAATGTGTCACCCAAGTCTAAAGAACAAACTGAAGTCTTGGTTTATTAAGACTTCTCTTTGGCTACAGCTAGTAGGTATAGTGGGACGATGAGGGTTACACTTATTTCTCTTTAGAATGTATTAAAAGAAGGTTTCAAAAAATATATTCTGGGGTAAAATTTTGTTTCATGCTTTCAGAAATGAAATAGTAGTGTGTTCATTTCAATTTGTGTCTAGAACTACTCGTCATTGTTACTAGTCACTGTAGCAGGCCTTGACCAAACTCTTTTCTATTCATTTTTTTCTGGGATAGGTTTTCCTTTCATGCACCTTTTTGAATGAGGTGATAACAATTTTCAAGGTAAAAGGACACATTTCAATAACTCTACAGAGAACAACTCTCCGTCGTTCATTTTTTTCCACAACTTGATTTGCAAATTCTCAAAAAAACCTCACGATACAAACAGTTGTAGAACAGTTCAGCTTCATTCTTAAAAGAAATATATATACATATTCAAATTCAAATTCAAAAAACTTTATTTGTCCCCGGGGGGGCAATTCAGGACACACAGAGCAGCAAATAACGACAGTGCAACTCTACAAAAACATTTTAGCCTATCATATATATATATATATATATATATCACATATATACAATGTTTGTATTTCAGTGGACATTACAATCTTACATTATGATGACATAAGTACATTTAAGAAGAAGGAGCAATTTAATACACAATTAAAAATGAAGTAAAAATAAAACAATAACAATAAGTAAATACATAAATACAAAAAATGGAATTGAAATGTAGGCTATATAATTACATTTCTTTGAAAAAGAAAAACGTGTAGTATATCAGCTGTATGAATACTTTTCTTCATAATAATAATTTAGATAGACTCAAAATAATTTCCGAAATTCAATGTTGAATTTGAATTTAAGCTTGGCTGAGATTTTGAACATTTTAGATACAGTGTATGGATGTGAAATTTCCCCTGCAGGGTGAACACGTCTCTCCACCCTTCGTCACAATATCCAGCCAATCAACGTCCACGTAAGTAACCAACGGACCAATAGGAACGCCCGTTCTTGGTGTGCTCGGTAACTAAGGACCGTGTAACAGGGTTCTCTCCAACCGCATCCACAAAAGTGTTACTGCCGCACGAGGATCTACCTTAGCAACCGTGGATAAACATGAGTTACTACAGCATAAGGTAAAATAAAAACACATTTAGTATACGTTTAGTTAGTTTTTATTATATTTGTCCAACTGTGGAATTAGAGGCTCGCCGGTGTCGTGACCGTTTTCTTTTACCCCCAAAAACTTGACTGTTGCCCGCAACTTTTATAAAAAGGCACCGTTGGATACTGTAAAGGCTGGGCTGAGGCAGCTAACGTTAGCTTCTAACTGTAACAAGCTAACTGTAACGTTTAGATGAGATTACAGTTACCGTGTCTAATGTTACCAGTTGATAATAGGTTGCTCTTTTAATGTCAAGCTTACTGCTTGAGCTAACGGTCGTAAATGTTAGTGTCACCGCACAAAAAGCGCTTGACAAATGTTTTTTTTAGCCGAACAATAGAAAAAATAAAGGCATCATTAACGCCAACGTTACCTAAACCGCGACTGTTTAACGTGCTTTAAGGTTTGCTCATGTCGTAAAACAACGTATCAACTGGGAAAACCAATGCACTTCATTCTGTCTGATAATGTGGAAAAAAATACGTTTAATGGATGTTCAGTTACGCAATAGCCACGCATTCTGCTTTTATTTACCCCCCTAAAGAGTCATTTTGTAACAGTTGAAAGCATTTGTGTGTTTTGACCAGCAATTTCCTGCGGTATTTCCGTCGATACAGTTTAACATGAAGGATTGCGTACAGTTTGGGAATGTGGGGTGACTGGAGTTAGGAATGCAGCAATCTCTGTTTAATTACAATGTATCAAGGGATATGCATCATCGATGGTGGAAGGCACTCAAAGCTCGGACTATAGGTGTAGCTTGAATACATTGAAGCGAGAAGCATAAGCTGGGAAATATTTGTTTTTGCATGTCATGTTTGAGCATGCCTTTCTGTAGCTTCTCCTGTCAAAGCATTCCTGTAAAGCAATATCCGTCCTGGTGAGCTACTACATGTATAGACTCAACTCACAAGTATGTCGGTAAATGCAAAACATTGTATTCTACATTTGAAAGTAGCAAGAGGGATTGATTGTCAATATGTAGCAAAAGCCCGATAGCCACTGTCAGACTCAGCACACACTTCATCTTGGCGTAATGCACCATAGCAATTTCACATTTTTGTTCCTATGACAACTCTGCTGTCATGCCTACAGGTGTGTGTGTGTGTGTGCGTGCGTGTGTGTGTGTGCGTGCGTGTGTGTGTGTGCGTGTGTGTGTGTGTGTGTGTTGGGTGGGCATGATGTTAAATTACTATACGCAATTTCAAGTACTGGAGCAGAGGTCTGCTTTCATTTTGCAGAGAGATAAACATCACAGTAGCTCCCACCCTTTCCTGGCACAGTCACAGTCTGATTATTTGATTTTTTTCCCCCAGTTTGTAGACAAGAACAGACATTTAAGGTTTACACTTAATTCAAAATACTGTTTATTGTAGTTACAGGGATGTTAAAAGGTTTTTAAATACCAATTGTACTACGAACAAATATCTGGCTAGCTATACTCTGTGGATTATACAAAAATGATAAATACAATAAACCCAGAGTTATGTCCATTTTTTCATGGTTATCCTGTGTGTGAGGACAAACAAGTATGCGTTCTTTGTTTTGTATGCCAGGCTTACAGCAACACACACATTGTTCAGGTGGTGTACAGCTCCACCTTTTCATTTCCGCTCTCAGTCTGTGAGAGAACAACTGAATCATGTAAAAGTTGTTCTCTAAAAGTCTTCAGTGTACGGTATGAGTGTGGTGTCGGTTAGAAAATGCATCGCTATCACTGTGTTTGTCTTCCCCCAGATGTAACAGACACTGAGACTTTGCTCAAGAAACAATCTGGACTTTGTAACTGTGTCATTTTAGAAATGTGAGCCACAGCTATGGACTCATTCCTTATGAGCACACATGCTGTGATGAGGCACACTGCTGTCGGCTCATCCAACCCAGAAAGTTTGTTATAAAGTTCGCACATGGCTGACTCAGCATTTGTAATGATCAGCCTTTGAAGACAGTTGAATAAGGGATCTTTTCTCTGCTTCGTGTTGCCTTATCTATCACAGCTGTATTAATAATTAGTAAACTGCAGATTTTTTCCAAAGCACGAGGCCTTCTGAGCTTGCACAGCAAACACGTCTAAGGAGTGGCAGTTTTCATTACAGCATCACAAATGTAATGTTGCAAGGACTGCTAGTGTTGAAAGGCTGGGAGGATGATTTTTGTTTGTTTTCCAAATGTGTTGCACTGTACTATCATTGCCAGGGTTAGTGGTAATAATGTACACGTAACTTAAATGAGAAATGGTACATCAGAACTTTAATGGCACCTAAACACATCCAGTGTCCGCCTAGAGTAATCAGCAGAAGGGAAATGGTAGCTAACAATTTTCTAGTTTATAAGTACCTATTACTGAAGCTAGGTCTGCGCTATTAGATTTAACCACATTGGAGTACTCTTCTTCGCTATAATACAATAGTTACACAACAGTTACATATAATACCACTGAGTACCATCAATATCACAGTCACCAGAGCCTCCATTTATTATTGTCCAACAATGTCAGAAAGAGCAGAAATTAGCTTCCCAGCTACCACAGAAGTTGGCAATTAAATAGCTGTCGTTGCTTTTTTTTTTGCAGAATAGAAATCAGTAGTTTACAGGAATGGTCAAAACGGTTGGAAAATGTAGCTGACTAAACTGCCAATTGTGTATAATGTGTGTAGTCCCCAAGAGGAATAGATGTACGGAAATGAATTCATCTGAGTCGACAATTGCAACACCATCATTATAAATCAATCAATAAATAGGAGTTCCCCACAAGGATGGCGTTTGACCTCTGCAACTACAAGCACGGCTTGTGGCGGAGTTGACATTTACTATGGTTGTCCAGTGGATTCCAAACACACACATGTCCCAGCTGGCCAGAGTAATCTACTCCGTTGCTCAATCACTGAGACACTGAAAAAACCTCCCTGGTATTTGTAATGAACTCACGTTGTCCTTGTTGAATGTAACCGCAGCTATGGTGTAGAATTAGATTTTGAATTTGCTACAGCCAGTGCCAAGTGGCTTCTTTCACCGGGAGAAGAATCAAATGACCAAACACTCAATGGTCGGTTGCGGACACGGCAGTCTAAACAAAGTAAAGCATCATTGTGCTAGAGTTGTGAGTAGAACGGGTCCCTTGAGGTCCCCAGTGGAAATGGTATCATCTCTTGTAGCTCATTTCCATCATTTGTTTTGAGCTCAGTAATTACTCCCTGTGGTGATTCATTCCCCTGCTTATCATCATTATACTTATATGCCATTTTACTGCTGTCTCTCAGGACAAACATACACAAACATACTCTACGTCTTCTCTGTGCTTTCTTTCTCTTGCTCTTGCAAATAGGCACAGAAAAACGATTGGATCGGTAGGCTCTGGTTTCCTAGCAACTAGGTTAAGGTCCCAGCACCATGTCTCTTTTCGATAGGATGATTTAGAGGTTTCCTTTTATTGAGTTACCTTTTTAAAACAGCACGCGCTTCTCAATATTATTATGATAAACACAGACGGGAATATGTTACTCATATGCTGACAGTTGAATAGCGCCATCCAGTAATGTTGACAGGACATGACGTTGTAGAAGAGATTTGGGCTATTTAAAGCTTAATAAATTCCCCCTATTGCATAAAACTGAGATGCCAGACAGAATGTGCATATGTGGTTTGATATGCAGTGCCCCCTTATGAGTCAAGAGGAAATGAGTCTTTCAGAAAGTGACTGGAATGTAGTCCACAGTAAAATAAGGGAACTTAGGAGATAGCAACTCAATTCCCAACCAGGGGTAATTGTAGTATTGGAAGTAGTAGTGGTAGAAGTACAATTGCTGACCAAACAAACCTAAATGTCGACAGTTCAATTGTATAAAAATATAATAATATCCACTTGTGTATAATGTATAGAGTTATACATTTGTAACATACGGTACATTGGGAATAAAAGTGAGTTCATCTGAACAAAACGGTTGGGACCTACTGGTTTAATTGATTTAAAGATATATATTTCCAGCCACTGGGATGGAGTGACTTTTCATCAAACATGAACAGGCTCAAACAGCTTACTTCTGCATTCATGGTGTCAGTCCTGCTTAATGTAACTTTGCGCACAAAATTCACAGAACATTCAGACTTTGTTCTGAATGTGTCTTTTGCGACACAAGTATTTAGGCCTGTCACTTTCATACCTATCCCTTGTTGAATCCTTGTGGGTGCAAAGTCATGGTAACCAGCTCCGTCAGCCTCAGCGCTGGTAGCTGTCATTCCCCTGGGTTGGACATAGTCTTCGTCAGTGACATAAGAGCAGATATCTCCGAGCATGCAGCGCATACTGTTAGGTAAGACGGCACAGTCACTTTGAGCTCCAGTGTGAATGAAGATCTTTTGATATTGTAGATACAGTAGGAGATGCCTGGACTAGCATTCCTGCAGCCGCATCCATGGACACTATAAAGAATGGGGGATCTCAGCCTGTTTACAGTCGCTGGTCATACAGGTAGCTGCACACAGGCACACATCATGCTCTTGTTACTATAGAGGAGGTTGTTTGAAAATAGCATCTCTTATGTGCTCTCTAATATAAATGGTTGTTACAGTTTTTTGTCCCAGGAGAGTGGACAAACACATTTTGCTTTAGTTCTCCGAGCTGTATTGACTTTTCGAGATTGAGAATTGCAACGTGACTCATGCCAGGACGAGAGGTCAGCGCTAATATAAGGTTTCTTCCACTCGCCGCTCCATCTTTCTGGCCAGCTGAACGGCTGACCTGCAGTCAAAGATGTGCCTCTCTCTCATGTTTCTGCCACCATGTCGTTACTTATTCAGAGTATCAGGCTTTGACTCTGCTGTAACCAGAGTTGACGATTTGCGTGTGTTGTGACCAAGCTGTTTTTTTTTTTTAATTGTATGCTGTTTGCTGCTTGATTGGAACATTCATGTGACTAAGGATGTGCTTTGAATATCCATCCAACTGATTATGAAACAGATGAAATGACTGACTGTTACATGTGCCCTCTTATTTTATTTCTCAAGATATAGGGATATCTAGAATATAATTTTATGGCAGTAGGTAACACATTTTTGCCTTTCTTAGTTATCCAGTTAGTCAAGGATTCAGGTTAAACTTCTTTATTCATTGTATATATGTGAAATAAATATTTCACACACTACTTAAACCTAATGTACCAAACTTTTAGATAAGGGGGAAAAAAAACTCTACGCAAAGTGACAAAGTAATGCACAGGAAAGAGAATAGCAGACAACAGTCCATCGGTTGCTTGCTCTGCACCTCTCGCAGCTGTTTCACAATATTAGCCAAAGGTTTTAAAGGGAAAGTTCAACATTGAGAGTGAGATGAGAAGGTTGTTATTATTCTTTAAGATACTGTTTAATCTGTAAGATTTTTATCTAGTTAATTGTTTAACTTACTACCTATCGAAGAGTGAGTTAAAACTGTGGTGATGGATCTGTATGTCTATGGCGACATTCCCTCCCCTTAATGCAAATGTGCCGCACCATCATCCATGTACACACAGACCTTTACGAAAACCTGTGCTCACCAGCTGTATCTGGCAACCACAGTATAGTCAAAGATGCTCCACAGAAGTACTGAAAGGAAGGATAAGCTTTACTGTTTTATGCCCGCTCGTTTGTAGATAAACAGCATGGATGTAATTCTACTTGTGATTTCAGTTGTTCCGTTTTACACAAGTGCGTTATGTAACTCTCCACTGGGAATAAAACATTTAGTCTTATCAGTCCTCCTTTCATTCTGCATCCTCTCTGAATTGCCGATGGTAGACATTAGGTTATGCTCATTCAACTTTCAAATTCCTTTTTTAAGTGGCAAATACTAATTGGAAGGCTTTTAATTAAAATAAAACTGTCGAACTGTGTTCTGATAATAAGAGCCCTCTGGTTAATGCCATGTCATTTCTAAATAGCTTTGATATTGTCCTCTGTAAAGAAGTCACTGGTCAACTTGTCCTCTTGCACCCTGAACCAACAGCAGTGTGATACACAGTTATTACCATTTCATTATTTATAGCATTGAATCACATTTTCTCTTTAAAGTCTATATACGACACATTTGATGTTTGCCTCAGAAAAGCCTCTGACCAACTGTTGAATGAGTAAATATTTAGATTCTAGATGTGCAGCTGAACAGAAATGGCACACCCTCATAGACCCCTCTGTAAATCTTCACAGCACAGTGCTAAGACCTCCAATTACAGTGAAGCCCAAGATCCTCGCTGCAGGTTTTTAATCAATGCTGGTGGAGGTTCGCTGTTGACGGAGCTGAAATCTCCATGGTTACCTTCGTCTGACACACAAGGAAGGGACAACAGAGGCAACAGAGGCTTGTCCTTTTCTTGTCACCCAAGCTGTGATGGACTAATGAAACATTGATCACTCACAGCTGTGATGAGGCATTCAGGAAGTGTGTGTGTGTGTGTGTGTGTGTGTGTGTGTGTGTGTGTGTGTGTGTGTGTGTGTGTGTGTGTGTGTGTGTGTGTGTGTATATGCACATGTTTTCCAAGAACATTTGTAATAGGCAACAGCCCCCAAGAGATTTAAGTTTTAGATTTATGATAAAACTGTGGAGGAGTTGTCTTATTTTATGTTGCACCTGTTCTTCATCTGTCCTCTATCTTAATTATGAGCTTGTTTGACTGTATTAAACAATGCCTGTCCTCCTAAAGCATCTGTTAGTAGACTGCTTTACCTTTCTTGTTTTATTCAAACTACAAATGAATGAGTAAAACCTGGGAAAGATTGTATTATTCATGTCCCATGTTTCATTCTCTTATTTTCCACATGCCCTGTGCTACTGGCTGCCTTGGTACCAAATTGCCGTTTTCCCTGAAGACCCTCAAGCTCTGCCAGCTTCTCCTCTAACACAACAGCAAGGTAGACATCATTACACTCTCCCAAATACACACTCTTTCAAACACTTTATTCTCACAATCTAGGACTTGAATTACCAGGTTAACATGAGTCATGAGGACGTTTTATCTATGATGTAAACACCATATTTGTCTGACTTTTTACAGTGTTTTGGACACATGGCAATCCAAGTGCTTTGCACTACGTCAAAGCTGTCTCAGCTCAGACTCTATCATCAGTTATGATTGATCTCTAGACTACAAACATAATGTGCTTCATCCGCAGCTACCAAATGTTGTGTCTGTATCTGCACTACTATTTCACAGCTACCATAAAAATGTTTGCTCGCGATATTACGACAAAGATTGCCTCATGTATATGCCACAGTGCCACTCAAAGGTGTGTCTTCAGCCATTATTCAGAATTATTTATGCCTTGGTCTAGTCATAGGATATGTGGTAGTCCATTTGTAGAAGTATCCTAATCCACAGGTCTCAAGCCTTCACAGTCCATGCAGAAGACAGTGCCTTCCCCCAGGTGTCGCTGTTTATCTGCACAACTTTGACCAGTGCTGGGTATTGATATTGATAAGTAATTACCAAGTAGTATCAAAACTTTTCCAGTCACACAATACTTGCATTCGATCCTTGGTGTACCCAGATCTAGAAAAAAAAAGTATGGTTTTCGCAGCTAGTCACCCCAAGCTCAGCCAAGATGCTGAGATACTTCCATTCACATGATGGGTACTGAATGATGTAGAAAAAAAAATATCGAATGAAGTATTTTACTGGTATCAGTATCACTTTAATGCTATGTTCAAACTACGAGCGCCAAAAGCTACAAAACAGCCAAGCGTGGCCAGCTACCTTGTCACAGAGTAGCCGCTAAAGTGCTTATTTGGTTTCACCTTTTGCCACCCCACAACACAAAGGGCTAGCATAGCGTCAGCTAACTGAGCTAAATAACACGGTATCACAGTAAGCATTGTGTTTAAAAACATATGATTGGTTGATGCTTCACTGCATCATTGAAGTGCTTAAAAAAGATGAGGACTTTGATTTTAAGCGCATTACGCCCATCACACAGTGACAAGAGTTGGGTGTCGGTTTGTAGCTACATGTCACTGGCCTCCATCGTAAACGACTTGCAGATTATTGCGTTGTTGCTCGTAGTATTAACTCAGCATAAGGGTACTGGTAATTATACGGATATCATAATTAATCAGCCCTAACTTCCAAGCTTCTAATTCCTCATCAATCCTTAATGACAGCCCTGTATGTGTAGTTAGAAACTATGATTGTCCTCCACTCTCTCTCCCATCTCTCTCTTACTATCACCTATTCTTGGGTGCAATAATGGCCTCCCAGGGGACCTGTTGGTTTGCCAGTGTCAACAGTGTGGGATACTCAGAGAGGGATTTAATAGTGACACGACACGTTGGTGCAAGATGACTCATTTTGACATGGAATCGACCGATCATGACTCAAGCTCACACTGGCTGGTGTGCTGCAGATTGTGATTTTACTTATACCTTTGTGGGCTTAAGAAAAGTGGAACAGGCCCATTAAAGCACTTCTGTTCTTCTTTGCGTGAATGGATTTTCGGAGCTTTCGGAGAGATGAGCTGCGAGGTCAGCCATTGTCTGGCTTGAGGTCCTTAAGTAGTGTGTCATCACCTATACACTAGAGCTGTGGATAGGATGTGAGAGTGACTGCAGGAGATGAAAATGGAGGAGTGGGGATGAGCGAGTCAGATATCTGAAGAGCTTACCTGATGGAGAGATAGGCAGAGTGATATGGAGACTTCCCATCCTATATCCCTAATCCTTTTCTCTAAAAAACTCATTTCAGCGAACATGTGAGATTTACCCGACAGGAAAAGATGAAAAAAAATGAGAAAGTGAGTTTGTAACCTACAAATTACATCAGCATATGTGAGTGACTTGTGTGTTTTTGACAGAGAAGCAGGAGTAGAGCTGCTGTAGGTCCCTGACTCGGACTCTGACAGTTCAGACTCCCGCTGTTGCCCTTCTTTCTTCCTCACGGTAGCTAAGCAACATGGGCCCTGTCCCTTCAGAAAGGTGTCCAGGGTAAAAGCCCAGAGGACCCAGACTTCAAGGCACACTCTCAGCTGGAGCTTTGTCCTTTTTCTTTTTTGTTGCTCCCTTTTTCTGTTTTCACAAAATTTGCTTTCTTATCGTCATTTTCAGAGAATGTGTCATGCCGTGTTTCACCGAGACATTCAGAGGGTCACTATCCGGCCTGTAGTTTTGAAATTGTTTGTTTTTTATTGCTGATTTAAAGCTGCCACCACTGTTACTAAACCTCATTAATGCCTTAATTGGTTTGCTTCATAGAAAACCATAGGGCTTGGCTATATTAACAAAATCTTCTATCCTGATACAGGTCATTTCATATCATGATAATGATATACTGTACATCATATATCAGCATGTTTTATGATAATTCAATAAATAAATATAACATATAATATAACCACATGGTAAAGCCTATTGTTGTATACTCCTGTGTGAATTTAACACTTGAGTAATTTATTATTTGATTAAAAACCTAAGTGCAAAATGAACGTATAGCTTTGTCCAAATGACAGTAAATATTGCTGTAACTGCTGTTTTTTTTATATTGGAATAGAAACAAATTGAAAAAATAGAATAGTTGATGTTGATCTCATTCAACTGTGTGGTAATATAAAGTTTGATTATAAAACCAAAACCGCAATATCCAAATAATGCATTGATTATACATGATGATCATTTTCAGAGAAGATATATATATATATAGATATATCGTCTTTACACCTGTATATATATATATATATATATATATATGTGTGTGTAACTGAGATTCTCTATGGGGTTTAGATCTGGATACTTCCTCCTCCAAGACTTCTTTGCACACTTTGGATTCAGTTGTTCCCAGTGCGACGGCGTACATTTCACATCAGACCCAAATTATTTGAACCTTAGAAATGTAATGGCATGATTTGGGGGATGTTTTCTGCAGCAGGAGTTGGGCCTTTTGTACAGCTACATGGCAGGGTTAATGCAAATGTTTTTGTGAACCTCCTTTGGAAACGTGCAATACCCCCACTTCAAATGTCTCCTAATCATCCCACAATTTTCATGCAAGACAATGCCCCCTGTCACACTGCAAAATGGGTGACGCAGTTCCTTGAAGCTAAGAATATTTAAACAATGAAATGTCCAGCCCAGAGTCCAGATCTAAACCCCATAGAGAATCTCTGGAAAATCCTTGGCAACAAAATAATGGCTAAGAAACCCACTACAGTTACCAAACTGTGGAAGAGACTGAAGAAGAATGGACCAAGATCAAACCAGAGCAGTGTGAGAAACTACTGATGTCCTGTGGGTGCAGATGTGCTGAAGTCCAGTGTATATATTTTTAATTTTAATAAAAAATATACTTTATATTCAATAATACATTGTTTCCATTGAAAGACAATGGATAATAATATTGACTTATCACCCAGCCCAAGAAGACCATAAAAGATAACACAACAGCAGTGGTGACCTCTACTGGTTTCATAAGGATTATCAGATTCAGTGCAGATGAATGTGTGTGAACTCTTTAAAAGAAAGGTTTCTCCTTTTTCTCTGTAGCGGCATCGAAGATGACAGTGCCGGTCTTATGCAACAGAAGCTGGAAAAACAGGTAGGAAGGAAAACTTTTTTGGTTTGGTTTTGTTTCCTCTTCTCATTTTCATAAGACTTTGATGCCTCTGCTCTTTGGTCTTTGTATTTTCAAAGAACATCTGGTGTCGTTCATAGCTATTATGTTGCAGCTTTAGTCTGAATAAGCCGTCTAACTCACACAGAGATGGTGTTTTGGAGAGCTAACCTGTTGTATTTGTAAGAACCTACCAAGATTTAGCATGAAGTTGGTAAAATGAAAGGGCCGATAACAGCACAGTGTTCTGCCACTCTGGTGTCACCAAGGGGTGTCTGCTCTTGGCAAGTGCTGCTTTAACATCACAGCAGTGGTGTTCAATTTAGTGATTAAGCTGTTGGTTCGGAAATCTCCTGTTTTTCACCTACCCAGTCAAATGGAATTTAAAAGGGTATTTACTCCCAACGCAGAAGTGTTTCCTTCTTCTGCCACACATTTGTTTTCTTTTCATCTGTCCCCACACAAGTCTCTGTAAGACACTTTATCCCAAACGTTTTCTGAAGAGCCGCCGTGTAGAGCTTTAATTTAAGCAGGAAGCCGTACTCCGCTATCTCACACATTACGCAGAAAGTAACGGGAGGGACAGATTGGTGAGTTCAAAGAGAGCGAAGGATTTAGTGTGGGGCGCCCAGCTTTGTGTGTGTGTGTGTGTGTGTGTGTGTGTGTGTGCGTGTGTGCGTGCATGCGTGTGTATGTGTCCCACTGTGGCTCAGTTATGCTGCACACTTTCAGTTGAGTCCAAACAGCCTCACTTGAGAGTCTTCTGTTCTTATGTAATTCATGAGGACAAACACAGGCTTTAGAAGATATAGCCAGGATCGGAGACTATGGGCATAAAGAGGTAATTTCAAAGAGAGAGAGAGAGCATTCCTATTGTCTGTCTCTCTCTCTCTCTCTCTCTCTCTCTCTCTCTCTCTCTCTCTCTCTCTCTCTCTCTCTCTCTCTCCTCTCTCTCTCTCTCTCTCTCTCTCTCTCTCTCTCTCTCTCTCTCTCTCTCTCTCTCTCTCTCCCTCTTCCTCTCCCTCTCTCCCTAATGATGGCTGATTCAGTTAGCAACGGTGACTGCGCATACGCGCATACACACACACGCACACTGGCACTCAGTAACTCAGTAGTTGCCTGACTGAGAGCCAGACCTTTTTTTCTGTCAAAGGACCACATAGTACAGAAGAGGCTTTTTGGTTTATCGACTGTCAAACTCCACTTCCAGAGAAGGAAGGGACAGGGGGACAGAGTCATGCCCAGCAGGAGTGCTGCTCTTTTGGGGAGAACGTACTTCCATCTGACCTCCAGACGAATGGGACTTTTAATGTTTTTTCTTTAAAGAAACCAGTTAACTTTAATTCACACTTGTTCAGGATGTCAATGGAACGGGTTGGTAACTTATAATATTTCCTTATCTGATATATTTTCTTTTGATCTGTCTTAGGATAAGTTTGTCTGAAAGAGAAAGTTCTACAGTAATTTCTTACTGACTGTATTCAACTTTTGTTGTTGGATGCCTAAAACACACACACACACACACACACACACACACACACACACACACACACACACACACACACACACACACACACACACACACACACACACACACACACACACACACACACACACACACACACACACACACACACACACACACACACACATTAATATACAGCATGTCTCCTCATATCAGATTTATTCTTTAGTCTTCTCCTTCTCCTGTTTTGGCTGATACAGGAAGGAGTTGTTGAGCGTGAATAAAGTCACATCCTGGTCTCAAAATGCCAAATACTGAGTCTTGACAAAAGAATGCCTTATTACAATAGACTGGCTTAAAATAGCAACTAGACAGGAAGGAAACACAGACTGGTCAGACTTTGATTATACAGTATGCAGAATAAGTCCAGAGTGCAGACTGACAGTGGTAGAAATCAATCATAAGAAGTCATTACTTACTTACTTTAGTCTCGTTGTTTTGGGTCTCTGTACCCCCTCCTCATCAACATTGTTATCTGTCTTGGCTGCATTTCCACATCCATAACAGTAATGGCGTCTATTATCAGAATCAGAATCAGGTTTATTGCCAATTAATTTGCCTTGACTTGACGGTGTTTACATGGAAACAGACATAAGCATAAAAATAAACCTAAGCATAATGGACTATTAACCCTAAAAAATAGAAAGTATGTACATATATGTATTTTCACAAGCAGTGATGGGGGGGGGGGGGGTAGTTGGTGCAGCGCATGTGTGAGTCGTGGGTCCATAAGTTTCAGTCAGAGTCTGTAGCTGTGTTCCAAAACCCGATGGCAAAGGGGTAGGATAATCCTGCTTTATGTTTTATTCATTCGTTGCCTTTATTTACAGCCATAAAGTGATCCTGCAGAGCCCGGTCCTCTTAAAGCACTCTTTTGAAATGCTAACAAATCTAGGTCCGGACTGTAAGTCTAACAGACTTATCATACACTTGTGTATTAAGGAACCGATGTACTCAGTAATACCATTTCTTATAGCCCCCTATAGTAACAGGATTTCTTTCACACACTTTCAGACACTTTCCCAGTGACTGATGAGTTGTGAAAGCTTTCGGTCTGGCAAATATGAAACAAGGCCTCCTGGTCCCTTCAAGCTCACTAAACCGGACTTGTTGTGCATTTGACACGCTAATGAATGTGCTTGCATAATCCATCGGCTCCTTTGACCACAGGGACTGGGGCTCTGGGGGATGTGGACGCAGCACGACCAGGAGGAATTTTCTGAAACTTCACAAATCACTACACAACACATCACCTAAACTAAAGTATACTAATGCAATGTAAAATACCAGTTGATGAAAAGGAAAAAAGCCTCATATCTCTGAGCATATTTAGTTAGATCCTGCCTTGTTTCTTTACCACTCATAGGATGGAATATTATTCTTCAACAAAGCATAACACCAAATGAGGCGCTTGGAGCACCCATTATTTCAACTATTCAGTGTTATTCAGGCCTTGGCATCATTGTTAGGTTTTGGTTACACTGCTGATGCAAATTGAAATCTTTGAGTTTGCTACAGTGGAGCATATCTGGCTGTTCTTTCTTCATCTGTGCTTGAATGCACTTTACCCAGCATGCCGTTCATCGGTGTAACAGACAATACAAGACAGATGTCCGTCCTCCACAGAGCTGGGTCTGTCCGATGTTCCTGTCTGTTAAAGGGAAGGTTATCGTTACCATTGTACTCTACGGG
This sequence comes from Echiichthys vipera, assembly GCF_963691815.1. Lineage (NCBI taxonomy): Eukaryota > Metazoa > Chordata > Actinopteri > Perciformes > Trachinidae > Echiichthys > Echiichthys vipera. The sequence goes on from NC_139845.1 coordinate 6,258,360, forward strand.
GGAACTGTTGGATCTAAGTAAATCATAAATAAGTCATAGAGTGTGGTCTTTACCTACTCTGTAAAGTGTCCTGAGATAACTTTTGTTATGATTTGGCACTATAAATAAAATTGAATTGAATAGGGATCCCCTCTCAATACAATGCACAGTGTATACATAATGCACTACTAACAAATATGTCACGTAGATCTCAAGAGCTCGCACACAACAGTGCACTTCCCTGGGTCCTCAGTTATACAACCACCAAGTGTGAAGTCAGTTAGATGAATGGTTGCAATTTCCTTTTTTCTATAACTTGAAGTGTTTTTTTCAGGAATGCCATTTCTATTGTGTAAAGTATTCATACTTCAAGTCACTTATTCCCTCATGTAGCTATATAATATTTATCCTGCTATCCAGGTCCAGGAAGTTCACAAGAACTGTATACTGTATTGTTGTGGCTTTAAATGACTCCAGCTTAGATTGGTGTTTTGCGATGCAAATGGTGTTACTCTTGACATGGCGGTGTTGGTCACTGGGTTAGTCTGATGGCATAAATCTATGTTCCAAAGTAAAATATCTTAACAATAATGATGAATCATTTCTTTTTTTTATCATCAACAACCGGGAAGTCAACACTTTCACTTGTCTTTTACTGTGGTTTATTGCAGGATAGCAATAAAAATAATACCTAAATACCCATGAGCCTCCGCTGTCCCATGAGGATAATCCTAACTGTGCAGTTGTCACCTGGAACTCATCATGCATGCTAATGTAATTACCCCCCGTTTGTTCCACAGAGGGCACTGCTGGAGCAGAAGCAGCGGAGGAAGCGTCAGGAGCCTCTGATGGTCCAGCCCAACACAGAGGCTCGGCCCCGGCGCTCCAGGACACGGCGTGGTGAGGAGCAGGCCCCTCTGGTAGAATCTCAAGTCAGTATCACCAACGATGTCATCATGGATGGTGAGGAAAACAACCGTCACCTGTTGGTTTTTTTATGTTGAATCTGACATTTTCACACGATCTTTCCTCTGTGCATAAAACATAGGCTTTGCTCGTAATGTTTATATGAATAAGGAGAAGGGGAATTACGTGTTTGAAAGGCAGCTTTATAATGTGCCACTGCATAAATGCATAAAATACATGAAACATAATGTAGTAATCAGTATTACTGCATTGTACACAAGTTTGTGTTTACTCAGACAGACATGTAATTCTATACAATAACTCCAAACCGGAGGACATTAACAGCTAAGGTAACAACTGACTGGTCTGCCCTGCTGTAGGTATCGATGGGCCAGCAGCTTTCTTGCGCTCAGAAGCCCCTGACCCCGGGATGAAAATCCTGTCAGTGAGCCAGTCCCAGTCTCAGTTCCAGTCCCAGTCTCAGTCTCAGTTCCAACCTCAGCTTCAGCCCCAGTCCCCTGTTGCTGAGGAGCCAGAGAGAGATGGAGACACAGAGACACTGCTCGAGCCCAAGACAGACATCCACGAATTACTGCAGAAACAAGGTGAGTCCCAGCTTAAACCTTAATGGACTTTTCAAGAGAATTTTTTAATCAAAGAAGTGTTTTACTTGCATTACTTTGGAACAGAACTTCAAAAGTGGCAACCATTTAATTGACAGGAAAATGACGGTTTATGGTGAATATCCTTTTATTTACTTCATGAAGGATTAGCGAGTTGCTAATTTTCTATTACAACATCTTAAATCCAAATTGCCCATTGATTGCATTTTATCCTCAGTTAAGGGAAGATGCATCCTCAGTTGAATATAAGAGCTAATTTGTTTTCATGAGCACGCCTGCTTAATGATTTGCTTTTATCACCGACTCTACGGAGTCCCCTGCTTCTGTTTTACAATCCACCCTTTGTTAATGTTGTTGTCGTTCTGAGTAACTCCAGATTAGCAGCTGTCGTCGAGCAGACTTTTTTGACATCCCCTAGAATTTTAAGCACTCTGCTGGAGCAGACACTGTTGGGATGTATGGTGACGCAGTGAGAAATGGGTCATTTAATAATAGTGCAGGGCATTGTTCACACTGCAGTTCTCATCTGTGTTATCATTACAGACTCTGCCACCTACATTCACCAGCCAGCTGGCAGGGTTTTTATAAAGTTTGGGGAAGATGCATTAAAACCTATCCCTGGGCAGGTTGTGTATTATTCTGATCCACCTGCTGCTGTGGGGCCAAAACACGTTTCTCCATCATAAAAACAGTCCATCTTTCATTGAAGCGATGTTAAAATCTCAATTTATGCTTATTTTCAGGTTCATAATTTGTATTTTTATTTCCAGTAGAACATGTTTACATGCTTTAATGTTCAAAAAACATTACTTTTCTCATTGCGTCCGTCTGAATATACTTGTATTCACCCGTTTTAGTGCCTCTCCATAAGCCCCCCTCCTGAAAAAGCCCAATCTGCTCTGCTTGCTGCACATCTGCACATCTGCATCTCTGCACCGTTATTGCAGCCGGGGAATGAATGTAACTGCACTTTCTAATATAACTGCACTTTCTACCAATATATGGTATAGTTGTGACATCACAACCATACAGGAAGTCCTGATGGCCCGTTTAAAGACACAGTTTCTGAATAAAGGCGGTGTGCATTTCTCTGTGGATTGGGTGTTTTGATACTTTCGCAGGATTTATACAGCGCCTCTGCTTTACAATGAAAAATAGACATGAAAATCGCACTTTTTACAATATGGGACCTTTAATGTTTAAAATAACTCCACAAGTGTCATAATGTTGGCATTGCAGAGCCACGATTGAATCTGGAGGCAAATGACCAAAAAAGGCTCTAGTTATCACTAGAGATTCAGTGTGACGCGACGCCAGAGGAGCAAATGTCATTGTGCTTCTCAATAATGCAAGGCCTCATTGTTAATGTCAGCCAAGTTTAGCATAGGACTATGTCCTCAGGACTAACAGCAGGTATTTTTGGTTCCCTGTCCTCGGATAATACTAGAAATGGAAGAAATAGGCAATTTGAGGTGCATTCACATTTGATCAGCTCCTTCAGTCAAGATCTGTATTCTTGACGCACTCTTTACCTGCTGTGTGGTGATTATTCTGTGGATTTGTTTCTATCTCTGGTTTTATTTAGTAGGTTTTTGGTAAGCCAATTATGAATTATTTTACTGACCTTTCCAGATGGTTGGCTTCATGAGCTACTGGCTCACACAACCTTGTCCGGTGTTTTAATTGGAGCCCTGGAGTCACTGTTAGAGGGAAGCTAACATTTGGAATCTGAATTTCATGCTTTTCATGCTGGTACTTTCTCTCAGGGATAGACGTGTGTCCTAGGCTCATCCCTTGTAAATACCCCCGTATAAACATTGTGTTTGGCTGTGTTGTCCGTCACATTATTATTCTTGTTCAGTACCACATGGGCCAGTGCTCTACCACCCCCTTTACTCTCTAAGCTTCCCATTCTGCCACGTCCTCCTTCTTCTGTGTGCCAAATATTATTAATTATGCATAACTGTATTATGATCATTTAATGACTTCAAAGATGAAGACTTAATCACAGTCATTAGGAATACCTGTGCAACATGCTCTATAATTTTATACCAACCACATTATAATCATTAATGTCATTGATTTTATTATGAAAAATACTAAAATCCACATAGAATAGAAAAAACTGACAATCTTTAAACACAAATCAATTTTGTTTAACACTATTCTATATCATTATTTGGCAAAAAGGAAACGTGCCTTATTATGCAAATTTTCAGGTTCATAATTGTATTTTGGGTTTCTACTAGAACATGTTTACATACTTTAAATGTTAAAAAAAATAAAACAAATCTTAACCCTCTGCCTGAAACAATCCTTTTAAGCGCCTGTCTCTTTAAGACCCCTCCTGAAAAAGCCCTGATTGGTCAGTGTTTCTGGGTCATCTGCATCTGCATCTGGCGTCTCTAAATCGTCATTGCAGTCAGGGAATGACTGTAGCGGCACTTTCTGCCTTTATATAGTATAGTTGTGACATCACAACTGTACCGGAAGTCCTGACGGCTCGTTTAAAGACCCAGTTTCTGAATATATAACAATATTGGACCTTTAAGTTAAACAACTTTAACTCTGCAAAGTTGCAGGGGAAACAATTTCCCTGCTTACTGAGATCTTTCCGTACTAGTGGAGCACTGTCATCTTCTGACAGCATATTAAAATGAGTTGCATCCTGTCTGATAAATCCAATTATCAATGAAGAGACAGATGTCTCAAACAGTCTAGGCTGGCTGCGGTGAGCCAGGCCCATTTTACATGTGCATGACTGCAGATGACTGGGACGTCAGACTCATCTCTTCACATTATTCTCACCCTTGCAGAAACTGACTGAGAAAAAGATGCATTGTTTGTGACAGGTATTAAGGCCATGGGCCAAATGTGACCTTCGGTGAATACTGAGCAGAGCTAGACTGAATCATTATTTGATAGAAAAAAGTTTGGAGATGGCTCAGTTAGATTCACAAGGCTTTATTCACTTTCCTGTTTTGCTGTTAAATACATCTCCCCCGTGTTAAAGAAACACACTGGTGACTATTTCTGAGTATATATAACAAGGCGGGATTTCAACAACATAATGCACTTTTCTGCTCCAACCATTGCTTAAGTGTTGCATTGGTTCTTGAGAAATTAGTTGTCAATATCAAAGGCTATAAATGTACCAAAAACCTTTGAAATCCACCTTGGGGACAGTTTTGTACCAAAACTAAAGAAACTCCCGGGAAGAAATGAAATGAAGTCTTTCAGATTGTTTTGTAGTTGGGAATATACACAGTGCCTGTGGGATTAATTTTGCCCTTGTGTGAATTTGTGTGAAATTCTTCATTTAGCATTAAAGCTCTCTCACGCCTTTGCCTCTTCTCCCACTCCAGGTCTCTCTGGCAGTATGAACTTCGATGAAGCCAGCGAACACGAGGACGACGCGGGAGAAGAAGGGACACGTTCGCTGTCCCCTAAAGCAGACAGCACCAGACCTTCCTCCGCCGCCAGTGGCAAGGACACTCCAGTGAGTAGCCCAATAAGTTCACTCACCAACAAGTCTTTAATGTAGACTACACAATCTCAAACCCAACATTAAAAGTTCTGTAAAAAAAGCAGTTACTTAACAAAGGTTCGTGCCCTGTGTTTTACACAGGAGGTGGTAACCCCTGGGTCACCCACAGCAGAGAGCTCGCTCATTGACGTGGCCAATCTAGAGGAGTTTGTCCTTCGCCCGGCTCCACGCGGTGTCACCGTTAAATGTCGAATCACCCGGGACAAGAAGGGCATGGACCGCGGCCTCTACCCCACCTACTTCATGCACATGGAAAGAGAGGATGGCAAGAGAGTGAGTGCGGGCCATGGGTTTTACTTTATAGGATCTGTAGAGTTAAAATCATTAGCTTATTCATTGATCGGCATAAAATGTATTGACTAATATTCTGATAATTAATAAATAATTCATAATTATTCCTTAAAATTCTCAAACATTTCTGGTTCCAGGTTCTCAAAATTCTGGATCTGATGCTTTTCTTTGTCTTATATTACAGTCAATTGTACATCTTTGTGTTTTTTACTGTTGGTTAGTTAAACCAGGGCGTTGGGAAATTATGATTTTATTTTTCACAATTTTCCAACATTTTCTAAATGAATAATTGAGAAATAGTTGGCAGGTTAATGCACAATGAATATCATCATAATCTGCAGCCCTAATTGTGCTTTGAAACAATATACACAAAGCAAACCAAGTGGAACAAATTTTTCAATAGTTGCACTTAACATATAAGACCCTTACTTTACATACAGTATTCTGTATAATAAAGTTTAATTGTTTTATCTCTCAGGTGTTTTTGCTGGCAGGAAGAAAGAGAAAGAAGAGTAAGACGTCCAACTACCTTATTTCAGTGGATGCCACTGATCTGTCACGAGAGGGAGAGAGCTTCATCGGTAAACTGAGGTAAAAAAAAACACTTTATCTTAGCTCTCATTGTGTCCCCTGTCCATCACAGGCTGATAGCATATCTGAATATACGTCATCTGACAGGTCAAACTGAACTCTGTATTAAATCCTCCTAAAAATCTTGTTAGATTAAGTATTTCACATTTTTTGTACATGCTATAATTTTTCATTTTGTCAACATGTGTGTTACAAATAGCTGCATTGTGTGTCTTGTATCAGGTCCAACCTCATGGGCACCAAATTCACAGTGTACGACAACGGCACCAACCCCTGCAAAAACCCCGGGACACTGCTGGAAGAGAGCAACACACGGCAGGAAGTGGCTGCCATCTGCTATGTGAGTGAATGACAAACAAGCGTTCGCTGCGTCCACTGTTCATTCATAAAGGGAAAAATTGTCACATTGTCCGTACCATTTGGCAGGAAACCAACGTGCTGGGATTCAAAGGGCCACGTAAGATGACTGTAATCATTCCGGGCATGAACATGAACTTTGAAAGAGTCCCTGTAAGGCCTCAAAATGTGAGTCTGATGGTCCGATGGAATCATTCACTCCGAACAGGAGCATCAACTGAATGGGTAATCCTGAATGTGTTTGTATTACAGGAGCAGGAGAGCCTCCTGAGCCGGTGGCAGAGTCACTCACTGGACAACCTGATTGAGTTGCACAACAAGGCCCCTGTGTGGAACGATGACACCCAGTCTTACGTGCTGAACTTCCACGGCCGTGTTACTCAAGCTTCAGTCAAAAACTTTCAAATAGTTCACGACAACGACCGTAAGCAGTATTCACTAATTGACCTTACATTTTCTGCACTCATGCTTACTGTACCACACTGTTTAACACACTTCACGCTTGTTTTTCCCATTTCCTCCAAATCTAGCCGACTACATCGTCATGCAGTTTGGCAGAGTGGCTGAAGACATCTTCACTCTGGACTACAACTACCCCATGTGCGCTCTTCAGGCCTTTGCCATTGGCCTGTCGAGCTTTGACAGTAAGTTGGCCTGTGAATGAACCACCAGTTTTACTTCCACACCACCACCACCACCGCTCCTGTCCTCCCTCAAATCTCTTCTCACAGGTCCCTTTGGAAGCTGACAGCTACACTGCTTACTTCATCAGGAACCAGTTCATGCAGAAGTCAAGAAAGAAATAAGAGACTAAAAGAAAAAGAGCGAGAGGAAACATCAGAGATGTTGGGGCTCTGTTGGTCGATCCAACAGCCTTCTTGATTCCTGTGCGAGGGTTGTTTTTAATTTCTTTGCACATCATTTTATAGGGGTTATTTTAATATTGGTTTACCCAGTAGGCGATATGAGGTGGGGTAGCTATCCCTATTGTTAGCAAAATAACACATTTTAACCTGCCATCCTCGTTCTCCATCCCCCGGTAGTAGAGTGTGCAGGGCCAGAGGGGTGTTTAGGTGAATATGTTGTGGTGTTTTTTCATACACACATGCTGGCTTGGCTTGGCTCAACTCAGCACGTCAGCCCAGCACACCAGGGATTAGCATCTCTATTACAACAGCGCTACCCACTTGAAGGCGCGTCTTTAACTCTAATGCACTTGTCTTGAGTTGATGGCGTTTAAAAGCAGCTGGCTCGTCCATGGCTGTGACTAGTGTTGGTAATGGTAAATGGACTTGTACTTATATAGCGCTTTTCTAGTCTTCTGACTACTCAAGGTGCTTTCACAGTGTTTGTCACATTCACCCATTCACACAGACATTCACACTGATGGCAGTGGACATCTACATACCATCTAATCTAATTTAACCATTCGCACCACATTTACACACCCATGCGCAGCACGGGGAGCAATTCGGGGTTCAGTGTCTTGCCCAAGGACACTTGGGCAAGACATGTGGACCGGGGGAGGTTTAGTTCGAACCGACGATCTCGACGACCCACTCATCCTCTGAGCCACAGTCGCTCCCCATTCAATGAAATGTCTGTAAAACTATCTAATTTCCTATAAATCCTTCACAATAAGTATCCTCTGTAAGTTTCTATTATGAATCAGCAAAATCAGGAAATGTTGGGTTCTCATCAGCAGTAACTTAACACGACGCCTATACAGCTGAACGCAAACATGAAGCAGTACAATGAAGCAGGTATTTGAAAGTTCAGACAGGGACACGGGAGAGAAAATAGAACCACAGAGATTCAGCTACAAGCTACAACAGTTCTGAGAGCTGATCGCACAGATGCGTCTTGTGTCTTTCTCTCGTGTCTCCTGCACATGAGTTGAGTCTCACAGCCCGCACTTGTTTGCGGGGGAGAAGGGGGTCATCACAGCCACGGGTCTACGACACATCACCACATTCCTTATGCTTTGGTCGGACTGCAGCGAAGGCCCATCTTGCTCTGCACAACTCAATGCCTTTAAACTAGTAATTAATACCCAAATCAGCATCAATCTAGTCTGCCTCAACTCATCAATCCTTATGTGACCAAAGTTTGTCAAATGAGAATATACGGCCCTGACCATGGGTCTGAAATATCAGTCGCTAATCTGTCCCGCGTATCGAGAAATCAACGGTGCTGTCCGCGGTGCTGAAGTAGCACAATGATTTGTAAATCGCGACTTCTTTGAGTACCGCCCTTTTGTCAGTTTCATCTAGGATCTTGGGTGGGGTGGGGGCGGTGTGCACCCCAGTTAAAAGTCAACAAATCGCCTACTGGATTCAACCATTTTTACAGTGTATGTGTACACATGTATAACAACTAAAAGGGAAAGGACAAAGTAAAACACACCACTCTCATCTGCGCTGGAGACACTACTTTCAAACATCTGGTGCAAAATGAACTGATGTAAAATCTGTGACTCGGTCATTGCTTGAAGGGCAGGTCTATGTTTATCAATGATGCATTTTCTGTTGCCTTTAAATTTGTGGGTTGTTCTTTTTTTTGCCACGTCGGTGGTGAGGGAATGTCGCCTGAGATGTTGCTTTACCGAGTATAAACTCTTTTAAATTACATAAGAACATGGCCTTTCCTCTGGCACCACCCTCAGGCCAAACCTTATACTGGAGTCATTTAGTCAAGTTGTTTTACATCCATCAAACGCTTGTGAGTAACGTGCATCACAGTCAGAATTTCAATCTTGTTTACATCTTGACATATGGCTACGTAGTGTGACATCATTGTGATTATTTCGTCATCCCTTTTGTTCTCATGTGGAAGGTGCGTTATTCAACAGGCTATTCTTACTTTTGTTTTGTGAATAAGTGTCATTTTTATCTTATAATTGTGCTTTTTCTTTGTCGTAACAAGGTGATCATGAGAAAAACAAATGCAGAATTGCACATAACGTAAGAAAGGACGGGATAAATACTGTATATGAAATACAAAGTAATGCCTTATGAAATCTACTCTAGCGGTCTTTGAACCACATCAAGATACTAAATGTCATTTCGAGACACAGGATTTTAAAATAAACAAATGAACCATTTACAGACTAGACAGTTTATATTTTCAGTAGTGCACGGATGAGAGAGTCGCCCCCAGACTGTGTGGAGATTAACAAGAACTCTACTGAATGAATAATAAAGATATAAGTGATATTTTATCGAGGTGAGATGGAGGCAATTGGTGCATTCCACATTTTGTCTGTTCAAAAAAAATTACTGCCTCTGCATCTCCATCTCCCCAAGGGAAACGTAAGGGAAGTCAATAAGGGATCGCATCATTTACATCTTCATTAAATGTCCCTTATATTTGGTTCATTCTGGATGGTTTTAAGGAAATTAATGTTAAAATACTTTCAAAATAAGTGTGCCAGCAATTTATGAAAATCATGTTTTGACATTTTGCGGGCAATGGAGTTGTATGTATAGAGAGCACAAAAGACTTTGTAGGAAATATTTTGAAATATATTTGCTTTTACTACTTTGGTGAAACACATTCCAGTCTGGCATTTGAGAAAAAACAAACCAGATATATATGGCTAAAACTTTAACAGTGGATGATCAAACTTGTCTATCATGTTGAGACACAGAGACGTGAACGTACTCGGTGAATAATTTTATTTTCAGGAACATGACGGAAGTTGATTCAGAACACCTTTGAGACAAGTACTTATTTCCATCGATATGAAATGTTTGAATGACCAAAATAAAGACATTTTGAAAAAGTGCTTCCTAAGTTTGAACTACATTTGAACTGTCTGCTTTCATGTCTTCATTATTTAAGTAGAACTTCATTGCCAGTAACCAACATATTGCACATTTGATCTCAACGAACGCAGCGTTTCCCATTCATAACATTTGATAAACCTGATAACATTTGAGGTCATCTTACAACACCTCTAACACTGTTAATGTCTGAACAATTAGCATCAACTAACTCCCCTGCTATCAATGTCCGTCCTCTTCATGAAATATCAATCTCTTTGGGCAGGTCTTGGTACTTGATGAGGTAGTATGGGTAGCACTGACAGCTATCATAAACTACAAACATGGTGGGTTTAGTCGTGTCATCCACGCAGGTGTCGTAGAGACAGAACTGCTTTGTCTTGTTGAGCGGCGGTGGCCGGTGGTAGCTGGTCCTTCCCAGACTCACCTTCCCCACCAGGACTTTGGCCAGGAACATGTGGCGAACCTCATCCGGCCCCTCCTTCACGGAGTAGGTGTGGGAGTGGGCGGCTGTGGTGGCGAAGTAGGAGCCGTAACCCTGTGATGTCCCGTGGAGCCCGGCCAAGCGGTGGTCGAAGTTATTGTGGCAGATGTCCTCTGAGGCGTTTTTGTTTGTCCCGTGGAAGAGATGTCTCTCAAGAGGCTGCGGGGACTTGGTGTCCTGCTTCTGCATGTACGCCTTGTGCCTGTAATGACAACGTAGATACCAGTATTTCGATGTGGCTGGGTTCTTTTGTACGGTTCTTGCGTCTTCGTACTCAACTCACATAGAAAACTTAAAGGGGAATTAAGGTATTTTTCAACCTGGGCTCTATTTCTTTATTTTCCCATTAATGTTATCGAACAGGGCTTACGCTTGCCTTTACACACCTGTGTGGGGCGTGACAAATAATTTACAGGAAAATGCGAAATGCTTGCCTTTAAATGAAGAGCTCTTTTCCAAAACGAGATAAAAGCCAAATTTAAAAAAAAAAATGAGTGTGTCATCCAACTTTGCTGTATACAGAACCTATTCACTGCTTCATCAGTGTTTCATACCAAATCTCTATATTTCCTTGTTTAAAATGTTCCGCAAGATGCAGTTCCTTTCCAAACTGCGACCAGCGGCAAACTATTTTTAGCCTAAATGCGATACGTCCTCTCGACCAATCAGAATTCAGTGAGCGTTCTATGCGATTCAACATGGCGGCGCTCTGAAGCAGGAGAGTTTTTCGTTTTGTCCGTCCGTTTTCCTGAAAATTATTAAAATGGATTTATAGTGTTTTGGAAAAGAGATTCTCAAATATTCATACAGACAGGTTAACAGTTCCGCGGTTACCTTGTTACTGACAGGCTGAAGTTGTGTGGCTACAAATCGATCCTGCGGCTTAGTAACTTTAACTTCAGCATTTTAAGTTTTATAAAACAGGAAGCTGAACCTTTGATACTTGTCCCAGTGGAGGAGGTTCTGGACCTGCTGGATGCTGACGATGTCCACCTTGGTCTCAGGCAGACTCTCATAGAAGAGGTTTAGGACACTCCGGTAGGCCTGTGAACCCGCCGGAAGGTCCACCAGGCTGTAGTCCTGCTCTGAGGCCAGACACCACACAGGAGGGTACCAGGAGCTGAACTCCGCCAGAGGGTCCACACTGAAGTTTGCCCCTGGAGGATCACTGACAGACTCGGTGGGGTCCGTGTGAATTCCTGTCCTGGGTGGAGGGAGGGTATTAATGTGATGAAGAGGAGATATGCGACCATTTCGGAGGACTTTCCTTACAAAACGCTTGCGTTTACCGTACATCTCAAGCCGAGCACTTATAATTCTACTACTATAAACTACTGGGTTTGTTTCAGCTCCACCAGTACAATTTAGTTTGGATTGAAATGTTGTATTTAATGTGCCTGACACACAGAAATGGATACGGACTTTAGGTAAGGCTTCATGGAATCAGGGGAGCGGTAGGCGGGTCTGCAGCGAACTTCTCTTCGGAACCCTGTGGTGAGGTTGGTCTGGATCATGGTGGCGAAGTCCAGCTTGTACTCCTGTGGGCCGATACTGAAGGAACACTCGGGTTCCTTTGCACTCATCTTGTTTAGCAGCAAGACGGAGAGATCCTATGGAGAGATGAACCAATTAATGAACAAGGAGCTGCTGGGAAATGGCATTGGATGCAACTTATGTTAGCTAAGAGAGTGCTTAGAGATAAAAGAGGACTGTGGAGAAAAAAGGGACACTAGCCAAGGGGCGATAATAAAAATGTCTTTTCTTCTTCTTTTGACTGCTCCAGTTAGGGGTCGACACAGTGGATCATCGGTTTCTATGGATGTATTACTGCAGTGTATGGACCTCCCACAAAATGATCTCAAAGAGACGCTTAATTACTACAAAGAAGCACAAAATGACTAAAGATAGTCCACAAAATAATGCACAAACAAAAATAGATGCAAATCAAACAAAGAGATGTTAATGTCCACGTACAGACACACAATAACCAAAAATAGATGCAAAAAAACGACTATTAAGAGACGTAAAAGTTCTTAAAAGTACTGAATAGACTCTTGGAGTTTGGGTGTCTCGTTCCTATAAAGACAGGGTGGGGCTCTGTGCATAGGGGTCCATTCATAATCAGCCTATTTGCATATTTGATTCGACAGCTTTTACACAGGAAACCCTTCCAGAGGGAACTCTCAGGGAGAGGATTCATATTTTGGTGGCACCAGAAAACCCGGGGAAAACCCGCGTGAACGTGAGGGGAACTTGCAAACTCCGCCTGAGCCACTGAGATAATGTAAAAGTATGAAAAGGTTCACCTTGTTGTACTCCTCCCAGTTTGGGTTGTTCCACCAGTAGATTTTCAATCTACTGGGAAAGTAGGGGTTCTTGAGCACACTGTCAGAGTTAGTCAGTCGTCTAACCCCGTCGTACTTGGATACGTCGTCCAACTTCATCGACGCAAAGTCCAGAGTGTAGTGGGCAAGCCTAAAGGGAGGGTTTAACAAAAGAGCATTAAGGTCGCACTTTAAACACACTAACTTTTGTCTTTAACTCTGGAAAGATACGCAGAGTGTTCAGTGATGTAACGGTTTTTATCGGAAGAAAATATCTTCTAAAAGCAACACCCGATCAAGCTCAAACCAGAGATTTGACTCCGGTTCCGCGCTCTTAGGGCGCACACTGTCGTTCTTTACCGGGCCAAAACCGTTTTTTCAGCTAAAGCCTAGTACCTTTAAGCAGTGTGAGTGCACCCGTTCCGCGCATAACAGCCGACAGCGGGCCGCCCATGGCCAGCTTGAAAGAGGTGGGCTTTAGCGGAGCTGTTTGCACATGTACGAGCACGAGCGTGCGCACGTGTACGAGCACGAGCCCTACGGCAGTAGCGTTATGTCCGCCTGTTCGGACATGTAAATAGATGGACGGACCATGCGCGGACATTTAACAACAACAACAATGGCGGTGATGCAGAGGTGGAGTGTTTACTGCAGATTTGGTCGATGAAAGTAATCAAAAACAGTCAACAAGACGCACAAAAACTCCGAGGTCTGTGGAAAGATTTGTAAACAAAGCCACACACACGCGATCAATGCGTATGACTGTTACGGCGTGATGGCGTATGGACGTATGGACAAGTACCCTAATGCCCGGGTCGCGGTGCGGAAGGACAGTGTGAGTGCGCCCTTACTCACCCATCCTTAATACAAATGGCTTCTCTGCTGACGCTGCAGTAGCTCTTCTCCAGTATGACCTGAGAGCGAGAGGGGATGTCGATCCACTCGTGGGCCGTCGCACACCACAGCTGCCAGTGAAACGGGTAGGGAGTGTGGTGCATCGTACACTTCTTCATTGTGCGACACGAACCCAGGAGGAAGTTGTCACAGACGCGGATGTCAGAGGAGATCTTGGTGTAGAACGGAGAGGGGACTGGCACTTTGGACGGGGCTTGCAGCTTGGTGGGGGTGGATGTTGGGGTCTGGATCTGTTGCTTGGAAGGGGTGCCAGGCTGATGGGCGGGCTGTGGTTGGGTGATGATGAGAGGGAGGGAAACGAGGAGGGAGGTGGCTGGCGTAAGGTTCGGAGGTGTGTTCTGCAGAAGGCTCGGGAGCACCTGGGTGCTGTTTTGGGAAAGTGTGAGCATGACACAAGGGTTCTGGGAGGCACCGTGCTGCTGACCGATGGGCTGGACGACCATCTGAGGCTGTAGGATCCCAGGTGAAGGCACTAAGGTCTGTGCTGCTACGCTGGATGTGCTTTCACTTCGTTTGGAAGTTGTACTCTTACCCTGCTTAGAGGTCGCAGGGGTTAAATGAACACTGACGCTGTAGGGGCTGACGTTCCAGGCGATGTCGACCTGCTGGGATCTCACTGCGTCCCACACAGGGAGGCTGGTGTTGGTGCCTGCGGGGATCTCCAGTAGGATAAGAGACGGGCTCAGGAAGGTGACTTTGGAGGATTTGGAGGGGGGCTCAGAGTCTGCCATCTTTCTCTTTGTTCTTCTGGTTGAAACATTCGGCATCTTGGACCTCGTGTAAAAAAACACGTTGAACAATTTATTTTTAGTAACTTAGAACAAAGAACACTCAGATTAAGTACGTTTATCTCTGTATTTAATTAAAAGGTATATAGTATACAATCAAACTACACAGGGAAAAATGTTTTTGTTTTGATGCTGTATTAACGTCCACCTACGTGAGAGTCTCCATTTATATCAACTCTACGTTCTAGTGAATTAAAAACCTGTGGTCAAAGGTGACTGAGTACAGGGAACGGCCAGTGGCACAGTGGTCAGAGCAGCCAGTCGCCCCCATGTTAAGAGGCTGAAGGTCCTCGAGGCAGCGGCCGCGGGTTAAACTCCGACCTGCGGCCCTTTGCTGCATGTCTCCCCCTCTCAAACACCCCATTTCCTGTCTAACCCATATCATAAAGGCTTGAACACTGCCCAAAAGTTATCTTTTAAAGAGTAAACAAGTACTGTAAAATGCATTTACTCAAGTACGATGTTGAGGTACTTGTACTTTTCTTGACTAATTCCATTTCAATCTACTTTAAACTTCTACTCCACTACATTTCAGAGGATATATTGTAGGTTTTACTCCACTACATTTATTAGTTAACTTTAGTTACTAGTTACTTTACAGTTTCAGATTAACACAAAATATTAAACAACAATAAAATAAGACATAATGTGAAAAAATACATCAGCAGTGCATAAAGTCAATAAAATGAGCTCCACCTTTATCAGCTGAATGTCATAATTACATTTATCTACCAATAATTACGATCTAATTACACAATATTCTGCATAATGAGCACTTTTACTCTTTGACAAGTACATTTTCATGCTAATACTTTTGTACTTTTACTCCAGTTACATTCTGAATGCAGTACTTTTACTTGTAACAGAGTATTTCTACAGCTAGTTAGCTCTGAGTGCGTCTTCCACAACTCTTAGCTACACACACTATTAGCACTGGAGCTATACCTGGCTAATAAACAAGTACCTTTACCCGCTGAGGCCTTTCACGGTGAACCTTGCTGGACAAATGCAGCTTTTACACAGATTAAGTGACCCGCAAAGTTATGGAAGTAATGTCACGACGTGTCCGGGAAAGTGAACTAAAGACCGGCACACACCGCTGCTGCTGCACACCGCTGCTGCTGTTGCTTCTGCTGCTGCTGCTGCAACGACGCGTGCACCACAGGAGGACCAGGTGTGAGCGCGTGGGCTGAAGCGGGCGCATCAAAGCCCTGTTAAAGTATCAACAGTGAATAAGATTAGGATTATTATAAGATTAGGATTATTCTCACAGTAGTTACACGTGTAGGTGACATTTAGAAAGTTACAGTAGCATGCAAACTTACTAAATAGTAATAAACTTTATTTTTGTAGGGCCTTTCAAAGTAAGGGTTACAAGGTGCTTAACAAAATAAAAAACAAGATTACGATTATTATAAGATTAGGATTATTCTCACAGTGGTTACACGTGTAGATGACATTTAGAAAGTTACAGTAGCATACAAACTTACAGAATTATAATAAACTTTATTGTTATAGGGCCTTTCAACACCAGGGTTACAGGGTGCTTAACAAAATAAAAGAGCAGTGAACACAGAGAATACAATATAAACAGGGATTTCACAGTGATGGCACACACATACATATATACATGCATACAGACATATAAAATAACAGCATTCAAATATATATTTTAGATGAAAGAAAAATGTAAAAACAAACAACAAAACTATTAAAATAAGTTATAAAGATATTATACAAATGCCAGACTGTATAGGGCACCAACTCAGCTGATCTGATACCGTAAAACAGTAAAATAATATTAGGCTTTATTTTATACGTACTTGTTAAATATAAATTCCAATAGACCAAATAAAAATACAAGGTTCATGTTACCTATGAATACTCGACAAAAAATTGTCCTCCATAACTTCATAATGAAATACCAAAAACACATTTTATCTTTTGCGCTTTAATTCATTTCCCATCTCAAATCTCACTCAGTTTATAATAATAATAATAATAATAATAATAATATCCTGTATATTTGTATGTGGGTATAAGTATGCTTTTGGTATTTGTACCTGCTGTTTACGTGGGCTTTTTTAATTCATTTGTCACCTTTTTTTATAATCTCATTCATTCATTCATTCATTCATTCATCTTCAACCGCTTGTCCCGGGGTCGGGGTCGCAGGGGGCTGGAGCCGATCCCAGCTGACATCGGGCGTGAGGCGGGGTACACCCTGGACAGGACGCCAGTCTATCACAGGACACATAGAGACGAACAGAGACAGACAACCATTCACACCTACGGGCAATTTAGAGCCATCAATTAACCTGTGGGAGGAAACCGGAGAACCCGGAGAGAACCCACACAGATACGGGGAGAACATGCAAACTCCACACAGAAGGGCCCCAGCTGGGATTCAAACCAGGAACCCTATCGCTGTGAGGCGACAGTGCTAACCACCACACCACAAAATGTAATTGTAATCTGCCTAAAATAACATTTGGAGTAACAGCTGTTAATATTACATTTACATTACTCTATTGAGTCGGTCTGTACTTTCATATATAGAAATGACAGCCACTATGACATTTCTCATAGTTACCAATCATAACCCCTGTGGTACGCATTCACATTTATACCCATTGTTTCATTTGAGGCCAAACATCAATGCCTAGACTACAGACAGCACCTGCAGGAGGCACAAAACCAAGGGAAGCCGTCATATTTGTAAATCATTTATTTGTAAATGATCAATCATTGCACTTGCACATAAAGCCTATTAAGTGTCGTTTTATATAAAGTATTTTAAAGGCATAGTAACACCTTTTATAGTAGTGCAGAGACCCAATGTATTCATTATATTTTAAACTGGAAACATGTTTTAGGACACTGAATTAAACCAGGACATAAAGTGCCGATATTATGCAACTTGTGAAGGTGAAATGCACTTTCAGAAATAATCCACAGCTTTCACAGAAACCTCCAGCGGCTCCACCGTCAAGGGACACTGCTGACAACCCACCCAGAAGTAAGGGTAGACTCTCTCGGTGATGGCGTGCTTGAAGGTGTAGATGTGCGTGTTGTCCCGCGGGTCGTAGAAAGACACCCTGCCCTTGTCACAGTCCAGCAGCACTCTGATCCTCTGCGGGTTCCTCTTCAAGTTGAGCCTTGTCAAAGGAGAAGTACCTGCAAAGTACATGTTGTGGTAAAAGTACACGCTCAGGTAGCCGTTCTTCAGCACTGAAGACACTTTCTCCTTCTTCTGGACGGATTCTTTAGCCACGCCGACAACCCACGCCGTGTTATCTCCCACGTTGACGTCCCAGGCGTGCTTCCCTGCGGTGAAGCTCTCGCGGCCCAGTACACCGGTATCGGGGTCGAACCTCTCCGGGTTGTCGGGCAGCTTCTGCTTCTCATCACTGTCACAGATGCTGGTGAGGTCGTCTGACAGGATGAGCCACGGGGCAGCAGTGTTGGGGTCCAGAGTCACCGGGGCTGAAAGAAACATGGCAGATTGTCAGCTGTCCCTGGGAAACACACTCTGACCGTAGTTCATTCAGCATCAGAAACTTTTCTCCGCCTCAGGAATACACGATGAGGTGAAACTACTTCTGAAAGTTTAAAGGACCTCACCGCGCCCTGAGAAGTAGGACGGGAGTGTGTACTCACTGTATTTGACGATTTTATGCATCTTCTTCCACACGTGGAATTTCAGGGACCCCAGATATTCTGCCACATTTAAAAGCGCCCCGGGAGCCATAACTGGATCTTGCATTGGGCTGTTAGCTCTGCAGGGAGCAGAATCAGAGAGTTTATGTGTCTCATAATGAGAGCAGAGAGAAGATAAGACCAGTTTAAAAGTAAAAAAGCTTTTTTTGTTTCACCTTGCCAAAGCGCTCTTGCATTTCTGAAAAACATAGAGGCAAAAGTATTAAAAACAGAAACTTTTTACGCCTGTATCAATGCATTTATACATATTTCAAACATTTACAGACTCACATGAAGGACAGAGATGCCCTCCAAAGCTATCTCCACCTCTAAGGCTCGGATGGATTCAGACACAGATGCTATGCTTGCGCTGATTTCTTCAATCTTCTGCGTCACCGCTCGAGTCTTCTGCTCTTCCTCCGCCCTCACCGCCTCCATCCTGGCTTCCTCCTCGGCTTCAAGGAAGCTGTGAAGTTTTTCAAACTCCTCTCGGGTTCGCCTCTCCACGAATCTTGCCTGGACCTGAAATAAAAACCCTCTGTAAGTATCTCTTGGAAATTACCAGCAAGTGAATGACGGTCATTAGAGGAAACGTCACCAAAAAACAGCACCGCACCTGAATGCATTCCACGGTATCCTCGTAGTTTTTCTTCATTTTGTCAAAAGCATCCCTCCTCTCCTGCAGTGAGCTGAGGGCAGACTTCATTTTCCCCTGAGTAGATCATTAAGAGCAAATTACTTTGAAGGCTGGTCTTTGATCGCAAAGCAGGCAAAGATGCTATAAATACTGTGAAAGTATAAAAACGTTCAATCCACAGAGAAATGCAAACAGCCCATATTCAGAAGCCGTGTCTTTAAATGAGCCTTACAGGACTTCAGTACAGATGTGATGTCACAACCATGCTATACTATATATATAGGTAGAAAGAGCTGCTACAGTGCAGTTTGTCATTCTCCGGCTGCAATGACGGTGCAGAGAGACCGAGAGCGCGTATGCGAAAGATCCAGAAATGCTGACTAATCAGGGCAGTGTGGGCTTTTCCAGGAGAGGGTCTTAAAGAGACAGGTGCTTAAAGTGAGCTTAAATACAGGTATATACAGACAGACAGACGGTGTGAGAAAAAATAATGTGCTTTTTGAACATTAACGCATGCTTTCTCTTGTAGTAACCCAAAATACAAGTATGGACCTAAAGATTAGCATTGGTTCTCTTGTGAAGTTAAGGCTGGTAAAAGCTCTTAAAGCCTCTGAACACCCACACAGGTGTTTTCACTTAACCTGTTTGGTTAGACCTCTTCTCAGGACTGTGTGGGTGTGTCTACTGTGATTGACTGACATCTTCCCGAGTCTCCTGTTAGCTTTGTTTCACCTGTTAAGGCGGGACAAAGTACACCTGCATCGTTGTAAGTGGTAGACGGACATGTATGACCTCATACATTTCCATCAAATTCTCATCAAAGCCCTGCCCACCTTCAACCCAAGCTGCGGTGTAATAACTGAAAACACCTGTGTGGGTGTTCAGAGGCTATAACAGCTGTTCACAACAACAACTTAGAAAAGCAGCCACAAGGAACAGCATGTCATTACTCTACCTTAGTGCTGCATTGTATCTTGAAGGCAAAGTATTTACCTTCACATCTGTGACAGCCTCACTGACAGGGCAACATTCGTGCTGTTTGTGCCTCCTTGAAGTGTGGCAAACCACACAAATAGGCTCCTTGTCTGGCACACAAAAGAGCTTCAGCCTCTCCCCGTGAAGAGGGCACATCTCCCCCGGATCACAGTACAGCTCTCCCGCCGTTTCCTCCAGACCCTCAACCTCCTGGATATAAGACTCACACAGGTTCTTCAGGGTGAGACTGGGCACAGGTTCATCCACACTCTGGGTTCTGCACAGAGGGCAGTCACGGCTCCGTCCTGCGTGAGTCCAGTACTGCTTCAGACAGGGTGCACAGAAGCTGTGGCTGCACTTGAGCACCACGGGGTCCCGGAAGATTTCGCAGCATATGGAGCAGGAGAGGTCCAGTTCTGGGAGTGAGAGCCTGCCTGCCATTCTGACCCTAGCTCCTGTTTAACTGTGAAACTGAAAGTAGGGCAAAGGTGCAGACTGATCAACAACATATAACCATTCTTTATACCCACAATCCCTCACTACTTAATCTGTTTACATTACCCTTATGGACACTACTGAACACACACCAACTTTAGGTAAAAACTGCTGCTAGTTTCACGTGTGACGTCTGAGACAAACATACCTCACAAGCAAAGTCCTGTGACAGATGATATTGTACGTGCTCAGGCTTCGATCACTTCCTGCTTCCTGTTTTGTTGAGTCATCCAAAGGAGGAGGTGCTCAGAGGCCAGGCAAGAGTTTTTAACCCTTAACTAACCTAAAAACATTTACACTCAAACACAATGGTTCACAAGGGAGAAAAGGCTGATGGGTTACATGGTGATTCAAAAAGGAAAGAAAAACAACAATACTGTTTTTCAAAATGGTATTTATTCAAGATTGTTTCAAATGGTTGCTTTTTTTCTTGAAAAATACAGGATACTTTCACCTCTCCAGGGCTCGATGGGTCCTTCTTTGGTCGAACGAATCAGACTCTTGTCATGAGGGGTCACAAGTAGAAAAAGGATCCATACGCCAAAAATGTTGTGAACCAATGGGCGAAGCTATGTTGCCTCACAAAGTAGAGAAAAAAAAGTGTGTGTAGGATAGTTTAGAGACTCTTAGCTGAATGAGTAATTGAGCTGTAAAGTCTTAAATTGTATGCCTTTTCTGCTGATACGTAATCATCACACCACCACCAAAGAGTCTAGTTGGACCCCCAGGAAGGGGATAAATGTTGTATATTCATACTTTGGTCCAAAACTGCAGCCTCTTCTCATTTGTTTCTCTCAGTATATGTCGCCATCTACTGGCAAACTACAGTAAAAGGTTTATTTTTAGTGCTCAAATTTCAGTTTTTGCATGATATCCCTGTATAGCCAATGGTAATCACACTAATTTGGTATTCTTTCATTTCACAGCAAATACAGCTGATCATACCATGCTGCTTTCCCAGTTATGCAATTAAGAACACTTTTCAGTGAATGTATCATGTAATATCTCCTTGTTCTTGGTCACACTCTTCTCACTTCTTTCAGGATTTCCATCCTACTTTATCACAGTTTGATGTAACTGTCCAGAAAGCCTTTCCTGAACATGTTTCTATTTTTATGCTCCGATGAACAGCAACAAATAGACAGTGAAAAATAGAGGCTGCTCACTGTGGGTTCTTGCTACCTGATAAATGCATGTACAACTCCACAGCATCAGTGTGCAGACTCTATTCATCTTTATTTCTCACCCTGTCCATTTGGTTGTACCCATCTGCTGCCTCCACATTGCTCCTGTGATTGTAACTTGATTAACTTGGTGTAATAGCTCTTATAACTTGCTTTGTTTGGCCCTATTGCCCCTCTCTGGTGTCTGATTAGAGCCATTTGAGTTATAGGGAACAGTCTGGGAAAGAACAAAACACTTATTAGTCCTCACAGTCACTGATGCTCCTGCCAAATGTGCATTTAAACGCAGGACATCAAGAACTGTTTTTTTAGAAATGTGGGAAAACAAAGACATGGTGGGAACACTTTTTGTTTCCAGAAAACAACTTAATTAATTTCTTGTAAAGGGCATTTGGAGGAAATGTTTCTTCTTTGCAGAGGCTATATTTGTGGTGTGATTCACTTGTCATTGTGATTCACCTAAATTTATGGTTAGGATGTGGTATGACGAGAGCTTAAAGCGCGACTATGACGCTTTTAAGAAAAGAAACACCATAGAAATAGAATGAGTAGAATGGACCTTCCCATTCAAATCAACATAGCAGGATGGTCAGAGCGGCAACCATTTTATGTGTATCGTTGGCTGTCATTGCAACAGGCTAACACCTGTATTAACTTCCATATAAACCAACTTATGGGAGCTCCTTTGGTTACTCACCGACCAAAGGAGCAGTGGAATACTAACATTACAAAAGATAGAGTGCCAGCTGCTAAATTTGTAGAAATCTAATGGTTCATCCACACAGTGTAGTAAAGCACATTGCTATGGCCAGATGAGAGACGAATGATTGTTGCTCATTTTCTGTAACCAGTGTTGGATGAAAGCATGGTGGAATTAGCAGATTAGCTAACTAGCCAGCGGTGCGCTAGTTATCTTACTTCACGAGCAACAAAACAGTTTCTCAATTCTGTACACTGACAGGTTTTGCTGCTTGAGTCTCATTTAGTCTGGTATGGCCAGTAGCTTTGGAGGCTAATGCTAGCTCATGGTAGCAAACATTTAGGTAATTGTTGCTGCTGTCACACATTGGCTCAGTGAATGTGACAAGGACGGAAAGGGTAGCTAAGGAATGCCAGCAATTGCAGTATTGCTATGGAGGCGTTGAAGGTGCAAAGCAGAAGAAAGTAATGCAGCGTGGCTGTCAACAGCTGGAAGGGAGAAACAGAGTGAAAACAGGAGCCAGCTTTAATGGGACCAGGTGAGCCTGATCTGCTAATGACCCTCTACTGTCACCCAATTACCCGCTGAGGTGGCAAAGGCATGACCCGCCCAACTCTGCCTCTGATTGGCTGCCACAATATTCTTACCTTAACTCAACCAATCTCATTCCTCATGCCTAAATTTAACCAATCCAGCCAACGATTACCTGTCAATTAGAGGCAGAGTAGGGTGGTTCATGCATTTGCCATAGAAGGGTTCCTCATAGCATCGTAGTGGCCAGGACAACCTCCAAGACAATTCCATTTTTACTGTATTTAATCTTTATTTTGTCGGCTGTTATTCATGCAATACTTTAAAGGGGACATATCATGCTAATTTTCCGCTTCATACTGGAATTTTGGGTTTCTATTAGAACATGTTTACATGTTAACGTTCAACAAACACAGTATTTTTCTGATACTGTCTGTCTGAATATACCTGTATCCGCCCTCTGTTTTAGTGCCTGTCTCTTTAAGAGGCTAAGAAGCTCTGAAAGACACAGTTTCTGAATACGGACTGTGTGTTTTTCTCTGTGGATTGACCGTTTTGACATTTTCACAATATTTATATAGCACCTCAACCAGCTTTTTAATTAAAAAAACCCTCCATGGAACCCTCATTTTATGCAATTTGGGACCTTAAATATTTCTTTAGTTGCTTCTTTGTGACTTTTGAGACTCAAGAGTCTGCAGCTTTTCTTTTATACCCAGAGCTGCAGAAGCTGGTTTTAGTGATTGATTGGAGTACAAACTTGCAGTCTACTCGGCTGTCCTGTCACCTTCCAGATGAATGCGATTTTAAAGTGAGCTTCATTTTCTCGAGTTGATGGCACTCGTTTGGCTTCTGTGCTTTTTTGACACGAGTGTAGCGACATGCACAGATGGTCTGTTTGTCATTCATAAAGGAGCTTTGCCGTTTCGAGCATATGCTGGGGTTGTTAATTTCTTCACTTCCCTCCTGGAATGACTTGGGTTTTTTTTAAGGCATGCTGAGCTTCACTTCAGTTGAGCAATTAAGCCTTCACTTTGTTCTCGCTTAGTCTATAAGGTATCGTGAACACACTGTAATGTCTTTGCATGTCACTGTTCACACATTACTTTACATCAAACACCAATGAATTTATCATGTGCATTATGAGCTACACGGTGGTGTAGTGGTTAGCACTGTCGCCTCACAGCAAGAAGGTTCCTGGTTCTGGTTCGCATCCCGGCCTGGGCCCTTCTGTGTGGAGTTTGCATGTTCTCCCCGCGTCTGCGTGGGTTTTCTCCGGGTTCTCCGGTTTCCTTCCACAGTCCAAAGACACGCATGTGTTTGGTTCATTGATGACTCTAAAATTGCCCTTAGGTGTGATTGGTTGTTTGTCTCTGTTCGTCTCTATGTGCCCTGTGATAGACTGGCGTCCTGTCCAGGGTGTACCCCGCCTCACACCCGATGTCAGCTGGGATTGGCTCCAGCACCCCCCGCGACCCCGACCCCGGGATAAGCGGTTGAAGATGAATGAATGAATTATCCTTCACTGCTACTCATTTTGGTAAAAAAAAAAAAATCAAGTGCTTAGTGGAATTTGGTGACGTTGTGTATAATAAAATGAACATATTATATGTTATCTGTCTTAATGAGCCAGATGTCAAGCACATATTTGTTGCTAACAGGGTATGTCATATAAATTGTTGTCTTAATCGCAGAAACATATAGTATATGGAGTACATGAAGTGCTTTACTGAACCTGGAGTATTTTTCGGATCTGTGAAAAATTGCACCTTTACTTCTGACTTTGTTGGAGATAAAGTTCATTTCTTTCTAATCACATGACACATTGGACAATAACATTTGTCAGCACCTTCATGCTGAAACGAAACCAGTCATTTATCTGATGTTGTAATTATTTACCACCACTAGATGTCAGAATGTACCCACGCATGGTGAAGTCAGCTAAAAAGGCCAAGAGATACTGAATTTACGCTGCTTGATTGCATCAAAGTGCCTTGAAGAGAACAAACAAATATCAGGAGATAAGACATAATCTGTTTTAAGCTCCCATGATAGACGATTTTTAAAAATACCCATGCTACCTGCGGTCTAAAGCTAAATGCTCTCATTTACCTGGATGTCACTGTCTGCACCCTCTCCTTCTCTCTAAATTGGTTGTCAGCCAGTGTGACCGGGCTAATAGTGATTCATTATTGCTCACACCCTGCTAGTGTTCACCGAGCTTCATCTGGGCTGAAGGCAAAGGGGAAAGGGGAAGGGGGGCCGTGTCAATCTCTCAGCGTCTAATGAGGACAGGCAGGCGAGCACAAAACAGAGACAACTCCAGTCGGACCTGTCTCTCGGCCTGATACCTGACAGAGAGAGAGCATCACTTTGACGGATATCATCGGGGGATGGAGCTCCTTCCTTTCGCACTGAGAGAAAAGTATTGATGACTGCAGCTGAGAAGGTGCATCAAAAATATTATCGGTGAAGCATAGCCATTTCATATTTATTTCATACTTGTACAAGCCTATTTGCAAATGTGTGACAAAAAGTCAATAGCCTATTACTCTGCCGTGCTATACGCAGTTAAGCCGGACGGTAAAAAGTGAACTAAATCCAGTGAGTTATGGGAGATCCTAAGAGGAAGGAGTGAAGAAGAGAGAGAGGTAAAGAAGGAGACACAGAGAGATTTTATTGTATGGATTGATGGTGTTGGCAGGCAGGTCTCCCCAGAGTCCCCTCCACTTCATTATTTACCGTGTGCTTACACAACACCTGCTCGGTTTTCTGTTACGGTAATGGTATCATATCCCCTTATTATGCACACTTGAAAATTACGACTAATGGCTTTTTAAGTAGTTAATGAATTGTTGATGAAAGTGAGGGCTACTTAAAATGACCAAACTTCAACTTTTGGCCACTTGGGGGCAACAGAAACAATATGTATACAAAACACCAACAAATTGTCACCTTAGGGATTACTTACAACATATTAACCCTTTATACCAGGGGTGTCAAAGTGATCCAGTAAAGGGCCGTCTGGCTGCAGGTTTTCATTCCGATCAACCAAGAACACACCTGACTTAACTTACTCAATCACCTGAACTGTCTTCACACAGTTGATTTGTTGGACCAGGTGTGTTTTTGATTGGTTGGAATAAAAACCTGCAGCCACACGGCCCTTTACTGGATCACTTTGACACCCTTGCTTTATACAGTACAATGGAAAGTAGTAGCATTCTTTGTCAGGGCCAGCAGGGGGCGACGCCACTGGTTACAAAAAGAAGTCTGATTGTCAATGAGAAAATGATCCAACTTCTCACTTGATTTATTAGTTTCAAGTCGTTTTCAATACAGCATGATATTCATTTTGTAAATTATGGCCCCGTTTATGAGTGAAATAGATGATAAAGAAGGGTTTAAAGCAAGGTATGCTTTAGCTACCATGGCGAAATCATGGATAGAGGCTTAGCAATCCCTATTCATGGCACTGTGTACCTTTTAAATGCCTGTGAACTTGTTATTTCCAGTTCCTGGAAGTTAATTGTAACATTTGGTCGCCTAAAAATGTCTTATATTCAGTGTTCGGTTGTACTAGAACACACTAAAGGAGTCAGCTGTTCCTCTTTCCCTCTAAGTAAATTCTCCTTTTAACTAGCCAACATTAGCATCCCACTGAATATGTTCAAGGGAATGGCGGATGCACCTTGCTAACCAAGCTAGCTAGCTGGTAACTTACCATATAGCTTGGCGCTCTACCCTCTTGTTCAAATATGGTCTCTTCCGGCTCCACAAAAACAAGATGGTGACAGCCAAAATGCCGAACTCGAGGCTTTAAAACAATAGTCCACAAACCAATGGATGAATTCTTTTATACAGTATGGTCCCTTCTATGAAGTTGCTCTTCTGCGTATAACTGCCAATTTTGAAAGATCCTAATTTACTATACAAGTGTGCTGTGCTTTTTTATTATTTTTATTTTTTTTATCATAACCAGAGTTTAACAATCCACTAAAAATTGAAATTGCTGCAGTAGGCAGCAGCAGTGTCAGTGCGTATAGTGTGGAGAAGACATACGATTAATCTCCTATTTTCGTCATAATTGTAATTGCTACCCGAGAGATGAGACAGAAAAGGAGAGAGAGAGTGAGAGGGAGAGAGAGAGAGAAAGGGAGATGGAGAGTGTGAGAGAGAGAGAGAGAGAGAGAGAGAGAGAGAGAGAGAGAGAGAGAGAGAGAGAGAGAGACTGGGCCAAGGGCACCAGAACTAAATTACACTTTCTGCCATATGAACATTTGATCTTTTCAGATTAAAACACTTGTGACGCATTGAAAAATCATTTTCATGCTCTTCACATTGTGACTCATGAGCAGCGGGCTCCGTCACCGTCAAAGGGGAACAATATAGCACATCCATTTCATAAGAGGATGCTTTCATTTTGTCTCTTCTTTCACACATGAATTGAGTGCTCCATATAAATTGGATTAAATGCACAATTTCACGAGGGCTTGCAAGGCTCTCTCACCAAAGACCAGGAACCCTGTTTTTTTTTTTTTTGGTCACATAGGCTATTGATATTCCACTTTGGTAACGGCTGAAGAACTTTTGACAACCTTCTCAAGACATGTGTGATGTAGTAAAGGAGTAACGGAGTTAAGGTTTTCCCTGCTAGCTATTTGTATTATGTATTTGTAGATGTGTGGGAGGGGTTGACTGAAACAATAGACTTGCACGGTGCTCACACATGAGCTGTCCTACACAACAGGCACCCCGACATCTCCGCAAACACAAATGTGTACTGAATTGGCGGTAAATTCTGTATCATTTGAGTGGCTGCTCTAAAGCCCGGGGCTCAGAAACCTCCTTCATTCTCTGGAACGTTGCCAGGTCCTCCATATTCACAGGAAACACACAGTTATCAGTATTTCCCTCCCTCCCCGCTCTCCTTCGCTCTCCCTCTCACACACACACCTGCACACAGCGACCAAACCCGCTGGAGTTTGAAGGAGTGACATCAATTCAATAAGCCTGGCCTGACAGGGGCAGCGCAATACACCACAACACAGCTGCTCTCTCTATCTCTCTGCTAACCCATTTCCCCTCCTGGCTTCCTCCCTTTAAAACTCTAGCTCAGCAAAGCAGAGTGATGACAATTTGGTTTTAGCCGGATGGATCCGCTGTCTGTGATGACCCAAATTTTTATTAGCTTTTTTTCACCGCTCCGCTATCAAAAATGGTATAGAGGGTGTCAGAAAATGGTCCCCGTGTGTGGAAATTGCTCACAATCATTTTCTGCTGGAACAGTGTTATGTGTTGCTTTTTTTTTTTTTTTTTTTTTTCAATCTTCTCAGGACTTCATGTCTTTTTGAGAAGTGGGATATTAATAAAATTGCTCTCATTCCTGTAAAGATTCGCAAAAATGAATCTAAGTTAGAATTAACAGAATGAATTTATAGACCTTTGAAGGTGTCATATTGGAAAAGGTGAGATATCCATGTCTTTTTGTGTTATTATAAAGCAAGTCTGAGTGCTATGTGAATACTGTGAAGAATCGACAGGAAATCCACAGAGAAATTAATAAATTAAACTGATTTAACATGTATATTGAGGATGAAAGTGCTGCTACAGTGCTGTGTTACCGTCATCTCCCAGCTACAACGACGGTGCAGAGATGCCGAGAGCGCAGATGCGGGAGACCGGAGATGCTGATCAATGCTTTTTCAAAAGGGGGCCTTGACCTGTTCCTCCCTGAAGCCCCTGCCGGCGGGGGCAATCAGGCAGTATAACAACATCCCCCTCTGCAGCAACATGTAGCTTGCATACAGACCCACATGCTGCATACCCACAGAAGAGCATGTCATTTTCGAGCAGGAACCTCAAAAAGGGACTCAGGGAAGATCAGGTTAAGAAGACAGGTGCTACAATGGAACATTTAAGACAAAGGATGAATACGGATATATACAGACAGACTGTATGAGAAAAATAATGTGTTTTTTGAACATTAAAGCATATAAACATGTTCTAGTAGAAACCCCCAAATACAAATATGAACCTGTAAAAGAGAATATGTCCCCTTTAAGTTGGATCTTTGTGGTGGCTCCATGGGGGCTGTTGCAGGACGAGGAGGACCACACATTGACCATCTCTATGTGGGTCATTTGGCTCAGCTCAGGCCAGAGCCGCCTGTCACCATCGATGTGTCAAATCAGCTGTGGCATGACAAGATAGGCTGCGGGGCTGAAGCCAGGGATCTAACTGGCGAAAAAGGCAGAGCGGCATTATCAAGCGCAAAGCCCGCAGAGCGCTCCGGTGAATTGTGATCATCACCTGCATCATGGTGTATCAAAATCCACTTTAAGGACTGAAGCAAAAACCTGTACAGGGTTTTGTTCCCTGGAAACAAATTGGCCCCGGGCTTCCCTTCATTTCATCTACCGGAGGGAGACATGGGTCTCTTTAAAACTCAGATGGATGTGCTTGCTCTGCCAGCATGACACCCAAAGGGCCTCTGTCACGTGATGGTGCACATTAAAAAGCTGATCTGGGTGGCAAATACCCCGCCCTCGGTGGCTCTATGTTGGGACAGTTATGAGATATAGATTGCTGGATGCAGCTGCACAATCCCCCACTGACCCCTACAAGTCCTCTATGTTTGCACGTGTGTTCCTACTGGGAGTGATAAAAGCACAGGGAAACACATCAGAGGAGTGTGTGGTTCACATCATTTGCTTGATAAATGACCACATAGCCTTTAAAAAAACCACGGCAGAATACAGAGTCAACTTTAAAGATGCACGAGAGCTGCTTGGGTTGTGCTTTTAAGGCTGCGTGCCGAGGTAGATAAATCCTACACACCTACACTGGTTCAAATATTTTTCACGACTGTACTTTTTGTGGCCTCAGTGTTAATTAACGTTCCTGGGGCTGCTCACATCAGAGTGATTTGAGCCACTGACAATTCTGCAGGATTATATTAATATATATTTTTGTATCTTAGCTCCGGGGAGGATTTGAATGATATAAATCCCCATTGCCAGAAAAAGGATTGGAGCTTCTGCCTGACTTAAAGGTGTCAAACAGTCCGCGACGGCAGTAATCCTGTAATCTGGGCAGTCAGCAGCACCACAAAGGTCCTTACTACAGTACGAACAATGCACGCAGACAGATACAGAACCACAGTGCTGCCATTAAGACTACAGTCGTCAGCAGCCAGCCCAACAACACCACCGCCCACGTCGCAGCTGTCATCATATCCCACCTCGCATCGCTCCATTTTATCCCGGAACCCTTTGTCCTCGGCTGAAATGATCGGGCTATTGTGCTGTCAATAGCTAAACGTTGGTGTTTTCTTCAGTATGGGACGACAATAGAGTTCATGGTTCCTTTGTCTTTTGTCTTTGAATATTTCTGCTTTCATTTTTTCACATGATGCGTTGGGTTTGAGACACTTATTAGAGAGTAAATGACTTTTGCAGACATTCCAGGTCTTTCATATGTACGTTTGCTTCCTCCATCCTTTTGGGTGGGTTTGAAACATGACTAAGTGCACAATATGATGGGTTTGCCCACAGTAGAAAATCTAAGTTGCAGAATGTAAAAGAGTTAATAAACGTTTAACATGTACAGAACAATGACATTTTTGTTACAATAACGCAACGCAAAACGAACCCAGCATGGGTTTGGTGGAGTATAGGGAGGGTTTTTATATCATGATGAATTAAAAAAATGAGTAATACAATAGATGTATTGTTGTTTACACATTTGAACATATCTGTAGTTACAGTATGTACTAGTAGACATAAACTGCATATACCTATATACTTACATGTGTATAAGCACGTGTGTAAGATCCCAATCCCACACTGTATTCTCCACAGGAGCACAGTGTGGGGGCTTCTTTTTTTATCCTCTCCTCCTCCCCTCCTTTCCTACCCTCTTTGTGAACTGAATTGCCCCTCAGGGGTAAATAAAGTTTTCTTGAATCATGTATAGTATATGGACCTGCAGTTGGGATTGCTCAGTTCTACTAATGAACTTTCTTTTAATCCAAAGTCAATTACAGACCAATTCACACTGGCCTGGGAACGCCTCAGGATCCCCCAGTTAGAGCTGGTTAATGTGGCCCAGGAAAGGGAAGTTTGGGGTCCCCTGCTAAAGCTGCTGCCCCCGCGACCCGACCCCGGATAAGCGGATGAAGATGAGATGAGATAAAGATAGAAAAATAAAAACTTTCGTACATAAGTTATTTAAGTAACGTATAACGTAATTGATGACTCTAAAATTGCCCGTAGGTTTGAGTGGTTGTCTGTCTCTGTGCATCTCTATGTGCCCTGCGACAGACTGGCGTCCTGTCCAGGATGTACCCCGCCTCACGCCCGTAGTCAGCTGGGATCGGCTCCAGCCCCCCGCGACCCCGACAGGGACAAGTGGTTGAAGATGAATGAATGAATGCATGAATGATAACTTAAGTTATGTATGTAATGGTAAGTTATGTAAAAAACATACTTATTTAAACACAGAACACCATCTTTTTCAAAACCTAACCAAGTAGTTATGTTGCCTGAAACTAACCAAACTACAACCATTTCAGAACCAAACCATATTTTTAAAACTTTTACGTTTAGGTATGAGGACGTGCTGATCTGCGTCCACCTGTAAGGATGTTAATTCAGGAAATTTGGGTCGTGTTAGACTGTAGAACAACCTTTGTGTATCTATGGATGTTGGCTTGTTGGTTAGGTTCAGATGGTATAAAATGCTGAGAAACACCGTTTTACTCTGGCTTGGGTTGCATCAGTGTTAGTTATACTGCTGTGAATGTCAGAAAAGTTACACACTGACATATTCTCCGGCCCTGACCTGTTAAAATGGCTGAGGTTTTAAAATGTGCGAGCCTTGTGGACGTCAACATCTTGTTTGCTGTGCAGAAATGAATACACATTCCTCTCGGTAACCAGCCTGTCCCCCTCTACTCCCTTATGTATAGGTTAGCAGAAAAGATTTAGAGGCTTGGGAGGAGAGACACAGACACGTTGCTGGGATACCAGAGAGCTGAATGCATTGATTGCATCTTATGCTAAAAGATGTATGCTGAATCGGATTACGGTGGCTGTTTGTACCTTATTAGCCTGACATTTTTACAAGAGGAGGCCCATGTCCCCAGATGACTCAGAGAATTGGCTGCATCTAAATGTCAGACTACAAGGGCTAATCATTTTTATGTCTTGACATGTTTTAATATGCTTATGAGAGCGGGGGGGGAAGCAAGTCTAGAAAATTGCAGATTGTGGAACGAGCGTAGAAACTGATAAGAGACCTTCTTATCACGGCAGCTCCTTTCAAGAAGAGGAGACACAGCAAACTCTTCAAGTGAAGCCCCAGCTGAGTGCATTTGATGATAGCAATTGCATAATGAGACTATCCTGAAGCTTGGCTGAGTTCTCAACTTGAAAAAAAAAATCACAGGTTTACTGTGGGCGAGTTAGAACAATGTGCCATGTTTGAAGTCTTTGTTGTGGTCCTTACCTTCTTTTTCTTTTCAAATATTAATAACTTTGCGTGGCCTAAATCTAATGAATGTCACATCAACTTGAAGGAGGCTCCTCTTCTCCTGCTTTCGCTTCCTCAAATGAGCAGCATACGCAACAGAAAGACACCGCTTTCTCTGCACAGCAGCAGTACGTTCACATCTTTTAATTCTCATATGACGGAGAGACGGTAACTCAGATTTAAGCCTTCACTGAAGGTCCCATATTGTAAAAAAAAGAGTTTTCCACGTATTTTATTTATCATTAAGCAGGCGGAGGTGCTGTATAGATACTGTGAAAGTATCTAAACGCTCAATGCACAAAGAAATGTACACAGCCCATATTCAGAAACTGTCTTTAAACGAGCCGTTAGGATTTCCTGTATGGTTGTGATGTCACAACTGTACTCTATATAAGTAGAAGCTGCAGCTACGCTGCCGTAACAGCTGGAAACCAGACATGTCTGCCGAGTTCATGTTTCATTTGCTCTGGCAGGTACTTCTGGCCCTTCTGCCAGTCAGACAGATTTCTAGCTGGCCAGATCCTTGGGAAGCCAATCACAGTCTTTTATCTCATGCGGGGCAGGTTTAAGGCGATGACTGACAGAGGTGCGTCATAGTTACTAATGTAACTGGCGTTCACAATCCAGCACAGTTCACTAGGTTCACAAAACTGTCAAACTAGGCAGCTCTGATCAAATATGAATCACCTAAAATGCTTCCAGTAACACATTTTAGTATATTGTTTAGCTGTGATTTGAGAATGTTTTGGACTTGAAAACTTGCGTCTCTCAGCAATACATCGTTTTGTTGCTCTGACTGGTTGTAGGTCTGTCCAATTGTGTCCAGAGGCATTTTGGTCTGTGCCTTTGAGAACACACCTTGGAAATCGAGAATAATATTCACAGGCTCATGCATTTGCAAATTAGCCTGGGGGTGCCAGACTACGTTACTGTCATTTCCCGGTGAAACAACTGTACAGAGACGCCAAGAGCACAGATGCTGAAGATCTGCAAATGCTGATCGATCAGAGCAGACTGGACTTCTTCAGGAGGGGGTCTTAAAGAGACAGGCGCTAAAACAGAGGGTGAATACAGGCATATTCAGACAGACAGAATAATAAAAATAATGTGTTTTTTTAACATTAAAGCATGTTAACATGTTCTAGTAGAAGCACAAAATACAAGTATGAACCTGAAATGAGCAGAATATGGGACCTTTACTTTGATGGCTATAATGTAGCTTATAATATGGCAAACATCTGTATTGACTCATGCTGCTGTAGTTCTTCACCTGGCTTGAGGGGAGTGGTGCTTAAACCAAAGCAGGGGCAATAATCAGCCATCGATCCATGGACAGAGGAGTAGCTGTATTCAGTCAGGCCCTTTCGATTTTGATAAAACAATGATGTATGGTAGGCGAGCGTTAGGGGAAACTAGCCGAGATAATTGTTTTGTTGGTGGTCCCTCCCTGACCACACTGTGCCCTCGGTGAAGGTCATGACTTATTGAGCGTTTGGCGGCGCTTGTGACCATAACATTGCAGTTACGCGGAATGGTGTTAGCGATCAAAGCTGTTTGTGTCCGTGGAATATTATATTTTACAACAATCAGAAATGGCCCACAAATACACAGAGAGAAATAATCTTTTGAAATCTGGAGGTGGCACAAAAGCTTATCCGTCATTTTGGAGCTGTGGCATGTAAAGGCCCATTATCATAATGCTGGCAGACAGGCGGAGTGGAGATTCAATTGAATTTAGAGCCACAGGAGTAGTAGCTGTGAGAGAGAGGGAGACACCATACGCTACAGAGGTAGTAGGTAGGTATAGAAGCATTTTATCTGAACCTAAAGATGACCTTAAAGTGGAAATGTGTTATTTTTGGAAGAAGAAATGACCCAAGTTGTACACACTGAGGTGTTTTGCCGCTACAGCCCGATTTGCTCGGGTATGACTTGAGCTTATGGTTAGAAAACTCAAGATGTACTTGGGTTTCTACTAAAACACATTGCTTTCCACCTATTTTTACCCATATACAGTACCTGTCTCCCTATCAACAACGTACCAAAGAGAAACGAGTATGCATCCGGTATATTGTTTCATTTGATGTATAGATAGGTAGCTAGATAGAGGTTAACTGTGAATTGACTTCCCCCTAATGTCCTCTCTGCCATGCTGACAGATTTAAACCTCTCCCCAGTAAGTGATATGCATGATCTACCCACTGCTTTGGTCAGTTGTTTGCAGTCTGTCAGGCTCGTGTGACTGATGGTTATAGGGTGTGAAAGGTCAAAACAGTCTGGCCTCACCTGCTTGGACTGGGGCAATTCTCAACCTCATTAAGTGGAAATCACAGAGCTCCTCTCCCGGACCAGACTTATTCTCATCTGTATTCCGGGAGACACTAATACGGACATCAATGTGGCTGGCGCTCTGCTCCGTCTGCACGGCTAAAACTGACCCAAATAAAACCCCGAATGAAACATGTATCGATGCAGGCGCTTTGCTTGGGCTCCAGACATAAAATTCATCTTGTGAATAGCTCAAAAAAAGGTTCAATTTTAATGCTGTGATCATTATTCATACGCCTGATGCAAACCAGAATCAAGTTAAAGGCTTATCTTCAACAAAACATTCAGAAGTTTTCGGGGCAAATTAAATGTTATAAAAGAGGCGGCTCTTGCTGTTAAACTTACAAATCCACCCGTCCAATTACAATAATGTCGACCATTTGGGAGGCTGCATTGTAATGCAGCACATTGAATTCTTGCTAATGAGAATACAGCATCGGTATACCTCAGTGATAGATGAAAACTCATCAGCAGGCATTAAGTATTGGGCACTGCAATGCAAGGGCTAATCCTAATACTTTATCTCTGCAAGAATGTCCATTTTTTCCATCCAGGAGACATTTTTCACTGCTGAAGCACATTCCCACCGAGGCTGCTGCATGTGGCTTCATTAAAAATGGATGGTAATCAAAATAAGCTAGGAGTACTGTGATCAAAGTTAAGTCCCAATGTACAAAGTGCCCACTTTGTCTCGTCTCTAATTTGAGCTGCGTTCGGGCTTCTGACCAAGTCTTGTGAGTTGATAAATGTGCCTCCTATTTACCAAAAAGTAAGCCACGTTAATGAAGATTTATTGCACTTTTCCGACTGAACCTGCAGGTATCAAAGTGTACAGAGACTCTGTAGTCTTTCACAGTGTTTTTATAGCAACTTGACCTGCTTTGAAATAAATAAAAAAAAAGACACAGGAAGCTCACTTCCGACAATATGGACCCTTTAAAGACTTCCCTGCTGTTTTTGATTTCAATCTACTTGTACTCCGTGTGCGCTATTGTGAGTAACCGAGGAAGGAACCTACAGGGTGCTGAGCGCAGATGGTCCGAGCCGTGTTGTTAGATGGACTTTTATTTACTTTACCACCTCCCGGATTGACAGTGAGCACCTGCAAAGGGCAGGACCAGCGCTCGCTAAGCTGATGTGTGTTTACACGCTTGGCCGACTCGGAGAGGAGCCTGCTCCAACTGCGAGAAATGAGGCATGGGGGCCCCGATGCCAATCACAAACACTTTAGCTGTCTCGCTAAATCCCCCAGAAGAAGAGAGAGTAAAAAAAAAAGAGACAAATCCATCACTTTTGCATACGGTCCCTATCACCCTGTCTCATTAGTGAAAGTATTTCTCAAGTTCTTTTTGGAACGGGGTTAAATTGCAGCTGTGACTCAAACTCTTTTTCCAAGTCATCTAGCAAGGTTGCAAGTGGTGATTTATTTTCTCATCGATTGGGACTGCAGGCCCTTCCAAACACTGACAACTGGTGATCAGCTGGAGTGAGACAGAGGTGTTTTATTATGGCTGTATTGACTTCTATCTAAATTCACTTAAGTACCACAGGTAGGTCATCTTTGTAAGGCGACAGTGGGAACAAGTTGCATCACACAGAATCGAATGTTTGCATCCTTGACACAAAGAACTCCCATCATAACACGAGTGACGGGAACATCAGGTATGTGGCACCGGAGCCTGATGTCCCGGGGTCAAAGCGGCTTTCCTTCAGCGTTCCCTCAAAGGGAGGAGGGTTCAGCATGTGGTCACAAAGCTATTTCCCTTCCTTCTTTTTCTCAAATCGGCAGATAAAAGGGCTGCGCGGTGCCAAGCAAACAGCCCCCAGCCCACTGGCTACAGACTAGATGACAGAGAACAAATCAAACAGAAAGACAAGTGTTCCCTCGGGGGGTTCAGGCTCCATCAGTGATAGCAGTGATCCCAGTCAGTGGAGATCCTCTCTTCCCTTGCCTTTTTTGCTACTCAGCATGGCACTAATCCTATTGTTAAAGGTGACTGCCGGCAACACAGAGATGCTCTGAGCCACAAAGTTACTTTTACAGAACCGGGCAGATGATATGTCATTTAAGTTTTTCTCACCTCTCTCACTCGGGGCCCTCATTCTGTCTCTATATATAGTTGTTTTTTTGTTTTGTTTTTTTACAGCAGTTCCATCACTAATTGGCCTCGAAGCTATTGTGTAACAGGCATGAGAGAGGCATTCAAGCGCATTCCTTTTTTGCAGGATTGTGTTTTGACGACTGAAAGTTTTGAATTGTTGACTTGTCTTTAAGACCCACAAAATCAGGAGGAATGTATTTATCTGTGGAATGAAAGGCTGTTTATTTCAGCACAGCGAAAATACCTTAAGGGGAGAGTGAGCATCTATAATCCCAGCAACAGTTAAGAACAAAACAGCACAACTACGTGTCTTGATTCAAAAGCATTTTTAAGGCTTCTGGACCATCTTTTTCGCATTTCATCACCTCCTATTGAGTTTTGAAGCTACTCATTTAGCAAATGGGGAAGCTTTAAAGGTCTCATATTGTTATGTGAGATTCTTGTGTCTTTTTTTTAAATTTTGAAGCAGGTTGATGTGCTGTTTAAATACTGTGAAAGTATCAAAATGCTCAATCCACAGAGAAAGGCAGACAGCCCGTATTCAGAAACTGTGTCTTTAAACGAGTCGTCAGGACTTCTGTACGGTTGTTAGGTCACAACTACACTATACGTAGGTTAAAAGTGCTGCTACAGTTCTGTTACAATCATTCCCCGGCTGCAATGACAGTGCGAAGAAACAGTAGTTGCAACGGAAATGCTGACCAATCAGAGCAGAGTGTTTTTTCAGGAGTGGGTCTTAAAGAGACAGACGCTAGAATGGAGTGTTTCAGACCCAGGATCGATACAGGTTTATTCAGACAAAAAATAATGTGTTTTTTGAACATTTAAGCATGTAAACATGTTCTAGTAGTAACACAAAATACAAGCAGGTACCTGTTAATTAACATATCATCTGACCTTTAAGTGATTCAACCTCCACCTGTGGATATTTTTTGTAATAACTGACAAACTACAACTAAAAATAAGGGATTGGATTGATATAGCGCCACTTCACAGAGTCCAGGATCCATTCATTCACACAGACATACATGGTGGTGGTAAACTACGATAGCAGTCACAGCTGCCCTGGGGCAAACTTACAGAAGCGTGGCTGCTAATCAGGGCCTACAGCCCCTCCAACCACCTCCTCAAACATACAGCAGTCATACACATTCACACGAGGCAAGGTTGATAAAGTGTCTTGCCCAAGGACACAACGACCACGACACAAGTAGGGATCGAACTCCCAGACATTGGCTGACCAACCTACCAACTGAGCCACATGGGAAGAACGCCTTGCCCTCTATAAACTGAGTTTGGTCTGTGTCTTTCAATGCCTTTCACAAGTCCTTAATTTAGTTTGAACTGTGGCTTGCTTGAAGCTTTTATGCATTTTCATTTTCTGTCATCATCTCTCCTACCAGATCTCATACTCGATTATCTGCAGCGCTCACCATCAAATAACTACAAGACGCATCACGTACATTTTCTATTTCCAGTCTTTTTTCAAGAGAACGTTTTATAATCTCGAGTCTGCACTATAGCATATGATTGAAATGCCATTATTGAGAACATACTCGGGCCATACCAGGAACACAGAATTAAGCCATTAGAGATTAATGAGTTTTTTTGGGGGGGGGAGCGTATGGAGGCAGATAAACGCAGGGCGACGGGGCCAGACTGACGGCTGGGAGACGAATTGGGCGAGAGCTGTTTTTGCCTGTCACGCTCCGCCGGCCACGCTGGAGTGTTTTGGCTCCTTCAGATTAATTGTCAGTCATGAATTAACTTCCGCAGTGTTCAAACAGGACGGCCTGAGCAGGGGCTTTCACTGACGTGGTTATACACGAGTATAAAAGAGGACATGTTTGATTTGTCTGGTTGGAGTCGCATTAAAATTCTGCTGAAAAACTTCTTAGACATCGTACACAGCAAAGTGAACCCGGTGCTGTATCAGATTTCCATTTGTATGACTCGTCGGAGCCTCTGCAGTGTCACCCAAGAGAAAACTTGTCATCCTCTAAGAACCGTAGGGATCACTGGCTTCCAATATGCGAAAACCACATTATCATACAAAAGCATCAGGCTAATAAATCAGCATTCATCCATTGTCAGTCTGATTATGTTGCTAATCAATACATTTTAACCATTGCACTGCTGATCCTTAAAGTGTATGATGACTAATTAGCATCAAATGGATTTTAAATGGAGATTAAATACTACATTAAGGCCTGAATAACAATTGCAGCTGCAGTCTTACAAGCATCAGAGTTAAACCTTTGCTTCTCACATTGCTTCACGATGAAAATGGGAACTTGCCTGAAGTTGCGAGCCGTTCAACAACAACAGAAAGAAGAAAACATGCCGATCATATTCCACGGGGAATGCCGACGATGGACTTTGGAAAGTAATAATCATTTTACTTTTATTAGCTAGGGCACAGGCGTATAAATATTAATATTCAACCAAGAGCTTATGCTTTATTAATGAAACTGAGCTTCTTGTGAAATTAAATGGGCATAATGGGATAACGTTCATTACCTCACGCCGAATAGATGCGAGCCATAAACTTCATCAGGAGATAAAGGTTGTGCTTTCATAAAGACTTTTGTGGAGAATCGGATTTACGGAGGTGTTTGTGATGCGCCCGTGACTAGTTAGAGTTTATATGTAAGTGTGTGTGATACGTACGGTTTGTTGTGAGCAGCTCCACTGAAAATGATTGGAATTAAATGGGACTTTTAATTAGGCCATCACAACATGAGGAATAAATGCAATAACGTGTATATCTCCATAATAAATAAACAAACATTAAAGTGTGCTCAGTTCTGCCTTTCTGCTGCTTTCAGTATACTGCTAAAATACCTGTATGTAATGCCACAGTCTTTAGCGATGCATTTGTTGTGCAAGTTGATATTGCAATAATTGTGCAGTCCTACTTTTAATTTCTTAAAGGTACCATATTGTAAAAAGTGAGATTTCCATGAATTTTTTTAATACTATATAAAAGGTGTAGGTGCTGTATAAATACTGTGAAAGTATCAAAACACTCAATCCACAGAGAAATGCACACTGCCTTTTTTAACTGTGTCTTTAAACGAGCCGTCAACACTTCCTGTATGGTTGTGACGTCAAAACTATACCATATAAAGTGCCTTTACAGTCTTGCCCAGGCCGGCGTGATGATGCAGAGACACAGAGAGTGCAGATGTAGAAGACCCGGAAACACTGACCAATCAGAGCAGACTGGGCTTTTTCAGGAGGAGGTCTTAAAGAGACAGGTGCTAAAACTGACTGTTTCAGACAGAGGGTGAATACAGGTATATTCAGACACACAATGAAATAAATAAGGTATTTGTTGAACTTTAAAGCATGCAAACATGTTCTAGTAGAAACCAAAGATATAAATATGGACTTGAAAAAGCTTCACTATTCAATGTTTTTAAATTACTTTCTGTAATTTGAAAGCAACATTAGCCGCTAGCTTGTGAGCCAATCACTCAGATATTAGTAGTATTTGACTCGACTTACGACAACACAAAACATTTCTTCTCACAGTTCCCCAAAATTGAACAATATGCAAAATCATTTTGTGAATTTACTCCAATTAACTCAATGAGTTCTGAATCTAATGATCACTTAGAGTTATTGAAATAAATTGTCTTTGTGCAATTATTTTCCTCAGAAATGTCTCTGCTATAACTGCCTTGTAACTATGCAACGAATTCTCATCAACAGGTTCGTGTGATATCTTACGAAAAGTTATGCACAAATATTCATAGGATAGCTCACGAAACGGCGACTGGAATTCGACCAAGATGGTTACGGTAAAGGACACAAAAGGCGTCGTCTAGGTTTAAGCATCAAAACTACCGTTAGATCTTTCGGTATAAAATCCGCAATTAGGTTCGGGTAGCAAAATGGTTAGGATTAGAAAAAAGGTCATGGTTTGGCTCAGTACCTTTGGGACACGAACACGAACCTGAGTGAAAATCCTGTGTTTTAGGACCCATCCACCGCACCCACCTCCCTCCCTTAGCGAAGATTACAATCTTATACTGCGTCCCCTGCTTTTAATAAATGGAATACACACAAAATAAATATGTGCAATACATGCAAATTACTGTGCCTTACTCCGCATAGTTATATGTACAAACAGTGGATGAGAACAGCCTGAACAATACAATTCTTGGTTTTGTATTATAATTCTTCGTAGCTGTTTAAAAGTATTGTATACTATATAGTACTGCTGCTATCGATACAGTGTATGTAGATGCTTACTATGCAAGAACATTTACCTTGAGGTCTGTCTTCTCTTTACCTGATGAGATTAATTTCTATGGAGCACTTTTCTCAAGGGTGTAAGGATGGAGGGTGTTTGTATTGATGCTGTTTATATTGCAAATCCCTCCGAGACAAACTTGTGATTGAGGTCGATATAAATAAACTTGACTTGTTTCATTAGTTGGACTATAGACAGCTGGATACAGTATTTAGCCGGATACAGACTTAAATGGCGGTCACGGCCTCACAGATGTTCAGTGTGTGCGTGTCCCGTCCCGTGTCTGATATGACTTGTGGCCTAGCGGGGTACATTCTGTGAATCACGCTGACATTTTGTCCCTGCATTTTTTTCCTCACGCGCTCGAAGAAAACACATATGAGCCCTTGACTCATGACTTTGTTATCATGGAGGGTTCCTATATGCTGCTGTGTATGATTATCTTACATCTTAACAGCTTGAGTAAATTGAGAGGATGTTCTGAGACATAGCTATTTCCCCTCCTTCTCTTAAAGCCATAAATTCAATCTCCATTTCCTTCCTGACATGTTGCGCAAATTGAATATTTGCTTTGAAAAAAAATAAATAAAAAGGCACGGAAAAATGACTTTTTACCATTTCCTGTTGCTCTCGTCTGTGCAGATACTTTGCGGTGTTTGTGTCGGGGCACGATGGGATGGCTGGTTCTGACTTGGACAGGCCGATTTCATTGGGTTTCATCAGACTCTCACCGCAGACAGGCCCAGTCAATGTCGTCCTCTTATTGGGCTGCCGGCACTCAACCAACAGGGTTGGTAACAATCACTCTATCCCCGGCTCTGTTCGGGCTCACAATGACAGCAGCCAGTTTAAAGTGAGCAAAAATAACCAGAGCGCTGTTGTGTTTCATATAAAGATCATATTTCACTCAAACTCTGTTATATCTGTGTAAACCGTTTTCTGGAGCTTTCTCGGCTCGACGGAGATTCTCTTGGCCATCGAAGATCTTTCTTCATGATTTTTTCATCGTTTGTCATATCTCATTTAATCAAATGAGGGAAATGATATCATTGGAGAAGCTCCTCGCGGATGGCACTAAAGCATATCGCACACTTAAGGGAGGGCTGCAAATGGATGAAATGTATTATTAATGAGTTGAATATGAGACGGAGCAGTGGAATGGTATATCGTTATCACCGGGGGGTATGAGTCAGACTAATTACTGGCCATCACCGGGGCTGATGCTGAAATCCCCAACAGTGCAACATGATGCTAAACATGTCGATCTGCAGTGTTTGCAGCTACACCACAACACTCCAGGCTTGACTGAACAATGGACCAAGTGCAGGGTAGTTATTTAAAAAAAAACATCACACAGTTGTGCTTTCCGTGCTTGCTGATGCAGTTTGGCCATGTGTGCACTGAAGTGAAGCATATATATTTTAACTTTGTTTAACTGCATGTTCCACAGAAAAAATCAGTGCCTTATTTCTGCCTTCATTCAGACTTAAGATGAGCACATATCCTTCTGGGAGAGAAGCACCAAACATCCTAAAGGCTCCTCACTAACTCATCCATTATTTGGCTGCTGGCCTATTGCTTGACAATTTCACCATTTCTTTCCTCAACACAGCACCTCTTTGATGACTTTGAAAAAAATCTTTTTCAGTTGCCAGGCATAAGATGTTCGAAGCCAATCACTTATCCTCCTCTTTGAACTTTAAGTTTGAATACCTAGGATTGAGCGGCGGCCTTTTGAAAAAGAAACACTGAGTTCCACCCCTCATCTCTTCAACATCCTTTTTCATATCAATCTGAAAGAAGCTGCACAGTGTGGAAGTGAAAAGACGACTTTTAGACTCCAGACTTGGACTTGAGTCAGGCTTGCATCAGAAAAAAATATGTATTGACTCGAACTGACCACTGTGAAACTTTAAAATCTCTCATTTTGACACGATAAAACCACAAAACAATGAAAAGAAATAAAAGAAAGAAAGTAATTCTCACAAAAACAACATTTAAATCCAACTGGGACCAACTCCATCTTCTGAAGAACATCATGTGAGGTGACCGGCAGCCTGTGGTGAGATTGTTTTTTAACTGCTGTTTCCAATTAAATGGTAAACAGACTGCATTTATAAAGTACCTTCCTACCTTACCGGACAAAGTGCTTTAGAATTTGCCTCTCATTCAACAATACACATACGCTGATTTAATGTAGCTGCCATGTAAGGAAGGGGCCGACCTGTCCATTCGGAGCAACTTGGGGTTCAGTGTCTTGCTCAAGGACACTTGGGAAACAGAAACATGGCTTCCAGCAGCGTGGATAGATCTTTCATCTGATCTTTCTCTTTTTTTGTGTTGCAAAATGTAGTTTGTGGTTCTGCTTTTTGACTGAATCCTCTGGTGGTGCATGTCGACGAGGGTCCACCTCGATGTGTGTCACATAAATATCATCATTGTGTCGTCATGTGCTCATGTCCATGAAGGTCCAGATGGATTGTGTGACCATGGCCGACTCAGCATGCTCCACTTCAGTCCATTAGGTGGTGTAGGTATTCAACGCTAGCTGGTTTGCCAAGTAGATAAAAATAAAGAGAAGGAGAATGAGAAGCATATTAAAAAGAAGGGGGAAAAATACAGTAAATGCAGAACTTTATAGAGTTCAAAAGAGAGCTATTCATCAAGCACCAACCACAGCGACTTCCTGGTTGATCCAATGAGGAAGTGCAAGAAACTGCAGTTCTTTGAGTGTCCACTAGTTTGCACAGAAGACTAATTTCTCATTGCCATGTTAAACAGGCATTTTTCACAGCATAATCAAACCTATTTAAGGCCTGGTCCAAAAAACATTCTTGTCTGTATGTTTAGGTCATATCTCCATGACAACACTGAGGGGGGTGACTTTCTCCGAGCAGACTAGTTTTCATTTTATTGGAGTTAAAGTTTATGAATAATTAGGGGCGCGGCCTCTTGAGTGAGGTACACATCAGCCAGATGGACGTATCTCTCCCCCCCCGGAAGTCACATACATGCCCTTTTTTGGTAAGAGGAAATAAGACGGAGTCAAAGTCTAATAAGATGGCGACTCCCGTAGGCGAGGACGATTGGATCAAGTTGAGAGAACGATCCCCGACGGGTATGCTACGTTCATTTTTTTATACAGTCTATGCTATTTCTGTCTGTGGTCTAACATTTTTTAAATCTTCTAGTGATAAAAATTTTACCTTCCCCACAAGTACTTGAGTCTTATTGGAAAGGAGTTGGGACTTAACAGCTCTAATGGGAAGATTTGGGTATTAGTTTTGAGAAAGTTGACCATTAATGATATTTTTTCTGTCTCTTTCTTTAACTTTAATAATGTCCAGTCTCCAGCCCACAGTCTAATGGTTCTTGAATATGCTTCCACCTGTGAGTGACCATTATAAAGTAGTGAAGTGGGGAATTATATTCACATTGTAAAAGTCTCTGAATATCACCTTACATCAGCATTTGGCACAAAAATGAGTTATCTAATAATTATGAGCTAAAGAGCTGCTGTTTTGGACTTTAGGGCGCACTCACACTGTCCTTCCGCACCGGGCCAAAACAGGTTTTTCGGGTGAAGCCTAGTGCGTTTGACCAGTGTGAGTGCAACCGCTCCGTGCATAACTGCGGCCAGTTGGCCGTCCACGGCCCGTCTGAGAGAGGTGGGCTTTTGTAGAGCACGTTTGTACATGTACGAGCACGAGCGTGCGCA
This sequence comes from Echiichthys vipera, assembly GCF_963691815.1. Lineage (NCBI taxonomy): Eukaryota > Metazoa > Chordata > Actinopteri > Perciformes > Trachinidae > Echiichthys > Echiichthys vipera. Next base: position 6,303,114 of record NC_139845.1, read on the forward strand.
CGTGTACGAGCAAGAGGACGAGGCCTGCGGCGGTTCTGACGTCATTTATGTGCGCCTGTTCGGACATAGAAAATGGAAGGATGGACCATGTGCGGACATTTAACAACAACAACAATGGCGGCGAAAGGTTCACGTTGGTGTGATGCGGAGGTGGAGTGTTTACTGCAGATTTGGTTGATGAAAATATTCAAAAACAGTCGACAAGACGCTCAAAAACTCTGAGGTCTGTGGAAAGATTTGAAAACAAAGCCAGGTATCGCGATGACGTCAATCAATGCGTGTGACGTGTTACGGCGTGATGGCGTATGGACAGCAAGAAGCATTTGCGCGAGGCCCAGGCAGTGTGAGTACAAACGGGCCTGGGGCGCGGGGGAAGAGGGAGGGGGGACAAGTACCCTAAAGCCCGGGGCGCGGTGCGGAAGGACAGTGTGAGTGCGCCCTTAGACTGGGTTTTTTTCTGGTGCAGAATGAATCCGTGCCAGCCACTCAATCAATAACCCAAGAATGGAAAGACAGCCTTATAAGGTGAATTGCAAGGCCATTTCTCTGTGTGGACTACAGAGAGTTCACTTTTGTACACAGGGCTTCATGGACAGAACTAATGGTACACTTTATTGATTGTGTATGCTGTAATCTGTCAATCCAGGCTGGTCCAGCTGGGCAGAGTGCCTGGGATGCTCTATAGGGTCATCTCCAGCCATCTGCCGTTACAAACACCCTGAGAGTATCCACAACTTATTACCACACTCACTCTAAAAGGATATCTGGCCACGAATAAGAGTTAAAATGGATTAAATCAGAAACCCAAGAGGAAGAGAGAGACAATGAGAGAAAGATAATAGATAGCTGTACATGAGGTTTACTTGACTCATCTCAAAGTTCGATGATGAAAAGGTGACTCATTTTTAACAGTTGTTAGTTTGTCAAATGCTTTTGACTTATTTTCCCGAGATACATTAGCCACTCCGGTCTATAATCAAGTGTGTGACTGTGGTGTTTTGTTCAGGCCTGAAACAATTAGCCAACTAATCGGTTAGTCGAACAAAAAAATCAGTGTTGAAAAATGCAATTAATTACTTATTCAGAGAAATAATTGCTTTAATAATTTCTCATCTGCAAAAGTAATTAGTTACATCACTGATTAAATATCTAAGGTGCCTTTAAACAACTTCAAAGCCTCCACGTCTAACGTCTTCTGTTTTAGACATCCACTACTCAGGGTCATACATCAGCTGCTCAGTTGCTCCACTTTGATCGGGACAAATAGAGAAATATGTGTGTCAACAACTTTTGTTCTGATGGATTGCCATGAGACAAAGGGTACTGACATTCATGGAACCATAATGACTTTAGCGATTATATGATATTTTTCTGTAGCACCATCAGCAACGCTTTCACTTATCTTGAGAAATATCTTATTATTATTATTATTAAGTATATTGGTAAAAAATTCAGTCCAGTTATTCATTGTTCCCACATAATGTATCCTACTTGCTTTGGTGATCCTAAAACCTTCTCTTTAGAGCCTCCAGGTTAATCTTTATTAAATGATATCTGCATATGAAATAATCTACTGATGGGACAAGAATTTGGTACCTGAAGCATTCTATTTTTTTTTGTTTGTAGTCTGAGTGTAAAGCAAAACTTTGTTGCATGCAGGTAAACAGTCCATGTGAAGAACAAAAGAAGTGGGGCACTCCCATAGCGTATCGCGGTGACATTTTTGTACTGGCATTCATGTCCCCCTCAGGAAGAATTATAATAACTTTGATGATTATTTTAATTTTCATCTAGTGCCGGCACAAGGTCAACATTTTAATTCATCCATTACTTTGTTTTAAGACCAAATATCTGTATGGAGGTGTTACCTTGGGCTCTGGGAAACTGTGATGCATATTTTCCACTATTTTGCAACATTTTTAAACTAATGGTTTAATCTTGATTATGAAACAAGTTATTGCGAGATTCATCAACAGTGGAAATAAGTTTCCCCCTCAATATTTATCTCAGTGACTAACTTTATTCACCCTGGAGCTTTCACAACCTTGGTACGGTCCATTTGCGTTGGTGGGAAAACCAGAACTGTGTTGCGGACCAAGCAACAGCCCTCTGTTCCATCTCCAAGGGATGGTCTCTGGAACTCTGGAGCGGTTCATTTCTGGTGCGAACACCATTCGAACCAATCACAGCAAGCATTTTATGTGTCATTCAAGTGGTTAAAAACATTTTCTATGACTGTTATGTTGACTGGGTGAACTAGTAACCTATTTAGCCAGCAGTCTACTGTGATGAGACCATGTGATGGCAGAGCTTCTTCCTCCAAATGCCTTCATTATTGAATAATTTAACACTTGCTGTTCATGCGCGGTCCTCTAAAGTCTGCTGATAAGTGCTTTAGACCAACATGAACAGAATCTGCCAAACGTCAGCCAAATGGATGACCAATAATCAACATTTCCACCGTTTATTCTGTTTCCAATTTCAGGACGAATTGAGTTTTGGATCAGTTGGAAAATCAAAACAACGTATATGTGAACTCGCTCTAAGACAACCAGAATATTAAAAGACAACATACGGTATATAAAGTTAGACATCCATTCAAGTAATTGACAAAATCCTGTTTAAAAACTGTGATTAGAGAAACAGTCAGATGTAATTCATATGATACAGTGGATCTGTTTTTGCAGTGCTGGCCCATATGAAAAGCTGAAACAAATGCGGAGCCCAGCTGGTGTTTGTCAATATTCTATTGATTGCTGTGGTTGGACTCACTTTTCCATGGATCAACAAGATATTTTATATAACTCTGTGTGGTTTGGCTGTGCTGCTGCAGCCTGCACACCCTGTGAGCTCAGCTGAGTCTCCTACAGCAGCGTTTAGTGGTTGAGTTTGTTCGCTCCCCTGAATATCTGCCTCTCCGTTGGCATTTGGATCAGTGTCTCTCCACCGTCTCCCTTCTCTTTCTGTTTATATGTCTTTTTTTTCTCCCCATCCCCACGGATGTCCCAGGCACTTTGGCTCTTAACTGCCTCTCTCTTCCTTTTCTCTTTTGCTCACACTCGTCTGCAATCTCACATCTTTTCTCTCGTGTCTCACTGAGTGCCAGGCAGGGCGTCCCTGGAGTGACCTTGGGGGTAATGAGCTCCTGATCACGAGTCAGGAAACCCAGCATTCAACACCCAACCCACCACCCTCCCCTCACCCCATGCAACACACAAAAAAGAAAAAAAAAACTACACAGCTATCGCATGCTCAGCCCACAAAGAGAAATAGTATTGGAGAGGCAGGGCAGCGGGGCAGAGGTGCAGATGAAAAGAGTCTAGAGAAAATACTTCTTCAAGCATATACAACTTCCAGACCTCCAAAATAAAGTAAGTGCATTTTTTCCCTCTTTTCTGGTAGCACATTTCCTTTCATGGAGTGAGCGTGATGTGATGCTGAGGTGGTTACTTGAGCAGAAAAGTTTGGAGTTCAACTGTTCTGTTAAGAAAGACTCAACAGTACAGATGGTATGAAGGCCAGTTTTGGTGCGTGTATCTCGGTGTGGGTATCTTTCTTTATGTCCTTTTCCAGAACTGTCAATATCAACCCCCTGTTGTGTTCAGGATGTTTTTTTAAATCTCATTATAAGAAAACTCAAGTTTCAAAAGTAACTAAACTCAAGTTTCAATCAAAACAATGGATTGCATTTCTGTATTTTGCCAACTATTTCATATTTTACCAAACCGCTTCTGTAGACATGGTCCTAATCGCTTTTTTGTTGCTCTTCCCATTTCAAGCAGATTTTTCCCTGAGGCTGTTGATAAGAGATAATAAACATAAGAAAACATAAAAGACTATTAAGCTTAAAATGCTGAGAATTATAACCGCAGATGGGAAAGTGGCTTGTAGACATATTGCGTAAACAATTGGGAAGTCACAATAATCCAGCAGCCATGGGCTATGGACTGTGGTATTAAATCATTAACAGGGCCGTCTCCTCAGTGATTAGACTTCAAACGTCAATATGTTTTGTTTATTATTGCTATTAGCCAAATATATGCAAGCTCCAATTAAGTATGTCTGTGCATGTGTTCTGGTTCAAGTAGGCTAGTTTTGCCGAGGATGTCGTAATTTGGGTCAGGCCTGACTGGAATGACAAACTCGGAGCAGCAGTATTGTATCAGCGCTATGTGGTCCGGCAGACCTTCTGCTTGCGTTGCCATGGCTTTCTTCAGTACTGGTATAGCAACCCGAGTCAGACCAAACAGTGTTCCTCTCTGTCTTAAGGGCATTCCTGCTGCAGACAAAAGCTTTCCCGGGCTCATTCTTGCTCGAAATGAGGTGTCCGCTTCATTTCTTTAGAATCAACACATGGTGTGGTCCTAATGAAAGAGCTGGGGGAGATTAAACACGAGGTGGAGATGAGCTTGAGAAACCTGCTTTGGGTCCGTAGGAAGTCAGAACACAATGTGGATTAAGCTGGAGGACAGCCAGCAGGGCCAAACTCATAAAACTACTTCATCTCTCAATGGTGTCCTGGCATTTTTCTTCCAAGATGGCCACTTGGAGGCCTTTAAAGGACATTTTACACATTCTGCCCTTTTCCCTTGTTAAACGCTTGTCCCAGAAACCTCCCCACGTGATCGCGCCTATATGTCAAGACTAAGCACAAAGCCAGTTCATTTCCTTCTGTGTCTTCACAAATGCTTTGACGAGTCTGCTCTCCATGGAGGAGCCAAAGCAATAAGGCATAGAATTGCACAGTTAGGGCCCTGAGAAGTCCTCTCCAGGGGGGAGGGAAGAGCAGTGAATGGGGCCAATTCTCATCTATAGGGCACAAGTAAGTGAGAGAGAGAGAGAGAAAAAAAGAGGGTAGGGGGATGAGGACATACACAAAGATCCTCACATTGAGTGGCTGGTTTATTCTTGTGGGGTACGCACTGACCCCTCACATGTGGGATGAACAGAATGAGCCTTGATGGGGTACGGAGGGCCTCCAAAGAAAGGGAGGACTGGATAAAGAGAGGAATAGAAGAAAAGAGGAGGGGAGCGATGCCAGGAGAGAGGCCTGTCAAGGAACCATCCTTCATTGCATCCAGGCATCATACCTCAAAAGCTGCAATAAAGTGGAGCTGGAAAAGGGTAGTAATTTGACCCTTAAAGGATGATTCCGGTTTATTGGAAGTTTTTTATTATTAGTCTGGGCCACCATTCTTATTGGAAATAGGTTCATTACTGAGATCTGGGAACATGGGGAAAGGGCTAAAAGCAATCGGACAAAGCATGAAAGATAGATTTATTTATTTTTTAAAAGTAAAAGCAAAATCAAAGCAGCAGAAACTGAGATATCCTGACTTTCAGTTCCCAGTATAGACCAATCTGCAACAACACTGGATCCTACACTTCCCATAATGCAACTCAGAAGTGTCTTTTGTTTAAGCATCCCTGTACACTCCAGCATATTTTAAACTTCATGGCACTAGTTTGATTGTTCTTAAGTTAAAGTTACGTTTTTTTCCAACCTGATCTCACAGAAATATGTGAAATGACCACGACTTTCTTGGCATCAAATTACGTGACAGTGGCACATAATGTGTTAAAATGACATGCCTGCACCGCAGCAACAAATTAGGTTACGCTAACAAAAATACTAGAAAAAGATTGTATTTATATTTGTACAAGATAAAAAACAAAAGCAATGGCTAACGTAGTTTCACACGGGACAAACAACAGTCTCCTGGGTTTGGTTGACCCATCGACCCCCAAAAATGACATTAAACAGCTCTTTTAACAGGCATAGTATTGATTTCTGATGACAAATAAACTGAACTGTCCTTTTAAACAACCACTTTAATTGCCAAAGTTATTTACCAGAAAAAACAATGGAAAAGTGTACAATTATTGCCCAGATTATAACATCCATCACAGTATACAGACTGACTTCCTGGTTCCACTTTGAGCTTGATTGCAATAGTTTTGTGAGTGCAGCTGTAATCCATCTTGGATACCTCCGGTTTCAGTTTCACCTCTGAATAAGTGCTAAATTATTGGCTTGTTTACAGTGTTTCAATACCTGATAAAAATAATGAAAAAGTCCTGAGCTTGCGACTAAAATCTCCTGTATTTTGTTCAGCTGTGGTGAGGAGCAGCGGCTGCTCCTGACACTGTTGAGTTAATAGTAATGTGTGTAAATGCAGACGTTCTCATGGAGACGTCAAGCAAGCAGCTATCTCATTACAGGCGAGGGCGAAACAATCGAAGCTGTCTGCAAAACCTCTAAGCCGGTGATGAGAGATTGTTGCTCTTGTGTGGTGTTGGTCCCGATTGTCTGAGGGAGCCCATTGATGGGGCAACTAATGCCTTATGTGGGCCGATTTAAATACACGAGTCAGGGTTTGTACAAAGGTTTCCAGGCATGTTGTGAATCTCTGTGTCACGTTTTGATCAGAATCAAACACCCACCATTTAGCTTTGCACCCTAAAAAAAGCCGCCCGTTTCTTTCCTTCCGTAGATTCGTACAAATGTTCTACCTTCCTGTGCAAAGACAAATATCTAATTGTGGCTTGGTCTGGCGTGTGATCCTGGGAGAACTAATGATAACCCAAGGCTTTCCACTGTCAGCTCATTAGTGTCCCACTCATTCACAGAGCCACCCACACACACGTACACACATATGCAAAAAACTGTCCCCAGGCCTGCTGGTAGGTGACTGAAAGAAGAGAGGGCAAAGGTCACAGGGTTGGAACATAAGTTCTTTACATTACAAACATACAGTAATGTAAGACTGAACTCTAGCATTTAATTGGATGTGTTTGTTTGTAGTGTTGATCTGTAGCACATTATGGTTTATACAAATTAGTGGGTTAGCAAGTTCTAGTCAATTTACTACGAAACACTCATAACTAAACCATGCTAACGTGTGTAGCCCGTGGAATAGGATGCCACACAGGACACAATTACTTCTGGGGTTCTTGTAGCCTTAGTTTTATTTGATGAACACACCTTTATGACAGAGGGTGTTTACGAAAAAGGAATTAAAATAAAATAACAGAGACATGCGAGATGAAAAATTTCAACTTGCACAAATGCGGGTGTGGTTCATCGTCTTGTGCAAATTTGTGTCTGTTTAATCAAACCATGCAGAAAATTAGCCTTGCGTTTGGTGTGAAAACACCACAAGAATGACCCCTTTCCCATTACACAGTCATGTGACCCATAAAAGTATTGATCAGAGCAGCTTTAAGTATGCACGATATTTACATGAGGAGCTAATAAGGAGCTTGCTAGTTTGCGTATCAGCTTTGTTTGCCCTTCAGTAACCTCACGAGCAGCTTAAACAGTTCTTGCAGTGTACAGTACATCATACAGCAGATGCTTTGGACAGAGATGTTGTATATCTTTAGCAAATGTCATACAGGGAATACAGATCCTGAGGGTGCTCCCCCAAGCCTTCAGAGTGTGAAGCACAGGGGAGGGGGGAGTGTTTGTCTCCCTCTAATGAACTGAGGGATGAGCTTATCTCTCACGCACCATGTCATCCCAGAGAAAGCTTGAAACTGAGGCGAGAATTGGACAAATAATGATACTTCAGCTGTATTTACCATAAAAAGAAAAAAACAAGAGCATACTGGGTATTAGCATTATACCAATGCAGTGGTAGATACACTTATAGAAATAGTCTTTCTTAATATCGACCATCTGTTAGTCTTCTCTCTCTTGATGATTACAGGTGCAGCAGAAATAAAAGTAAGCCACGTTATCGACTCGTGAAACTTTCTCCCCAATGCAGAACCTTGCTAAATGGCTCAGAGGTAAACCCGGAGGGGACTATTAAATAAAATACAGCCAATATGCTTCCAAAGCTCCACCTAAATGCTGTAATCTATTGGCTAAATCAATGCAATCTCATTTTATTTAGAGCCACTTCTTGGGCTGCTGTGTAGCCAGGAGTGGATTCGACCCGGCCAGTAGAGGTATTAACAATATTATAATCATTTCTACAGAAAAAGTTGGATTCTTGCAATGAGTAAACAGCATGTAGGTGATTGAATGCGGGGAAAAAACTTTCAGAGACGTCTACCAGCAGGTCGCTCACACCCATAGGGATGCAGGGACTTGTTGTGATGTGGCCACTGATGTTGAATGGAAAGTTAAATTGATCGTGAGCATCACAGTGGAACACCGTCTGCCACTTAGGGTCTCCATTCCAGTCCAACCGCTAATTGGATTGCTAATGGTAATGTTGCACGGGGGTGACAAACTTCTCTGATTAGAATGGTTTGAATAGTTAAACATGAAATTCATTTCGTTTTAAGCGCACTTGAATAAGATCCAATTTCTTCAGCATTTAGGGGATTCATTGGAATTAGATTTCTAGAACAGAAAATGTCTGCCTCCTGCGGATCTTTTTATCAGGACAAACTGTGGTTACCAGGCTGCTTACGTCTTCAATACTTAATACCAAAAATAATTTTAAACAGTTTATACAGCCTCCTCCTGCCAAAGGGGGTGTCTAATCCTTGGTTAAATCTCAGCAGGATTTAATCTGGCCCATTGGAGGGTTTCTGCAGCTATGGGATGTCTTCCTGTTCCTCCCTTAGGGCACCACAGTCTGGAAAAAGTATGATTTGGAAAGTTAAACACCTAAGATGGATGGACAGAGGATTAGATATGCCCACTATGGCTGCAAACACCAATCCGATGGTTTTAAGTCCACCCACCAATAAGTGATTAAAAAGCTAGGATCAGTAAGGGAGGGGGTGTGTTCAACAAAGCCCCAAGGGAGGAAATGTTCTGTCAGGCACTGCCCTTAAAAAACCTAAAATGTGCATGCATGTCACAGATGTCCCTTTAGTCAGAACTGAATTATGCATTTTGAAGCTCTGACTTGAGATAAAAGTTACATCCACATGGAGGGAAAGGAAGAAGGAGGAGTGAGAGAGTCGAGTGAGAAGGAATCGGGAGAAAGGGAGAGAGAATCATTAGTCATATCCATTAGTATTCCATCCACAGCTTGTGCTGTGAGACAGCCGGTCTGTCCAAACAAACAACCAGCAGAGGGGGGATGCCTCATTATTACTTCCCCTCTTTTTTCTCACCCGGAGTTCACATTCCATCTGACCACAAACACCAGGCCAGGGCTGTGGCCTTGCCCTCTGTCTCCACTGGAGTTAAGGGCCTGCTCACACTATCCTTTTGGCCGCGGCCAAAACCGGTTTTTCAGCTAAAGTCTAGCACCTTTAAGTAGTGTGCGCGCACCCGCTCCACGCTCAACTGGGGCCAGCTGGCCCTCCACGGCCCGCTTGAAATAGGTGGGCTTTAGCGGAGCCGTTTGAACATGTACGAGCACGAGCGTGCGCACGTGTACGCGCACGAGCACGATGCCTACGGCGGTTCTGACGTCATTTATGTGCGCATGTTCGGACATAGAAAATAGAAGGACGGACCATGCGCCGACATTTACAACAACAACAATGGCGACTATAGGCGCTTAGAGGAGGAGCGCAGCAGGCTGGACATAGAAACACTTAACGCCTATATCACCACTCAGGCAGAGACTGAGGTCCGCCGACAACAGCGGACAGATGCCATGTTTCAGCAGCTTCTGGGTGCCATGACACAACCGGCCAGGTCTATGTCACAGGAAAACCTGAGCTACTGTCAGTTGTGACATTAAAATTATTAAAAAACAGAGCCGGAGTCTGCCAGAAGACTGCTGCGTGCACTATTTTTTGTATTTAATTTTGTTATTGTAAGGTATTTAACAACTTCCATGCATGTTTATTTTAAATAGTTTTTACCTTTTATATAACGTGATTGTGACTTTTTATATTTTTTAAGTGTTTTTCTAGATATGTTGTTTATAATTTTGTTTTGCCAACTTTTAATAAAACTGTCTTACCATACATCTTGTCTTTTTATAAACCTATAAGGTCCATACATCTATTGGAAACAATTTATTGTAAGCCTCAGTGCATCAATCAATACATAAAGATCAGGTTATGAGATGTAAAACAACACAGTTTAAAACAAGTAAATGTAGACAACAAAAATGGTTTTAATTCTATTTTATTTATACAACCATGTCATAACAAGAGGACACTGTACAGAGTATGTATAGACCCACCCAAAAAAAAGTGACACCAGACCCACCAAAAAAAAGTGACAACAGAAAAAACAGTCACTTGTTTGCATTACAGACTACAGAAGTAAGAACACAAGGCATCTCTTGCAGTGTTTTGAGTGTTGTTCAAATTACCGCCATGATGATTGCGCGCCTCATTTTCATCATTAACAGTGGAATCATCATCATACTCCTCGCTGTTATCTTCGCAAAAGTTGTGGAGCACACAACAGGCTGACACAACAGTGTTAATGTTGTCAATGTTACCATCATATCTCTTCATCAGACAACGCCACCTTCCCTTAAGCCGACCAAAAGCCCTCTCCACAGTCATCCTTGCCCTGCTGAGACGATAGTTAAAGTTCAGCTGAGATGGGGTGGTGAGCTGGTTTTCAGGGTAGGGCTTCATTAACCATGGCAGTAGAGGATAAGCTGAATCTCCTAGCATGACCACTGGCACATCCACTCCAGCAAAAGTTTCAGTGATGTCAGGGAACAGTGTGCCACTCTGACCCCTCTCATAGATGGCTGAGTTCCCAAACACTCTGGCATCATGGACTTTGCCGGGCCAGCCCACATTAATGTCCCAGAAGCGAAGGCGATGGTCTACCACACCTTGCAGGATCACAGAGTAAAAACCTTTGCGGTTATAGTAGTCTGCAGGGCTGTCAGGTGGAGCCAAAATACCTATGTGAGTCCCATCAATAGCTCCGCCACATTGTGGGAACCCCCACCGGTCTCTGAAACCTTGAACAATGAGCCTTAACTCACGTTCAGAGGGTGTTTTAATGTACAGTGGAAGCAAGTGGGTCACAATGACACGAGAGACAAGATTGGCAATAGTGACTGCAGTAGAATGTCCAACTCCAAATAAATGGGAGATGGTTCTGAATTCAACATTTGTGGCCAGTCTCCAGATGCATATTGCCACACGTTGCTCCACAGGCACTGGTCTCCTGAATGTTGATGCTTGTCTTTGAAGGTGTGGCCGGAGGATGTCGCAGAGCTGCATAAATGTTGTCTTCCTCATTCTGAAATTTAACTGCCATTCATCTTCTGTCCAGTGTGTGATGATGTGCTGCCACCACATACCACATCTTTGCCGAACCCAGATGCTCCTGTAACAAAAGGAACATTGCTTATAATTATCTATGCATTTAATATAGCCTGACAGCTTTTTTGAAAGGACAACAGTGTAACAGACAGTAATAGGAAAGGATGGCTATAAACCACATGCATATCCCCCATTGCATACAGATGTTCTCAATAAGTTAAAAAAAAATCCAGCAACTAGTACACATGCTCAAGTACAATTGGCTTGGGCAATGCCATCTTTTGCTACTTTGTACTTCTGCCCCACTCCATTTATTTGGCAACTGCAGGTAACAGTTACTATGGAGACTCTGATTACTAACATCAAATATGCAGCTACATTAAAGTTATATTACATTAATATCTAAATACATGAGTCTAATAATGCGTTGTTTTTACATTCCTTTAATTATATGCTCTTTACGCGAGCTTTGCTGGCCCCCCCCTGTTCAACAATTCAACAATGCTTTTGGTTAAAACTGATGTTGTTCTCACCTTGTTGATGAATGGGACATGAGTAACGCTAGGAATGCCTCCCTCGCAACCTGCTGCCTTCGCAAAAACCTTCTCATTCGTCCCCTTCGGTTCGACTCAAGTTGTCGCCTCACAACGTCGACTAAACTGGGTCGTGGCGCTTCACAATGAGTCCAAAACAACCACAAAGCCAAAAATTGTGCCATGTTTTCAGCGCTGCTTTCCATTATGTGCGAGTGCGCCCCTGAAAGACCGCGCGCATTTTATAAACAAAGCGACGCATCGCGATGACGTCTATCAATGCGTGTGACGTGTTACGACGTGACACGTCACACGCATACGTGATGACGTGATGACGTACGGACAAGCAAAAAGCATGGGCCGGGGCCGAGGCCGGGGCAGTGTGAGCACAAACGGGGCTGGGGCGCGGGGGGGAGAGGGAGGGGGGACAAGTACCCTAAAGTCCGGGTCTCGGCCCGGGAGGATAGTGTGAGTGCGACCTTAGGTCGCACTCACACTATGAGATGTTAGCACACTAAGAGATGTTAGCGCGGCTAGTAAAGCAACAATTCACATGTTGTTCCGTACACGATGAGAACAGTGCAGTGCAAGGCTGCGAGGCTGCGGCCCAGGAGAGGGAACACAAAAACACAATGTGAATTCATATTGTTTAGTCCTCTGAGCGCTTTAGATTGACACCCCCTACAGCCGCCTGATGCATTGTCTGTTGAAAGGGGCGTCTTCTACCCTTGAGACGTCCCCTCTTCACACACCTGCCTTCCCGACAGTTTATCCCCGACATATCCCAGTGCTCCCAGGAAGAGGCACTCGACTGGCACACAAACCTCAACTATTGAACATGAAGAGAATATTTCCCATTCAAATGTTGCAAATGTCTGCAAATGTGAATTAGTGCATATTTGTTTGAACTACCTTTAGACGAAATGATTCACGAGGAGATGACAAGATTTTATGATTAAATGGAGCATGAGTAACTCTGATAAATGAAGGCATTTCACTGCTGCTTCACACTGAAGACGCATTTTTGTGTTCATTTTTTAATACATTTGTTTCTTTTGATCTTTTGATGTTCCCTCTGATGATTTTATCAGCCTTCACGGTTTATAGAGAAGCAGGTGGCATGCAACAATCCAACCCCTGCCGCCCCCCCAGCCTATAAAACCCCCTACATCATGTACTTTTTGTTTCTTACTTCTGGGTTTTGTGGTGGAGTGGAGGCATATGACAGTGAGTGGCGGCATGACATGAGTGGAGTAGAGGAAGCAGGAGCAAGTCCCACAGCGTCACAATCTCTTTCCATCAGTTGCATGCTTTCTTTTTTGATATTCCAACTTTTCAACCTCAAGCTTTTGTCTCTTTTTCTTTGAACATCTGCCATTTCCACTCAGGCGCATTGAAAATGGGCACAGAAGCAGTGGTGGATCGACCTTAGACACCAGCTGACCTGAAACAGAACCATCCGATAAGGTGTCATTAGAAACCGATTGGGAAAGGGCAGGCACTTTCAAAACATTACCTGGCAGGTGATTGGATGAACCATCTGTCTATCAAACTCTAGCCTATGTCAGTCCGGAGAAGAGAGAAAACATCTGTTACACTGAGAAAAAGCCTTCAGTGTCGTTCCCTCAATGAAGAAAAACCTCTTTAGGAGCCACTGTTGAGCAGTCGGCTCTCAACTGCCAGTAGCTCTTTACAGGGTTCTGATTGGCCGGATAACTTCTATATGAAGCACAAACGCATTACTTGTAACCTGACGAGAACGATTTTCATGTCACACGTGACCTCTCACACCTCTCAGAAAAACAAAGTGCGGCAGTGTTCTACCAGGAGCAGCACTCTGAGCAAGTGCATTACAGAGCCCTTAGCTGTGACTCAGATTGTCGAACACCTGCCATTAGCACCTTGAAAAGTTCAATTATGCACCCAAGTGACCTTTAAAGATAATAATCAGGGAATATAGAAAAAAAAAATCAAACTGCTGCCTTAATTTGAATGACAATTTCCCTGACTCTGCAGTCCTTGATGTGAACTATCTCCCACTCGTGGCTTTGGGAGACCTTCAAATGTGGTTTGGATATGATTAGCACAAAACTCATTTCAAGTAGTGTTTTTTCTTTTTTTTTTAAATGTCCAGACTTTCTAAAATCTGGATATGACAAAAAAAAAACAACGTGGGCAGGCAGTTTCAACGAGGCCTAAGAACATGACATTTAATAGTCACTTTTAATTCAAGCTGAATTGGCATTCAAACCTACTTTGTACCTTTTACGGTCGATTAAAAAAAAAAGCACACATCTGCTCTCTTGAGGGCCTATTAATTCCAAAGATCAGCCCGTTTCCATATAAAGGACTACGGCGTCGTGACGAAATACTTTGTCAACTTTATTGTTATCCTCAACAATTTGTGGCGCGGATTCATTTGTTATGAGCATCTGGTACTTTTCTCTACTCATTTATCCCGTTTGTCAACCATCAGTATGATATATTGTTTGTCAGAAACCCAACTATGTGCCACTACTATTTATTAGTGAAAACTGTGCTTTTACTGTAGCTCTTTTGACTTTGTATGCTCTGCAGAGACAACCAGCTCAGCACTTGAGTTATTGGATCAACTGCATGTCACTTTGGGGCACTTGCATGCTCTCCTCACGCTGGGGGAAACCACCTAGTTGACTGTGTGACACACATTAAAGTAAAAGAGGATGTCGGTGGAAACCTCGTCGCTGTGCAGTGTTTATACACGTGCACTTGATGTCTCCACTGACTGTTCTAATGCTCAGTGGCAAGTTGAAAGGTCATGTTTAATGCTCTGGGCTGTGACTGTGAACAAGAGCCACATCCCCCCAACCTTCCTCGAGCCCTCCACCCCTTTAACCCTGCACCCACTCCACATCTGAGCACAGCCGTGTCTCGGAAAGGCTACTGACATTCGCACAGCAGCACTGACTTGTGTTTTCATCTTGAATAGGAATGATTGGATCCGTCCACGCAGCAAAAATGGGCTCCCTTATTTATTTGTAAATTGTGCCGCATATAGTATTTTCACTACATTTATGGATTGGTAAATAAAGCTGGGGCAAATAGTGTTTTGTGCAGATGAATGTAGACAATGACAGTAGTGGGCCAGGCACACGCTGGTGTTGCATTCCTGATGGATGGAAATCGCTCACCGCAGAGGTTGGGTGATGGTGAATTGGATGGTTTTGTGAGGTAGACATCAGCAAACTCGACACTGTGTGTGTGAGAAACTACACTTTATGAGTTTGGCTGGAAAATAGGACATTTTGAAAATCAACATTAATACACAGTGGCTACATTTAGTGTATGTGGTTTATTGAAATATTGGATTGTTCAGTGTCCTATTTTATGACCCCGCTGCAGCACATAACACAGGAAATGACCTGTGGCCTTACTGTATTTCATGGTTGCTTTCCGACGTTATTATGTTATTCTACGCTTATTTAAGGCGTTTAACAAATAAGTGAAAAGAGATTCACAGAAAATAATCTGTAATCTTCAGTAGCGTTCATTGCCCGTTCATTGTCAGAGGAACTGCAGCAAGCTGCAGCCGATTTTTTATTGTGGAATAAATTAGGTGGTGTGGATGCTGTGTATTGAATTCCCATCAGCCTCTCCAGCTGACGTCAGAGGACTTCAGGCGGTGGATCTCTGCGGTCTTACGCGTGCCCTCCTCAGTGACTGCTCAACACTTAAAACTCAACTCTCTCTCTCTCTCTCCTACACACACACGCACACACACACACACACTCACACACTGTTTGGTGATCCTCTAGGGACCTTGATGCTATGCAATTACATGACAATTACTGTCTTATTTTCTCTATTTTTCTCTTTTCTCTCAAGTCAAGGAAAGCACGTATAAAACATTATTTACATATTTATTAAATTTGGTGTGAAGGCAAGATTTCTCTTTGGGAAAACAGGTGTTCAATTAACTTTCAGCCAGCTGATATCAGCTATGTTTAAAAGATGATTGCTTAAGTTGTTTGCTGTTTTTTAAAGGTCCTATATGGTAATGTGATTTTCATGTTTTCTATTATAAAGCAGGTCGAGGGGCTATACAAACTTTATAAAAGTGTTAAAATTCTTAATCCACAGAGAAATGCACACAGCCTGTATTCAGAAAGTGTGCCTTTAAACGAGCCATCAGGATTTTTTGTATGGTTGTGATGTCACAGCTATGCTATACAGTATATAGGTAGAAAGTCTTGCTACAGTGCTGTTACAGTAATTCCCTTATTGCGATGACGGTGCAGAGGCCCAAAGAGCGCATGCTTGAGACCCGTAAACACTGACCAATAAGAGCAGACTGGGCTTTTTTTAGGAGAGTCTTAAAGAGACAGGAGCTGTAACAGCATTTTAGACAGAAGGTGAATACAGGTATATTCAGACACACAGTATCTTTTTTAAAACATTAGCAAAGCATGTAAACATGTTCTTGTAGGAACCTTAAATACAAGTATGAAAATGAAAATGAGCATAGTATGGGACCTTTAAGTTGTGGTCCCATACTTAAAGGTCCCTAAGCTGCTGCACTGTCTGACCCCCAGACAGTGCAGCAGCTTATACTGGTTTGTTGGTCTATTAACTGTTTGTTTCAGATCAGCAGTTTGTTTTGGAGAGCAAGGCCAACCTCTGTAAAGCATTGTTAGAGTGTTTCCAGGCTCTACAGGTTACAGACTGGACTTTATCTCTGTCCAGGAAACTTTGCGGTGGAAGACAGTGCTAGATGAAGGTAATGCGCCATGTTAGCCTCCCAATTCCATCTCCTCGTGCCAAATGGCCCCCAAGACAATGCAATAAAAGTGAAGGATATGCTTCGGCCAAAAGTCATGTCCTTGACAGATCAGGGATGTCCAATCTCCTTCTGTCCACCGTTCTCAGTAAATAACTTTCCCCCTGCTTCCTCGATGGCTGGAAATAAGACTGTCACTGGGTGCTGGAATATAGTGCGTTGCAAGCTATGCTTGATTCATTGAGGGTCGCGCAGAGCCTGGCAGAGTAGGAACTGAGTGACACTATCATTGCAAACAGGAGTAAACAAGTTAAAAATAGCAGTCTGTCTTTGATAGATATAGAAAATGTTCTTATGTTTTGCATAGAGAAACAAGATAAGCCGTTTTTTTGTATTTTAACCATAAAACAGCGACAACACAGAATTATACCGCCCTGATAATGAGTTGTAGCCCTTTACATCTTGATAAGGTTGAATTCCTCTGTAACAATTCCGTTTCTCATTACAACTTCTTTTGTTTTTGCTGTTGAAATGAATAATGAATGATGAACCTATAAAGATGTATTGCATAACGTGTTCGCAAACAGCTGCCTGTTCATCCGACAGACACGGTCTAACATCAGCATTCATTTAGAAGCATGTCTTTGGTCACCTGATGTGAATCTTTTTTACTCTGTTTTGGTCTCCACCAACTCGTGTAGGAAACATTTGGCTCTTTAGTCACTAAATGCTCCACAATGCTCATTGTCTGCACTCTGAAATGGTCGTAAATGGTCGAAACAAAACTTCTTGGTTAGGTCAGACAAAGTCAAGATTGACTTTTGCTTTCACACAGGACACAAACAGCGGTCTCTTGGGTGAAAGTCCTTTGTTTGTTTGACCCATCCATCCACACCAATCTCCTCCCTATGCGGAATTTGTGGGTCTTATAATTGGTCACCTGACACGCCTTTGCTCCCATCGTAATTACTACGGCCTGTGGTGAAACAGCTAACCGATAGATGGTAACGGCCTTCTGAGCCAATAAGGAGGAAGAGTTGTGCCGTACCGCCTAGCTTTACTCCCAATGACAACTAACAATGGCACGCAATGAAAGAGTCTCATAACATTCAAAGTGGGTGAAAAATACACAGATCAGTTAAAATGACTATGATTAAATGTGACACTTACAATGTGTAGGTTTTCATTATATAAAGCATGACTTGCAGAGACAGTATTTGTTATATACATATGTATTTACTCAGAATGAGGGAAGGCTCATGTCTCATGTAAATATCTCCGTTTCACCATATTTACTGAGAGACAGGAGAGTTTAGACATGTTGGAGAGGTTCTTACAGTCGGCGAGTATTTCATGTTCTGTTTCACTGAATTAATTTTGATGGGCTGCTATGGTCCGGGTGTCTTTAACAGTCCCGACAAGCCTTTGTTCTTTCCCTGTTTTCATGTCTGATCTCCCCAACAGCCCACAGGGGAAAGCTCTGTCGGCCGTGTGCTCCGAAAGCCTTTCTGTTTGATCAACTTCTAACATATTTGAACAATTTAGGCAGGGATGAGTGCAGGTAATTCAAAGGCAGCCAAAAGGGGTGTTTTGGGGGGAGATGAGAAGACGTGAGTTCACCAGGAGAAGCAGGGAAACTCTGCTTTTCTACTCTCTGCGCTGCTGGAAACCCCAAAACTACCCATTAACATGAACGTGAACCCGTATGCAGCATCTAAAAAAGATAAGAGACGACCCCATCTCCCCCAAAACCCTCTATCCTTTCTATTTCCATCTCCTCAGGCAATAACTTATTTCACCCAGTAGAGGCCAGTGTGTAGCTGATGAGGTCATCCACTCAATATGACAGCAACACCACAAAAAAAGGCTTTTGGACACCCTCAGTGGAGGTCACAGTGAAGGGGAGGGGATACCATTTAGTCCAGTCTAAAGCAGGAGAGTAACAGGGAGGAAATCAATGGGACATTGAGCACGAGGAAACAAAGAGACAAATGGTTTTTGACAGTGAGGTAAGAAAAAGCACTAAAGCCATCTCCGCCATTGTTTGAAGTAGAAAAACACAAGTAAAGAGGGAGAGAAAAGCCCTGTTCAGTATTACATTGATGGCGGGTGACACTGGTGCAATAGAGTGCGGATGAGAGGTCAGGGCCATTACGGATAGATCATGAGAGCCCTCTACTGACAGTTAAATCAAAAGAAAACAATATCCCCATCAAAACAAAGTCCCCGGCTTCCAATTCCTGCCGCACATTAAGAAGAAAATAGACTTTACTGAATAGGTGTGATTATTTTCCGTGGTTGAGTCATCAGAAATAAGCTGCTTTTCCCCCCCTTTCATGTGGAGAATTGAAGTGGGGCTGGGACGTTCTAATCATCATTTAGCACGAAAATCTTATTTCAAACACCCACCAAGTGCTGTAAAAGGAATGAAACACTGATTTAGTGATGAAGAGGGGAGGTGTGGAAGATATCAAGACAACGGTGCGGAGTCTTAGTTTGCTGTTCTTTAGTCATATGAGTGTTTATTATCCTTTAGTGTCTTTGTTTCATGTTTGTTCATATTCTTAATGTAATAAAAGTGTTAGTCATAAAGGAAGTAAAAAAGACAAGTGTGAGGATGCTGAACCTGTTAATAGCCTTGAAGAGTGACCTGCGGTTTATTTTACAGTTCAATTCAATTCAATTCAATTCAAAAAACTTTATTTGTCCCCGGGGGGCAATTCAGGGCACACAGAGCAGCAAATAACGACAGTGCAACTATACAAAAACATTTTAACCTATCAACAAGAATAAAGTGTAAAAGAAGAATAAGTGTCAGGATGTTAGTGTGTTAGCACAGGTTAGAATCCAGTCACAGTTAGATACTGTTTAGACCGATTTCATTTGAAGCTGTGCAACTTTAGTTTCCCTTGAAAAGGTGTAAAATGTTTCTCTGTCCAGTGCAAAATAACACACGCAACCTCAGACATGCCTTTCCCTTTGATTTATGCTCAAATTGGTAAGATTTTGTGACTAGAATGAAGTGAAATCATTACTTCTGATGCACATTCACTTGCAGTTTTTGAAACGTGGGCTCCCTTATTTATTTAACGTGTCCAACGAGACGAGTAGAAAACGTAGAATAAGTCTGTGTGCATTGAATGAATGAACTTTTCTCCCCATACTGATTTTTTTTCCCCACTTCACTCGAGAAAAATGAGATTCAGACATTTGAATTAACGATTTAAAGTTGCTTTTTACCGCACAATTTCACACCTCAAGCCATTTTATTTAAAGGAGTAAAAACAAAGGAGCTGTAAATATTCATTATTTCATTTCTCCAGAAAATAAAATCCATTTGACGTGTTTGTTATTCAGCCACGGTTTTTGCAAATAATGTTAGAAAAAGGACATAAACGACAAATTCCCACTTAGTCCGTCTGGATAACTTTACAGACAGGATGATATCTGAGGAGCAAATCCCAAACCAAAGCAGCAGAGAAACAGTTAGTCAACGGTGCACCTAAACCTCTGCGGGTCATCCACCTGGGAACAACGTGTGAATGAATATTTATCGAGCAAACATTTCAAACATTAGACGGGAATCAATCCGACGGTTGGGATGTGCGTGCGGGGATTCCACATGTGTTGGGCACGAACGTGGTACAAATTGAAGGGTCACCAGCTGATGTCCTTGGAAGAAAATAGTTGAAAATGACCAGTCGTGATTGCCTCCTACCAAATCGCACAGGTTGGTGATTAAAAGGCCTACGCTCGCTCGGTTGCAGTCATCCCTGAAATTGGACGGATATCGAGGTAATGCTGCGACTCAAAGGGCTGTAGAGAGAGATTATTACTGTTATTTTAAAATCAATAGGCCTTTTTTTAGGCATCGCTTGTAGGGTGGAGCTTGACTGGTCGAGGGTTTGTGATGTACATCCCCTAGATGTTGAACTGTAACTGTTTCTCTCCGCTGCTGCTGTGTGATCCGAGGTGAGCCTCAGCCTGGAGGGAAATGTACAACTGTTTGCTTTTGTGAGGCATTCGTAATCTGCAGTCAAGCTTTGTTCCGCCGCCACACAAGCTGCAAGAGAACCGACAGGACCGGAGAGCTTCAGCAAAACAGAAACCCCATACTGTATCTCTGTTATTCATCAGAATCTATATATATATATACTGTATAGAAAATATATACCTGCACCATTTCAAGATTGCATAAAGAAACACATAAAAGCACCTCTGATTCACAGTGCGTGGGCTCAAGAGAGCACCAGGGTGAACGGGATTGGGAAATATGTATAGTATACTCTACACTCCAGTATCTATCCCGGCAGTGTGACACTAATACTGTAAACGCGACATTACGTGTCCTCACAACAGGGGGAAGAGCTGTCGAAACTGTACACCACAATTTGTTTTGCTAAAGTGAGCAAACACAATCCGCCCACTGCTCTCAGTTATTGTCTCGTGTCAATGTCAGACAGTCGCAACTTCTCATCCCGCGCGCGACTCGGGGACAGTGCGGCTAAGCATGCCTTGAAATCTAATGTTGCCGCCATTGTCACCGAGGCTTCTCTCAAGATGCAAGATGAGACCTGCATGCAGAATGTGAGAGGAGGGGGGGGCCAGAGGAACATTAATGAATCCTTTGACAGTCGCATCTTTTCTCCCAACTTGCTTATAGCCCCGCACGCTACTCTGGAGATAATAAAACAGAAATACCAAATGAAATCAAATGTATACAGGAGGATTATTCTGTTTTGGAATTTGCCTCAAACTAATAACTTTCTGACTAAGATTAGTTGACATTATTCTGCCCAGAAGCTAATGCATGAATCTGTAATCAATCCGTCTGGAAGGATCTACCTGTCACTATGCTGCAATGTGTTGTGGATAAAAATATCCGTCAACTGATGTAGGTTATGAAATATTCTGACTGCAGACAGCAGCACATCCTACACCCACAGCGTAATGGAACTTGTAAAATGTCCAACCACTGGCCGTTAATCTCCATTTTACACTATTAAGTCAAGATTAGTGGCTGGCTTTATTTGACATAGATGTTGACACAACTGGGTGTCCCACTGCAGAACACCTTTTCTTTTGTCAATGGACATCACACTCACAGAAACATCTGTTTTTTCTGCTGTACCCATTGCAGACAGAGTTGTCTACATCTGTATTAAGCTTCTTTTTCTGGGGGCACATTTATAAAATCTTACCTGTCCAAATTCCACTGCCTGTTTCAAATGTTATCACTCAATAACTGCTACACCTACTGTTATCATCTATTTACATGATAATCACACCCTTAGAGATTGGTGTGGACCCCTTGGCATAACGTTTAATGGCTCTGGAAGTCCGGTTGTGAACATTAACAGAACTACTTGGTTAGGTTTAGGATGAGATTGTGGTTTGGGTTAAAAAAGCCTTACATTCATGGTGTTAGCTGCGACCATTACGTATGGAACCGTACGTAAAAAAGTTAAGTTACGTAGCCCACGTAATAAAAAAAAGCATCAAATTTGACTTTCGGCATTACACAGGACAAAAACATTTAATTATGCATGGGTTGCGGTTATGTCAAAATGGATGGGTGGAATATTACATTAAGGAAAATATGACTTACATTCTATAAATGTAACAGAGAGCAGAGCAGCAGAGATGTTGTTTCTGTGTTCCAATTAAGAGATACGGTGTGTGCACGTTGATGCACTAGTAATAGAAGCTTAATTCAGAAACTTGATGTCCTGTGTTTGTCTGATCATCCCACCCAAACCATCCTTATGTGGAAATTGTCACTCTTCACATTGCATTATCTGACAGAAGTTGCTTTGAGTGTTTAATGAAGTAAGCTGAGTGATGAAGCTTACCTATAGATGATAACGGCCTACTTAGCCAACCAAGCGGTAAAGTAGATCCATCTCATCTCATCTCATCTTCAGCCTCTTATCCGGGGTCGGGTCGCGGGGGCAGCAGCTTTAGCAGGGGACCCCAAACTTCCCTTTCCCGGGCCACATTAACCAGCTCTAACTGGGGGATCCTGAGGCGTTCCCAGGCCAGTGTGGAGATATAATCTCTCCACCTGGTCCTGGGTCTTCCCCGATGCCTCCTCCCAGCTGGACGTGCCTGGAACACCTCCCTAGGGAGGCGCCCAGGGTTCATCCTTACTAGATGCCCGAACCACCTCAACTGGCTCCTTTCAACGCAAAGGAGCAGCGACTGTACTGACAATAACTGATAATGTCCAGTCATTATTAACTACAGTTTTAAGATGGTTTTGTAAGCAGGATCATGCCCTCATAAAGAATGGTATATATGCCTCACTGACTTGGAGGCAATGTAGTGACTGCTGTCATGTTGCACTGCATCACAATATATTTGTACGACTCGTATCCAAATGTGAGCATACGCAAATTTGTATCCTATTGTGGGTATCATAACTCAGTGAGTGAAATAAACAAAACTCCTGGAAGTGTGTGTGCACTGTTCGCACCTACAAAGTAATAAAATAAATCATTTTTGATTTTGCTCTTCATCCCATACTCGGCCCACGAAAGCATAGATTTACAGCTCCAAACCGCAGATGCCTGTTACAGTATTCATTCATTGGATTTTGGCGGGGGGAGAATTCCTGCCTAAGTTTTAGGTTTGTGGTTTGTTTGAAATAAATGAAAGATGATCCGGGGAAAAGAGAGCCATCTGCAGAAGCTCAAACTTCAGGAGCGAACGCAAGAGAGGGTGAAAAAAGAAAAAAAGATCTCTGGAAAGGGAGGGGGGGGGGGTAATACTGACAGACGCACTGTATGTGGCTCCGTGTTCTCAGTCTCAGGTAAGCCCTGTCCTATATTCTGCTGCTAGACGTGTTGCTGCGACCATAATGCTGTGTGTGAGAAGCTGGGCTGGGATTACAGGTAACTGGAGGCTTTATCTCTCCACCAGCAGCTGAAGTCGTGCTCCCTTCTCAGCCTCGCAGTGTGACATCTGGTTTGGGTGAAGTGGGTGGTAAACCTCTGTGGGGAAATGTTGGCGTGTGTGTAGGTGGTTGATGTAGGTTATCTGAGACTTAAATCCAGAGGATGAGCAATCTCACTCTCTGGTGTGTGGTATTCAATAAAGGAGTCATGCGCTCAATCTGAGGTTGTGCTGTGGTGGTGCACTAAGCTTTCAGCCTGCTGTCATTATTATTCAAATTAGAGTCAGCCTGCACAAGGGAAACATGACACTTCTTGGGATCCAACAGCCACCACCAATCTGATTATTCCTCTGTTCTGTTTAACAGAGGAATAATCTGTAGGAATAAATAATTTGACAAATGACAAATTTGGGGGGGGAGTGCTATGAGCATATTAAGACTTGGGGCAGCGGTTACAAAAGAAGCATATTGCTGTCACGTCAGAAATGGAAAAAACATAGTATCACAGTACAATATATTGTAATTGTAGAAAAATGTATTGTTATGACAATATATTTTCATTTTATTACAACATACGATTGTCATGTTATAACAATAATATTGAAGTTTTTAGAACATGAAACGTTTCATTTAATTTTAGATACTTCTTAGGACGCACTCACACTGTTCATTCGTACCGTGCCCCGGGCTTTTAGGGCGATTGTCCCCCTCCCTCCCCACGGCTGGACTGCGTATTGCTTATATGTCATCACCCCTCGGAGATTTCATTTTGTCTGACTGTTTTTGAATATTTTTCATCCGACCAAATCGGCCGTAAACACTACACTTCCACATCAAACCACTGCGAACCGTTCGGCGGCATCTTTATAAATGTCCGTCATGGAGAACAGACGCATATAAACACACATCAGGGCTATGCTTGTACACGTGCGCACACTCGTGCTCGTACATGTGCATCCGAGCTTTACTAAAGCCCACCTCTCTCAACCGGGCCCGTGCCTGGGCGTGGTTCAGTTGTATTGCGCCTGTGTGAGTCACTCACACTCACACTGTCCATCCGTACCGTGCCACGTGCTTTAGGGTACTTGTCCCAACGGAGCGTGGGGACAAGTACCCTAAAGCACAGTACAGGACAAGTCCAGGCCCGTTTGTACTCACACTACCTGGGCCTCAGCGAATGCTTCTTGCTGCTTATACGTCATCACGCTGTAACACGTCACACGCATTGATTGACGTCATCGTGATGCTTCCCTTTGTTTACAAATCTTTCCGTAGACTTCAGAGTTTTTGTGCATCTTGTCGAGTGTTTTTGAATATTTTCATCGACCAAATCTGCAGTAAACACTACACCAAACACTTGCACTCACACTGGTCAAATGAACTAGACTTTAGCCATGAAACATGCTCTGACACGGTACGGATGGACAGTGTGAGTGCGCCCTTAGTCTCCTTCTTCCATTATCTTCAATACCAGAAGAATCATACCATGTCTCAACCCAATGACAAAGTAGAACCAACTAATTTTTTCCCGTTCTCCACACACTGTTCCCTCATTCAAACATGAGTTTTACGTTATAACACTAGGTCCATATAAGCCCAAGTAATTACACTAAACAAGCTAAACAGTATATTGTTATTAGTAATAAACCTCATTTAATGCATTTTATATAAACTGAAATCTGGGATTTGGTTGCACATTCACAAATTTGGGGACTACACAAATTTGGGATTCTGAAAACAAGTTTTATTTTTAACTTGTGAAACTTTTGTAACAAACAACATTTGGATCCTGATTAATAATGTTTTGTTGTTTGTGGGTGTGAATTTTGCCACCATACTAAATTTTAGAATTCTGCAACACAAAAATGTACTTTGAGATTATACTTATAATCTAATAAATATAATTATAATACCACACTATACCAAATTTTGGGATTTAGATGTATTGACCAAAACCAGTGCATGCATCTTAAAGCTGTCTATCTTGTAATAATTGAATGTGTCTTTATAATAGAATTTTCTTATTCTAGCTCTTTCCATGAGAATCATAATAATAACCAAAAACTAAATACTTGTTTCATTCATAAAAACACTCACATATAGGAACACTGAAATAACACAACTGTGCAGAGTGGGCGGGCGTACAGACTTTAAAGCAGTGAAACGTCTCTCAGCTTCTTACTCAAAGAAAGCTCTGGAGACTGCAGATAGTTAAAATTTTATTGATTTGGTCCAAGTCCTTGCATTTTTTTTTTTTTTTTACAACTGCATCATCAGTCAAACTTTTGTTCTCTGTCACTCTCTATGAACCCTCTGTGTGTGAGGCTGTATATGAAAGTGTGAGGAACCTTCAATCACGCACTTTATCTTAACACCATTGAGTTCAGTGCCGGCTTCTTGTGAGGATTTTTCTTCTCCAAGTCAACTTTTCTGTGAGACAAGATCCAAACATGTTAGTCATCTTGTTTCTTAATAAGTCTTTTGCCTTAAATCTGTTTGTTAAAAGTAATGTAACTTAAAAGAGAGATAGATGGACTGTATGTGAATAGTTTGATATAAACTCAGGGTGACTTGCAAGACTGTGTAAAGTTAAATCGATCCTTTGTGGAGAACAGTGGTCGGCTTAAAATGGATGGAAAAAGAACAGGCGGCCACGCTTACATGCACCTTCTCTGTAGCTTTGCATTGGGACTGAGATAAAAGCAGTAATGCTGAGCATAGGGAGGGCCGGCACTGAAGTGGAATATGCTGCAAAAGTAGTTTGGAAGATGTCTATTGACACTTTTATTCTTGTTTAAGACATTAACAAAATGTGGCTATTAGAATATATTGTACCTGCAGATCTGAATAGAGCTTCTCCTCCTGTGCAGTACAGGTGTTCAGTTCATGCATGATCACATCCTAATCACAGAATCCTCAAGCTGAACTAAGTATACCATACATTTTCTTTATGACATATATTAAGTTATTTTCCTGGTTAAAAACGTACCGACAAACAGTGGAATTCACAGAAACAATCAGGGAGGCGCAATGAGGTGTCCATCATCAGGAATTGATGGATGCTGGGCAGGACCACCACTGTCGACTTGCTACTGCATCATTTCCTCACAAAAAAAATATGTTTTACAGCTGATTATACCGTCTTCGGAGAAGCACAGGCGTAGGAGATCTTTTTCACATGAGGTGTTTGCTGGACAATACATACTGCAGTAGTGTTTAGAGTCCATAGTACACCAGACTAGCCGTTTCTCAATCTGCTACTTTGTGAAAAGTCAATAGTTGCAGCCCAACTGCTGTTCCAATTCAGCAGTCCACGTCACGCCATGGACATTACTAGACACCACAAAGTGCACCATCCCACAAAAACATCTGAAACCTTTCTTTAATTTTTTCATCAGAATCAGAATCAGAATTATGTTTATTGCCAGGCAATTTTCATTAGAAGGAATTTGACTTGATTTGAAAGTGCCTACATAAATATAAACATGAAAAACAAGCAAACCAAACATATAGCATTGAATTGTATACATGAAATATAAGTGGGTGCATTTTTCAAATATTTCTATGCACAAAGTAACTCAGTTATCACCTGAGGGTTTGACTAATACCTGGAACAATCATTCCCATCCCATGAGGTTCTTATGGAATGGAAACGTTGTTTACTGCTCCAGTAAAAAGGATGAACCTTAGATACGACTTGGCAATGGGAGGTCATTCCAGATTGGTCATTCTATGAGCGTGTGGCTCAGAGGTAGAGCGGGTCATCTTCCATTCGAGAGGTTCGATCCCTGGCTCCTCCGGTCTGCATGTCTATGTGTCAAGGCACTGAACTCCGAATTGCTTTTCGTGCTGTGAATAGTTAGATTAGATTAGGTGGTATGAAGATGTCCACTGCCATCTGTGTGAACGGGTGAATGTGACAAGTTGTGTGAAATCGCCTTAGTCAGAAGACTAGAAAGGTGCTATATAAGTACAAGTCCATTTACCAGAGCTAACGCTAACGAAATTCAAAGTCAAAACACATTGCGGACAGTTGACAAACAGTTAATAGAATTTGACAGTAGGTTTAACAGCAAGACAAGCTAGCTATCCAGCTATGTAATTGTTCCCAAATCAAGATTTTCACAAACAAATGGTACGACATGTGTAACTGCCCGCAGCATGAAGTAGCGTTAGTAAGTTGAAAAGCAAATAGGATGTGAGATGAAGTAAATTCAGAGGGGCTGTGTTATGCCGAAAGTGCCACTCGCCAAAATATATTACATTTTTCTGCGCTCGAGAGATGTGTTCATGTGTTGTGCAGGAGTACATTCTTCATAACATGGTTCAACGTGTCATAGGAATCACACTCTATTACTGATTGGCCGCGGGTATTATCTGGCCGCACGTTGCCGTTAAAACATTTAGTTTGGCCACACTTGCATCTTGTGTGTCACAGTTTCCATCCTTATGTTGAGAGGAGGCGGTGAATGACTACACTCAGTGTTGTAAATGAGATGTTCGCTTGTTGTGTTGCTTACACATTTTAAATGGAGGTGCATTCCTTTAGAAAGGTGAACGGAGTTCAACTGGAACTACTTAGTAGGTCTCCATTAACACCTTTTAATGAACACCCTGCAGCCAATTGGAATGGAGTTTTCACCCAGGTCATGGTATAAATTGTAGTAAATAGGTGTTTGCTGAGTGTTAACCATAGAAACAATGCTGATTAAGCCTAGTTTTGTTCTGAACAGAGTGGAACAGCTATGAGAGAAACCCACTAAACACTTTTTGCCGCCATATTTAAGCCTACTGGAGATGAACTCCTCATATTCAAAAGACATATTTTGCAGGTGGTGCAGTAATTAATGTACATCTTTCTAAGTGATTCTGCATGATTATGTAATAGGTTTGGGACTAAGGCTACTGGCATTCATGTAAACGTCAGCAGCACAACACTTCACAAATGCTTTATGTACACATATACACACTCGAAATAGAGCTCCAATCAAACTTGTAGACTGCATGAAAAAATGGTATTCATATTTAGCATTTTTATACTGTATTATTCATGAATGAGACATATCTGCCGCAGCATTATTTACCTCATTCCACAGCACATTAAGTGGATTCTCACTTTTAAGGAGACTGTGATATCTGCGCTCATGAATAAGCTGTCACTGCCGCTCCACTCCAAATATGAAAAACCACAGTCTGTTTACAAGCAAAATTAAAAACTCTGAGATATGAACAACATTGCTCAAGTGGACGGAAATACAAATTCTCTGAATATCTCTCAGCTAAATACATTGAATAAGAAGTGGAGAAAAGAACAGAGGGTGAGAGCGAGAGCGCGGCAGACATGGTGGAAGAGAGAAAAGGAGGGGGGGGGGATGGCTTAATCAACAGGCAGACAAAACTGCCCACGCTGTGTGCAAGGCTTTCTCATCCAGCATACTTTAATGAACAAGTGACTCAAGGTGCTTTCAGCGGGTTCCTGAGACGAACACGCACACACAGAGACGCACACTCGAATAAAGATAAATGTTGCCCATTCAATTAGACAGACACCTCTAAATTGGCGCCTTTGGAGAGTAGGCAGGAGGGAGCGTCTGCGAGAGGAGAGAGGGAGGCGCTGACTGTTGATGCTAACAGCGTGGGGCTTGAGGGACGGAGCTCTGGGCTGTATGTGGCTGCAGGGGGATCAGACTGCACAGGTCCTGGGTCCAGACAGCTAAGATCTTAAGGGTAAAAATCCTATTTCTAGCAATCAAAAGGCCTCCAAACAGAGAGGAAAGCCCAAGTGCGAGGGCTGGTGATAAGACACCCCCTACTGTCAGTCTGCGCGCAGGTGCTTCAGCTGTGGCTTTGTTCACTGAGGGGAATGGAGATTAATGGTCAGGATGAAAATGGCCGACTGTGTGAATACCTTACACCCGTATCAGCATCATCAAAAATGATCAAACCTGCTGACTCAAGACATTCACACTGTGAAGCCTTTTTCAGCACATTCTCTAGTTTTGACATTTTGTACACACACACAGAGACACACACACACACACACACACTGACACATATATATATACACTCATAAATACTGGTGCAGCTGTGTGTGTGCAAGAGAATCCTTTCAAGAATCTCATACCTGCTAAAATTACTTTAAATCTGTCTTAAATGTAAAACTAACATTGAAATAAAATAAATTCCAAGGCCTACAAAATGTTAAAAAAAAAAATCATCAAAAGACAACAGGTCAAATATGAGGTGTGTGTGAAGTGTGCTTTTCTCTGTCCGATGGTGGCATGTATATAATATAATCGAATCTTCAGGTTCATTTTATAAACCTGAAAGTAAGGATATTGTCTACCAGCAGTATCCACGGACCTCTGTGACACTGAGACCACAGATTATAACATCCAAAACAAAAGTGAGCGCTGCACTGTAACCACTTAGTTTCATCCCGTGTCGGAGTGAAAGGCAGAGGTTGAGTGAGTCAACGTATACTCATGAACAGATTCGTATGAAATCGTACGAATAGTTCCGCACAAAACTTTATATTGTACAAAGTGTGAACGGAAGTGGGCTGCGATAGTTCCTTTTGGTGTTGGTTAGGCACCAAAATAACCATTTTGTGACCGGTTTTAGCCTAAATAGCACTTTGTTAGGATTCAAATTGGGTTGTGTTTTGGTTTAGTACGTCCACCACTAAGAATCGGGAATATTTGGAATACACATGCAATAAATACGTGAAAAATGCACAAATTGCGTGTCACTTCTCATTTTTATACGTACGGGAAATGTAAGAGAACAGTGAGTTTGATGACACAGTCTCCAGACTTGCTAGGTTCAACGAAATTAAGTGTAATGTGCATTGCAATTTGTGAAAATGATAATGCTGTCCTTCAGTCCAATCTGGCAACTAATTTCCAACACAGTAACATCCTTTTCAATGGTTATATATCATTAGGAAATCGGGGGATTAGCAGAAGAATTCACCCATCAGGGGCACAGTGGGAGAAAGGTTTAAAAATCATGTGAACCTGTGAAAATAGGGAGTGTTGGCAGGTATGGAATCTATGATCTTGTCTATGCGTGAACGAATGTAAATCTGACCACACCTTTCAGGAGAAAATTAGCAGCATGCTTGTTACTTTTTACCAATCTTCAACTAAAATGGAAAGAAAATGGAGTATGCCTGTCACTGCCAAGAAAATCTATTCTCCAGTGGCAATCATTCAAAGTCTGGGGCTATCAGTCACTGAGTCCTGACTTTGAACATTCTCTAATATGTGTTTGAAATGTTTACCCCTTGAGTCAGGGCTAAAAACACGTTTGTTTTTCTGTATTTTCAAACCGGTCACCACTGAAAAGAAGCCCTTATTAAAAGTTTAATCCACTTGTGTGGCCCCCTGGCTCTTTTTGTACATCCCTTTTTCCCCCCCATGTGAAAGCATGACTGAAACATTACAAAGCATGAATAGATATAAAGAGAGGGAGGCAGTGGAGCTGCATTTGCAAAGAAAGTTTAACACAGTCTATATTTATGGTTTGGCAGTTTTATAATCCTTAAAAAGAAGGGTAATCATTAACTACTGGAATTTGTCATACCAGTGACAGTATGGGACTTATAATGTCTTCATATGAGTGTTACTAATAAAGAAAAAGGCTGCCCGGAGATGAGTAGGAGGATAAGCGACTGAGTGGGTGTTTGAAGGCGTAGATATAATATGATCAGCGTAATGGAGGCATTCACGCATAAATAGAAGTCTTCAATTTCAGCCGTTTCAGCTCCGATGCTCTCACAGAGGCCATTGTTTGTCATCCATTATTGTGTTTTTCATCATTGAAGAAGTCCATCATTCTGGCCCGCTCTTCCAACTGAGCTCACTTTTCAAGACATGGCCTCAAACACAATACACACAAAAACACTCAAAGACAGACAGGCGCGCGCACACACACACACGCACACGCACACACACACACACACGCACACACACACATGCTGTTTTTGTTCCGGAGCATGGCTCCCTGGGGACTCCTCCTGGGCTGTTCTAAGAGATAGCGGGGACCCTCTCCACACACTCTCCCTCCCACTGTGTGACCTTTACAAAACACAAGTCAGAAAATAAGTGGTATTTTCCTCTAATCATCTGCACCTAAACACATGAGAAATGGTGGTGTACTTCAATTAAGGCGTCCTGGCCCTATGAGAAATGAATCACTTTTCTTCAGTAGCAGGCATTATTAAACCCAGAGGGATTATTGCATAGAGCAGCATTTTCTTAGTGTCATCTTATATGATTTACCATGTATTTGTCTACTCCTGGTGAAAATCTTTACACAACTGTTGATGCTTTCCCTTCCCTGGCAAACCTGTCTTTACTTGGATATTTTGGACATGTTATTGACATGTTTTTCTTTACGGTTCACTGTTGGATCGCCTCTAGTTACAGAGAGCAAATGCAACTATGTGCCCTTGAAAAGAAATCCCCATATATTAGTAGTTGTCATTCAGAAGAGGAGTGAATGCTTCACCTAGACACAGGCGTAATGAAAGGATTGAAATGTTTCTTGTTCTGAGTATTGACGCTTTTGAAAGATTCCAGCCCAGATGAAATGAGAAGTGTATTGACTAGAAAGAGACAGACAAGCAGAGACGCATCTAAAGACAGGCATAAAGCTCCAATATGCACCCACACAAAAACATATGGATTACAGGGGTAAGGTTTATCAATATTGCAAGAAAGAGGATACAGGCAACTGTCCAACTGAGATTATTTGGAGTAAAAACTTTCCTAGAAAGCAGCATCAGTAATAACATAGGAGGCAGCAGCAACAACAAACACTGACCTTAGTGTAGACTGTATATACAACTGTGAACTGTGTTTGTGGACTACCATTGCTATCTTGGTTTTTTGGAGCCGGAAGTGACCATATTTGGATGAGAGTGTCACGTGGGGTGACGGAGAAGACACGGAGGATGGGACCCAAATGCAGACACGGAACTCAGGAGACAGTATTAACAAATTTAATAAACCTAGTTACAAAAAGGTGGACTAAAAACAAAGGAAAAAACAAGAAGAGAACTGATACAAACTGACACGAGGCATGAACACAAGAGGACAGGTACGCAGGGAGACATCTGGGTGTATAGAGTATGATCCGACCCCGAATGAGACTGAGGACTGGCTTAATACTACTGAGAGGCAGGTGATTAGAGCCAACTGGAAACACTTGCCGGGAAAACGAGATCACAACAGGGAACACAAAAGGGGAGCACATACAGGAAAACATAGACAGAGGGAGACAAAAACAGAGACTAAAAAGGAGAGGGGGGCTGCCCTGACGCAATCACGACAGAGAGGGTGAAAGTTATCCAAATGCTTAGAAGCTAGCTTGGTTAGAAAGGCGCAAAAATGACCAGCCGACGATTTAGAGTGTCTTTAAGGGCGCACTCACACTGTCCTTCCGCGCCCCGGACTTTAGGGTACTTGTCCCCCCCTCCTTCTCCCCCCGCACCCCAGGCCTGTTTGTACTCACACTGCCTGGGCTTCGCGCAAATGCTTCTTGCTGTCCATACGTCATCACGCCGTAACATGTCAAACGCATTGATTGACGTCATCGCGATGCGTCGCTTTGTTTACAAATCTTTCCATAGACCTCAGAGTTTTTGAGCGTCTTGTCGACTGTTTTTGAATATTTTAATCGACCAAATCTGCAGTAAACACTCCACCTCCGCATCACACCAATGTGAACCTTTTGCCGCCATTGTTGTTGTTGTTAAAATGTCCGCGCATGGTCCGTCCTTCTACATAAATTACGTCAAAACCGTCGTAGGCCTCGTGCTCGTACAGGTGCGCATGCTCGTGCTCGTACATGTGCAAACGCGCTCTAAAAAAGCCCACCTCTCTCAGACGGGCCGTGGACGGCCAGCTGACAGGAGCTTTGCAGCTTGACCCGAAAAAAACGGTTTTGGCCCGGTGCGGAAGGACAGTGTGAGTGCGCCCAAAGTTAAACCAACCACTGAACGGGACATTGTTACGCGACCAAAATACTAAAATCAAATTTAACACACTGCGAAAGGGTCAAGTTTTAAGACGAAAACCTGGACAACACCCAAACAATGTGGTAGCAACTTAATCACAAGATAGCTACGCCCTAAATCATACAGTACCCTACTTTATCGTCCATTTTACTCAAAATGGGACAATAATCTCAAGCGTCATGCTGTGATGAAGAAGACTTGAAAGTAGCCTTTGAGGCCACAAACTCATTAGGAACATGTTTACTGAGGTAGTTATCTCATACACAGCAGGACAAAGTTTGGGAGGCAGGCTAGTTCAGAGGCTTAATTGTCATCAGACCAATAGCCAATGGGTTTGGATATAAGTTATTCTTCTACATCACTATACCAAATGGAGGTCAGCAAAAAATATATTTTTCTGCCATATGGGAGCAACAAAAAAAGTGTACATGTTAGCACACGGTTGCATATTTATACATCCAGTGGACAAAGGGCAACATAAGCTTGCAGATGCACACAGCAGCTCAATGGTTAGTTTATGAACTATTTATATGGTTTGGTGAACTCCTCCCTCAGCGATTCCTTTTCACTGCTATTAGATTGCAAGACTTTGTGATGGCCCTTCTTCAGCTATATGTGTATGTGTTTTTCGCTGGGCCTGTGTTTTATACTGTGACCTGTGAGTCAGATGCTTTCTTTCCACACAGTGAAGAGAGAGGTGAATACGGTCAGTTCTTTCTTCTTTCTCCAGGTCCATTTTTTTAAGTGAAACAGACCTCGGTGACCTGAGGGGTCTTCTCCACCTGAGACCAGTCTTAACCTCTTAGAAGTGAACTGTGGGCGCGCAACTTAAGTTACCTTTACTTTCACCTGCATTTGATATGGACTACAGAAACGGAAAATAGCCATGAAAAGACAAAAAGGCTAGGGGGTAAAAGTTTATTGCACAAGATAAAACATGCGTATAGCAGCATGATTCATCCTCGCCATGCACAACTTTATACTTTGTACAAAGTGCACATGGGAGTTCTGCTTTTTTCTTACACTGGCCTGTTGTTCAGTGTTGTGTACCGTACAGTAAATCAGCCTTACGTCATAGAACATGTTTGGCTGCCATCCCTCTTTTTACTTTACAGATGAGATGGGTGGAGTGTGGTGGCTTATTCCTGTCTGTCCTGCTTTCAGGGCATGTCCCCTGTTACTGAAATAGAACAACAGTTATATATTGCACGCCGGACTGAAAGCAGAACCCTGTACATGTTTTCCTGACGTTCCATTAATCACAGAAGATGTAATGAATTCATTGGCTTTTTAGAATTGGCTGAAAATCTCATCCCAAGTTGAATATGTAACCTCTTTCATTGATTGGAATATAAGTACAGGTCCCCTACAGGTCACCGTTTCACAGCGTTAAATAGAACATCATAAAAATCATATGAACCCCTTGATGGGAATACGTTCCATAACGTGTCTTCGTCTCTGGACAGCATGAAACATGGCCAATGCTCGCTGACATGAAAGACAAATGACAATGTGCCCAATTGAAACCAATTCTTGAAGAACTCGCTCCACTTTTCTCCCGTTGATGGGTAAGATGGTCAAGGTGACTCGTTTTGTTTCCAGTTCGCAACCTCACCTCATCTTCTTACTTAACATCCATGCGTAAAGTGCCTACTTCTGACAAAACTATGCTTTGCGTAGCCTAGTTTATTTGTTTCAAAACAGTTTTGCATTTTGCATTTTGCGAGTTTGCTCTAAATTAGCTTGACAACTGAATGGAAACATGACTACTCACCGTGCATGTTTGATGCTGAGTAGTGTACAGTAGCTTTTTCCCTGAAAACAGCTGAGGGCTGTAGCTAGTAACAGCACTATGAGAGTGGTGAGAGAGAACCAAAACAGTGGGTTGGGGCTGTACAGCCAAACAATGAGCTGAAACCTGCTATAAAGATCTGCAGATTGTGGTAATAATTCTCTATAGGTTCATCAATACAAGTGACCTCACATTAACATTTGATACAAATGATCGATTATGGTTTCTACTTAAACCAGATATAA
Source organism: Echiichthys vipera (assembly GCF_963691815.1). Lineage (NCBI taxonomy): Eukaryota > Metazoa > Chordata > Actinopteri > Perciformes > Trachinidae > Echiichthys > Echiichthys vipera. The sequence goes on from NC_139845.1 coordinate 6,338,519, forward strand.
ATTATTCTGTATTTTCAAATTATGTGTGCTGCTTTATTCTATTGCTGGTGTTTAAATGCACCATATGACTTAAGTCAGAGGCATATTATGCCTAAAAAATATCATTATATGAAACCAAAAAAGGATCACATCATATTTACTCCAAGCATTGCGTGATGAGTCAGCGAGATGTGTGAAAGTCTTGCCTTTGGAAACAACATTGTTTGATTTGTTACCTCCAGGGGCAAAGAGTTATTAAAAAGCATATATTATTCATGTGCAGCAAAATGATATTAAAAGCATACACGTGTGTTATGATAATATTTGAGTTCATCATTAGCACATCACAGAGGGGGCGGTTGCTTGATTACATGATCCCCATATGTATTTAGACACGTTCTCTGATTAGGTACGGAGTTTTGCAGAGGATAGGTTAATGGTTTAAATTAAGGAAACCAAAATCCATTCCTCAGAGTGGCAATAGCGGTAATCTCTTTTGCTCAGTCAGTACAGCTAATAATGCGAGTGATTCCACTTCTTGGGTCTTCTAAGTGATTTATTAAACTGCTCTCTTCTTTATTTCTGCAGTCACATCCATTGCCTCTTGCTTTTGTTAGCAAAGGATCTGATAGTATAGATAGATTCTCCTTCATGTACCCGGCAGGGATTACATCAGTCCTAATGAGAGAGTGAGATTGGAAGCATTTTGTATCTGGTGTTTGTCTGTGCTCTGGAGTGCTGGAGCATCTTGTGTGTATATGCTGCAGCACACAAGGAGTCACTGAAGGTCCATCGATTTGTAGGCAGTATTGGTTTTCCTCCTCCTTCCCCTTAACTGGGAACCCACAGCTGTGTGTGGATCAATGGGGCAAATGGAGGGTTTGATAGGACTAATTCTCACTAGCTCATGAGCCACACACTGATCACTGGATGTTTCTGATGTTCCAGTTGAAGAAACCCTCAAGGTGTGAGGTTTGCAAACATTCAGTTCTTGTTTTTTCCGTCGTTGCTCAGTGTGGACCTCTACTAGATTTCTACATTAGACTTTCCTATTGCCACATTTACACTGCACGATACAGCACGTCTCTAAGTTAGAGAAAGTTGAGGAAAGTTTTTTTTTTTGCTTCCACCTTGGTAGAGATTTCAAGTCAGCGAAGTCGATACTGTAAGGTGGAGTTAGAAGACTTCAGACCACTGATTCATCGGAGAGGTTGGAGAGAATCCACACCAGAACGACCCGGGAGATCCTGCACAAACCCAACATTTTTAAATAGCCACATCACAATACAGCACTGATCTAAGTTAGCAAAAGTTGAGGATGGTACTCTTTTTGCTTCCACCTTGGTAGAGATTTCAAGTCAGCTAAGTCGATACAAGTCAGTGCAGACAGATGTCCGTCCTCCACAGAGCTGGGTCTGTCTGACGTTCCTGTCTGTTATAGTGAAGGTTTTCGTTGCCACCGTACTCTACGGGGGAATTGCTGGGTCTCTGTAAATCATGAATAAGTCATAGAGTGTGGTCTTTACCTAGTTTGTAAGGTGTCCTGAGATAACAATTGTTATGATTTGGCATTGAATTGAAAATTCAATTGAATTTAAATTAATTGATACTGTAAGGTGGAGTTAGAAGACTTCAGACCACTGATTCATCGGAGAGGTTGGAGAGAATCCACACCAGAATGACACGGGAGATCCTGCACAAACCCAACATTTTTAAATGGCCACATCACGATACAGCACGGCTCTAAGTTAGCAAAAGTTGAGGATAGTACTCTTGAAAAATCTCTACCAAGGTGGTAGCAAAAAGTCAGCTAAGCACGATACTGTAAGGTGGAGTTAGAAGACTTCAGACCACTGATTCATCAGAGAGGTTGGAGAGAATCCACACCAGAACGACACGGGAGATCCTGCACAAACCCCACATTTTTAAATGGCCACATCATCATTAATAGTGAACACAATTCGTTTTATCCAATCATTTCAGATTTTTAAAAAATGGCTGGCCCCCAAAGATAATAAAAGGATCTAATCATGTTGATTAGGATGTCACAGCAGTTTCCCTCCTACGCTGAGGGGTACTTATCTGCCTTGGGAAAAAAAGTAGAAGAAAGTATCCGGTGTGAGTGAGTCAAGTCGAGCGTAACCATACTGTACAGCAGATATAAGCCATGGGTTCCTGACCATAGTTGCAAGCAGTCGCTAAATGTGCTCATATTTGGCTCCCCAAAATAAAATATGTAAACAAGACTTTTATTTTGTGCCCTGAACTGGGGACCTTATTTTTTTCTCTTCTCAAATAGTGTGTTATTTATTAAATTCAAGCAATTTTTTGTGATAGTTTGATGACAAAATTGAGAATGTGGTGATTCTGCAACTATTTTGACAGTCTATTAATCTGCCCAGTTATCATTGAGCAAAAATACCAAACATTTCTTAGACTAAATGATGAATCAAGAAAATAACTGGCAGATTGATCAATAATGTAACCCCGAACCCTAACCACATGTTTCTCACACATCAACGGCAGCAAAATAAAATCTATCTTGGTGGCTTGTAAATATATATTTTATAGTTTTTACTATTCCAAGAGTAGTTTTCAGATGTGTGACTTTGAAGTAATTTCTTGTAGTAAACCCAGGACGCCCCCTTTAGACTCTTTAGAAAAATATATTTTGAAACTTAAACCTTTACTACAGCCTCTGAGGCATCAAATGCCTTTTTATTTGAAGAGTTTCACTTCACTAGACCTTCAGGTATGGCAATATACTGCATCACATATCTATCTTAAAATCTGGGGACAAGATGAGGGATGAGGTTTTATTCCTTTCGACAGGCTACTTGTGTATCAACTTTAGCTGAACGCTGAAATACGTCTAAGAACTTTGCAAAATTCATCAGTATTTCCCCGAAAAGACACAGGGCAAGATTTCCCGCAGGGCAAAACGCCACCTCTGTGTTGGCGACGATGAAGGATGATGTGACCCATGGTGAATTGAGCTGAGATAAAACCTCATTGCTTTAGTCAAATTATGGGGGTTCGAGTCATGAAAATAAGTGAGCTCTGGTCAGGTTTTCAAGGGCTAAGACTTGGTAAGGAAAATTGTGTCTTTTTGAAGTGTTGAGCTGCGTGTATTGAAGAAAAGGAGGAGGAGAGCATTTATTGGAAAGCACAAGTAGATGTACTTTAAGCTGGCAATCCCCCGCGCTTCTTATCAAAGCATTACACAGGCAGCACACGTCTGCTGAATGACAGTCAAATGCCTCGATCCACCCTGTCATCCATTATAGGTGCTGTCAAGCTCTGGAAATAGGAGCTACATGGCCGGGGAGAGACTTCCATTTAATTTATTAACTTCAAGAAGAGAAGAAACCTGACGTCTCAGAGGATTCTCCGGCTTCAGAGGAAATGGTTAATTCACTTTAATTCTAGGACTTTTTTTTTTTTTTTCAAGCTACTGTATGGAGTGCTCATTCAAAGTCATCAACCCCGTCCTCTTCTATGCCTGCACTGCACCAGGAGCCCATTACTGTGTGTGACTAACTGAGGAAAAGGTTTTCTTATCTTTTGAAAGGCCAGAATGCCTTTTTCATGGAAAATGATCTTTATCGGGACGCTTTCATCAGGTTTTCTCTCTGTAACTCTTAGAACTCATTGTACGCCCTTCTTACAGCTGGGATTCAATGATTTCCGTCTCCCCTCTTCGGGTTATGGAGATGAATAGTTTGGAATATCTTAAAAAGAGTCAACATAAAAAGAAGAAAAACATCAGATGGAGTCTGAAATAGTTAATCAAAACAGGGTTTGCCTACTACCTCCCACAGTCAGTAAAATATAAAATCAATTGTGGAAAGGAATCAGACGACTTCTCCTGCCAGGCAGACTACAGGCACCACCATAAGCCTCATTATGAGTTTCTAAGAAGTGCTGGGGGACATTAAATCCTAGGTAGAATGCACTACAATAACATCCGATAATTAAATACATGGTTTGAATACCTGATGTAAATTTCAGATGCTCCCACTGTCCTTTAAACAGACTTGTGTGAGGTCTTAAGTAAGTGAAATGAAAAGTTGGGAATAAAAAGTTCTGTACACAATGCGACGGGAAGGGCTCAGCTCATGATTCATTAAAACTGACAAATGGATATTATTTCCCTACCAGGATCAACCTGTCTGCAGGAATTTGAACACAGGGGAGCTTTTTTTTTTTTGGTAATTGCTTCAGTCTCATGCTGTCTCTCCTCTCACGGAGCTGCTGGAGGATTTCTCTCTCACAGGAAAGTAGAAGACAGTGGGTTTTCTGCAATAATTTCATCACAGTGTATCAGGCTGGCTACGGTGACAGTAACAGCTTTCTGCTGATCCAGAACCAGCTGGGGGATCAAATAATAAAGGAACTTATGATTCTGATTTTTTAAAACCTTAAACCAGCTCAAAAATGTCAGCAGCTCTCTGCAAACAAAGAGACAGATGACTAATGACATTTTTTTCTATGACACTTTATTGTACAGTGGCAATTTAATCCCACTCGTCTTGCTCTTTTCTTACTTTTGTGCAGCAGGTGTAATCTTTTCTCGAGCAACTATTGCATAATTTGCTGTTTGGTCTCCAAATACAAGGTTCTCAAACTACAAGCCTCTGCACCTCAGACTGATGCTGGAATAGTCACCATTTCCTCCCATTTGTGCTTTCAACTGCAGTTGTATAGCATCGTGTCCTTGATCACGATCCAACGCAGTGCGGTATTATTTTATATATGCAAGAAAGGATGTCATATAACTTGATTTTGATTCTGAACTGGTCCTCATGTTAAGAGTTTTTCTAACGATCGGTCACACCTGGTCAGTACCCGCTACCGTTAAATATGCCCTGTGGAGATGTCTTGTAAACAGACAACGTTTCTGTTTACATGACGGAGGAGATTAAACCGCCCGGAACTTGCTCACATCTGTCACATTTTTGTTCATCGCTTTATCGCTTCATCCCGGCTCAGCCTACACTGCTGTTGTGCTAAAAGGAAAGTTATGCTAGTGCTAACCAGCGGTCTTAATGCTTTTAAAAGAACAGAAGTGAGTTCTCAGATGAAGTGTGTGGCTCTTAAAAGAGCCGTTGCGTTGCAGTGAGATCAGGCCGTCAGTGATTTAACCTCCGTAGCTGTACAGGTGCTGCCCGATTTCCTGTAGATCAGACCGCGATACGCTTCACTCTGCAGTTACAGCTTTCACCTTCTTCTGGATCTCTGGCAGACTAGATGCCTGAAGGCACGTCGCTGCCATCCACAGTTCATAGTTATATCTATTATATTCTAACCACAGTCTGATTTCCTTCAAGGACTGCATCAATGGCGGCTTTGGCGAGCCCTGTCAACGCTGATTGTAGCTCGAAATTTTACAACTTTAAGCGACACACGCGCAATGAGGCGATGGATGCTTCAGCGATCTTATCACTCGGACCGCGTCGCCCGAAGTGGCATCACGTGTCATTGCGTCATTTACATTGATTTTGAATACTTGATGCTTTCATCGCCTTCATAGCTTTTGGTGTGAATGCATGGTTAAGGATAAACACTAAGCTTTTTAAAAACGAAAAAAAAAAAAAACTGCATGTTTACTTGCTAGCACTATTCTTCCTTATTACCTTTTTCGCACATTGCTGCATTACTGGGGTCATTACTGCCATCTGGTTGTAAAACACAGGAAATTACAATGCATCACCCATGTGTATGTAGACATGAATCCTTGTGTGTGTGTGTGTGTGTGTGTGTGTGTGTGTGTGTGTGTGTGTGTGCTAAATAGGGACTGATTCCTAATACAAACCAAACGGGGACCCACTCATAAAACAAAATTAAACTGGGGTGAAAAAAAAACTCATAAAATCATTGCTCAAGGGCACTAATAGAGGTCAAAAACTCCACAGGCTACCTTTCATAAGGTCAGTATACAGACTAATAATGGCAGTCAACCCTACTAAACGTGAAATAAAGAGCCTGCCACATTGCCGCCTCAATCTTATATTGTCACCAAGGGTTGACTCAGCCTCCCTCACAGAATATTTGTGAGTTTTGACAAATCAAATCAAACGTGTGTGTTGACTTTATCTACTTTTGACAAGGTTTCCCTGAGATTGACAGCAAATATAGCCGTGACTGACAGTGTAGTGGCAGTGCAGACAATCAAAATGTTGATATTGGAATCCAGCACAGTGGAAATGACACCAGATGAGAGATGGAAATTCCCCAGGCTATTCCCCTATATCTCATGAGACTTGGGACAACTATTACTTTTCCCATCTTCCTGCTGTTCTACGAAACAGCTGCATGTGGCATGTCCAGGTACATTTTTAAGGGGTTCTCAAAACTCACTGTTTTAAAATGTAGAAGATAGTTAATCAACATGTTATACGTAGTATCCAGGGACACTTGACATTTTAAAATAACTCCCGGATTTGCACTGAACAGCACTCCACTTAACGATGTAAAGAAAGTATGTTTTTACTTTAACAATTGTTTTTGTCTCTCTTTAGAATGAATGGACAGAAGCAGTGGACACGGGTGGCCGTGATGGCACTTCTGGTGCTAACAGTGATGGCAGCCGAAGGAGGCAAAGCAGAGAAACAAGGTGAATTTTGCCAAAGCTGAAGACAGATTCTCCATCTTTTGAAGAATCATTAGACTGAATCTATCTCTGCAGGTTCAGAATCTCTTCTAAACACCATGGAACAGTAGCACCACGGTGTTCACTATTGAATCCAATCTCAAACTTGTTTGACGATCAAGAAGCAATGTCTGTCATTAAATCTCATCATTGTAAAATGACTTTTCCCCAAATAGAGTGACATAAAGTGCTCTCACCCCCCAAAATGTTCCTCTTAACAACTCAGTTAGTTGGACACAACTCTTTGAAAATGCGAAAATTAATAAAAAGCCTTTGGGGGTTTAAGTAATTGGCCTCCTTTGCGAATTAACCACAAACAAGTAGCAATATCTCGCAATAGAGGCAAACTAAGTCACATAATTCCCACTTGGGTAAAAACAACATTTAGCTCATTTGAATTCAAGGAAAAACAAAATCTGCAATGAAAATTAAAGCGAGTTCTAAACTTATTACATCTGCCTTGACACAATATTTAAAAAAGAGTCCAAGAGGAGGTAAATAGTTTAATAGACACTGCAAGGAGGAAGTTTGACTATAAACATCAGTGTGCACGAACAACATTAGAACAAATGTGCTTATCTGTTAAAGGTGTAAAACTGTGGAATTCCCAGGAGGATGAATTAAAAAGTTGTATTTAACTAAACATATTAAATCATATAAACTTGAGAACTAGCTTGTACACGTATCGTATAAACTGTTCTATAGGTTTAGTATTTAATTTGGTGATTACTGTGCGAGGGTGGGGGAAATTAGGGGAGGTACTCACGTGTTTGTGTAATGTTGAAAAGGGGCAGACAAATATAACAATTGTATTCTTCTTATCTGCTCCTTTCCATTCATGTAAATGTTTAAATGTATGTAAATGTAATCGTGAATTGAATTCATCATTGTGTGTACAATGTAATGAACAGGCATTTTCATGAAAGGAACAAATAAATAAATACTAAGTAGAAGCTTCCATTAAGCTTCCAACATAAACTAAGATATTAACATTTAAATGTGAGACTTTTGTGCCTTTTTGGACTCATGACATACAATTCTAATTCAGATATGACATAGGCATGACTGTTATGAGACTGGACCTACAACTTATCTGTTTTGACACAGGCAAATGTTTTGACCTGCTAAAACACAGGAAAACCTGTAATGTCAGGCCGGATGAGAACACACCTTTAATATATATAAGACCTATATTCCTAGAGGAAAAGTTCTAGCTCCCAGCAATGTAAAAACAAACTTTTAGATAATCGAGGTGATAAAGTTAGGAGAATATAAAACTGGTCTATGTTTGGCCCTGCAGGAAAGAAGGAGCGCAAGTCAGACTGTGGGGAGTGGCAGTGGAGCGTGTGTGTAGCCAACGAAGGTGACTGTGGACTCGGCACCAGGGAGGGCACACGCACCGGTACCGACTGCAAGCAGACCATCAAGACCCAACGCTGCAAGATCCCCTGCAACTGGAAGAAGAAGTTTGGAGGTGAGAGAGCAACAAGATATTTAACTAATCTAAATGGTCTACCTTTATCTAAATACTCCATGAACACTAACATATGCAGAGAATTTCCTTCCTTCCGCTGCACGGCTCCCATCCATCACTACACACCTCGCCATAATATATGCTGGCCTGTCACTCATGCAAACAATGGTGCCGTTTTCACAATAGGAATGAGTAAGCTAGCTAATTAGAGCGACAACAGAAATGTCTGCTGAGGAAGTGATACATCGTCATGGAAAATGCAGGAATAATCATCCTACTTTGTCATTTTCTTTTTGAGCTTGAGACTGCCCGGCCTTCACAGCTGAAATGTCTTGCAGTGACAAGCCGGAGGGACTTTTGTTCCCCCAGTAAGGCCTGTCAGGCAGGAGCCTGCTGCTCTGCAATGAGCCTGTCACAAGTGATGAACACACTGCAGGAAATAATGGCCCCGCTAACTGGCTATATAGATTATAGCAGCAAAAGTTTTGGGGTAGTGGCAATAACTTACATGCCTCTGGCCTTTACATTGTGGAAAGTCACTTGAGAAAGGAAAAGAGACCCCTCTTGTGTTGTAGAGGCTGAAAGCAAACCAGTGTCTTTTTAATCATAAATACTGTAACATTTGTGCCTACATCCCACAAGATGCTTCAGAATTTGGTGTTAATCCTGGTAGCCAAACCTAGATTAAGATATGGTGCTTCTCAGTGCAAATGTTGATGTAAAGAGTATTTTAGTAGTAGTAAGTACTGTGGTAGAAGAAGTACTTTTACCAATGTTAAAGTAGCAATACCACAGTGCAACATTATGTGGAATTTGTTATCATTAAACAACCCTGTAAAAAAGGTAAACTTGAAATAATAGAGGTATTTCTCTGACAGTCGTTCCGGACATCATCCATTGTTTTTTGGAACTCACAGGAGTATGATACAACAATGCAGGGACCGTAGAAATGTGCTTAAAATAGGGGGGTGTGCACAACACTATAGAGCCAGAGTTGCCAGCAGCATGACCCAAAAAAGAGGGGCAGGTGATGTGGGAGACCAACAATACAGCTAATGGGTTTCTATACAAAAGACCATAGAAATGCTTGTTCAATGCATGCACGAATGCATGGCCACGAAGCCCAGAACAAATGAGTAGCGATATTGAATAGTGATTAAAAAGGGGTCTGCAAGGACATGATTCTTTTCATGTCGTTGAAGCCTGGGTCTGTTTCAGTGTTGTGGAGAAAGTTATTCTGTCCATCCTAAAAAATATTGTCGGTTCAAAGGTTGTGAAAAGAATTGGAGACCAGTGACAAGCGTAAAATAGCCATATTTATTTACAAAATGAATATTAAAGAACAGAAGGAATGTGGAAGTCATTAATAAGTCATGCGTGTGTGTATGGAAACTGTAGCTGCACCTGCAAGGGATGAGAGAGGCCTGTGCAAAAGGTGGTGAGCTTGTAAAACCAACACCGGGCTCAGGTGTGGTTTATAAAGCAAATAATGACCCTCTACACTGACCTGACACACACACACACACACACACACACACACACACACACACACACACACACACACACACACACACACACACACACACACACACACACACATACACACACACACACACACACACACACACACACACACACACCACTTTAATTCTTTCTAGCGATGACCTTAAAATTAGAGTACTGCACTGGAAATTTTTCAAAGGCAGGGCCAGATTCTAAATGATCTGATTTGTTCTTCTAATCATCCTGCAATCTATAGAGGACAACGTTTGGATGTCGGGTAGCTGATGAGTGGGTGTGTTCACACGCTGCCTGTCAAATTCCCAGGAGCCGGCAAGGAAGCGCTCTCTCTCTCTCAGAGACAAATTATGGAGGCGTAAGGTTTTAAAGTTGGATGTTCAGGAAGTCCCTGTAGGATTCTTGCAACAATGGCCCTGTCGCTCCCTCTATCCACTCGTCCCTTCTCTCCTCGCCCCTTCTCTCCCCACCTCTGATGAGCACCCGGGGATCTCAGAGGCAGTGTCAAGGGGTCTGACGCTTTCATGTGAGAGGTAGCTGACGAATGAGTGTCACAGCCTCGAGGGAGCCCGGCTAAAGTGGCAACGAAATAATGGAGGGAGATACGACAGACATGGGCATACAGTACTCAAAACACACACACACACACACACACACACACACACACACACACACACACACACACACACACACACACACACACACACACACACACACACACACACACACACACACACACACACACACACACACACTTTAAACACATTTCTATAACAGCAATAAAAAGGAAGCAATCTGGGGTTGAGTTTAAGATGGGTTAGAATTAATATCAAATAAAAGCACATACAGTACGTGGAATTTATCTGAGGTCCTGCTGACAGCACTGCCGTCCATAATCCCCTCGAAGAACAGGTTCCAGGTCGTTTTTGATTACATTCATCTGTTAGCAGATTTCATTATATAGGAAACATAGCATGGGAACTGTGAAGCACCATCTGTTCCTGTTAGGAAGAAGCTATAAGCATCTTTTATTTGGATTTTAATAAGAGCATCTCCTGGCGTGGGTTTGTGCATCTTGGACAGTCTCTATTGATAGGAAGGAGATAATAGCCAAGGAAATTAAAAGCATTCATCAAACAACCATTCACAGTGTATGACTCACAACCCCTCAGGCTCAAGGGGGTCGATTAATAGACTGATTGCAATTTTTAAGACAAATATCAATGCTACATTGTGTCCTTTTACCACGTTATCTGCTTGATCTCTCCCATACTATACCTCCTCAGAGCAACTTCACCGAACAAAAGCATCTAATGAAGTATCTGATTCATTTGTGTGCTCTAGGGGAATGCAAGTATGACTTCCAGGCTTGGGGAGAGTGCGATCTGGCGACGGGCAAGAAGAACAGGACAGGTGTGCTGAAGCGAGCGCTCATGGATGCGACCTGTGCCGCCACTGTCACAGCCACCAAGCCATGTGGGAAAATCCCCAAGACTAAGCTGCAAGGTAAGCTGAGAGGGATAAATCATCACTAGATAAGATGTAACTCTCGCAGGACATGCTGCCAGCAACAGCGGGAGTGCATTGAAGTCCTGTTGATGAATCACCGTGTCCTCAGAAATATGGCACGGGAAGTTCTCTGCACTCTAACAAAAGATCTGATATTTTACTCTTCAGTGTATAAGAAACTTCTAGAATTTAGGATGGCACCTCCACCAAGCAGTTTTGATATTTCGATTCTGTTTGCTTGTCCTTTCAGCGATATTACGGAGAAACCAATGGCCTCATTTCCATGAAATTCGATGGAAGGGTGTAGCATGGGTCGAGTAAGAACCCAGTATATTTTGGAGTGAATCTGAATAACAGGGTGGATACACAAATTATTTTTCACTTTTGCTTATACTGCAAGATAGAGCATGGCCTTGGCAGGGCTGCGCTCTCTGAGTCCCCCTCTAGGTTAAAGAGTTCCATCTGACTTCTTCATTTGTGACTTCACCTTTTGACTTACACCTGACATTGATTGGATTGCAATGATATAGGGCTTGACCACATGAGAGTACAGATGTAAATTAACTCTAAACACATCAAGGACCCAGGCATTTATGTATTGTGACCACATTGAACACAAATGTGTTTTCAGTCCACATAGAACTGCTATCAGAAACGACCTCTAGCAGGTCTGAACGCTGGGCAGGGCAGAACTTTCAGTACAGACACAAGGAACATCTCCAAGCAGCAACAAGCGAAAAGTCCCATTAGAGAGAGAGAAAAAAGAGTTGCAGGTGCTGGTGATGGTACACCTCCCAAAGCCACATTTAAACCTCAACAGCATTTCTATTCGTCCTGCAGTGCCCTATGGCCGAAGTGCTGCCGCAGTAGACGGCTGCCTCAGCTGAGAAAGAACCAACAGGTGCAGCATGAGGAAAAGAAAAAAGCAAAAAGATGTTTAAGAGTGTCTGGTTGTTTGGGCTGGACAAAGTGATATAAGCTTAATGGACACAAGATAATTTAAACACCACGTGTCAATGGTGTCTCGCTTAAACACGTTGGCCTAGTTTGATTTAGTGAAGACATCAAAGTAACACACTGAAAGATCTTCATCAATACAACTTAGAAACAACTGAGAAATTATCCCAAAACAAAGTCTTTTACAATAAGCCTGTGAATGTTCTCATTCGTCCAGGTCATCGTTATCCTCAAAGCAATTTCAGTCAAAAGCAACTGGACTGGTTATTTGTCTAGGAAGACGTTTCACCTCTCATCCAAGAGGCTTCATCAGTTCATGTACGCACCTGACCAGGCTGGGACTGGACCAGGACCAGGCTGGGACCAGGACCAGGCTGGGACTGGTCCAACTAACTGGTGTGAGATCCAGGTATTTAACCTCTCACAAGGCCGATGTTTTCACTGAAACCTTTTGTGCTCCAAGTGCCAACTCCCGTCGTTAGAGTGGCAGTCGTTGGTGGGAAGTTGGTTTGGACTTTCTTAGTGCTCTATTGAGTCTTAACGACAGCCGTTGGGTTCACAGGAGGCCATTTGTGAACAGTTGTGCTTTGAGGTTAGATTGTTTAATCTCCTGGGAAGGGAACAATACAATACTTGTTCGTGGTCTGTGTACTGTAAGCTTCGGAGATTTTTTGAAACACACCTTCCTTAAACCCTAGGTGCAACACAAACACCTTTTTGGACTAGTTTAAAAACTGGAACTGATATTTATTTGTTATCTAGATGAATCGTGTCATTGCTGTAGGTTGGTTTGGATCAGAAATAAAAGACCCACGTAGAAACAAACTTATGGTTCACGAGGAGAATCACTCCAGTACTTTCTTGCACTGTCAAACAGTTACAGGGAATGTTAGATTAATAGGTTTGTTTGTTTAATTAATTATAGCTGGAGGGATGTTTACCACTTCGGTGTCTCTGTTTATTCAGCTGAACTGCTGAATTTCCCCGAGACCTGCTTGTTAATTTTGTACCGTTTTGGAATAAAATAATCTGAATGTCATTTGAATTATGATACATTTGCATTAGTGTGTGCATCAAGGTGTATTTGAGAGTGGATTTTATCTACCTTCTTTATAATTACAGTGTGAATTCAATAGATATTTAGCATGTCTCTTGGCACATTGCGGGTTGATTGCATCTTTGTTAAATCCCACAGCAATTTTTTTTTTACCAGCTGTGATTCACATCATCCTGATGGAAATCCACCTACTTAAGTGCTAAGTTGAGGCAGTGAATGACAGTGTTAACTCACTATTCATCTATAATTACATGCTTTTAGTGGTCTTTAATCGTGTCAGAGAAAGTGAAGGCAGGGAGCTCCTACTAAGCACATTCTATGAGAAACGGACAGTTATGGGGAAACTTGAGCTCACTCAAGAGTTAAGCTAAAGGGACAATGTTAAATAAGCACATGGATGCATGTAGAATAATATTACCATCTGGTTGGGGTAAAACTGCCGATAAGAATGCGCATGATTCATTCCAAGTGAGTAGATGCCCTTTGCTAATTCTGTAAACAAGGATGTAACTGACCCACTGTGACTGTCCCATTGTCCAAACAGGATTATAATGAGTGCAGAATTGCTGCCAATGGTCATAAACTGTGCCCTTATCACGCTCAGCAGATGACTTGTGTGCACACAAAAGGTTTGCACATGGAGTTTACTTAACTTTACTGTCACATCATCCAACACCCATTCAGGTGAAGCCCCAAATGACAATAAAGCAAATGTAACATGTCGGTCGGCTCGACAGTTTGTCGTAAGATGATATGGCAAACTGTATTTGACTTTCAAAGGAGGGATCTGTTAAATCTTTCATTTGCCAGCACATCATTAATGCATTGTGACAGGAAGTTTCTCAAGGAGCTGTACTGTACCTGCCAGCTGTGACTCAAATAATACAGGATGCTGCTCTGCTAAATATATGGTGATTTAAATGCATTTATCGAAGGTCGATAGTAGATGTCCCCTCAAGAAAAACTACGGTCAGTTCAGCAAATGCCCAATAATGATATATATTTATGTTAAAGACCTCCTGCAGCTATAATTCAGTGTCGGGTGGGAGTGAAGTGCAATTACAAACAACGCATTTTGCTTTTTAAATTTAGAAGACTTGTCATGTAATGTCCATCCATTTTCTGCATTGATTTATGCAGTCCAGAATTATGGGGGAGGGAATCTATTCCATAATGCAATGGGTGAGAGCAAGGAAGGTTGCACCGTAGACAGGTCTCCAATATATCAGCATCCATCACGTTCACATTCACCCTACGGCCAATTTACTCCACCAGCTGCCTTTGGATTGTGTAACTGCAGACATAAAATCGCCGTAAGTCCTGGTTTTTATCTTAGGTGTTATATTGTGAATATAAAGAACCTTATGCCACATTAATGGATGAATTTAATCCAAGCCCCCACCACAGTGCCTTCCTGGTTGATCAAATACTGAAGTGCCAATCAGCCAGACGGACGTACCCCCACCCCGCCCATTGTCACGTCAATGCCCTTTTATGGTAAGAGGAAATGAGGCAGAGTCAAAGTCTGACCAGATGGCGACTCCCGTAGGCAAGTTCGATTGGATCAAGTTGAGAGAACGGGCCTCGACGGGAAAGCTACGTTCATTTTTATAAAGTCTATGATTTAATCATTTGACCCTTTCAGTTGCTATTGTGTGGCATAGAAATTCCAGACAAGAAGGTACAAATTAATGCAACATTATGCAAGATTATTTGGGTATTTTTGCAATTTGGTGCCCCTGTGCAAATTCGATTTCAGAATAAAATGGGCTGACTTGGTTAATGATCAAAAGCTAGCCAGTTGACAATTTTTCTAACAGTCAAACAGAAAATGCATTGCGAGATATAGCAAGCCAGCTAAGACAATTTACTAGAGTACAGCTAGTCTACGTTACATTCCAATACATTTAATTTAGCCAATTCTTTTATCCTAAGTGACTTCAAATAAGTGCATCCAACCATTAGAGAAAAAACCCAGAAAGCAAGGATGAAGTGGGTTAGCTTTAATCAAGCCAAACTACAGAGTGCTACATATAAGTGCAGGATGTAAGTGGCACTTACAGTATATTCAATTGCTATCATCTTCTTAGCCAAGGTGCAGTCGAAGGAGATGCGCTTTTAGCCTGCTGCGGAATATGTGTAGACTCTCTGCTGTCTCAATGAAGATAGGGAGCTCGTTTCACCATTGGGGAGCCAGAACCGCATCAGTTGTGATGTATTCGAGTGACTAGGTGTCCCTCGCAGTGAGGGAGAAGCGAGCTGATTGGCTGAAGCAGAGTGGAGTGGGTGGGCTGGGGTGTAAGGTGTAACCATGTCCTAGATGTAACAATATAACAACAAGAAGGTCAGCTCTGTCTTACAGTAATCTATCTTGCGAAGCTTTTGGCAACGTCATTGTCTGGACAAATCATAGGTTGGAAATACTTTAAACTGTATCCATACGGAGAATACCCAACTAGCGTCTCCTTATAGCTAGCTGATGGTGTGTGACATGCCTTATGTGCATTACGCACTTCTCCACTTAGATCGTAAAGAAGAAAATAGACAACATACTATTTTCACTGAGTTTACCATCAACAGGATTTTGAAGCTACTCTTTAAAGGTCAAAAAGTTGCATTATTTAAGTATTTATGCATGGATGCATCCACATTCCACTTGGATTACTCTGATTTTCAAATGAAATCCCTCATGTTTAATTATGCAGGAATATCGATGTAGATCATGAACTTTTCATATTAAAAATGTATACATATTCACAAACTGCCTGTGTGAGTGAATGCAAATGAAAAGGTGTTTGGTTTGCAGCCATGTGTGCAGTGCTGCGTACCTGCGCGCATCAATTCCAACGGAGGCCAGATGCGTGGATGCGGAGTGACAGCCTGAGAGGTGTGAGAGCTGAGGGCAACAGAGAAGCAGAGCGAGAATGACAGTGGCAGTGATGAAGGGGAGCAGTCGGGAAGAGAGACTCGCTATCGGAGCAATGTGATTGCACGATGTACGGTGTGATTTTCCATGTCTGCCAGTTGGAAGATAAGCCCTGGGAAGCAAACAGGTTACTGGGAAAAAAGAAAGGTGGGAGGCTGTGCACAATGAGTTGTGCACAGGAGGGGGAATTGTGTATATTTTTCTGTGTCAAGGGATGGTAGAGATACAGCAGGATGAGGGAGCTTATGGGAAAAAAACAACAACAACACAGAAATGTTTGCCTGTGGAGTGACTGAGAGGCTATCTAACCCCCTGGCTGGGAGCAGAGATCTGCCCGACTAAATCTGCAATTCTGAACAGCCACCTTGGGTTGGGAGATAGGTTTCCCCCGACTGTAGCAGGTTCTGTGATGGAGGTAGCATCTGTCATTTGCAGATTCTGGAGGAGACAATGCTAAGAGGCGCCTCGGGAGGAATCTGAGATTCAGAGTTGCGTGTCTTTGCTGTCTAGCCCAGGTGAAACACAGACCCTGCGGAGCGAAAGAGAGAACAAAGAGTGACAGAAATGAAACATTATGAATGCCTGTAGAAAGCTGAAGGTCCCCGCCTCCTCTTTCAGCGGAACAGGAGGGAGCGGTGCGTTCGGTGCGCCTTGGATGCCAGAGTTGATTTTGGGTTAAACAAAAGGCTTTGTAGAGATAAATCTTGGTTTCTTGAATTTGTTTGGAGCAATTTTGTTTCTTCCTGGACAGACAGATGGTGTTCAGATTTAAAATTAAATGAATTGACTCAAAGCCACACCGAGTATTATTGTTACACGCCACAGTTTTGTGCCGTTACGGCTCTCCGCGTTTGTAGGGCAGGGATATTAAGTTAAAAAAAGAAGTTTGGTCAGTCAAACTGTGTAAAAGATACTTTACTTAAAAACGTAATAGGTGCCTTTCTAGGCAGACTTTTCTGACATCACCAGTAACCATGTGATGACCTCCTTGAAATTATCTCAAGGTAAAGTCCAAGAAAAACACAATTGGCCGACGTTCTCATCCATTTCAACTAATTAGGTAGTAATAATAATAATTAAACGGATGACAGGAAATGAAGGGATCATGTTGATGTTCATGGTTCGGTGGCTGTTATCAGATATTGGGTTATTAATGCATCCATGTGATATGCAGCATTTTGATGTTGCAGCTAGTCAAGTTGGAGAGAATTTGTACCACTTTATATATATATATATATATATATATATATATATATATATATATATATATATATATATGTTATATGTGATTTAACAATATGTATGTATCAGGAAAGTATACAGTATTACTTTCTTCTGAAATGTTGTAAAATAGAAGTGCTATAATGGAGCATAGAATTGTAAATATACCCAATTACCTTATGATTATAATTGAGTAAATGCACTTGGCTAAATTTTAACACCTAACAAAAGTCCAAAAGTCAGATTCTGCTCTCGACCCAGTTTTGGTCAAATATGTAGTGACCGTGTTTGGCTCAGGGCAGATTATGAGTCCGTGTCAGAGGCAGAGGGGAAAGTGAGCTGTGCCATGTACTGTACAAGTGCAGCAGAAAGCACTGGTATGCAAATCCCCCTCTCACATACAGAGACAAAGCGGAGCGAGAGCGAGTCCTTTTCCTCCGACTGTTTTCCCCGGGGAGCAGAAAATGCTGACAAAAACAACAGGGGGGGAGAGACAAAAAAAAAAGAGCAAACAAATGGGACGGAAGAGCAATTTCCGGATTTGCATGGGTGAGAGCACTTTCCGCGTCAAAATCTTAATACCCATGGAAGTTTGCCACAGAGGTGACAAGAACAGTTTCCGAGAAGATTTCCTCACAGCCCACACTCCGAATGTTAAAAGGTTGAAGCTCAATCAGATCTCACTCTCTAAGCATACCTTCAGTCGCTGTTCAGAACGGCTTGCCGGAATGTCACAAGAGGATTTGTGGAGGTGTCCAAGATAATCCATTTTACACAAATATTAATTCAAGGATTTAAGCCATCGACAGACTTTTCATAAATCACACTGTATCTCTTTTAGATGTTTTTTCTTAAACATTACTTTGATTGGATTTGTCAGGCATTTGGATCAAATCTGCAGTAAGCAACTTCCAATAGTTTTACCGTGCTATATAAGTAGAGGTACACAGTTAGAGGCATACATTCCCCAGTTTTTTTAATGGGACTTTTTCCCATCAGCCATTTTGACTTATCCGCAAGTGTTACCAATTGCACGAATGAAGTAATTAGTAACACTTCCTCCCCAAATAAACAACCCCATAAGTCGTTGGTGCAAGCAGCTTGTTACAGACTTTTTTAATCTCTCCATTTTCTTTTATTTCTTTTCTTGTTTTCTCACGTGTGCAAAATTTTTTTTTAACGTTCATAGTGGTGGCTCTAGGCCAGCGGAGTCAAACTCAAATTCACAGTGGGACAAATTTAAAAACTGGGACAAAGTTGCGGCCAAACTCAATATTTACTAAAAAACAAAAACAAAAAAAAGACTGCAAATGTTCATGTGTTCCCTTCTCTCCAGATGTGTAATGTTGAACCTTTTCAGTGCAGGTCCTTGTTCTTGTCGTGGCGTTTCTAATGTTTTTTTCTTTCGTTACCGCCACGGTGGCTCTGCAGACGAGACAAACAGGCCTTCAGACACAGATCATCTGCCTCCCACCGCTGCTGAAAGCTCCTGTTTAACATCTTTATTTTGGCCTTTTTTTGGGGAGGGGTGGATTAAGTTTGTCTGCAGAGACTGATAACATGGATGCTCATGTTTGTTAACAGAAAAGTAGACGTGGATGTGCTTTATACTCGCGGGCCAGCTCTCATAGAACCTTGATATGATCTTGCGGGCCAAATATTATTACACCGCGGGCCAGATTTGGCCCACGGGCCTGAGTTTGACACCCCTGCTCTAGGCCGTAGTAAATATGACAGGAGCAAAGGCCTAAACGAACACTTTCATCGAGGAGATCTCTGTCCTTGTCCCGTGTGAAACTCAAAGGCAACAATGGCTTATTTTAACATACAGAGTTACGTCCATTTCTATATCGCTTACAGTATGTAACTGTAAGTCAGGCTGTGTAACAAACGCACATATTTTAACCCAAACTATGATCCTAATTTTGAACTAACCAAGTATTTATGCTGCTTAAATCTAATCAAACTGCAACCATTATGTTTAGGTATGAGACGCGTTGATCTGCTGCTAATTTAGGAAATGCTCCTCTATTAGAGGGTGGGAACAGATTAGCTACAGGGTTGTATGAGGACTTGTTGCTTTAATGATGGCTCTCTTATATTCTAATGTCCCAGAAACACATGGTGGTTTTGAGATTACAGATGTGTATAGGAGAAGGGGGGAAAAACAGCTGAGTTGGAGCATTTTCTTAGTGTTAAAAAGCATAAAGTCAATATCAGGAACATGAAATAGAATTCAACATTCATTCTTCATTCTTTATTATTTACATTATTTATTGATTATTTATTTCTGCTGTGACATGTCAAAATGTCATCCATGAAAAAGGCACATTTGGGGGACAGGGAATCATCTAATTTCTCCACTAAAATAATCTTTAAAAAAAATGTGGTAGTGTTAGGCATGTCACCCATATCTGCACACCCAGGCGTATGGTCGAAGAACAGGAAAGACACACAGTTCAGCTGAGAGACAGACACATGTGCATACAGACAAGCAGATACACACAAACAGCCCAGCAGATTGACAGTCCAAAGACGCAGCTAACCAGCAGCTAGCTAGCCAAGCCACTGCAGTCTGTGCTCTCTCCATGTTCACCAGAGCGGAGAGGCTGCAAAGCAGAAAAAGGAAGCCATGGACTGTGGCTTCTGTCATGGCTGCCAGGTACAAATCCACTGTTGCAGGAAGTTGATAAAGCGCTTCTTTTCGCCCATGGGGTATACGTACATCAGGCCACAAATCCATCCCCGGGAGGGAAGGAGGAGGGCATGCATGAGTGTCACAGCACTAAACCTCTACTGTGGCAAAAAAATAATAATAATTCAAAGTCCTACGTTTGATTATTACAATCTGAAGTGGCGCGTATGTGCTCTTCACGGAGACAATGGGATTTGTTTATTTGCAAAAACACCACCTCTGGCAAAGAAACTGTCAAAGTAAACACTGTTGTTGTTTTTTTTGTCTTTTCTGTTCTTGCAGATGCAAAGAAGCAAAAGAAGGAAGGCAAGAAGCGAGAGCGCACCCAAATGGACTGATGAGATTGTTTGTGCCGGGGAGGAAGGAAGAAGAGGGTGTGCAGACGTCCACTGCCCTATCTCAACACGGTTCCTCTCTATATGTCCTGTAGGTTGACAGTAGGAGCCTATAGATCTTTGACAAAACCAGTGGAAATGTGACTTTTAGTGACAACATGTTTTACTTTTTCTTCTTTCTAGCACCTGATAAGAAACAACTTGTATGTTGCCATAGGAGATATAATACTCAGCGGTAGGGAGGATAATGAATATGGAAAGAAATTTGTTTACTAGTGTTCTCACGTAATGATGTTATTCCTAGGATTATTTTCTTACGAAACAAATTGGATAGGATTTGTTTTACAGTTGCGTAGCCTAACTCTAATTTGGAAAACTCCATGCCTCAACTTAATGAAGCAGTTTGCTAAAATTGAAGCTCCAAACATCTTCACTTCATTAATTTGAGCAAGAAGAAAGTTGCACATTTGCAATTTTTTAAGTGTCTCGAGTTAATGGTAACACTTTCCCCCCATTACTCTTTTGCTGTATGATATTTTTCTTCTATTTCCAGTAAGAATAAACATAAGCTAGTTCTGTCCGGGGGCTGCATGGAATAGAATCTGTACAAGTGTGCAAACTACTACTGTTTCTAGTGTTTTCCTCCTGCTGCTCTGTCGTACCTCAATTTATACCCACTGCTTTATACTCTCCAGCTCATGGCTGTGAAATAAAAAAAAAAGAAAGTCCTCACTGTTTTAGTCCTCAGTTGGAGATAACATTCCCCTTTTTTTCCTGTTTCCAAAAATAAAAACGAATAAAAAAAACAAATAAAAAGGTAGAAAAAGTGTGTCTCTTTTACGGAAGGCGAGAATGGCTATCCTACAGTAATATTTAATGCTGGTATCAAGGTCACATGTCAGTTATACACAAACTCCACTCTTGGACACACACACATCAGCATGTATGCCCTCACAAGTTTTACACAATAGCTCCCACAAACACACACACACACACACCTTCGCAATCATCAGTACAGTGAGTACAGTACACGCTGTGACATCAGTCTACTAATCAGAAGAACCGTGATGTCTTGCACACACACACACACACACACACACACACACACACACACACACACACACACACACACACACACACACACACACACACACACACACACACAAACACTTATTTTGTTCAGAATTTGACAGACTATCCGCTGTGGCTATACCACGGCTGTACTAGCATGTTTTATTTTAATAACCAAGGTACTTTAACAAAATCCTTTATTTTGTGAAACAAAAACAATGACCAAAATTAGAGAACAGTAACTATTGTGTCAGAAGAGAAAGTTAAAACACTGTTTTCTTCTATAGGATACAAAAATGAACAGGAAGTGTAGAGGCCCTTGCTTTGAATGACTTCAGCACATCTGCGCCCACAGGACATCACTAGTTTCTCACTCTGCTCTGGTTTGATCTGCGTCCGTTCTTCTTCAGTCTCTTCCACAGTTCGGTATCTGTAGTGTAGTTTAGATCTCAAAGTAAAGGTTTTTGTTGAAGTGCCTTGGTTATTAAAAAAAAAAACATGCTCGTACAGCAGAGGTATAGCCACATTGGATATTCCATCAAACTCTGAACGATAAAAAAAATTACATTATTTCAGAATGAATCAATAATAAATATTTTCTTCTCTAATTTTAATCTCCAGTGTATATACCTATACGGAATACCACTTTAAATATATTCACAAGTATTAAATTGTCCCATGTATCCATATATATTGAACACATATATTAAAAAGAATTGACCCCGACAGGGACAAGCGTTTGAAGATGAATGAATGAATGAATACCTTTTAATCTTGACGGAAATTGACAATTGACGGTGATAGATTTGAGTTGATCTCTGACTACGTACAGACACAAAATCAAGTATGTCATTTAAAGATATGCCGAAGTAAGTGTCCTGTCTGGATGCATTCACATCAATGTCAGTATAGATGGGTAGACTACACTGTGGTTGTCTCAGCTTCTGTACTCTTTCGCTTTGTGCATCATTCAAAAAGTCCAAGAAATTTTAAAACACATTTCATATATTTTTATTTGAATTCCATTCTGAGAGAATATAGCACAATGTAACCACTAAATGCAGTTCCTCTTACAGTGTCATAGTGATAATAACACTCAGATTCATTGTCCCGAACAAATAATCAATCAAGAATGCATCAAAAAGGAAATCAATAACATTGTTACTGTACAGTAAGTATCATAGTGGGGGAGGGCGAAGGGAATAAATGAGGAAGTCTCGGGGGATGAAACATTCAGATAGTAGCTATTAAAGACGTGTACGTACATTTTTAAATGTACCACATCCCAATTACATATAATTCATTATCATATAGATATATACAATGCAAACAATAGACTGTAAAATGTATTTTTTTTTTTCCTACTGCAAGAGAAGCCACAAGCCACAGTGGGTGAATACACAGTGAACATCCACGTACATAAGCAAAAGAAAAATAAGCACTTGTATGTACATTTAACAGTTGCAGCAGGCTACTGGTATTTACTCTTATTTCTTCTTTTTTTCGTTTGTTTGCCTATTTCTTTTTTTTAAATCCACATGTTAATCCCGACTCAACCCTTTGGATTCTCCACCCAAAACAAAAAAACAAAGAAAATCGACTTTTCCCCAGAATGTTAAATTGCAAAAGTTAGAAAGTGTGTCCAGTAAGATAACAGACAATCGGCTCCTTCACAAGGTGAGAGTGAGGTCTCGTAAATTTACAGGTGAGATCAGAATGAAGCCCTTGCCTCTGGGCCTTTTACGTTTCTGGAAACTGGTTTCAGCTGTTTTCCTCCTCCAGGTTTCCAGGTTTGCTCTTTTCCCCCTTCAGTTTCTGGCTTTCCCAACTCACTCTTGAAATCCCCTCGAATGCCGCTCAGAAGTTGAACGGTTTGGATCCAGTCGCTCATTTTGAAAGGCAGAAATCCATTTCATACCCCCAGGAATGCACACACACATATACCGTATACTCTTATAAACTCTTTGAAACACCTCCATAACCTTTAATATTCATATCTTTCTAGATTTTAAATTCCATTTCTTATTAGAAACAAAAAAAAAAACTCTGGCTGTACACTGATCATATTTTAATTTGTAATATTACATTTGTACTTTGTACAATGATAAATAGATTTACTAAATGTGATAGAAAATGTAGAATATGCTTATATGTATGCTAGTACCACACTGAGCTGTGTCTAAGTGAGTCTCCTGAAGCCTGTTGCTATTGAAAGACTTGCTCAAAGAGGAAGGAGTGATGACAGAGAAGTAGACAATCACACTGTGTGCATCTTCCCTGATGTGTGCCATGATATTCTGTCCGATCTGATGACTTCATGCTGAGGATGCCGTTTAGAAAAAACATAAAAACACCACACAGCAAGTTGCATGCACACGCACGCACGCACACACAAATGACAGTTCTCTGTAAGATGGCAGACACACACCAGAAAGCACAATTTACCCATATGGCAAAAGTGGATGCACACACACACACACACACACACACCCACCCACCCACACACACACACACACACAAACACACAAACACACACAGACACACAGACACACACACACACAAACACACACACACACACTGGATTGAAAGTAAACCAAAATAGCCCGCCGTGCCTCCATGATAGTACTTAAGTATGGCAGTGGCGTGACTGCATGCGGTATAGTTTTATAGTTTTTGATAGATTATTTCAAAAAGAGATTGCGATGATGATTTTAGATTGTTAAGTCTGAACTTTCATTGCGTCCGCAATCAGAGGGTGGTTGTTAAGATGGGAATTATAGTTATGGGAGCTCAGAGCTGAGGAACACAAACTCTTTCAACCAAAAAGTTCATTTAAAAAAAAGAAATCACATGCTGCATCACGCTGCAGCACTATCTACAACTATCAGCACACACACACACACACTAAAGATACAACAGTGATTTTTAGGATAAAAGAGCAATTTGTTTATGTAACTCTGGATAAGGCACTTCAAATTGCTCCGTACAATCTGGCGATATAGATTTTTACGTCTCCGAATTCTCACAGCATGCACACGCTGCTGCGTTTTCACTTCTGCAAGGCTGCACAAAGATCGCCGAGATTATTATCAGCTACAGCCCGCAGAGTGAAGCCAGAGAAAACTTTAAATTTGAAGTCATCTCTGATAAACATTAGATGTCATATGTGCTCCGTAAAAGGAGTCTAGCCCTTTGACATAAGCCGTATGAAGAGGAGCCCAGCTAGCTCTGACGGCACATTATGATCTGTTGATTACAGTAGAGACAATGTTTATTCTAGTCACGCAAGACAGATGGACATCAGAATATATATGTTCTCTACTTGAGCATATATGCGTTACAATGGACCAGTAAAAATATGAAGGTTACGATCATAATAACCACAAACTGACAGATGGTGGATTCTGTTTGCACAACATAAGATTGAGATGCAATAAAAGTGTAGGATGGTAAACAGCGCAGTATCATGCTGTGTTTACACCAGGCGGCAGGTTTTGTCTGGGACACTCAAATTCCTGCAGCAAAACCCTTGGCTGACCTGCCCAGAACGGCTGTGACTTCTCCAAACATGGTCCACATGCAGCGTGATCCTGTGTGATCCTCTAGATGTGGATTTTGTCACTGACAAACCCCCTCCTCCATCCATTTTCCCTTCTTTCTCCCCCTCTCTCTCAACCCCCCTTGAGTAGCCATGACTACAAAGGCAAGCTTATCTGTTTCATACGTACAAAGTGTACACCTTGGGGGGCTATCAGCTGCCTTTTTCCCTCATACGCATGACAGCTGTTCTCTTTCGCTGTCAACAAACAAGGCTTTCTTGTTCTATCATAAGCTCGCATTCTCTCACATCATCCACTTCTCCTGACAACGCCTGATACAAGAACGTCTTATTGTTCTCATCAGTCCAACGAGTTGGAGACAGGAGCAGGGGGAGTTAGATGGTTTATGAAAACTTTGCTCCTGATGTTTAAAGTGCATGCTGTAACGATAACCACAGTAAGCACTTTTTCTTTTTTTTTTGGATGCATCTCCCCCTTCTCTCCGCTCCAAGAGGTGATAAACTGCCATCACCTTCCATCAAACACCCAAGCAGCTGCTCAAACCGGGACCCCTGGACCACTGCTTGAGCTGTGAGCCACTTACTCTCCTGCTGGTATCACTCAAACGACAGCTTAGAAAAGATTAATCAGATATTCTGGAAGGCTCTCTACCCACTACCGAGATGTGTGACGGATGTCAGACAGACATGGCTCCACTTATCACTGTGACGGATGGTTGGATGTCGAACTTGGATGGATGCCTCAGTTCATGCTGAAACTGCTCAGAGAGATAAACATGGACCATCCATGTTCAGAATGTGCAGGAGTGGTAGAAGGTTCATTTACTCAAATCTAACTATAAAGTAAGGGCTACATGTGTGTGTGTGTGTGTGTGTATGCCTGTATGTGTATGTCCTTTGCATATCTTGAGAACCGTTTATTCAGTCTACTTTTCACTTGGCATTTATTTTGCCGAGTACCGAAGGATGTGCCATGTTGAATTTGGTGTCATTTGGCCAGATGCTGACACTTGACCAATCACCACCAAATTTGGTGCAGAACATCTCAAAACCAAGCAAGAAAATGCTACTTTTTCAGATTTTTTATGTTCTTTACTGTTTCGCTACAGCCGGCAATCAAAATTTTCTCAAATGCTGTGGCGAGGGCTTATATTACAAAATACCGTATGTCATACCTCCTAAATGCTTTGTGCTATTACAACCACATTTGGTGGACATGTGAAGATATAATGTTTGAGCGGCCGTTACAAATTTGGCACCATTTGGCCCGTAGGCAGTGTTGTAACAGCATCATCTAATTATAAAAGACGGGATCTTTGTCTGTGTATGGATGATTGTCCTTTACATATCTCAAGAATCGTTCATCTAATCGACTTCACACTTGGCAGGTGTATTGCTGAAAGGAGTGTAGTGTAGAGTGTGTAGTCGATTGGATGGGCGGTTCTCGAGAATGGTCCCTCGGAACAGGTACGCCCCCGTCAGTGCTGCAAGCAGCAATACTGGGAATTAAGCAATCAGCCCGTTCTGAATGGTTACGCACTCCGACACTGCGCACTGTTCTCAAAATGTTAGGAAAGCTTACTTGTAATGGAGAAAAGTGTTACTTCAGTCGATCAATCAGAATTTAACAATATTTGAATCCAAATCTGGTGAATGTTGGTGGATTGTTTGCTTTTGTTGCCAGGCCTTTATCAAATGTGATCAAATGTTGAGTTTTTAAACTGTTAAATAGTTTTTCTTTTATAAAGAAAAACTCTGGTGATTCGTAAAATGACTTCTTCTAGATGTCAAATCAGTGGAGTTCCCCTTTAAGTAAAAGTTTGAATGCAGGATATTGAGATATAGTATTCTCCTTCTTGTCCTATTACAGTTTTAATTTGAGTAACCTGAATACTTCTGCCACCACTGATGAACAGCTACATGCTGGTGATGCATCCAGAGCTTTTATTTTAACACTGCATTTACCATTTCACTGTAGGTTACCAGCAAACGGAAGTGTCAGTGTGCTTGCTTAATGCAGAACTGCAAGAGAGCAACTACAAAACTAGCGTGCATTGCTAGCTGAGCGCAAGGATGTCCATCCTACACTCGGCTCTGCACATTTAGGACCTCTACAGTGTAATATACAGTAGCAGGGAGGAAGGCTGGAATGAGTGCAGGAGAAAGATAATTAATAATAGTGTAAGCTAATGAATATATACATCGTATTTACATTACATTCATGACCTCAAAGTATATGAGGTAGAGACTATAACGGGATCAGTACTGGAGCACTAAGTGGGGCATGGGTGTGAAGCATGCGAGCACAAGCCGAGCGTGTAATGGGCAATCTTTAATCTCAAATGTAGGTGTTCCACATCGTCCTGTAATCTGATCAGCCTCACGGTGAGTTTTCATTATAGGATCTGTCCCAGATCTCTGTTTAAGGAGACAGCCTTGAGGAGCTATTCAGTTCAGACCCAATTCTTTGCAAAGCCCCCCTACCAGCAACTGTGGCAACCTCCCGACGGCAAAAAAAGCTCCTGAATATTCATCACTGTGACTGGTGAGCATACAATAATGTAACTGAGAATTGCCTAATAGGTTGAAATGATGGATGTCATGCATGAATACACAGAACATGTCTTACAGTAGATTGATATTTTCTCATTTCTTTTCTAATTAAAATGAGCACAACTATTTATTATTTTCAATCTAAGAATAAAATGATTTACATGGAATTAACGCGCTTGTTAATTCATCAAAATGAGGAAAAAAGGGATGAGTTACAAAACACATGCACAGTTAAGACGAGAAATAGCCCTTATTTTAATCACGAGGTTGTGACCTGTGATCAGAAGTAAACTCCACTCTTGGAGCAAACACACATCAGCATGTATACCCTCACGAGCTTTACACAACAGCTCCCACAAACACACACACCTTCACAATCATCAGTAGAGTGAATACAGTACACGCTGTGACATCAGTCTACTAATCAGAAGAACCATGATGTCTCACAGACACACACACACACGTGCACACACACACACAAACACACACACACAAAGACACACACACAAAGACACACACACACACACACACACACACACACCTCCAGCTCTGAGCTCCAGCCACCTGTTTCACGCAGAGTAAGAATGTTCCTAGCAGTGACAGAAAACATATTAACAACCACCATAAAATGAACTTCCTGTCAGTTGTTGTAGAAGCTGATGTGATTTCGTATGACGGGTTGGCAAATCAAAGAACACGACTGAACAATCTCGTGCCACATGTTTTTCCTGTATATAGTCATAACTCTTGTTGTTTGATGTACTTACAGCTATATGGCTAATATCTATGATGATACAAGTTGTGCTTTTAAGTTGAAGGACTATTTCTTGGCCCGGGTGTAGTGATTTCCTCATGGTGACGACAAGATTTCAGAACATTTTTGTTCCCTGCCGAGAAAATAGTCCCACACATGGACCTCAAAACTTTGCACTTCGGTTATTTTACACATAAAACGAACAAGATATTACGTGTTATTTGGTGAGCTTTAGAGGCTGAATATTTACAGACATGAATGGTATCAATCTTCTCATCTAAAAAGGCCTTTACACACCAGGGTGGTGATGAATAAACGACACTAAAAATACAAAATGCTCGCTTAAGAATATTCATGCTAGTAGGAACACAGTCTAGGGCTTTTATTGTGAAAGGCAAGTATGGAAAGAGTGGATCTGGTATGCGCTGCCTTTTTACAACGTTGAAAAGTTTGCCTGGAGTCAGACAATGGTGCCTCAGTTTTGTTTTAGTGGTTGATGTCAGAAAAAATCTACCTTCTTCAAAAAAAATTGTGTCGTTTTGAAAGTACTAAAAAACACTTCAATTAAATATTGATGTGTGAATTGACCGCATGAAAAAACTGCCCTGGAGGTTTTGTCTCCATTCGTTGGATAAGGTCTTTATTTTATGGCACAACACGGGAAAAACTAAATAAATTCTCACTTATTGTCAACTGTAAGTGAGAGCGACTATTTCATAATTAGAAAGTAGTTCTAATGAAAAAATCTTTGTAGTGAGGACTGTGTTGTCAGGTACATGAAGCTGTTGAAATTTTTAAATGCCATTTTTCAAGGCTGAGCAAACAAAAAAATTTACCTTTACCTCCTTTGTTTTGGAGTGGAGGCAGACATTTGGAGACATGTACTTGGCCAAATAAATGCAACCTAACAGCATGTCAAACATGGTGTTTTTTTTTTGTAAGTTGGCTGTAAAACTTTAATATAGGGCCGCACGGTGTTGTGGTGGTTAGCGCTGTCGCCTCACAGCAAGAGGGTTGCTGGTTTGGCTGGGGCCCTTCTGTGTGGAGTTTGCATGTTCTTCCTGTGTCTGCGTGGGTTCTCCGGCTCCAAAGACATGCAGGTGTTAGGTTGATTACTCTAAATTGCCCATGAATGTGATTGTGAATGGTTGTCTGTCTCTGTGTGCCCTGCGATAGACTGGCGTCCTGTCCATGGTGTTACCCGCCTCACGCCCGATGTCAGCTGGGATCAGCTCCACCCCCCCCCCCCACGACCCCAGACATTTCAGCCCTGATGTAAACACTTTCAAGGCAATCTTTTACCCACTTCTACATGTTGCTGGTTGGAAGTACTATAATGAGGATCACACTAAGACAACAAAAAGGCAGGCAGAGGAGCCCACATGGGTTTACACACATACTCCGAGCCAGCACACACCCGCATGTGCACTAAATATTAAGTATACACTGATATGTACAGTTATCTACAGGTATCTCCACTGAACTTCAAACTTCTGAGGTTTGTAAATTCAGTCAGCCCTATTTTCCCATTGAAGTCTTGTGTTTTCGTACAGCGCAGACCTTCCTTCGCTCTTTATCTAATTTTCTATCAGCTCAGTGTTACTCCCAAGTGATCCCTGCTTCGCACACCCTCATTTTTTGAGCTCACAACTCTTGAGTTGAACTGAATTTATTATTTCACAACCTTCCTAATCTATGCTGCTTCTGCACAACACACCTCAACGCAACTGTAGTCAGTTGAATTTGTGTAAAGTGCTACAACCGGTTATTGAGAGAGAAACTGGAAAACAAAGCATAAAATGATGAAACGTAATTTCAGATGTACTCTTGCAGTCTCTATCATGCTCACAAATCTCTTTCTGACACACACACACACACACACACGCAGACACACACATATGGATGACACACACATATACATAGGCAACTCATACTCTTCCTCTTAAGTGGCCCATGTTTATCTCGCTGACCTAATATTTTTGTATTGGCAGAGCAGCAGATGTTTGAATGTCTTTTTGAATGTGACATTGCACAGGGCGTAGCAGGCCGGGTTGATGGTGCTATTGATGTAGCACAGCCAGTAGCCAATAGTCCACACTGTGCTGGGGATGCAGCTGGAGCAGAAGGTATTGATAAGCACCATCACATTATAAGGAGTCCAGGTGGCGACGAAAGCTACCAGGATGGCCATTATGGTGCGGGTCACTTTTTTCTCCCGTGATGGCGGCCCTTTCTTCTTCTTGATGGGAGGTTGCTTTGTCATCTTAACAATCTTCCGCGTCACGTGATTCTGCCGCTCTGAGGCCGGGACGATCTCAACGGTGGCGTTGGATGGTGTGTAGCAGTCACCCTTGGGAGACTTAGTCTTGATCTTGATGCAGGTCAGCTTGGAGCCCCCTGCCTTGGCTCGCTGACGCGGGAGTGGCTGGCTTGTCTCAGCGTTGGCGTTAGCGGTGGAAGGTGCTTCCTCCTCATCCTTCTGATTGGACGCAGCCACACTGCCGGATGTTGAATCATTGGAACTATCCTTCTCCTCTCCAGGAGCACAGTTCTCCCTCGCCACGTCGTCACCTTCGGTTTCTCCCTCAGCAGTGTTTGAGGAGGGTCCTTTGCCATTTTGCAGTTTTCCATCATGCTGATTAGCTCCCCCATCAGCATTCTGGCTCTGGGAATGACCTGTGTCCTCCCCTGGTACGTTGTTATTGTTGGGTTTTGGTGTGTTGTTTCGGCTCTGGCCAGGCGACAGGGGCTCTGGATTGGCTCCTGAGGGCTTGCGGTTATCCTTCTTAACCCGGCTCTTGCTCGCTCTGGAGATCTGCCAATACAGCTGAATCATGATAATGACGGGCAGATAAAAGGCGGCGATGGCGGTGCCAAAAGTGACGGCGGCATTTGAGAAGAACTGGATGTAGCATTCTTTCTCAGGCACTGTCCGCCCACCAACAATGAACTGCCAGAAGAGAATAGCTGGTGCCCAGAGGATGAAAGACAGGACCCAGGCTGCTGCAATCATCATTCCAGCCATCTTGGTGGTCCTTTTGACAGGGTAGCTGAGGGGCTTGGTGACACAGAAATATCTGTCAAAGCTTATGATAAGAAGATTCATGACAGATGCATTGCTGACAACATAGTCCAAGGCTAACCACAAGTCACACACCACCGGGCCCAGGGGCCAGTACCCCATCACTATGTAGACTGTGTACAAGTTCATGGAGCACAGTCCAATAATTAGGTCAGCACATGCAAGGCTGAATAAGAAGTAATTATTGACAGTCTGTAAGTTCCTATTAACTTTGATGGAAAGCATGACCAGGATATTTCCAATAACTGTAACCAAACTGAGGGAACCGGCCACCAACACGATGAACACCACCTCCACAGTCTTGTAGGCGCTTTCACTCTCTTCCACGGCTTCTGTGTCATTGCCTTCAGAGGCATTCCAGTAGGTGAAATTGAAAACATCCATGGCATTTGGTCTTTTGTCGCCCCCTCCTACTCAAATGGAACCTACAAAAGAGAGCAAAAAAAGACAAGAAGATTTGTTATGAGGCGACTTTTGAATGGCATACAGTAATACTGGTGAAGCAGTTATATTATGCTATTTAAGGTCACATATGTCCATTTTCAGGTTCATAATTGTGTTCTACATATTTTAAAGTAAAGAAAAAACATTATTTTTCTCTTTAGTCCGCTAAATATACCTGTATTCACCCTCTGTCAGAATCACTCCGTTGTGTCTTTAAAACCCTCTGATTGGTCTCATTTCCAGATCTTACAAATCTATGCTAAGTGCGCTCTTTCACCATCATTGCTAACGGCACTGTAGCAGCACTTATATATAGTACGGTGACTTCCATTGTGACATCACAACTGTACCGAAGTCCAGACGGTTCATTTAAAGACACAGTTATTGTATACAGACTTTGTGCATTTCTCTGTGGCTTGAGAGATTTGATACTTTCACAATATTTAAACAGCACCTCAACCTGCGAAATCAATCACAATAAGAGATATATGGATAATTTCCCCCTGCGATTATCAAAGTATTGCTGATTCTGATTCTGATGGAGATGTACACATTGACGAACTGTAATCAAATATCAAGAGTCGAAAAAGCAGAGCAACATTACATCGTTGTTTTATAATTTCCAGCGGACAACCCTTTAAAATATTTCATCTCTTATCTCAAGCAACCAATCCTGATTTAGCAGGCTCCGAACTGGCAGGTCATTGCAACTGTTGAGTGTTCACTTTGACCAGGCACTGACAACACATTTCTCCATGGAGAAATCCACTTGATATATTAAAAATACGTTTTGCGTATTTATATCTTCATGCAAAAGCGCTCATAATTGTTCTGTTTTTATAATTTTTAAGATCAATCTCTCCTCTACCATGAATATATTTCTTTTATTATGCAATAGCATGTATATCCTTAAAAATAGATGAAAACGTGTACTTATACATCCCTCACACAGTCAATATAACCAGGAGTTCAATAAAAACTTTAAAAGGACCTATTGACAAAACTGGAGCTGACATTTTATCTTCAAAGGTCCATTTCCAACTCGCACTTAAAAATTCTCTTCATACAGCGCTATAAAAATTCTTTTGATCCCCAAGTGACATACTAGTTCTTGCTTTTAACCTTATACATTCACTTGTGCTGTAGACCTTGCTTTGATTCATACACTGCTCAGTTCAGGCCTTTGGTATTAAGAGTAATGCCATTTGTCTGTTGTGCGTCTTGAGCTGAGCCACAACTCTTGGAGCAGTTTCGGGTGCTGTAGGTCAGATTTTATGACACACTTGGTGGCTTTCCACTTCTCAGTTTGACATAAATATCATCAGGCTGGAGAACTTTTTCCTCAAGCTCCTTCTTTTTTGAAAAATAACTAATCAAACTCTATTCAACATGTGATACTCTACGCCTATAAATCAAAAGCTTTCAAAAATACCATTCTGCTGAGAAAGATCAATATGCTGTCCAATAAAGCCCCTTTTCCAACTGGATGAACCCCCCAAAACAGCCATTAACATCTGGCTTTTGTCTTTAATGAGAAATGTTACAATCGGAAGTCATTCCTGGGATAAATTACTCTGTAGTACTGATACATATTTATGGGCTCCAACTCTGATCAACAGCAATGGATCACGACACCTGGATGGACACGCAAATTTTTGCCAATTTACCGGCATGATGCCTTAACACACTTCATTTGCATTCGTCAGAAACAAATTCTGTCCATCTCTGCCCAAGCAGCACTTGGTCATCATTCCAAATTAGTAACAGATATAAAGAAGAAGTAACCACCGTAACATTGCCATTGGCCTTCATGCTGCTTCCTAATGTTTACTAATCCTGTTTTCCAGTGTGTTCTACAATGAACGTATAACACTATGATATAGGTGCATAGAAATTTGACTTAAAAACTCCCACTAAAATCTCACATTTATCAATGTCTGGACAGCATCTGGAGTTTAATCATCATTACTCTCTGTTCAGTTTTGAGATGAATGCTAAATTTGCAAAGTGTTAACACACTGCATATAAAGTTTACTCTTTTATTCAGCTTCTTTAATTCTCGTGACTTAGATTACTTTAAGACCATCCCCCTCTCACTCACTTGATTTGAACTTGATGGTCAATGACCAATGTGAAACTGACTGCTACTGGGGAGCTTTTGTGTCTTGACTTTGCCATTTTGGATTAAGGTTTTTAACAGTTGAGCAGAGTTGCTGAGTAACTAGTGAGCATTCACTTATCTGCGCTGCCAGAAATCCCTAATCATTGCATTAGGGCACGGAGCTAAACTGGACTAATCCCCATAAAATGTTCATGTCCACCGATTTATATTCAAAAACACCAACAATACAAATGGGACACACTTGTGGCTCGCTTGAGACAAGTGGATTAGACAAGTAAAGTGGATCAGTATAGATGGTCATAGCACAGTGGAAGCAGTTAACTCCCCAGCTGCTCTTTGTCCACCTCCAGCTGCCATAAGCCTCATCCCACACCTGAAATCTCTGCCACAACACAGCAGAAGCTTTGACCCAGCTTGTGTCAACTAAAGATGCACAAATCCTTTTCAGCTCAAATTGAACAGCCATGGTTTTCTGAAAAGGTCTCACGAGACCCTGGACTTTGTTTTAAAGCTTCCGTCCACATATTGTGAGCCATGTTAGCATCAATCTACACTGAAAATACCCTTCTGCTTCAAAGGGCGTCAGGGCTATGCCTCATTTTACCTATCAGGTGGTAATTTTACAGTTCACCTGTTGGATATCTGTTTAAATATATTCCTCCAAGCCTGGCATCACCAAACTAATCCTCTCAGTTAATTTTTGATTTCCAGAGGGCGTTGTCAATGGTCGCTGACCAAAACACCTGGACATAATTGGATTGATCTACAACCAATCAGAGCAATGACATGTGACCTACAACTGTAGCACTGAGTGACAAATGCAAGTTGGGGCAGGTGCTTGGTGTGTTTTGAAACAGGAAAAAATGTGGCTGCCTGGTCACAAACTAAGCTAAACAGTACACTGAAATTTGTTTCTGAAAACATGCAAGGCAGGAAATCGGCAATGCAGTATCAGAGTCTCGATTCATATTTAATCAGCACTGCATCAAACTCAGTTCGATCTCACTTTGGTGAGCCTGGGAAGTTGGGGGGGGCAGAAACACCTGCCAGAGCAAGAGAAACATGGGGTCGGCAGATCACTTGGTTCCCAGGCTATCTTTCTTGTCTCCATAGGATGCAGCAAGCAATAGTAGGGAAGTTGTACTGAACAGAAGGAAGACGTCTTTGCTACAGTGTTGACGGTTAGAAATGCTGGCATCCCAGCCCGCTGAGCACGAGTGCAGCTGCAATCACCTGGGGAGAGCAGCAGTGACACTCTGAGCATAGCTATCAATCATAGAGCTTACCTGCAAGTTTCAGTACTACTGCAGTCAAAGCAGACAAAACACAATCAGAACGTGAGTGACACTGGCATTATTATCCTAAGGGGGATGAATACCCAGATTTTTCCTGATCACGCTCCTTTATGGATTAACATATGCTTGAGGTAAAATAAAAGATGATCTGTGGATTCCTCAATCCTATATTTGGCCCATTTTGTTAAGTGTATTAGAAAAAAAGGAAACAAGTCAGTTGCAGTCATGGGGGGACATAAATAAATGAGCTTCTTGTTCTGTGTTCAGACTTAGGTATTCCTGGAGCTTACTCACTAGAGCTGAAAATTGCTTATGCCCTCTGGGAAGCAAAAAGGGTTAACCTGCCGACAATTTTGGCACAACTTCTGTCCTCGCTGTCTTTTGTGGACTCCATGAAGGTCAGAAAACTACATACTAAACACAAATAACTGTACTGAAATGAGAAACATTTGTTGCATTTTTGTTTAAATGACAACAACTACTTAACCTTTTATTTGAAGCTAAATAACCACTTAATCAGGTCACCAGTTTTGTCAGGGACAGACAACAGGTGTCAGCTTTCTGTTGATGTAGCCACAAGCAGAAATACTGTATAAGAAACATAGTTTTCATCAGCGGCTGTATAGTGAGACCCATGGCTGCCTCCCTAGTGTCCAGATTCTCATTTCCCATCTCTGAGCACTGATCCAAGGTAAAGCCCAGGGCACTTGCCTCCTGCTGTCAATGATTACATGCATTTTCATTGCTGGCCCTCTCCATGGGAGCACGTAGGGTTATGCATTCCGTTTACTTGCCGTTTGCAGAGAAGCATGACTGGAATGCAAAACCTATCATTGCTGCAGTACAACCGCTCCACAGGGGTGCAGGTTCATTCAGCATTTCTCTCAATGCTACTACAGTTCATAGATATAAGAAAGTTTCAAAAAGGAAAGACAGTCACTACTTTACTTGATCATACAAAGCTCAAGGCTTTCCTATTGTAGAGCAAGAAATACATGTTCTGACAAATGGAAAGAAAGGTGGTTTAACTAGAACAGTCACAATTTAAAAATATCAGCATGGGCAGGTTCAGTGATGGCTGGTGAACAAAGTGGAAGTCTGTTTCTTTACTGAGACACTATTCTACTTCTTTTTGGATACTGCCGTGAGGTTAAATTCCTTCTCAGATATTATTGTCTCATTTTATCCATTTAAGTATGTGCAAAATACTCTCCAGCTGGGCCACCATCTAGAAAGGAATACTGACAAAGCGGTGAGATACATGGACACCCAAATGCAGACAAATATTTGAAGAAATGTCAAGCAGGAAATGAAAAAGGTTCTGATAACCATCTAAGCAACAAGCCATCTCAGTTATCTGATGAAACATGGCTTCAAAATGATCCGAACCTTCAGCTGGTGAAGTATAATTACAAATTTGCATTCATTTCCTCAAGCTCTCTCCACTGTCTCAGTGGTATTAGACTGTTAAGGATAGGTCTTGACAGATGCCTGTAGAGATTCATGGTAAATATTTATACAGAGAATGATCAAAGCCAGCAAATGTATCCATCTGTTTTCAGCCATTTATTTGAGTATTGGATCATAATGGCAGTGAGCTAAACAAAGCTGCTGCTCAGCCACAACCTCCAGCTCTACCTGGGGTGTTACCTGCCAAGAAAACATGCTATTCCTCCAGCAAATCCAGAAAAAGTATCCTCTTGGATCTTGACAAGGGAGGAGGCCCAGGGGGATACCACCACAGGGAATACCCCTATCGAAGGCATTCAGATCAGAACAACTAACTTAAAAGAAGCAGGTGTTCCCCTTAAAGCTTAATTTTGGCTGCTTCTATCCGTAACTTCATTGTTTTGGCCACTACCCTGATGCCAGGAAAGTAGATGATTCAATTGCCGAACCCCATAAACAAACAAGTCACTGAACAAATATGGCACACTACACATGCCAACACTTAAGTTAGTAGCTTTGTAGCTTGGCAGCAGAAATTCCATCTACATTGTAGGTCAATGCCAATTTCAACAACATGGATATGTGGCAAAGACTTGGGTTGTGGGAGGTCCTGGCTTGGTGTGCATTGACAAAAGACTGGTTGAACACAGGTCACATTACCTGGTCTGACCCTGGTCATTGGTCTGAAAATCGTATGAGAAATTGAAACTCTTACACCCAGCCAATCACTGTGCTAAGTGGGTGTGAATGTCAGATTGATATATTTTTTTTTTAAATAAAAAATGTCAGAAGCGCCCCTTCACCCCCAATACAGATGTTAGAAATGTGTCTGCGGAGGTGGTGTCCCAGGCTGTCCAACCATCTGACAAGCATTTCTGAGGAACTAGTGCTTTTTCTCATGATGGAGATCCTAACATATTGGAGCTCCATCAATTAAAGCAGCAAGTTATTTCAAACTGAAAGAGCAGTACAGTACTACCCAGCACAGTACCAAGGACTTACTACTTTTCACTTCACTGCATACCTGTCGCTTACTCATCAGCCAGAAGTACACACAAAATCCTAAGGGCACCTAACCAGATACTCTCCATACTAGTTCATGAATATCACATTACAGATTGGCAACAAGAGACAGCCCACGGAGCCCACAGCCCACAGAGAAGGCCCTCAGCTTTTGCCTAGAACATATACATGGGTTTCACTCTAGTTATAAGGTGACCAGAAGGCTCATAGCTTTGGTCAACATGCCATATTCTTTGCTCCAACACAGAAGATCTCAGTTGGGTTCTTGTCAGCATGTTAACACTTGGCAGGTGTCACTTACCATTGGCCTGCCCAGGTATTGCTTGGTGTAGTGTTTAGCAATGAGCCCAACTGAATCTAGTTGGTATCGCTCGCCCTCCCACACGCCAGTCCCAACTCCAGTATGATTCTAAGTGACACAGTGTCCCATTAAAGCAGATTCAAGTGGGTCTTGGAACTCTTAACCTTGCCCTTCAGTTTGGAATAATATATTTTGGGATACTCTACCAGGAGTCCACCCCACCCCCCGGGCAACTTCTAGGGTCATGGGGCATGCAACCTCTCCAACATGTTAAGCCTACACTAACACATGGAGTATCTCACTTTACAATAACCTCCCATTAAAGTTGACAATAGCATTATACATGAGAGGGTGTAAGTACAAGGAAAACCTCCTCTTTGCTTGAAAAAGCCTCTCAAACCCAGACCTCTCTGGCAGTGCTTGTGTTAAGTGGACATGGAGTTAATGGAGAGTTAACGAGCAGGAAATGGCATTCGAGCGGGTGGAAAAACAAACTGTGATAATCTGACAGTCAACTACAACTGACAGTCAGATTCCCCAGAGAACCTGTAGGTGGCCATGTGTCACTGTGCGCCAAGTGAGGGGGATGAGATCAAAATGTACACTGGAGAATTTGAGTGTGTTTGTGTGTATGCATATTTTGATTAAGAATATAGTGGGGGTGGGGTGGTACAGATCTTGGCCAGACTCTTCTCCATTTCAATGCGGTCAACCAAATCAAGACAAAGTGACTGCTCCACTCCCTTTTTATTTCTCTTGAGTCTTGACAGCAAAAGGCTCGTAATTTTTTTCACTCTGACCTTCAGATGTCACTTCATAGGAATTATATTCATTTTGATTTACCACGAATTATCTTCATCATTGCAGGAATGTCAGTTTAAGGTGCCCTCTATCCAGCAACACCCCCTCCTTAACTCTTCAGACAATGCTCAGAGATCAGCCTATTGATATTCCATCTTTTTTTTTCTTGCTATGGCAGCCTCCACACCATCTGTGAAAAATGACAGTGTCACGTACGACCTCTGCTGCTCTGCCAGGCAGCTCATCCAACAACTCTGATCACTGTGAGTGGCCATATCCACCCCAAAAAATCTGCTAGATGCACACAATTTTGAAGATGGAATTACTGGAAGTATGTTTAAACCTTCTGCTGAGCACAGATTAAAATAGCCAGAGCCAAGTCGACGTGTTTTGCACAGATGTAGGTCAATGGAAAGATCTTATACTGTAGATCACAGTTAAGAAGCCTTCTGGGATGCCCCCCCCTCCCAAAATAACACCCACTGGATCTCATCCAGTAATAAATGAACAAAGTCCTCAAGCAAGCTGGGAAGGTAAGAGAGACGTGTCAATTTTCTCCTGTCACACAGAGAGACCCTGCAGTAGCTCCAACTTGACAAACACTGTCACGCTACCCACTCAAACTCACTATCTCGCCTCTCACTTCACATTTAATCTTTTTTTCATGCAAATAATTTACCCACGACCGAAAAACCCTGTACTGTGTATCCTCCGTTGATTTGGCTTTAATTAGCAGATTTCTACATTTTTTAATCATAATTGCTTTCAAGAGTAGAAGTATGAGCTGCTGCTCCACCTCCTACAATTGCATTAGTCTGAATCTCATGGAGAGTTTGTGTCTTATTATATACAAGGTAACATCAGCCGTGTTTCCAATATCAGCACAAATTTCCACTATTATCAGCATTCTTGATCTAAAAATATCAATATCATCATCATCTGCCCTAAAAAAATCCATTTAAGCTAAACCCTTAATACAGATGAGGAACGACAGATTGTAAAACATTGCCTTTTTTATTTTACCCTGATGAAAATTGCCCCAGGTTCCTCTGTTAGCAGAAACATGACAAACATTTTTCATTGGACACCAAAGACATTTGCAGCAGGCATGACACAACCTATAATCAACATACAGACTTATTAGGTCAGCATTTCCTCTACAGGACATTGCCAGCAACAGACAGCCAGCATTTTTGTGAGAGGCTATTGCTATTAATGGAATGCTGTAAATGTACATAGTGATCCAACACTGTGCATGGGGAAATCCTTTTGAGCTTAAATAAGTGTATTGACATTTCTATTTCTCCTTCTATTAATATGCCCATTTTCTATTATCTAATCTCAGTTTCATGTGGGTGAAAATAGAACATCGATGATTGCTGTTGAGCAATACAGTG
Organism: Echiichthys vipera; assembly: GCF_963691815.1. Taxonomy (NCBI): domain Eukaryota; kingdom Metazoa; phylum Chordata; class Actinopteri; order Perciformes; family Trachinidae; genus Echiichthys; species Echiichthys vipera. Next base: position 6,378,693 of record NC_139845.1, read on the forward strand.
CATGCCTTTCTCCGTGGGTTGTCTTAGACAGACCAACTGCATTTCAGGCTCCGATTCAGATAAATCCAAGGAAATAAAGCTACTGCTAAGGTTCGCTTGGCCAGGAACACCATCATGTACCACAATATATGTGGCAATTTGGTGTCTTACCCTATTGTTGCTATCAACGAAGAGCATCTTCCATGTTATGTACACCATTAGAATGACAATATAGCTTTATTCTTTTTCTGTATTCCCTCTGGGACTCCCCTGCGGTCCCTGCTCCTATATACTATGCATGGCAATGAGCTTGCCCACTTCTCTTTTCTGGCAGTTGCTGGCTCATTACTGATTTCATATAGACATGGATGTACTCTCCACTGAACCTCTGCATTTATGTAGTGGCTCAGTAATCGCCTCACAAAGGAGAAGTGGAGCCATGGTGGTGCTACTCTGGGGCTTCGTCTCCCGGGCTTTGTTCAATTTAACCCTGCTCTTAGCTGCCACCTTAGAACAAGCGTATAGTGTCACATCAGTCAGTATGGAAATTTAGAGGATTGGAATGACTAGGTGTTACAGAAATATACATACTTCAATTCTGATCGGTTGGAGAGTTTGAGACAGCAAGTGGAGTAGAAAATAAAATCTAAGGCAGCATCTGATGCAAAAAAATGGAAAGGTCACCTTCTATTAATGTGGCGCAACACTGCCTTTTTAATAATGAGATTGTGTTATGCAAGTAAGCTCCCAGACTTTGTACAGTGAGTGGTTCTGATTGCATCACAAGCTCTCCGTGCACACTGACTCTATGACCAGTCATTTTAACTCAGGCCAATTATAACCCTTTGACTAGAGAGTGCTTAGCGGGAAGAACATAAGCCTGTTAATGTCACTCTCCGTGTAACACTTAACTCCTTCTCAAAAAAAGATGTTGAGCTCATAGTTGAGGACCAGTTGAAAAATATCATGTAATATTACACAGACAAAATAGGTAGCTTTATTGACAACTATTGAATTTTTTTCCAAGCACTTGTACACCTATAGAAACTCTTTTAAAGTAATTTCATGTGTTGTAGTGAACTCAATCACAAGAGACATATAGGGATGTGCACATTGATGGGCTTTAATCAAATCTCAGATGTGGAAAAAGGAGTGGAGCAACATCTTTGTTTTAAAGTCTCCTACAGACAACCTCAAAATATGTATTGACATCATATTCTCTTATCTAAGGGACCATTTATGCACTCTCCTTGGCAATTTCTTCATTTTCATGTTGTGAAACTTCCTGATTTGGCAGATCCCAGAACCTGTTGAATGTTCACTGTGACCGATGAGTTGTTATTTGAACACTTGACACTAGCCCATTTCCTGTAGGTTGTTTTGTCCAATATTCTTTGACAACTGATATTAATGCTACTAATTCTGGGAAACTGCAAACCTATTTTGTTCTTGCATTCTTATAAAGTTCACATCTGAGTCTGATTAACTGAGGACGAGGTAACCTCCACCCTACATGCAGATTTTCTATGTTTGATTGTAGCCTTTTTTCTAAATTATACTGAAGTTGTGCTCTCGTCACTTTAAAATACTTAAACATGTTTATTCTGCTGTAAAGTCGGACATTTTAACATAGGCGTCTATGGGGATGGGCTCGCTTTTGGGCCAGCCTCAAGTGGCCATTCGAGGAAGTGCAGTTTTGGGCACTTCTTGTTTGCTTCATTTTTCAGCCCCAGAGATTGCAGCTTGATTAAAAAACAAAAAAACCTTTTGGTCTTTGGAGTTCAATACAATTGCCATTTGTTTAGACTCCCTTTTAGATCTCTAATCAAGCTCAATGGGCTCACTGCTCTTGGAATTGAATCTTCTCAGGTGGTCACGACTACAGTTCTGCAATCCTAAATCTTACACAATATGAAGTCCTTCTCACATTTGAGATGATGGATGCCTCTGCCACTTCCGTGAGCATGACGGTGCTCCTTTTTGCTCCCACTCTGTGAATCAGCATGTCTGTATAAGCACTCTTAATCGCTCTGCCAGCATCACTGTCACCCTGCTACTGTCCTGTCCTCGTTCCCCCTGTATGTGTCCTGCCTGTGATGTATCACACTGGCACCATCCCTCGATAGAAAGCTGTGGTGCTCATTAAGATAGAGACAGATAGCGAAAATGGAAAAAAGGCAGGGAAGGCGAAGGGAACGAGATAAAGCGTGTGCCTGTTGGATTTGTTCCACTTCATTGTTTCTGTACTTCGCCGCCCCCCCCCCAACACACACACACTCTCTGTCTTTCTTTGTGTTTGGTGATAAAAGAAGAGCTACTGTATGTCGCCCTTGGACAGGTTGTTCTATTTACAGTACCTGTTCTTACAGTTAGCCGGAAGATGATTTCCATCACAATATACATTAATCTAGAGCAACATCCAGTGAGTTAAGAAATGCATGTTGAACAGATGAACCAAAAGCAAGGAGACTTTCAAAAAAAAGGTTTCAGTCGAGCATTATACCAAGAAGCACTGATGTATAAAGCCTCTCTGTGGTTGTTCACTTGCAGGAGGATCTGTCTCACACTTGTATAGAGACAACTTGAGCTAAGTCAGATAAGATGGGAACACAATGTGCCATAGACAGTCACAAGTGGCCATCAGCATCCTTGGCAGTAACCTGTGCTTCTAGTGTTGCTGTAAATAAAGCTGACAGATGCTAATCCATGGAGGTCGAACCTGATCCAAATAACAGATGCGCCATGACCAAAAATCAAAGCGTTTAAACCTGATTGCCTGTCAAGCCATGTCTCACACAGACAGGCAGTTTTGACAGGACCCTCTTATGTGGCTTTCCCAGTTTGATTACATTGTCACTGCCTCTCATTTATCCGCTGATGAGAAGAGATTAGTAGTGGTGTAATGTGATACCTGACTGGCATTTTGTTTTTTATTCCACATCAATCCCCTTGTAGAGGGGATCTACAATGTTTGAACTTTTTATGCATTTATTGTAAAGTCTGAATTTGTAAAAAACTAAAAGAAACACCATTGGAGGCTACTTCTTAGCTTCTTTCACAAGTCATATTATAATAAGCTTCCAACCCTCGAATCTACAATATATTCCACAGCAGTTTCATCAATTATACATGTTGTATATTAAATACTCTAGCTTAACTGTCTGCCCTTCACTTATTTGCATTGCCTCGAGAGGCTGCCCTGCCTGGATTAACCATCCATAATGGTGACTGCTTATTTAAATGAGGTTTTGGAAGTTTTAAAAGATAAATAAAGATCACAGGGTTTAATTGTCTGAACGCAGGACCGCATAAGAAGACCATGCTAATACCGACATGCTGTGAGTGAGATACATTTAGATTCTGCTGCTGGAGAATGCATGAAGCATTTTGAGAATCAAGGAGGCATGCTCCTGCATCGTATTTGATTTATTTAAGCCATTTGTCTTTCTAGTAGGTCTTGACACAGGATTGATAGCATTGACAAACACTTTTCTCAGTTTTGCAGTAGGAATACCACTAACTGGTTTGCTCACACTTATATAATTTCTGTCCATGTAATCAGTGGTGATTGCTCTAAGACTGCAAGGGAAAAAAAAAAAGTGGTGAAATATATATACTGCTTTGTGAAAATTTCATTGACTAAATACACGTTAGAAAGCCTTCATCTTTTCTTCAGAATCACCTACTTCTCCCAGGTAACTGGCACAACTTCCTTTTCATTCATCCCCACAGCGTCACAGCGTTTTACACAGTTGGACACTCAACTTCTACTGACTTCAATGGGGAAGCGTAGTGCAGGTTGTTCCACTGCAGCGAAACTCGACGGTCAAATGTTGGGCTTTGTCCTGCCCATCGGACGCGCAGTGTCTCTGGGCTTCTATGGGATAGTGGGCTGCTCAGCTTCTGCATGATGATTGGATGAGCTTTCTAAGGCCTGAATCCTTTTTTGATTGACAGCCAAATGAGCGAATCAGAGATCTTGAAGAATAAACATCCAGTGGAGCCTTCTCCAAGTTTTTCGTTCCGTTGTTCTGCTGGCCATTGAGAGGACACTGGTCAAGTCCCTAGAAAAGACGCCTAGTTGGTACGACAAGGTCACAGATTACTTCTTGAAAAGGAATGAGGGGTAGAAATTACATATAAATTACTTGTGTGTGGAGTTTGCATGTTCTCCCCGTGTCTGTATGGGTTTTCTCCGGGTTCTCTGGTTTCCTCCCACAGTCCAAAAACATGCATGTGTTAATTGATGACTCTAAATTGCCAGTAGGTGTGAATGTGAGTCTGTCTCTGTTTGTCTCTATGTGCCCTGTGATAGACTGGCGTCCTGTCCGGGGTGTACCCCGCCTCACGCCCCCCGCAATCCTGATAGGGACAAGCGGTTGAAGATGGATGGATGGATTATGATGGAGGACGGAAAAATTAGCTCCTCCTCCTTGAATAAAGCAAAGTCCTGAACGTCCTGGATGAAAACATATGCTAACACAGCAGTGCACATCCAAACAAGGCAGTTGTCGTGACATCACTGGGAGAAATGTGAAAAAAAAATTTTTTGAATGCAAGAGGTGTCAGCTATGTAATTAGCCCTTCTTAGTCTGTCCTCCCCTTGCTTTCAGTCTTTCATTCCCTTGTGCTGTGCATGACAGCTTTATGTTTCAAGGGAAGCATGCCACCGGACTTTTGTGCTCAAAAAACACTCCGTTATAACGTGGCTAATTGGTGTTTCACATTTCATCACGTCACCACAGCACCTAACCTAAAAACTCATCAAAACATTGTGCCCAGAGCCAATCGAACCCTTCCAGCTAAACATTCATTAGCAGACTTGACACTGATAATGGCTATTTTGTTGACATTAGAGCAAGCAATGGGAATCCATGGGAAGCCTGAGGAAATGTGCTGTCATTTTTGATTCTGTTAATTAGTACATTTTCATGTCATGACGCCTGTGGCCAAAAACCATTGCAAAGGACAATGATTGACCCACTTCTTTCATTGACTGGGTTATTTCCATTTATGCATTTAGAGACTTTTATAGGAAAAATGCAATTAAAGTTGATGCACTATTTGGCCAAACCTCTACTGCAAGAGTTAGTCATTTAAAAAAATATATTTGTCTTTGTATTCAGGCTATATTGTTTATTTTGTAATTTGCGTTTTGCATTGAGATGACGTCTAACAACTTCTATAAATATGTTGGTGTCATGTTCGATTCCCATTTAGAATCGCATTTCTTACACTTTGGCTGTATGACCTCACCTATTATGAACATTGAATTTGATCAAAAACAGTACTAGTGCATAAAGAAAAATCAGAGTTTTGTACTCTCAGGTGTATACAGGAATTCACATTCAGGGTACCGTTCTGATACATGAAAATGACTGGCAGCTGGCTTCATGAAACAGCCAGATGATAAAAATAACTGTGTAATGGATTTTTAAGGTATTTAACAGGATCATAGTTTGAGCTTTGGACCAAAAATTGTCTTTATGGTTGAAAAACAACAAGGAACGGAGCACCTCATGGAACCTGCCTTGGTCCTTGATTATTCACACTTATAAGATCTACCATACAGTCTCAGTAACATGAGCTGATGGCTGTACTTTATCTTTTTTAAATGTCTGGCTTTTCAGCCACCAAACTCAAAGTGTTTGGTTCAAATCATGTAATGTTCTCAGTTACTGTTGAAACTCTTATCAAGTGACATAAGAAAATTACATCTCAACTGTAAAATTGTCTCAATCAAATCATAAAAAATGGACGTGTGAAGGCTACTTTGATGAGATGCGAGACCTTTCCTCAGACAGACTAAGGCTCAATGAGGTCAAACGGATGAAACACATACTAAACCCCAATTCAAACCAACATACTGCAGCTTGCCTTGCTTTCCATACAAATTAACTAGTGGCTATTGTGTTGGAGCTGGTGCCATTAATTAACTGCAGTATGAATGCACAGTTATCTGGAATCCCAATAAATCAACTGAAGACATGCATATTATACACACACACACACACACACACACACACTTTTATTGTTCAGAATTTGACATAATATCCGCTGTGGCTATACCACTGCTGTATCAGCATGTTTAATTGTAATAACTAAGGCACTTTAACAAAAACCTTTATTTATTTTTTTTAACAATGACCAAAATTAGAGAACAGTAACCACTGTGTCAGAAGAGAAAGTTTAAACAGTAAAGTAATTATGCTCATATGCACCCAAATTATGTTAATAGTCTAAGTTAATGTTTCAGTCACTGAGTACTTCAGTGCTTTTCGGCTCTCACTGAATTAATTTTCTGGCAGTTGTACTCCAGACAACATTATGGCACATTACTAAACATGATGTGCTGTTACTAGTACACACCAACAACCCAACATGTCGCAGCATATGTAGCATCACCTGTGTGGTCGGTGCTCCTTTTCTGCCACCCGGAACATTAGACATTAGCCGACCTCACATCTAAATCTCACTGGTGTGCAGAGGTTCAACTCAATTGCAAGTTTGACCAGTGCCAATTTTTTATGTGACCTTAGAGCTACGGCATGCAACTTTTCACATCCCTAAAAGATAATTCGTAAGCCACGCATAACTCCTCCCCCTCTGTTGGTCAAATTCCTGCCTCAGCACGTGTCACTCATCCTGGGGCCTGTTTCACAAAGCAGGTTCAAAAAACTCTGAGTCTAACCCTGAACTCTGAGTTGATCTACTCTGAGATAGGAAACTCTGAGTTTTCGGTTCCAGAACAGCAGATTTGCGTTAGGTTGATCAACTCAGAGTAGTTTGACCTGGAGTTAAGCGCGTGCACCACAAGTAAAAAAAGACAGCATCAATGGAGCCCTGATTCGACGAGTCACCATGGCAACGGGGAAGCGAAGGGCTACGCTACAACTGGAATTGGAAATATTAATGCGCTCATACGGAGAGTTTGAGCAGGTTTACACCGCTGCAGCAGCAAAAGAGAGGGAGACGGTGCGGGAGGACATTGCGGCTCGGGTCAGTGCATAAGTTTAAATGTAGTCCAGTTGCAATCACAGTAATATCACAGGGGGAACTGCATGAGTGGGAGCCTATTAATTTATTCCATTTAAGTGCAACCCCGCGGGGGAGAAGCGCAGCTTAAGATGAAACATAAAAACATTTTTCAAACAGGTAAAACCTCAGCACAATCTCATGGTGACGCCTCATTTTGAGCAAGTTTTACATCGTAAAGTAAATATTACCGTAAGTGGCTGTTTTTTATACAACATATCAATGTTGTATAAAAAACTCCCATTTTGCAAAAAAAAACGCAGCGCAACACACAATATCTGCTGTGATATGAAAGCATTACTGGTTGTTAATGTTGGAAATGTAAGGAGGGGTGAGATGGACTGTGACATGAAACGGTGTTGTGCCGTATTCAGCCCCCTCGCATTATAGGTGATATTCTGGATCAGAAGGCTATACAGTATAGGAGTAGTTAATATACCGGTAACCCAACTAAAAGCACACACTTTTGAACCTATGAATTGTAAGAAAAGCTGGGATTATATTTAGAAACGCTAAGTCAAATACATTCAACTTGCTCAAAAGATCCATTTCATTCATTTTGTAATTATGGCTGCAGCATATTAAGGACGTCTATGCGCGGTCTGATAATCATCTCCCTACGAATATTTAATTCTCTTTGCGAAATGCGTCACCTTCATTCACGGGATCGTTATCAAAATGACACGCCATGGTAGTGTAAATATTCACCACCTAATATAACTTTTAATGTAGGCCTACTGAATGACTTTTATACGTTGTATACAAAAACTCCCGTTTGCAAAAAAAACGCAGCGCAACACAGAATATCTGCTGTGATATGAAACGGTACCGCTCAAAAAGAGAATTGCCTGGAAATGCAAGAACATCTATAATCAATAGTCTGATAATCATCTCCCGACGAATATATAATTATCTGCGCAGTAATGCTGCAGCTTCATCCACGGGATTGTTATCAGAAGGACACGCCATGGTAGTGAAATAGTCGCCACCTAATATAACTTCTAATGACTGATTTTTGCCATGATTTTCTGAAAAAACAGACGGAACTATAGCAGATATACTTCGCTAAAACTCGCGTGCTGACTGAATGAATGAGGAAATGAAACACCGTGTGTGGCTGAAAGAGGGCGGAGACAGAGAGAAACTCAAGGTTTTCTGAGAAAAACCTGGTCCCGACCAGGTTAGTTTCAGAGAGCATGTTACCATGGTAACTGACCGAGAGTTTAAGTTACCTCCCTTTGTGAAACAGGCTAGAGTTACCCCTCTGTCTCTGGTTTGAGTTACCTCCCTTTGTGAAACGGAAAACTCAGAGTTTCCCTCATTTCAGGGTTAACAAACTCAGAGTTTTCACTAAACCTGCTTTGTGAAACAGGCCCCAGATGAGCAGTCTACCTTGACTGCAGCATTCACACATTATTCAGTCCATGGCTGATGTGACATCATCCGCAACCACAGGCAGACCGAGAAGTGAGCCAATCTGCAATTTAAAAAATGCGATGTCGATATTGACAGAGTTGCTGTTGCCAGATTTAGCCGCACTGCTCTTTTTTAACTAGATTTCTACCATTGCTGTTACACCGACATCCATCAAACAGTCACAACAACTGGCATACATCCCTCAATTTCTTTTTTTCATGCACATTGGGGAATTAAGGCTGCAAAGTTACAGACAGAATGAGAATACTTGATACTTTTTTAGGTAAGTTAAAATAGCATATTCCTGCTTTATTTTCTCTGGGATGGATATTCTGCTGATCTGCACATGGTCATACAAACTTAATTGGTATTTCATATGTTTACACACTAATAACTGCATGAACATGGACTTTGTTTGCCGTGCTTCTATGTTTGTTTGTATTGTTTTGTTGTCTACTTCCCCTTATCGTGATTTAAAATGTGGAAGATAATAAAGCTAGTGAGGATACACTGATGGGATTATTTACCAACAAGCAGGGAAATAAACATTGCTGTAATTAGCGGACAGGTAACAATCATTAAGTTATATAGACTGTGAGTAAATAGACGACCACACATATACGCAGTAAACGAGGATTTGCGTTAGATCAGCAAGGACATTCAGGTATGCATTTCACAGTGGCACTGGACTGGGTCGAGGGGGACTGAAAATACAGAGCCCTCATGTGAAGAGGACCCACAAAGATAATCGAACAAATAGCTGTGGATGTGGGGAGGTGCCCATAGAGAACAGGGTCCATAATGTTGCTGCTGTGTGTGTTCCTGATGCCAAATATCATTGTATTACCAATTGCTGTAAACAATTGTTTAAAAGATGGGATAAGTGGACTGGCCAACAGTTCAGCTGCAACTGAAAACTTTTAATTAAGAAATTAAGATGAGGCATTGTAGAAAAGGAGGGACAGTTGCATGGTAAACTGGGATCAGGCACCTCTACATTAATAATGAATTCTCAAAAGGTGTTTTTACTCTAAGCGATTCTTTTTACAAATGGGATAAAGCTTTTTCCTATTTCCCGCCTAATGGGGTAAATCAGACCTAAAAACAATCCAAAGGGAGCCTCTTCAAACTTGTCTTTCTAACTAAATGAGCTTCTGAGTGTTTGAGTGCCTGCGGAAGTGCGACTGATGATGATAAATCCAGATTCATTCCAATGAATTCATCCCACAAATCTGCTCAAACTTTGTCATTGTCTATAATTTACTGGAGAGGAAAAAAAGGGCGGATTTTGATTCCCTTTGTAATTTGATTCAGATGACTACCGATTACACAAAAAAGGATAATTGACCGGAGTGAAAGGGCAAGAACATCCTTGTCTCTGGAGAATAGATTCAAATCCGTCTCAGCGCATCATTACGCTGCAATCATTGTGTCAGTCAAAGAGGAGGTAAAAGTTGAGGAGCAGAAAGCCACAGTGGAACAGTACATTATGAAAAAGCGGGTGTGCTGCACAGCTACATTGAGATATCTCGTTTCCTGCACTTGTTTTACACGGGTGCAACATTTACCCGGTGCTGACATGTCTCGTTTGTGTGTGACTCACCCTTTTAATCTGGTTTCATTTTCATTTACTGCGTGTTCACCCGAATGACGTGTCAATAAATTGCATAATCTGCATATAGACTACCAATAAGCAATAAGAGCGCAAGGGATTGAGGTAGCCCGCTGCAACATAATTGTGTCAGTGTTGCAGGCCATTTCATACGAAGGCTATTAGCCATTATTTCTTTGTTTGGTTTTAAAGAAAATTAGTTGGCGGCAAAAAGAAATGATGAAATTCTGGGAAAGTGAGGATTGCACTGGGTTGAGTTTGCTGAAAATAGTTTGCCAATTGTTTGCCCCTCTATAGCTTTCACAGCAATGGATTTTCATTATTTTAGCTATTTCGTTGCCCTGGTTCCTTTATAACTATCTTAAAAGGCGACATAGCATGGAAAACTTTTCAGTGCTAATGCATTTGGGGGCCCACCAACCCATTAACTGAAAAAGCACAACCCATTCATTTTTTTGTTGGCTAACATGAGATTTTAACGAGCCATTCGGATTTGGCTCCCATTCCTATGTCACACGTCAGCTTATTCAAATATACCGCCTCCCATCTGTGTATTTCCATGACTTGAGAAGTACCTTCGCGAATATGTGTGTTACTTTCAAGATTTAAGAGCAAAATGGGCTTTACAGGGAGTGGGTCTTAAAGAGACAGGTAATCCCGACAGACATTCTAGCAGAAACCCAAACCCCTTTTATGGTTTTTATTTAATAAAATTAACTGTTGTGCGATAAAAAGTGTATACAAAAAAAGTTTTATTGACTGAATCCTTACTTTTAAAGTCATGTTAGCTTCTGGTACAATAGTAACTGCTGAGTGTTTGACTTGTGTCATCCTTCTCCGTCCTATTCTGAATTTCTATACACCACCCAGAAGCACTGAGGACATTTCCGGCCTATTTTGACACTAACCTTCACAATTTCTATAGCCATTTCCTATCCATTCAATCGAAATGTCAACCTGGAAAAGTCTATCTATATGCACTCAGAGACTTCCAATTGAGCTTCACAATGCACAGTTCAACATGACATGTTCAAAGGAGCTTTTGATGGATGGGTATGGTTCTGTAGTGAAGCAATATACAAGAATCACAGGGCTGAATGCGTCTAACTAAACCGACTGTCCCAAAGCAAAAGAAATGCTCCACACTCCCAAAACTGTTGCACATGACTGTGAACAAAGCATCAAGGCTCCTTCAGTGTGCACAATACAACTCTGACCCCACCCACAACCCGACTTCCAGCTGCAGGCACTCAGTCATCGGATGATCTAATTAGATACAAGCTGCACAGAAACCTTTAAATCATGGGATCATTTAAACATATCTCTTTGGTCTTGTTATACTTTTTGGAGTGATTTAGTGATAGATGTTTTAATGATACGAAAAGATAGAATAATAGTTAAATAAATGTTTTGTCTTCTCAACATAAGAATTACCTTTATTAGAATAGTCTAGGGTTTATATCATAAACCCACTGATCGGACTAATACTGTTTAATACTGGCACCAAATAGACTCTATAAAATATTTATCAGTTAAACAGATGGAAGTGATTCCATCTTAAAGCTGAATCACATGTGCAGTGATTTAGAGATGGACATGTTCCTGCATGGATAATTCAAGCACAGAATAAGCTCAGATGTAATGGCAGAGACAAAAAGTTATGAATAATTATTGAGAAAATAAAAGTTTTCTGTAAACAACTGTGTGAACATATGATAAAAGTAACTAAACTTTCCAGTCCATTACTTGGGCATAGTGCATCGACTTGGCTTATCAGTGGTTTCCTTACATACAGTATAAATAACTGGGGAATGGCAGCTTGATATGGTGTTTGGAATGATGAGCATATTATCTGTCTGCTCAACTTTTTGACTTTTTAACAACCAGCTGGTAGCAGTAGTGCAAAATGAACATGCAAGAACATAAAGTGTACTTCACATCTTGAAGACAATCTTGATGGAGTCATGAGTTGTATTTCTTAAACTCAGCTGGTTTAAAGGAGTAGTATGACATTTTTCGGAAATGCACTTATTTACTTTCTTTCCGAGAGTTACATGAGCAGAGGAATACCACGGTCGTGTCTGTAGACCTTGTTAAATATGGAGCTGCAGCCTGTTAGCATAAGTTTAGCTTCTGGCTTCAGCCTCGTATTTAACATATTTACCAATAATATGAGCGTCGTAACGATCTCTAACTCAAGAAAGCGAATAAGCATTTTTCACAAAATGTTAAGGAAATGTTGCTATAGCTCTGACTAACTTTTTGTGCATACATATTTTCACATTTCTATGTATTTTGGCTTGTGCAATATCTTCTGTACGGTCTCTGCAGCTCTGTGATACAGTATGTAAAGTCCATTTACTGAAAGGAATTTGCTGCTTGTAGTAGCAGTAGATCTGGTAGATTTGTACCCTCTCTGGGCTCTGTAGGTAGCTTGTATCATCTAATTGGATCATCTAACGACTGAGTGCCTGCAGCTGTAAGATGGTGGGTGGGGTCATATAAATATACACCGCAAGAGTTGAGATATTGGTGCAGACACACAAACACACACACAGAGATACATATATTTGCAATCTGGTAAATGTGTGCACTTTTAATTCCCGTTTGTCAGAAACATTGGAGCATAAATGAAAAGGAACTTATATTTTGGGAAACAACCCATGTTAACCTTTCCTAAATGCACCACTGAGCGCCACAGGAGGTCATTCTTACCTGTGGCCATTAAACTGTACAACTCATCTCTTTAATTACCGGACTCTTGACTACTTAAAACAAAACAAAACAAAATATAAATATCTGTTCTCATTTCATTTCATTTGCCATAACAACCTAATTGTACAGTGTATATATCTCAGATTGTATTTTCACACTCACTTCAGATTGTTTACTTGATTGTTTATTATTTATTTGTACTGTATTTTATTGGCTATTTATTAGCTACTTTAGATTTATTTTAATTGTATTTTATTTTAATCTTTACTTTATTTTATTTCTACTTTATTCATCTTTATGGCTTGTTTCTACTGTGCACGGAGCATTGGAACGAAAGAATTTCCCCCCGGGGATCAATAAAGTATTCTGATTCTGATTCTGATTCTGATTCACTATAAAGTTGAGAAGCGACAAAATAAGATTGTTTGTGGTATCCACTTTTTCTGTTTTAAGCCACTGTTATTGGCAGCCAGTTTGTTTATTCTCTTCTGCAACCTGTGCTCCCCATGTTCCTACCCCCCTACAGAATGAGAGGAGTCTACCAAAAAAGACATTTAATTTGAGGTGGATAATGAAGGTTTAACGGTCCTTTAAAAAGCGTCCTATGTTGTGTTTGCTTGGTTTAATGCTTTTGATTTGTTTGTTTATTCTCTCTTCATGTTTCTGTGATTTCTCCTGCCTCCCCTGTGGAGCAGTGCTAAATGAAGTGTAGTACACACACACACACACACACACACACACACACACACACACACACACACACACACACACACACACACACACACACACACACAACAAATACACCCAAAGTGGCACTCCTGTCTCACAACGAGCCGGGGGGTGGTATCGTATCCATGATTGATTTTCGGTTGTCCAGGGTCACATGATACATTTCCGACTGAGGTGCATTATTTTGTCATTTTGTGATTTTTCTTTTTTAAATAGAAGATATCAGAAGATCAGAAGATATCTTTTTGAAAAATGATGCAATCCAAATTCTGAACAGTGTCTCTCAAGGTTTCATCTGAAGTTAGAATTAAACGTACTTGATTGTACGCTGTTGCTTGTCTTGATTTAGCGTTGAGACTAAATACAGTATCTGTATGGTCCGCTTTTTGATTCAGATATGCAAATGAGCAAATATTGGCCCATACAGGTTTTTTTTTACCACTAGAGAATTAAATTAAACTCGAGCAACACCACAAAAAAAATCCATGCTATGATTTAGTATCAAAAACATTTGACAGTCTCTAAAGAATCCCTGATTGGATGGTGTGCACTTCTGTTCTGGAAACTTCTCATAAACCTAATTTTCCATATACATCGGAGAGCCATACAGTCTCTAAATGTCCTAGGTCTCTAGTTTGTTGTTGAAATGTTTCACATGGCTGGGATTATCCTTGTGGTCACAACAGGCCATTTTATACAGCAAGCTTAAGTTTTCTCACTACCATGACATAACTATATTGCATTTTTTCCCTCACAAAAATGAGGAGGAGGATCTCCAAACTTAAAAGGTACCCGGTCAATGTTTTGGCCAATAGCAGTGCTATGGATCGATGTTTTTACGTGTAGTTCCCTGTTTTGTTTGTATTGTGCATGCGTGGGGAAAACGGTACACTTTCATGCCGCTGCTTAGCACTTAATTTGATAGATCGAGCTTGATGCATTAATGAAGATGCATAAAGACGCATTATAATGTGACAACAAAGGCCGATCAGCTAAAGAAGAGGACGGAAATGCATTTAACATGCTTGTTAGACCTCAAGGATAAACACAATGAATTTAGTAAGAAACTGAAGGGGAAAAACACTCCCCAGGAATTCTTTCTGCCTATTCAGTTTGGACTGAATAATGTTGGTTAACACCACAACAATTCTAGGATGTTTAGGCCTTTGGGCATCTGGTGACAGCGAGTATTCCTATCAGTTGCAGACAGTTGCCTGTCAGTTTCAGCAGTGCACTCGGAAAAGGATTAATTTTCAAGAACCCTTCACATGTCCATAAACTTCTTACACATGACATTTTAGCATACATCAGCATGAGCACACTGCCAGTTTTTGCAATTAAGCCTTTAGATTCATGAATAACAAACCCATCTCTATTAGCCTTTAGACTGACTCAGTCAGTCACTCACTCACTCACTCACTCACTCACTCACTTTGTGTGTGTTGGTCTATTCTGTCCCTGTCTGCCCAGCTGTGTCCATCTCTTAATCAGATTAGGACATTATATTTGAGGTTGTTGGCCTAATCAGTGTAATAAGGGGTCTCTGAGAGCATTGCTGCCCATTAGCGTCATTAGGCTGTGGCTGAAAGGAGGGCTTTGTAGACTCTGCTTGATCACTGTTGCTCGGAGAAGGTGAGCATCCATCTCTCAGGTGGGCCTATTGATCTGTTTACTCCCAAATGAGCCGGCAGGTCTCGTAGGAGTTAGCCGCCGCACAGGAGCTATAAGATCTGTATTCTCCGGAAGAGCTGCTTTTGTGTTACATAATAACTTCATTTCTGCTGTTGCTTTCTGGTGTAGGAAAGAAATACCATGCTGCCATAGAAAGGCTGTTTGAAAATGTTTAAATGCAAAGAAGACAAATAACTGTTGAAGATATGGCTTTGGTTATGCCATTGCAAAAATACACAGCACTGTCTGTATCTGCACTGCTTTAATATATCACGAGTGAATGAGTGTCCTTGTTTAAACAAGGACTGCAAGATCAAACAGCTGGGACCAAACTCAGCAAATGTGGATGAGCTATCCATGTTTGGGGAGCGAATATTGTTTTTTTTTTTTGGTCTCCCATTTTTTTTCAGCAGAGGCAGATGGAAAGGAAATGATAATTCTATCTGGCTGCCACCCAAAGCTATGAGTTTTGTCAAATCTGCTGTTATAGAGTTGTTCGTTTCTTCTTGCAGTGTCAGAGAGACGGCTTTAATCTGCAGGCCTCATGCTGCCTGTCATACTTTCATGGCACAGTGGGTTTGATAAACCACTGCTAAGCACTGTGTGCCTTCGATGGTAGGAAGCGAGAAGAAGCACTGCCAGGCGTCAGTCCAGCTGGACGGCTGCAGCTAGACTCCAGAGGCTGGCATCAGTATGCTACACTCAGCTATGCTGCCTTTATGTCGCTGAGGGGGTGTGGCTTTGCCAATTTGATTTATAGCCCCAGATTAGCAGCTGCATCACAGGCTGGAGGTTGTCATCCCTTTTGTGCATATGAAGAGATGATAGGGAATGAGAGGGCTTGAGCAAACGTGAGCAAATGCCACTGAATGTGTAGAAGCTCCATTATGCACATAAAATCCCTCCTGTGTGTCAATATGTGTATGGAAATGAAAAACTGCATGGTCTGTGGGCATTGGGCAGCTCTCAGAAACAGTCATGAAAGGACCATTATCAATGACCCCTGCAGTAATAAAAGCAGCAGCTTTGTGCATGAGAAACTGGGGAGGCTGTAGCGAGCAGCCAGAGAGGCCAGACTTCAGTAATGGGTCACTGCACACTCTTAGCAGAGAGCTCCTCAAAGCCATTTCCTCTGCCAGCTTCCGTCATCCAAGGATGTTTTTTTCTCACTCCAGATTTCACTGATATAATTGCCAGAAGTTCAGAAGTGCACACTATGTAAGCTGCTAACTATTGAGGCAAATTGTTGTAGCAGTATGGTATTTGAGGATTCTGCTGATTGTTTAAAACACAGTTTGGGAGAAATTAACTGGTTCAAACAGCAGTACAATGTTCCTTAAAAGAGTTCCTAGAGCTGAACGGATATTGGTAAATGAAATTTAAAGTAGCCTAGTGTGAGCTGCAGTGCTAAAGGTTAACCTGGAACTCCTGTGTAGCTGTAACCTCTTAATGATATGTTGAAGGTATTGGAAAAACCTCAGGTGTATATTCCATAATAGATCGATTGCCAATGACTCCCACAACAACATACAACTGTTTTATTTAACGATGTGAAACAGCCGTTTTAAACATTGTGACCACGGTGGCCATTTTTAACCACATGGCCATGCCCCCATGATCGTTTTAACATTGAACCAATGAAACAGAATAAAAGTTGATGCAACAAAATTACTTGGTTAGATTTAGGAAAAAAAAAATGTGACGAGGAAAAGATCGTCACAAACGTAAATGCACCACAGAAGGAAGTTAGAATAAAAAATGTCACCATTGACTTTTGGGTTCACGCGGTGAAAGTGTTTGTCCGACCCATCCATCCCCTGTTCACATTGGTATGGGTTGTTTCGGCCATTTATTTTTGGTAAGGGAGGTCTGTTTATTCAGTTTCCTTTCACATTTACAGCACATGTATTGCAAACTCAATCTGTAATACTGCACATGCAGGTCAACATATTATATCTACAAAGTGTTTGAAGTGGATGACTTGCCTCTTTATTCAAACAACCCAGCTGGTTGACAGTGAAATATACAGTGTCTGAACTATTGCTGACACAAATGGATGACAAATATGCTGTTCCCTTGGCCTGCTGACAAGAGTACAACCAATCTATTAGCCTGTATTTATAGTGGATGTTATAAACTTAACTGAAGTGAAAGCTTTAGGAGTGATGAGGGCAGGCAGCACTTCTGGCTCACATCTGAAATCCCACTAAGTATCGCTTTCAAAGGAATGTTCCAGTGTTTAATGATTTAAATACAGGAGCAATTAATCCTGAAGTAAACAATAATTGCTATTGATAGAATGTCAATGAAATACAAAATGAATGTATGTCTGAATTGTAAACTGACCGTACTTTGTCGGTCTTGGGATATTGATCAGAGAGAAGATTTTCCTCTCTGCTGGCCCCTGGATTGGCTGAGATGAATGGAACTGAAGGGTAATGGCTAGTCAAACAGAGTGATTTTCCATTATGCCAGAGTCGTAGAGAAGGGAGGAGGGCAACTGAGAAATGATTCAAAGTGGGCAATGTTGATCTAATTGATTCAGCGTGTTCTGCTCCTTCAGCTCTGCCCAGCCTGCCTCATCCAGGACATGAGGACATCACCAAGAGCTACGTACAAAACAGCACTGCTCAAACTATGGTCTTGTTGCACGGTTAATACTAACAAGAGAGTAGGGCTTAAAAAACTTCACGTCAAAACTTCAAAGTTGCACACTGTACATACCATACATAACACCTCTTGGAAACTGAAAATGAGAGGTTCAAGACTGATTTGCATTTGCGATTTGGTCTGGGGATGTCACATTCACACATCCCAACATCATCATATCTGACCGATCCTCTCTCTGTCTGCATTCCTGATTCCAATCTGTTACCTTTCAGACCTACTATTGCGTATAATGAAGACACTGATGAAGTCCCGAGACTTTCTCTGTGGCTATCTCAGTATTGTTAAACATGGTATACATTGAAAATTGATCTCTCAAAATTCAAATGCATTAGGAGGCTCGCTCTCTCTCTTTCGCTCTCTCTCTCTGCTATCAGCTCCAAAACAGCTCCCCTGAAAATAACTTGCCATGGTGTAAGCATTTGGCAATGAACAGTATGGATAAAAGCTGTAAATAGTATTGTGTGGATTTGTCCCTTTTTTACGACCCTGCGCTCAGCTCCTAAAACAGCTAAAAATCGTGCCTGGAGCCTACAACACCCTCAGACCAGATGAAGGTGAACCGACATTCAGTAGCAAGAAAGAGAAAATGAGAGCGGTGGGATAGAGTCATGTCTGGCACCTTGCCAGCCTAAGCATCTTAGAAAGTTATTGAACAATGTCCTGTTGCTACCATTCAGCGATGGGATTACTTAATACGATTACCAGGGCCGCCAATCAACCATGGTAAATGTAGCCCATAATTACAGTGAGAAGATGAGGAAGGTGTATGACAGAGATTAGAAAAGGTGAACTCCAGTGAGCCGTACAAAGTATGCCCTCGCCCCCAGCTCAAAACACACTCTGTGTTTACAACTGGAGTGTTGCTTCATGTGTCAGACGGTTTTCACATCAACAACTGTGTGCTTCAGAAAATTGTAGCACTGAACACAAAGCACAGCTGAGGCTAATGGGAACATTTGTTTTGTTTTTTTTGGCAGTTAAGATATTTAAAGCAGAAAGGTCTGAAAAGATCCATTTCGGTCTGTGAATATCGTCACCCACCGAGGGTCTGGGTGGACCGTCTGTGTGCAGCCCCCCAAAAAATGTACACATATCAAGCAGGCCGACTTTGCATGCTTCAGTTGTTCCACCCTTCAGTTCAGTTGGTGGCGTATGCAGTGGTATGCACCTCTAACCAAGAAGGAGAAGAAGGTAGCAAAATTATTTTTAGTTTGAAGAGAGGTTGTGCTAAGAAATCAAAGAACTATAATTTAAAAAACAAACAGAGACCACCAACAAGAATAGTGGAGATCTAGAAATGTACATGTGTGGGACGCCAAACCTACGCAGACCCTCAATAAGGTATGAATGGAACCACATGTGCGTCCGCATGACCAGTAGAAGTCCTCAGCCGTCCGCCGATTCTGAACACTAAAAGTATGTCCAAGCCTTAAGTCTGGACCAAAGTGATGAGCTGACCCACATTGGTCCCCTGACCCCTAAAAGCAATGGATAAGAGCCTTTCACTATAATTCATATTCATAGTTGACTGTTTACTTGTGAAACTACAGTCAGTCACTAGGTAGAAAGTACAGAGTCTCAAGACTTTACTTGAATGAGTGAGGTCTTGTCTGACCAAACAAGACTGCAGACTACACTGTACACTGAAAAAATGTTTTGGACCTGGTGCACATATAATTGATCACAAATCCACTTGCTCTGGCCGTCCTAATCATCATCAATCTAAAGCATTGACTGGGTTTTGCCAATGTTTTTTGGTGACGCAAACAAACTGATTAATCATTAATGTGCCCATGTGGCACCTCTGAGGCCCCGCTGCACAAGAGGTTGCCACTTAGATGAGCTATCACGTGTTTCAGTACTTGGCATCTTCATTTGGCTCATTTGCAAGAAATGCAATCTGTGTCTTGAAAGCTGAACGTGTCTATCCCTTCACCGGTGTCCAAGCCATTTCGTGAAAGTTCCCGCAAAGTCAAGGCCATCTTGTTGCACTTGACCAATAGGTAATAAGATCCCCAATAAAAAACCTGTCTTTAATGTCAAAATAGAAACCTCTAGTGTCTGCATTGCCTATATTCCAAGGAGAGAAATGAGGCTTATCTTGGAGGAAGGTGACCATCCATCAGCAATTTCTTTCAGTTTATCGGCCTGTCCAAGTCAAAACGCACAATGATGTCAGGCATTAATCAAATGCTGACACCTCACATTCAGGACTGAGACGTGTACCCTTTTCTCCTTATCCAAACCTGGTCATTGTCCCGCTGAGGCTCTCTGGCTGCAGACTGAAAAAAAAAAAAACCTTTTGGTGCTGTGTGCCAAATCAGACAGCTGGCGGATTGCGCTGGAGCCATGTTGAAAGAACAACATGTGGAAAGTGGAGAGAGCGTACACGGAAAATCCAAAAAGCACTATGTTAAAACTCTTGTACTTCAACCACTTCATTACATTTTTATTCTCACGAATGTGTAGCAAAAGTGCTCTTAGGCTACCCCCTTGCAGAGAGCAAAGACGAAGAGACTGTTACATGTATTGTGTGTCACCATGCAGGGAACAATCCTGTCACTGCGAATTCAGCAGAACAGAGAGAAGGAGCTTCTTGTGGCGGAGTTCGTTGTCTCATCTTCCCCACTGGCCACTCATTCATTCTGTTTTTACTGAGTGCTATTGATGTGCTCAAATCGAAACCCTCACAGGACGGAGGGTTGTCATAAATTGAACATCTTGGACACTGTGTGGCTGCCTGAAACTCTCCACGGGTCTGTATTCATGTCAAAACATTAATCTAACATGGGAAGCCAAAGGTTTGTCTATGTAGAGCAAAAACTGGAGAAAAGTCTGTCACTGGTAAGTGTTTGATTCAGCCTCAGAGAGTACTTTAACTGCTGCGGTTGATTATGAAATCCTTTTGGAGGACTTCAAATGTTTCAGATGGATGATTATCTGGATACAAAAGAGCAGTGAGCCAGATGTGACCCTGAAACAAATCCCTTATTTCCCTCTCGACTGTCAGAGAAAAAGGATGTTCTGGATATGCCATTTATTGAACTTGATTGATGCAGGGCATGTAAACTAGCATGACCCCTGAAACTTCTTCTGACAGTTCTCAGTTTCATACAAAAGCAATTTTCATTCTGAAGTTTTATTCATATTATTTGGCTATAAGTTTTTTTACCCATATGAAGAAGTTCTTTTGCCTTGTCTCAAAAAGTCTTAACGGAGGGCAGCATTTGCAGCTAAATGGACTTATGAACCTGATATGATTTAAATAATTACAACACAGTTTGGCCAATCCTGGGCCCTTACACATGTAGGGCCCCTAGGCTGCAGCCTAGGTCAGCCTGTGTAATAATCCAGGCCTGCCCCGCACAACTATGTCATTTTTATGAACATTTTGATATTATCTAGCCATTATCAAAAGGTAATAGTTGTCCTCATTACCTCTTTTTTTTTACGATAAATGTGAGCGTTTTATTTAGTGATACAAAAGCTTTATATGGAATTATTTATTTTACTAAGGTATGACCCTTTTAAATAACAATCATCAACCTTTTGCAGCAGCAGTCAAGACTATGAGAAATGTCAGCAGCAGTACAATTCTGTCTGTCTGTCTGTCTGTCTGTCTGTCTCTATCAGCCGCGATCCCATAAAGTGAGAAGTCAATGCAGAAAACGACACTTTGACTGGCTGTAACATGTATTCAAATACACCTGAGAATCTTACCTAAGTCACTGACTTGATGGGAATGCAGAATGGCTAGTCATGGAAGATTATGTACTGTAATGTGTGCACTGAGAGGTAATTTTCGGCTCTTTATGAGAGCATCTATTGTAATAATAATAGTGGTAAATTGTGATGACCTGAGAGAGCAGCCTTACCGTGTTCCCACTGCTAATGCTCCGGCAAACAGCCACCATTTACAATGGCCCTTAACCCCCCCTGCAGACAAACACCGAGCATACGTAGATAATTCAATATGTTTTGTCATTACATTACGACAGGAGCTTTGTTTAAATTGACACAATGCTAATGTCCTTCCCGAGTTGCTTTGACATCACCCTACCCCCTAAAGGCAATCAAGACAGACTTGGACTGAATGTCTCCCTTGTGCAGTGAAATTAGCAGCTCATAGGTGAGGCCATGTTAGAATCCCCGTGTGTGAATACAAGAACATTTCACATGGCAATTTTGGGAAATGGATATAACCAACAAGCACATACATCTACATGATGATGTAATCATTTAAACTAGTTCATGGCAGATGATTCCTAAAGCAGCTCATTAGCCTGTTTGGACCTGGCACAGCTACAGTAAGGGATGTTTAATTTTGGGCATCTAAAACTCCCGAGTCACATACACTGTATGCCCAATCATCCACCTTGATCTTTTCAAGGTGTGTACACGCTCAACATGAAGAGAATTTTAAAGGCCTATCTAATGACAAACAAGAATTGAGGCAAAGATTGTGGGAGGGATCTAACATCTACAGGTAAGTAAGGGTGTGGAGGTCAGGGTGATGAATGGGAGTGTTACACTTCTGGAGGTTAGTTTGCATCCTGTTCACAAAGACCTGCAATTAATTTTTGCCAGGTTGAATATGTAGAATCTTTATGAAAAGCTTTATATTTTTTAAAATAATACACCCAAGGGGCATTTTGAAGGGTACAGAATGAAAGTATGACTTTTCTATAAAAAATATATATTTAGTCTGAATTGATATTTAAAAAAAATGTTGACAGGTTTGACAATGACTTTCTGTCACTTCTGTTTACATTGTAGCAGCAAACAGCGGCCGGCATTGCGGGTTGCCAGGGTTGTCTGTTGTTAGGCTACAGAAACCAGGAATCATTTTGATTTTAGAGCTAGCTAATCGATTACACACCACTCAAAGAAAGACTTCCAGTTGAAGATTGGCTAACATTAAAAACTGTTTTAAAATTAAAATAAATTAGTCGTTACCCTGTATGACTCATCACTTGACATGACGCAGCTGATCGCTTGACACACTCAACGAATTCGCAATGAATCCGGCAACCCAACTGCTGGAATTATTTTTTGTTGTTTCAACTACGATCTTGAGACACTAGATGGAGGTAATCTGCTCATTATCCAGATTCATCTTTAAACGTAGCACCAATGTGTCAGCAACTTAAAATGGCAAGATATTGTAGAAAACATGAACTTTGTTGGCTGTTGGCATTGTGATTGGGGTTCAGGGTTGCACAGAGACCCTTTTTATAGCAATGTAACATCAAATGCTGCTATTTTTTGTTGAGGAGAGTCTCATACAACCAGATAACATTCAAAAGATCCAATTCCTGTCTATGCTGTCGAGCCACAGTGTTAACCCACTGTGCTTGACCTCTCGCTCTTGGATTACAGTTTAATTGTGTCCCAGATTGGAATCATTTCCACTAATCAGCTGTTCTCAACTCTATGCTGATATCTCACTAATGTGAGGGCAGCTTGCACAGACATGTCTTTCCCCGCAAATCTATACTACATGCATAATTCACGCTGCCAATATGTGCACCATGGATAGATTTATCATCACACACTAAATAAATGGTGGAGTGTGGATATATCTTCAGTGGGGAGGAGTCATCATCAATCTCCATGGCTGAACATGGACTCTGGATTTGGCAACGTGTGCGTCCAAAAGCGGGATGAATAATACTTGATGCAAATTCAGCAAGATAAATGGATTTTATTGCAAGTCATAAGGTCACACGTTGCTATCAAGCGGCTATTTGGAGATCTTCCCTTGCCTTGAAATCCCACAGGGCCAGTCAAAGACAGAACTGTAATCAATGACCTGGTTCCAGTAATTACTGTTTACTTTAGCTCATTATTCTCAGCACTTTGATTAAGCAATATCCCTCATGTGAAGGATATGTGGCCATAATTGGTGGTTGCCAGGATGCGTATCTCCCCCTTCTGTTGTAATGCATATTGGAAGGAATGGAGGTCAGGAAGTGAGAGACGCCTCAGGCAGCTATTTTTGGCCCTGCCTTCAAGTACTCCATATTCTCTAATTGTCCGACGAGTCAAAAGATGAACAGCAGATCTTGGTACGGCAGAGCAAATAGCGTACACTGCGCACATACTTCACACGGCTGAAGAAAATGGTTCATATGTTGACATTTACAACCTAATTAAAACCAAGAAGGGAAATGATCCCCGCATGGTCAGATGCTCATTACATGCAGGTGGTTACACACAAAACATACACAAGCATAAAAGCATTTGCAAAGACGACTACACGGTACTACACACCGTTTAGCTACTCTACACACATTAAGCTGAGCATCACTAATCCCAACCGGCTGGAGAAATCTGCTCATTTGAATCACTGAAATCCAAAGATGATTAAAATATATTACCATGTCAGAGAAACTCATATTCATAATATTAAAGATGTATGCGCATACATTCACAAATGCCTCCTGCGTTTTGATTAGGAGCTGAGAGAAAAAAAATGTAGATAGGTAACAAATACAATGTATCGCAGATGTCATTTTAACCAGGACAAAGTATTCAAATGTATTTGCACATCACTGCATTATTTGTTCACAAGCACATACATATAAAAAAACTACCCAAGGCTGTGCAGAGTCAACTGTCACATTTAACTTATCAAGTATAAACATGCCTTTCAGCCACTTGTTTCAATCTAAGTGGCAACAGTGGACTTAACTTCAGCTCTGGTCTGCAGGGTGAAGGACCTTCTTTATTTTTATTGAAAAGAGCATGAAACACGCTGGAGCTGTTTTTGCTCATTTTGATTTTTTTCTCAGTTAGACATTAAACTGTCTGAAAACCAAAATAAAAAATCAATCTTGTCATAACTGTATTTAATAAAATTGAAATAGTGTTACCCATATTATCAGTGCACAGATCTCCTTTTCAATAATTCAGTGTCTACATCAGTAGGCCTATATCCCTCCTTCTGCCATGACTGCCAACCCCACTGCATTCCCCAAGCTCCATTCATTAAAAACGCCCTCTGAGTCATTCCCTGTGAAGAACTATTCCATCTAGACCTTACAATTCAGTTAAAGCCCCCACTCACCCCCCCACCCCACCCCATCCCACAACCACATGCACAAACACTTGCTGTGATGATATGCCACGCTGTGTTTGCTTGTGCAGAGCCTCCTGTTATGACTCTCATTGTATGCTGAGTAAAGAAAAATCAAGGAATTTCCAATAAACCACTTCCCCAGTTTAGTGTTGCTTTCAAATTCTCTCACTTAAGAGAATGGAAAGCTTAATCTTTTTAATTATTAAGGTTTTTTTGCACATTGTCCCTAATGTAAATAAGCTAAATTAAAACTCAGACGATATTAGCTGAGGGCCAAAATGTTTTGATTAAAATGTGGCGTTTTGATTAAGTCCTCTAATACAAAAGAAAATATAATATAATAGCACCAAGCTCTATCACAGAAATAATTGTCCTATATATAGGACAACAGTTGTCTATCCATGTGTATCAGCATTTCTGCTTCTGAATCCAATAGGCGCATATTGTTTATTAAGTATGTTAATCACCTGCAACTGGCTTTCTCGCCCTTATTTTCATGGGTAATTGGCTATGCAGTGCACGGAACCAGGGACCTGCAGGCGACACACAGGAGGGGGAACGCTGGGATGGCTGTAACTTAGATCACTGAAGCATATCAAACATTTTCATCCAATCACTCTATCCTGTTGTTTACTTTTCAATTAATTTTTTTTTTTTTTGCTTTACCTTTCCTCAAACGCACCACGCTCTGGCCAACTGTCTCTATACCAATAAGTCCTCCAACCTTTACGACCACATAGATCTTTTTTTTCATACCCTCACTCGCATCACTCAAATATTCTCACAAACTGAAATATTTCAACTCAAGAGGGCAATTCGCGTAGTGCTGCGTTGCGAAAGCCTTAGATTCTGCAGCCCAGCAAGGCTCTGGTTCAATTCTACTCAGAAAACTAGCATTTTAACATTGTTTATTGTCTCGCCGACGAACCAGGCAAAGCATGGACTCAGTCTTTTTAACAAATCAGCATCCTGATGTAGTTATTTTGGCATACTTTCGATCTGCAATTGAATCACAGCAAAATCTGTACCTCAAGTTGCGCTGGAAGAGGAAGTCATCCAGATGCACTTCCGGAGAAGGCTGTGAAATTCACCGAGCTGTGTGTTTGCCCCCGGATGATGAACCGAGACACAATGCTGTTTTTTTTTTTTTTTTGACATACTATATCTGGGACTTCCAGAACAGGTAATCTCACATGAGTAATGCAAGTAAACACGTCAATTCCAATGTGATCCTGCAAACAAACAAAAAAAGACCCACAGGAGCTTTTTCTGAGCGTCCTTAACTGGTGGTTGCAGATCAACATGTCTATACCTAAATGTAACGATCGCAGTTTTAAACACATGGCTAACATTATGAAATGGTATCAGTTTGGTCAGAACAAAACTCATGGTTAGGTTTAGGAAAATATCCTGGTTTGGGGTTGTTTGTTTCACAACTTAACTTATGTATGTGATGTAAATTAAGTTATAAGTTTAAATGAGCTTCACATAGGACACAAACAGCTGTCTTCTGGGTGAAAGCCAGGTTGTTTAATCTATCTACTATCCTGACCTATTCACTCGCTCCCATCATAATTACTACGGCCGCTATTATAAACGTAAATATGGGTGCCTGTACAACTGACCAATGGGGAGGATTTCAAAAATATCCATCTTGAGCTTTGCAGATCTTGCCTCACGTTAATTTCCCTCCTCATTTTCACTCCTAATCAGAACGTGTGCGACCATATCTCGAATAGACCTCTGGAAATCGCTGTGCAATTTCCTGGACGGTTATAGTGATGGATGTACACAATATCAATCAGAGCAAATGCGGGGGCCAGAAATAACCCCCTCAACTGCCGGCAAGTTTTTTTGAGCAGTGGTCCACCAGGCTCCACCAGAACCAAGAGTGATGGATACGGTTTCAAGTGCAATTCATATGCTTTTGGACGTTTATTCAGAGCATTCTGGTTCAATGTTTCCTCTAGTGCATTCAAAATTACATGTCCTCAGTTATATGAAATATGCTTTTAACAATGATTAAAAAACACACATCACAGAGGTACATATAGCACCTGACAGCAGCCACCTTGGATGAAGATGAGCCTTGATTGCTTGGTGATTCCTCATGTACTGGGACTAGTACTTTCAACAAGCCTCTCTGAATGAGGTCACATTCCTCTGACCTCGGGGCATTATTACCCTGTAATCATGTGTTGCTCTGCATGGCTACATTTGTTATTTCTCGCTGACAGCCTAATGTAAGAAGAAAGCAATTTTACCTGATGGATGATCATAAGAGGGGTAGAGGCTATATCAGCTTCATGCCTTGCCAGTGAATTATGCACAACAAAATCCCATATATGCCTGAATTGGCTTTGCGCAATACTGGCCTTCTCAAATATACTACCAGTCTATATGCTTTACACGCTGGGGTATTATTGCCGGAGCTGTAAGGACTTTTCACCTTATCAGAATGCGAATGAAGCCTATTCATTACCATCGTATTTACTTGTTCTCCTAAATCAAACAGGCTGTCAGTCCGGACATTACCACAGAGCTATGAAAAATAGTTGACTTATTTTCAAGCAGTACAGCTCGGGCGACTGATTCATAGGTCTCAGGCCATTCATGATCACAGAAATCAATCGTGCGCTGCTCTTCTGGCCCGCACTTTGTCTGTTGGCGGCAATAGGGATAACGCGTCAAAGTGGGCCTACTCAATCTTGTCACTTTAAGTGCAATCAATAGTGCTTCCCAACCAACCGAATGCCTCTGAATACCAGTCCCCCTCTCCTCACACTGGGCTAAACATTTCAATCAATACCTGACTGGAGGCTAAAAACATCTGTGGAAGCAACAACAAAAAGCGAGGCAGAATTAAACGCCTTACAATATACTGGAGACAACAACACACTGCGAGAACAGTAGTGCAATGAAAGCAGTTGGATAAATAAAGAAATGGAATTCAAGTCTACAAATAGCAACACAGAGAAGTTGCGCTGAAAACAAGAACTCATGCAGAGCTGAGCGTGTATTAATTTAGCTTAGCATATCAAACATCAAATCACTACTCAATTAGCGATGGGATGCAATTTTTTAGAATGGAAAGCTTTTTAAACACAGCTTTTTCCAGCAGTGTTTTCCACTGTGAATGTCTTGTCCGCAGAGCCCCATACATCACTGCAGACAATTCTCAATGTATGGCCTGCCATTGGCTTTCAGACAGCTCCAATCTATAAAAGCAAGCCTCTGGCTGACGTACCTGTAAATTAGTCTACCCAAAAAATTCAGGGAGACCAGGGAGAGATTTGATGTGTGCATCTAAGTGCATGGCCCTGGAAAACGATTGTATTAATTGCCCGGAGGATTATGGGAAACAGACCTCCACTCCCTCATGCATATTTGACACTTCTAGCAGCTCACTTCAGCCCCTGTTGCAGCTAATGGATGATGTTTGGCGCTGTGTTGCATATGTATAAGCTACCAAGTTATGAGTGGGTATGCGAGCGCTTCCCTGTGCGTGCTTATCTGTCTGAGCATGTGTGTCAGCTCTGTTATCTAGAGCCAGCCAGGGTGAGTGTAGGGCTGGGTGGCCGGGTTGCCGGTTCCTAATTGGTGAGACTGCTTCCACTACTCTTACCCTCAAAGGCTGGCGCTGCCCTCTCCTGTTAATCTGTGCCAAGGATTTGGCTCGCTTGACACAAAACTGACCTGACAGTCCTTTGGGGGGTGTTGTGTGCACACAACACACTGAGGAAAAAGTAGACAGATAAATATGCAGCCACTTAGATAAACAAAGAAACATGCAGTCTCATGCAAATGAGAGCAACAGATATGCAGACACACATCTCAATCTCAGTGAAATGAAAGAGCCACAACTCCATTTGAGATATGGTTCTGGACAGCATCACTATGATGAAGAGGGAGAGCTCTTGACAGTGTTGTTGGTGGAACAGCATCAAACAGTTGTGTGCGTGTGTGTGTGTGTGCAGATGCTGTTTCTCCTGATAATGTCCGCGCTCACCACTGCAGTATGAAGTGAGATTGTTGATATTAAGTGCTTGAACATTGCTATATGACATCTGCAGAGACTGTCTGGCATAATGTAGCGACACCTGATTATGGAAGTAAATCTGTGTCATCGGATTTTGAAATTAAAAAGCTGTTGAATTTCAAGCACTGAATATTTATGCATTGAAAATATGTATCTGAATGTTTTGTCTCTGAATTTAACTCTTTATTTTCCAATCCAAAATTCAATGTTAAAAAAATCTAAGGTTTAAAAATTCAGTTAAAAAGTTCAATATGCCAAATCCAGAAGCAAAATACGATGTAAGAAGTGAAATGTTATAAATTCAAAGTAAAAAAATGCAACAGGCCAAATTCGGATGCATACCTAATTCGATTGCCTTTGAAATGTTCCACCATCAATCTTTAACTAGGCCAAATTAAATGATTTGGATCAGAAAAGTGAATTATAATTTTAATCTACAACCATGATAGCAGCTCTGCAAGGCTGGTCACCACTGTGAGTCGTGTATAGATGGTAACCTACGATTTGCGACACTGAATAGTGAAGGTTAGGATAGGTTGTCAGGCAGCAAGTCTCATGAGTTTTTGTTGTGGGTTTTTGCAAATCTAGGATTTCAATCTATACATGGCCACGGCTTTGAGCAAAATGCTAACACCAGCATTGTAATATGCTCACAATGACAATGCCAACATAATGATGAGCTTGTGTAATCAGGCTGCCTGAAAATGAGCCATGCTATGAAGCCAATTTGACATTAAGCCCAAAAAGTGGAAGTATAAATCAATGGTTATGTGATGCCTTTTGGTCCTTAAATACCTTCTTCCACTGACTTACATGGAGACATCTGTAAATCCGTAAATGCATCATTTTGAGCATCGTAACCACCGCAAATTAGCTGGAGCACTAAAGTGGGAGGAGCCAGGGGAAACCTCTAGTGCGCTTTCTCTATGGGCCCCATAATGCGCAAATATTGAATTTTGCCAATCATCTGGGTATTTTTAATCACAGAAGTTGAACTTTTTTGGCTAAATGTGCAGCTTTCATTGGAATGAATGTGACTCCACCCCAATACTGTGTCCAGTTTCCTTTATAACCCATGTGTATAAATCAATCAACATCTTAGTTTAGCTTGTTAGCATGCTAACATCTGACAATTGGCAACAGATGCAAAGTACAGCTGAGACTATTGGGAATGCCATTAGTTTTGCAGGTTTGGTTAAAAACCAAAGTATAACACAAAAGTGGACCAACAGACTGACTGTTCGAGGGATTCTCCGACCGACCGACAATGCCAATAGAGCCAGCCAGCTAGTATGGCTTAAAGCTGTATGTCAATTAGTAAGCATTGCCATGAATTACTTACCTGAAGAGAGTTTCCTCATGCAATTAACCCCTGGTGCTCTAAAGCTTCTTGACACTGCTCAGGAGCCCTGTTACACTTATGTGTCCAAGGTCTCAGTATTATTGTAGTATATTATTACAGTGTGTGAGAATTCAAAGCGCTATCTATATATCTATTGGATATTGGCATGCTTTTCTACTGCCATTGACAGGTTAGAAAAAAGTCACCATCATACATTCTATAATAATGGTCCAAGGATACAACCACTGTCATGTTTGGACTTAAAGTGCACAAAACTGTCGATAGCTGTTCAAAGAATACCAGCTATTCTGTGACAAAAGACCTATATGCACAATGACCACCTTATTTCACTTGAATGATGAATACATTTGAATTTTAAATGCATGATGTATTTATGGTACCTGCCAAGTTTGGTGAAGTGATTGTGTTGTTAGAGCAGGTGTGCGATATGTAAATATGTCATTTGTGTGTACATGAATTTCAGCAACTGTCATGGGTGAATTAAAATGTATTGCGAGCACTGACCCATAGCACTCAGGTCAAATTATATGTCAACACAAACATAACTTAACATGTTTGTCTTGGCTTATGTCTAACAAATCTGACATCACTATTAAACATCGGGGAGGTCATTTGGAAATCGGAGCTGAGGAGGAGTTTAACGCCTTTGGGGTTTGACTTGACGTGAGTGTCATGAGTAAACATTCAAAAGCTGTCACTCTAGTGTCAGTGTGTGAGCACTTACGGCAGGTGTTAAGCAGTCTGTTGGGCCTTCTCGCACTTGGATGGCATACTCAGCAGATTGTGAGTTCAATGTAGCACCATAGAGGCTCTTTTTGATAGAGGGAAGCAATAGGTGTGTGGCTCCAGTTTTATGGTTAATAGCCATGGCCACTGTTAAAAAAATTGAAAAAAAAATCGTAAAGAAGGATGAGCAAAGGCAATACAACATTGTTTGCTCTTCAGAATCCCTGATTAGATTCACTGACAACACTTTTGGATATCCAATGCCAATTTGGGGAAGTACGCTTGTGTATATACTTGCCAAGAATTAGATGAGAAGATCGATACCACTCTCATGTCTGTCTGTTATTCATCTATTGAGAATTAACTGAACCGGGATAAAACCTCCATTGAGTTTAAAAATCTCCTTTACAAGAGTGCCCTGGGCAAAGGCAGCAGCAGCACGTGACACAAAGTTTCAGACATACAAAGATAAAACAGTGACAGACGAAAAAAACTGTTTCAAATCACAGCATGGTTAGACCAAAGAAAGCTAAAGACTCACATCGGGCAAATAGCTGAGTCAAAGCAACTCCTGAGGTAACTTCCTTCAAATCCTTCAGTCTCGTTTTGAAAATATTTAAAAGAGACCCAAATCAGTCTGCAGCAAGTCCCAGGCCACAGGAGCAGGAGCAGCATACCGAAAAGCTTTTCCCATTTCAAGACGGACATTGGGGACTGATAGCAGGAGTACGTCTTGTGAATTTGTGTGGAGACGGAAGCTTCCAGTCTTTTTTTAAACATGTAGCTACAGCAAGGAGGGAGTTAGCTTAGCTTACTACAAAGACTGAAAACAAGACAAAACAGCCAGCCTGATTCTGTGCAAATGTGACAAAATCCGCCTACCAGCACCTCTAAAGCTCACACATTAGCACACAATATCTCTGACATTCATCCGTACAAGCAACAATATGACAACAAGGGGTTTTGCAGTCTTTACGATGAGCTGAGCTTAATCATCTCCACTGTAAAAAAGAGTTAGCACATTCCCCTACATGTCAAACGACTCCTTTTAAGATTTAAAATGTCCAAGTCTTTTAAAAAAAAATATTATAAAGCAGGTTGAGGTGTGTGATTTTTGAATATTAACACATGAAAATATGTTCCAGTAAGAAGCAGAAACACACGTATGAACTTGTGAATGATCATCTATAGTGTTTGGGAATTATTTTGTTACGGTTAGAAGAAGAAGAAGCAAAAGTTCCAACAACTTTCATTTCAGTAATGAAATGTATACATGAAAACAGGGACATTCTTCATTCATTATTGTAATTTCTAGTTCCCTCAGGGATTCTGCACTGGTCATCCCTTAGCCGAGGTGATGCTGTTCCAAGGGTAGAACAGTTACATGGAGCTGGCCTTGGATTCAAGTATCAGTCCTCACTATGTAAATTATACCGCTCTCAACCCCTACGGACCTGTTCCTCCCAATATACATAATGTCTCACATCCTGCCCGACAATCAAAGAAAATGATGGTGGCTCTGACCGCCTCCAATGTAAATGACTGTGGCACACAGTTCACTATATACTATGTACACACCCTGTATGGGAGCCACAGAGCCCCTGAGACCATTATCCTCCCAGAGTGCTGTAGCACTCTCACTCACATTTACAGATTAGTCCCTAACAGGCACACCTCATGTTTAAATGCATATATAGACCAGATTGCCTTGCAGGAACCACAGCAGTTTAGAAATTTCTTAACGCTGCTTTTAAAAAAAACAACAACTCTTAATGGTCCGCTGTTTGTCTGTTTTATGAAGAGCAAGAAAGAAGCAATGTCACACCTGCTTTTGAACTACAGGCAGAGAAATAACTTGAGTTGGAGAAGTTGAGGGAAGCAGCTGATAAGGGGATCAACCCTGAGGCTACAGTGTTTTGTACACTAAGTCTGTGTGTGCTGGTGTAGAGATTTAGTGAGATGATAACTTGTCTTCGTGGCATGTTACTCCACGGGCACATTTAGCCATTACTGTCTGTGGCATGCCGGTCCCTGTTATGACTAATCACAGACCACAAGACAGTGGAGAAATCAAAGAGCCCCCGCGTTTGATACCAAACAGCTGCCTTGATAAAATGGGGGTTGTTTGAGCAGAATGCAAACACCAGCAGGGCTTTAGTGAGTGAAGGATTTGGGGAAAGCTGGAAGCTGAAAGATGTAGAGGCCGTGTGACGCATCGCTGTAGTCTCACATTGTTAGACAACACATTGTCCGAAATGATTTCCCCGTGGTGAAACTCTGCCTAATGATCTTTGTCTCTGGTGCTCTAATTCATTTATTATGCTGATAGGAAAAGCTGTTAGTCTGATCAGACACTGCATAAACGTAAGCGTACTTCAATTTTCCTTAATCATGTCAGAGGAGGATTTAGAGGCTCCTAGCAATTCTGCCGTGTTATAAGATGATTAATATATTCATAAAATTGTCAGATGATGATAAGGATTTAAAATTTTGAAATGCCAGCCTCGGACACGGATTGCAATCTCCCTGAGACAGGCAGGTAATTCCTTCATGAGCAAATTTAAGAATCCCGTATAAATGTGCACTAAGGCTTAACATGTATAGATGACATATGTTGCATACTGATGGCTATAGAGTGGCTTTACTGCTCCGAGCGGGACTTACTGTGTGTGTACAGTACGACAGGGAAAGAACAGAGCCTGTTCTTACTGGGCATAGCCTGACCCTGGCAGCTGTCTTCATCCAAAATCTATCACCTTAATCTCCTAAGAATCACCTCAACCTCTGGGGAGGGGGAACTTTCTATTACATAAAGTGACCGACCTGTACGGAAGACTGTGATCCCTGAGTAACACTACACAATGAGTACCTGCTGCTCAGACACTTGACGGACCATAAAACCCTGAAATGTGTCTGTGCTCTGTCAAGATATAGGAATGAACTTTGTCACTTACTGGCTGAGAAATGATTGTCAGCTGGTGGTTACCTCGCTGGCTCTTTGCTCCAGGCGCCTTAACTCCTGTTTCTGTGAGGTTTTTTTTTAACCTTTTTTTATTAACTATACAAATATTACAGAGTCTCCATTTTGTGGCTGGGATCTCCAAACTAACCTCATTTATCCCAGTTATTGTGTGGACAATCAGATTTGGCTCTTTATCCCTCTATTTTCACACCTGTAATCCGATACCTTCAACATATATATTAAACAATTAGATGCCTCAGAGCTTGCTGGGCTGCCAACTAAATCACATTTACATCTGATTACACTACTAAACCCCATTTATGTAGATGTGGTAGGACACAACAGGATATTTTCTCCAAATATTTATGCCAGAAATAGTGGTTGCTGTTCAATTTTTCATCAGTAGCACTGTTCATGAATGCTCTTTTCATGCAGCTTGTCTCTGTTTTTGATTGCTGACAGTCAATTTCAGTTAATGTTCAGGAGATTGGCAACCTCTGGAGGATGAAGGGTCTAAAAACACCATGGTCTTTAAATTGATTGTGCATTAGTGAGTAATAACAATATATCACCTGCAAAAATAACCACTAAAGGGACGTTATAAAGCGGCTGGTATGCTCACATTGGCTGTTACTGGGGACTATTAATCTAAATTTTGGCAACAGGATGGAGAGGAGTTTGGATGAGCAATGGCACACGCTGCCAAACCTGTCAATTAAAGCCAACTACTTCTGTTTAAAGATGCCCTGTGGAGTTTGTTTTTTTTAAAAGCTGAGTCTATTTACAATCAGTACTTTTGTGCATTACAGCCACCAATTGTTAATCAGTAAAATCATGTGTAACTGCTGATAGATGTGTGCGTCCTTGGGACAAACCATGGACTGTGTAAAGTATAAAACGCTGAAGCAGTCTCGGTGAGCCGCTGTGAAGCTCAATGTGGGCGGCTCCAGCCAATCGCCACGTTAGCCTAACGTGCGGCTAATCGAAGGGCTGGCGCGTGGATGGAAATGAGCCGACTTCAATGAAGCCTACACTCTATGCTAGCCACCTGTGATGGGAAAAGGAGACCTCTGCACCTTCTCTCGGCTCTGTTTTCAGGCTTTAGAAAGTCTGCGACTGAAGACTGTGGCCAATCACTGGTCTCACTTATTTTATAAAAATAAAAAAATGGCATTTGAATAGTTAAGTTAATTGACAGAAAAGAGTGCATTGTTCTGTTAATTGAGTGATGAATTAAATTATTTAAAAGCAGAAAGGAAGTTGTTCCAGCCTCTCAGTCGTGATAATTTGCTGTTTTTTTGTCTTTCAGTATGTTATAATAAATGTATGACATATTGAGACATCAGACAGAGTGAGGCTCTCGCCATTTGAAGGTTCTTCATTTGGTCTTGTTTGTATTATGAATATGGTTCACTGTGGGTTACCTCTGCATAGCAATATATTCAAATTCCATTAGGCAGAGCGCTCTACGCAGGAGAAAGATGTGACATGCAGGTTATGGAAATGCAAAAAGGTGCTCGCCGAGCTTGATATCCACAGAGATGAAACCATTCATATCACACTTTCACTTATCACAACCTTACCTCAGAATACCCTTTTGTGAAATTACTGTTTCATGTCTGATGACTTCTGCATCTCCTCAAACCGTCACAAGCGCTTTAGAAGACCTTGTCGGAAGCAATAAAACATGCCTTCTAGTGTTTCCATTTTTAAATACTCCGAAGGGAACGCCTGTAATGCAATTTCCTCGTACTTGGTGTCCCCTGACTGCAACTGCCGGGGCCTTCCTGCAAGTGTGGGCTGCTGCTTTATTGCAGCATCAGCATCATGATGGGGAAGAGGGAGGAGTTGCTTCTACAAGTCTGAAACTGGTCATAGATCTCAGTGGACATCTACACCATCTCTTCATTATCTGCTCTCAGCAAACCTCCCAGCACGGGGATAAAAGGGCTTGATTATGTAACTGTCTGAAAGGCTGGCTGTCAGCCTACATACAGGAGGATGCAGCTATCTTTCACTGACTCTCCATCTACAGAATATCTGATTTTCCAAAATACATGATGGATCCATATGCGTGGTCTGCTCATTAATGTTTTTTGCTTGCTCTGATCGATTGAGAAATTCAAATAAGTCACTAAACATGCATGGATAAGTGCCAGCATTTATTAAGTCTGTATCCTGACTAATGTCTATACATCACTCTTATTTTCAGTGGGTGGGTGTTTATGCACCTGCATATTTAACCAAATGTTTAAGCTTGGGGAAAACGTCAGACCTGCAAACACACAGACGTCCATCTGGCGCTTAAATGAATGCAAAGCCCAAACCAAAGAAAGAGAGTGATTAGTGGATCTGTTTAACCTCAGGGCAGAAGGATCCCCTTATTAGAACAGAGAGTTTACTTAGCTATGTGTGCTGCCGTCTGCCATCCTCCAGTCCTCATCCTTGTCCTGACACAGTGCCACTCAGAGCCTATGGCGCTAATAAGGGAAACCACCGAAGGTTTGCTTCCTCTGTGCCGACTAAGCCGTTAAATCTGTAAACTCTAGTGCATTTCCTCAAGTTCTGCATTTGATATATTGCAGTAAAAACTGCATGGTGACAAGTTCATTTGTCAATTAGTTACTTCGGAATACTCAGTATATATTGTGGTCAAAAATGTTTTCTTAACTGAATACTGTCATTATTATTATCAGATATCTTCCTAAGAGATACAGACTCAAGTTACATACTTTATAACATTTCAAATGGAATTATTGTACTCTGGTACATTTTTTACTGCCGTTTTCATATTGAATTTTCATATACAAATAAGATCATCTAATGAAATAAACTACCCAAATGTATATAAAGTAGTTAAAATGAACTTCCAATCAGTTGCAACACCGAATGGATGTTTCCACTGTAATAATAATCCAACAGAAATTGTTTTATGTGGTAATGATTCAATGGCTCGGATACCTCCACGCTTGACCCTCTTCGTTTTCCTCGCACACCGCTTCCAATGCCTCCTTTCTAGGGGAGGGGTAGCAGGCGAGTCCAGTGTGAGAGCAGGCCGACGAAGCAGGCCGACAGGGCAGTCTGACGGAGCACGCTGACGGAGCAGGCCGACGAAGCAGGCCGACGGAGCAGTCCGAGCTCTTTTAACGTCTCTGTTGTTGGTTCTGAGGACATTCATTGCCATTGACAGGGTTCACCACCTGCTCCAGTTCAAATTCAGATTGCTGTCACATCAAGTTGTTATTCCTCGGTGAGTATTCATTCACAGATGTAAAAAATGTGGGAAATTAGATCCTGTCACCCCACGTCTTTTACAGATGAAGATAGAGAAAAAGAAAATAGATCAGCAGAATCTTTTTTTCACTTCCCTCACAGGGATTCAAGACGGTTTACAGTTGAAAAATCATCAAAGATAATGTTTATTACTGTATTTTCTTTGAATGACACAGCGTGATGTCTGTCCCGATACCATCAGTGTATAACGATATTGTGATGCCATTGAGGCTTCGCTGCACTTGGAGCTGCTGATATTTCTTACGAGGCTGCAACCACACGTTTACCCTGACAAGAGAATCACTGATTGGTCTTTTGATTCTGCTGCCGACAACATCACAATAGGTAAGGATTTCTTTTCTAAAGTCATACTCTGTTATGACTTGAATAAACGTTCTAGGTTAGGCTGTCACCGAGTGAAAATGAGGAACAAAGCAACGAACATGAATTTGTTTGTTATACCTTTTCGGCTGTGAGCAATGCTTCCCTGTCCCTGCAGATATATATTTGCTTGAGATTTCCTTTTTGTGTACATGTTCTCAAATAAGTGTAATATAAAAAAAGGGTTAGATGATTGGACCAGAAAAATGTTCAACCTACAGGCGTCTATCTGTTTACTCATCTTTTCACAGAGCGTAAGTGAAACCAATTTAGTCTTTTTTCCACCATCTGCATATTTATGGAAATTCATGCTATCAGCCTTTAGATTCCATGCTATTGAAATATGTGCATTTACATTGTTCGTCTAATATTCCGCGGACATTACTTCCTCGGCTGTGCTCAGAATTTTACAAAAGGATGAGAACCAACGATCACGACTGAAAGAACGAGGTCGCGGGTACAAGCGGCCAAAATGGGTTTTCTCAGGAGGGTGGCTGGAGTCTCCCTTAGAGAGAGGGTGAGAAGTTCAGCCGTTCGTGAGGAACTCGGAGTAGAGTCGCTGCTCCTTTGCATTGAAAGGAGCCAGTTGAGGTGGTTCAGGATCATCTAGTAAGGATGCCCCCTGGGCGCCTCCCTAGAGAGGTGTTCCAGGCACGTCCAGCCGGGAGGAGGCCTCGGGGAAGACCCAGGACTAGCTGGAGAGATTATATCTCCACGCTGGCCTGGGAACGCCTTGGGATCCCCCAGTTAGAGCTGGTTAATGTGGCCCGGGAAAGGGAAGTTTGGGGTCCCCTGTTAAAGCTGCTGCCCCCGCGACCCGACCCCAGATAAGTGGATGAAGATGAGATGAGATGAGATGAGAACCAACGAGATTTGAGCAAAAGGTTCAGGGTGAGGCTTCATAGATAGGCTTAAATAAAATTTGGCGAGGGTCATATAAAGTAGCTCCAATCCACCACGAGGAGATTAAATGAAATTCCACTGCGCCCAAAAGGCTGCCCGAGTAATTCTTTAACAATAATCTTGATGGCAACTGGTTGGACCTTTCCCACAATGCCATGGGGGATTTTAATCATACATGTCGGGGGCTGCATTTCAAAGCTCCGGTCGAGAGGTAGAGGTAGAGAGAATCACACGGCAGCTTTGTTGGAAACTTCAGTGACTTCTTTTCACTGTAAAAGAGAGAGGTGAAGTAGCATTACATTCTCTGCTAGGACTGTAATTAAATTCACAATGGATGGGGCTTTTTTAAGGGAGACTTACTAATGTATTCTTTTTTTACAACAAGTCAAACAGCGGGGGGATATTTCTACAAAGACTAGAACAGAAATATGGGTTAAGAAGACATTAGTGGAAGTTATTTGCTCTCTCTCAAAATTCAGTTTGAATCAGTTCTTTTGTGAATTTGACATCCTCCTTGGCATTAATTTGCGGGACATTCCTTGGGTTTTAGAAACAGCTAAGAGAGGTACATTTGCTCAAGTCTTAATCACCATAATCCTGTTGGAGGATTTGGAGTAACATCTTAGAGAAACTGAATGAACGTCAGCAGCTTTTTAAATCAAGCCTATAATTCCATAAATGATGTCAAAGCTAGGTGTTGCAGATGTTTTTCTTATCCTTTCAAAATGGTACGGTACGCTCTTCTAAAGTTATGTCTTACAACCATGTCATGTTATATCTCCATTTCACTAACCCTTTATTTAATTCAGATCTCCATCATGCTTGTAAAGCTACATTTTATTCATGTCCCATTGCTGCTCTGCCTGTTTACATGTATTAAAACAATTGCAGCATTACTTGACTGTGTTTTGTTGCTTTTTGTTGCCTTCTTGCATGGCTTCATGGGCTACTGAATGTGGATGAGCTATGCTTTTAATGCAAGCATACAGTAATGTTGATTAATGTGTGTTGTCCTTATCAGTAAATCAATTAATTAAAATGTGCATATAATTACAGCTGGTATAGATTATATTATCCATTATTTTTGAGGGAATGTGGACAGGTTTGCATATGAAATGAAGCACATGGAGCTACCCCACACCCCACGCTGTCTAGTTTCTTGTCTCTAATTTACTTCTTCCTCACATGGGGTAAAACACCTGCATGGTGTTTACATGTGTGCAGTAAGAGCGGTTGTAATTACACTTATTCATGAACGAGCGTGATTAAGAAAAAAGCAATTGTATGCAAAATTCACACTACACTACTGACCTGGTGATGGCCTGACCCCTCGGACAAGACGTGTCTGGATTGAAATGAAATGTAACTGTTTGCTGTCCGTCTTCTGTTGGGTGACTATTTAGCCTACATTTAAATCAATATTAAAATGAATCTATAATTCAATGCATGTAAATATGAGGTTCATCTGTATCTTAAACGCATACATCACATTTTTTTTCCACTCAAGTCAAAAGCTGAGACGGCATTCACAGATACTATGTTTAGTTAGTTAGCTTTAGCGAGAGTTTAGCTGTTTTCTTTTTAATCTATCATGACTAGATTTACCTATTTCATCACGTAGTTAGGCTATATGGGATACCAA
Organism: Echiichthys vipera; assembly: GCF_963691815.1. Lineage (NCBI taxonomy): Eukaryota > Metazoa > Chordata > Actinopteri > Perciformes > Trachinidae > Echiichthys > Echiichthys vipera. The sequence continues at coordinate 6,418,890 of NC_139845.1, forward strand.
CTGGAATCACAGAGATGCTACTTCATCAAAATGGACATTTTTAATTACAAATAACAGCCAGGGAAAAAATCAATACATACCTTTAACGTTAGCTGAGAATGGCTGTTGCTTTTTCAAGATAGCTTTCAAGTGATACGCTAAAGTTCTGTTCCTGTTAGCTGTCTAGTAATCATACATGTGACTATGTAGCAAAGAGAGCCAACAGAAATGTTTCTGGTTCATTTTATGGCACATTATTGTTATAAGGTAAGCACAATATCAAAAACTCAGCTCAGATTTCTACCAAATGTGTAGTTACGGTGTATTTGCTTTGTAGTCTGATAACTTCTATAATCCATAGGAGCACTTAAAGCAAGTGATGATGTTTTATTTAATTTCAGTGAACCTAACCTAACCATTTTACTGTAACACTAAGGTCAGGAGCATTATAACTAATTAATCACACATAGCATCCACACACTCACCCTCCCTCTACTAACTGGTAAAGAAAAACGCAAAGCTCACCTTTATGGCTGAGTGACGACGGATATCTCCATGTTTACTCTTTGCTTTCATTAAACCCTGATTACATATGTTAAAAATCGGTCCTTGGCACTTTGCCTGACCTATGTATGTGACGCAAGAGTGGGCGGCTATGGCTCAGGAGGTAGAGCGGGTTGTCCACTGATTGCAGGGTTGGCAGTTCAACAATGACCCCCAAATTGCTCCCGATGGTTGGCCAGCACCTTGCATGGTGTGTGAGTATGTGTGAATGAAAGGCTAAATTGTAAAGAGCTTTGGATAAAAGTGCTATAAATGCAGTCCATTTACAAGAGACATGAGCAAGGGCTTCAAAGTAGCCTAAAGTTTGCACATTTGTTAAGTTATGATTGCCAAATTTGTGTTGACTTTACAGTTCCTCCAGATGAGTCTTACTTAAGCTCCAGAGTCATGATCAAAGATAATTATGTCCACACATTGCAACAGCATGGTAATCGTGACTGAAATAGAAGAGAATAATTCCTCCCATTTGCAAACAATTTTACTTTAGAATTGCGAACAAAGCCTAAAGGCTGCACATATTCATTGCACACATTGAACAGTGAATTAAAAGCATGATGAAATATTTGTATTTTATGAAATATTGGCATAAAACTTTTTCACAAGCTGCGAATCATCTTCTAAATCCCTCTGAAAATCATTGTGAAATCCTCTGGAAGGTCCCATCCTGCAGCCTCACTAGATTAATAACCAGCCATTGCTTTCGGAATTGATTATTTAACTTTCTCTTTCTTTAGTGTTATGTTTTTTATCTCAGCCCAGCAGAATGGCTCCGCGCTGCCATAGAGGGCTTTGCCAGTGAATTGAAATCCTTCAGTGCAGGTATGGAAAGCAGAGTGGTGAAGAGGCTCCTTCACTTCTGCACTCTGCTGATAACTTCAACATTTGACCACGTATTGTGTTCAGGCAGCTGGCCTTATGAAAGCATGCGGCGATGTTTGCCTCCAAACAGATTCACATTTCTGTTTCCGCACGACTTTGAGTCTTTAAAAGGAGAGTAAACTCTTGAAAAGAAAATAGATGTGTGGAAGGTTAATTGTTACGTGAACTAGATTAATGAGCATTTCTTATCAGCAATCTGCTTATTTTGTTGCTTAGATGGTGGAAGCTTCAGATAAATTGAAGCGCAAATGCTTAGGGGGTAGTGAAGTGAATTCCTAACAATATGCATGTTGCATTTACCTAGACTGTGGTCAAGTTTGAAATCATTATTTCAATAGTCAGCAGTTTTTAACAACTGAGTGTTCTGGCAGTGAAATGACTTCATAATGAATTAGTCAAGCTTAGAAATGAAAACTTCCAATGTCAGCTGGATGGCAGTCAGACCTGTTCTCCCTGCTGCTACGAGAAGAAAAAGATGAAGCGCTTGCATGCCGATTTTGTAACTAGGTTATTGGTCACTCTTTCCCTCCTTCTTCCTCTCACTCTTCTATTTCCTCCTCTTCTTCTTCTTCTTCTCTGCCATAAGTCCGTTAGTGTTTGCAGCATGTCATAAGTGCTTTCATGTTTCCACGTGAAACTTTGAAATTCCATTTTCTATAGGAAAACATTACATTGTCTTTTTTTTTTCTCTGACCTTGCTCTTACTGGTTACATACGCAATCAATGAACCATTTCCATGGAACCAACCCACCCCCTCCGTCACCAATTCCTGTCTTCACACCGCAGCCATTTTCCGGAGCGATTTCAGGGGATAATAACACTCACAAATCATCCGCTGGGCAGTGAAGCCCATGAAATTGATGTGCCTTCATTTCAAAACAATGGAGGTGCCTTATGAGGGGCCTCGTGATGTCATAACTTTAGTAGCTGACAGGCTGTGCAGGTGTATTTTGGCCCCAGGATGGGCACCGGGCCAATGAAAACCCAGTCGGGACAGCTTAATCAATCCGTGTATCGCTGAAGATGGCAAGACTGTGGTGTAAGCAGCCACCAGACATGCTCAATCACATTCTCCGCACTGAGCAAACTGACAGCTTTTACTTGGAAAACCAGGCCTCCTTATCTCCCTAGAGTTGAGTAATGCTTCACTGTCTATCTGTGAAAATATCTCTGCAATTTCCAGTCCAACAAAAAAGTCCAAAGAATAAAAAGAAAAACGAAAACAACCGAAGACACAAGTTAAATATGTGAACAGGATTTTGGTTTTTACAATTCATCTGATACCAGTTAGAGTTGCTGGAGTTTTGTTAGAGAGGTTGAGTAATACATTATTCATATGGTGAAAGGAACGGATGCTATAAATCTCGGGAGTTTTTTTGCTATAAATGAGTGGGTTGGGCATCGGTGGAACTGAAATCTTGATTTGAGCGCATTGATTAAATTGAAATGAATGAACTAGGTTTTTCACAAGGAACATTTTAGCATTATCCATCAGACATATTACCACTTTTAATTAATTCCTCCCGCACCAGTTGACATTTTTCATAGAGGGTGCATGGGTTAAGCACACCTCCTGTATGAAAAGATTAGAAAGCCAATTACATGCTAAAGCTAATTATGGATGACTGAGGAGCATGGCTTGACTGGAAATTGACTGACTTGGCCGCCTTACACCTGGTCTCATAACATTTCACATCCCTCATGCGTATGGAGTTTGATGCATTTTTCAGCGTTCCAGGCGGCTGCACAGCAGCAGAAGTGATGTCTCTCTGTGGAGAAAGTTGTGAGGACGAAGCCGTGTTGCATCCACAGATGCAAGCCATCACTTCAAAGTGCCAGGGTGGGGATGATCTTTGCATGACTGATGCAGCTTTCCTTGCTGCAATTGCAGGGAAACAAGCCGCACCTCATATGTGCATTTCACGTGCCAGTGCATCTGCCCTGCAACTGCTTCAAACAAAAACAACACTGCTGTCATAAAAGTGGAGCGAAATAGTCTCCTCTTCCAAGTTGGTTGACCGGAGTCATTTCTTCCGATTGTGTCTGCTGAAGGCAAGCCCTGCAGTTTTCATATTCTCATATTTGATGGGTATAAACATTTTTAATACTATATTGATGCTTTGCAAATGCATTCCAATCCAACTATAGCAGGGATGCATTGTAGCAGTGCTAGTGACTCTTGCAAAAGCATGAAAGAAACCTCCAGACTCTTTATCTGAAATTTGTGAGGCTATCATTTGTACAATCCTTTTTCCAGCATTTGCAATCTGCATGCAAGCCATGCAAGCAGTGCTTGGAAATTGCTTTTGTGAACAGGCCCCAGATGTTTAACTTGTTTTTACCAGCTGTTTTACAGTTTTGTCACTGAATCACAGATTCAATTTCTACAACAGACGTCTCTGGTAGGATTATCAAATAATCCAGCAATGGGATAGTTTAAAGGCCATTGTTTCTACTGGCAGAAATATTTTAATGATTTAAACCCAATTACCCCCCACAAAAACCATAAGTTTAGCAGACTGCACACAGCATGCTGATTTATCAACGTTGGTAGATACCAAAGGGTTGAACAAGGCACAATCTCCAAGCAGAAACCCCCTTTAGCTGAAGCATCGACAGAAAAGCCTTTGGATTAAGTTATTTTATTGGTTGCTGGTCAGATGAGATAATATCCCTTTGTATATTTTGACATTTTTGCTCATTTTTTAACTAAGACATCGGACACCTTTTTTGGGGGGCCCATGCATGAGCATGCTCTTTCCGACTTTAAATCAAATCAAATCATTTTTTATATAGCACCTTTCATACATATAAAAACAACCCCCCTTGACATCCCCACTCCTTCAATCATGTAACACACATACACACACACACACACACACACACACACACACACACACACACACACACACACACACACACACACACACACACACACACACACACACACACACACACACACACACACTACACCTACACCGCATGCATGGCAGCGTTACAGGCTCCAGACAGACAGAGACTGACAGGAGAAACTTGGGGAAGGCAGACAGAGGAAACTCCTCGACTGCCTATGTACGTCAGCCAGGGTCACTGGCTCGGCAATCCTCAGATGTAAATGCAGCCAAACACAATGGCAGACGGACAGATGCACACACCTCTCCATGAACAGAGCACATCCCTGATTGTCAGATTGTACCAAGGAGGTTAAGGGAGGTCAGAGTGGCAGAGCAGGAGCAGGAAGACAGCTTGTCAATGCTGTTGACAACCAGACGGATGAAACATTACTTTAGGGAGCCACAGTGCTACTTTCCTGTTTATTAACACATCGTACTACACAACTACTTGGACATGCCTATAATGTAAAACATTTACTATTAGCACTTGTCGAGTGCTCATTTGAACATACCCTGATGAGTAACATCAATTAATATCGTCTCATATCTAAAATCTGTCGGGCTGGCAACTGAATGTTGAAGATTTGAATCATCACTAGGAGATCTCTCAGCAGCAGCAGATTGCGACACAGGGTGAGTCTTATGAGATGTAAGCAGCTGCTGGCAGGAGGAAGAGAGGCTTCGCCTGGTCAGGCTCAGAGATAACGTTATCGTCTGCCTTCTGCTTAGAAGTGGTAAATTCTGGGACTTGTTTATTATATAGTACAAGCAAAAACACTTCCCGTCTATCGTTAGCGCAATGACTCTGAGCAACCCACGAAACCCCGCTCAAAAATCTGGCAGTTCAATAAAAGCCCTGTTTACACGACAACGCTTGTGGGTGAAAACGACAAAATATATTATCAGATGTGCCTTTCGTTAAGGCGTCATTTTTGGGGCTTAAAAACGTGGGAATCTAGGGAATAATGCTCCAACGTTGTGTTTCTGTGTAAATGGGGGGAAAAGTGTGCTCTGATCTGCTCAGGCTGGCTCATGTCACGTACGTGTTTACGTAACATCTATGTGAAGAGAACAGGTAAACAACAACAAACATGTCGGACTATTTCCATCAGTCGGACATTCAAGTGTCCTGGGTGGGAGGCTGCAGACTATGCTGCAGATCCCTGTCCCACTGTATGGCGTCCTGCTTCTCCGCTATTAGGGAGAGAAGCAGAAGGAACTTGCTACGCACACACGAGCTCTTGGTGTTATTGTGTGGCAGCGCTTCACAGCACCACCTAGCCACCTAACAAGCATACTACATTAGATTTCACAATTTTTTTGCGTCAACGTATGCATGCAGATTCCCCCAAAAGAACACAATGCCACTTTTGCGTTTCCTTTCTAGATTTTCTTCGTCTAACCAGGGCCTAAGTGTTGACAGTCCAACCCATTCCCATCCCAACTTGTCACATATGGACATTTTGCCAGGACCCCTTGCCGTCTCTTTTTAACAACTGGGTAAACTCTCACACTCCACTACAGTAGCTGTTGAAAGTACCGGGAACATGTGGTTAACATTGTGAATTAAAACAAATCTACTTGTTTAGGTAACAAAACCACTTGGTTAGTTTGGGGAAAATATCGCCGGTGTGGTTAAAATATGTACGTGTATGATAATTAAAGTGATGCACTCGACATAAACTGTTGTCTCCTGTGTGAAAGTCCTGTGTTCAACCACCCTGCGTGGTGTTTGTCTCTTTTATTTCTACAGCACTTGCTCTAAGAATGCGATACTGGGTTTAAAGTTCAAAGCCTGGTGCGGTTCATACTCACGCTCATGGGTGCCGTGTGCGTCAGTATCAAATGTGCCATGACAAAGCACCTGTTTTTGATGCCATGGAAATGAGAATGGGCTACGCTGTCACCCCTGCTGTCTTCGTGCAGAAGAAAAAAGGAACGAATATTCATATTGAACAGCCAAATCCGATTCAGCAGACACAATTCTATGTTGGGTACACCCCTACTGCAAAGCATCTCCCAGCTCTCAGTCAAAGCCATGGATCTATATGTGCTGTTTATTGGGCTCGGTTGGCTCAAGCTGGCACATTCATTTGTCACTGCTGTGTGTCTCAGAGCAGAATCTGATCCCAGAGTCAACATTAACATGGCTTTTCTAGGGCAGCAGCTTCATTATTGAGCCCTGGCATGGTGAACCAGACCATTACTGCTCTGGAGAGAGGGAGACACCAAGCACGGAGGGAGATGGGGAGATGAGCGGAAAGAGGATATAGGATCAGCAAAATGATGAAGTGGGGAGAGGGAATGAGGGAGTGTGAATGAAGGATGCTAGCATGGGAATGGAAGGAGAAAAAAAGTGACCAAATAAATCACCAGCCAACATATAATTGGACGAGCTGCACTCAAGGGACAGTTGCAGCACCATGAAAAGTGACACCGTGATTTGCAATTAACTCCAAGAGGAAGGATGGAGATCCAGTTCCCTTTAGATTAATTCAAGGAACGTGATACCTGACAAGATGGTGGCCATAACGAATCTGCTGGGCTGCAGGAATCATTATCATCATTTAACTTGTATGATGGTGCCTCTGTGGAGAGAATGTCTCATTCTGAGAAGCTGAAAACATGTAAAATTAGAACTGGAGGTAGACCTGGACACCTAATGACACAAAGTAAGTATGGCCGTGACAGAGCTGTACTCAGAGCCTGAGTCATTTTTTGTTGTTGTCAGTTAAGCTGTTTCCATAGTTTACAGCACTTAAGGTGAGGTATTATCCTTCTTATCAGCTTCTGAAAGTCCAGTAGTATGATAGAAAAGCGATCTCAAGGACGAGATGATACAGGCAGCCTCCTTGACTCATCTGAACAAAGGTCATCCGACAAGGCCGTAATTACACCGAACGCACAATCCTTTAAATCACAGAAGTGTCATTTAAAGATAGGATCCCACTGATACAAGGTTTGTGTTCGTTTATCTACAAAAATAAATGTATTTCCTAATAGGGACGTTTGGTCCAAAGGCATACAACTTTCTTGTTTCACTTAATTTAAGTGTTTGACGTTTTGTTCCTGTGAATTTTGAAAGTCACAGCTCTTATCTATTGTATTATAGTCGTACATTTGCCTTTCTTAAATTGATGGAGTTTCTTCCATTTTAAGGAAAGGGCTGAAAAGTGTTAGGACACGAGATATGGAGAGGGAAAGAGAAAGTGTTGTTGGTTGTATTCAAACTTAGAAAGTCATAGTCCAGCTTGTTCTCATTACCAGCACATCTTATGCGGCCATTTTATCATGGCCCTTGGTGTTTGCCCTCAATCCACAAGGCACCATTGAACATCTTTATGAAACGTTCCAGTGGTTGGTTTCAGTTGACAACGTTAACCGAATGTTTACTGTGTTTAAAACAGCTAATTGGGAATTTGAATGTTTGCATGGTCATGTCATTTTTTAATAATCAATTATAATGCCAGTCATACAATTTCAGCACTTTTGAGCAACTCTAAAATGTATGAAATGTTTGTTTTTACTTCCTTAATTAGCATCTTATTGGAAATTACCTAGATTTAATTGAAAATAGACTAAACCTAAACGGCTGTGATTAGGCACCTGTAACAAACATACTGTGTGTTTGCCTTACAATGGAAGTTATCACGTCAGTGTTTTTAGCAGAGTGGTTGACCTTCTTAGCACACCTGGCTCTCATAAAGCACTAATTACAGTGGGAGTCTCATTAGGATCCGAGAGAAGCACTAATCACTGGAAGTTCTGTTGACTCACGACATAAAATGTGAAGTTATTATTGTATGGTTTTGAGGCTCCCGGTTTTTAGAGTCATCTATAAACTAGGGACAATTCTGACAGATTTTTCTTAAAAAAGGGTCAGATGCTCCCCCTCAAAAACAGTGGAGTAGTTGGTAGCTCAATACGCTCTGTCAACTCAACCTAAATCTAAGGTTTCAGCGATTTCCCAAACAAAAATTCAAGGGATTTAAAATCTCCTTTGAATAACCAAAGTGTGGAATGAGGAAGCTCCATTAGAAGCTGAGCCAACTGCTAACAGCTTCCAATTATCAGGCGACTGGGGAGGAGACACCTCTGTTTTAGCCATGTTGGGCAATATTGATTGGACTGGAAATCTGTGTAAAACTGGAGAGAAGTCGGCTGACCTTGTCTCTTGTACTCTTCTCCTGATTGACAAACAAGGCAGAGGCAGCTGTGGAGATGTTCCTGCATAGCAATAGTCTCTGCTTGATCTTTCAAATCATCCAGTTGAAAAGTGTTTTAAAGGCAGTGAAATGGCTGTGTGTGCTAAAGAAATACCAAAGAAATATCATGCACGTCACTTTACAAAAGGTAAAGACACTCTGAGCAGAGTGTGCGGGAGTGAAGCAGAGGTAATCAATGAGCTGTGTGCGGCGGAGCAGGTGCAGGAGGTGCGGGGGTAGATTGTCCACTAGCTAATTGATCGCTTATGCCGTCCCTCGGTCAGATAGAAAAAAAATTATATTCTTTGGCTTATTATACCTGGGTGGCTGTCCAAGTAAAGTCTCTGTCGGAGAAACACTGTTTTATTGCTCAGATCCAGGTTGTTGCAAAACAGTCCCTCAACAACATGGCTGTTACTATTTCTGAGAATGAATCATGTTACATCCTTTTCCTTTACATAGAAATCCGTCCACAGGCTGCAAGACAACAGAGAAAAGTCAGGGTCGAAGGTCCGAAGGTCTCAGTTTTTGAGGGACCATACTTTTAATACATGTAAATTGCATCACATGCAGTGCATTTTAAGTTATTAGTTTAAGTATTAAAATACCTAGCATCTCTGTTACCATGATATCACAGTTTACTGATACACATTATTGTTAACTGCATCAAAGTGAGAAGTTAAACCCCCAGGGGTCAGCAAAACCAAGATTTCCACGGGGTGGTAAGTCAGTATTTAATATCTTATTTAATATCTTACAAGTAGAGAAAAGACAGGGACTTGCATAGGTCCACTGTATGTAAATACTCAAAACTGCTGTTTGACTTAGAAGTGATATTAGAACAATGAGTTCAAAGACAAAGGATGAGGACTTGGAGAAGGTATTTCTTCTTTTACTCTGTCTTTATGGTTGTTTTCACCTATATGATCAGACATGTCTTCTCTCTCCTATGACTGCTTTGTTTGTGAGAGGGCTGTCAAAAAGGGCCATCAGAGAGTGTGAACGTACTGTAGGGGCTGTGGGTGCCTCACACAGTAAATCTATCCCACGGTCTGTTTGTGTTCCACTGACACAGTGTAGTCTCTGGACTCTGTTGGCCGAACTGTTCCTGTCAAGTCAAATAACAGCATTTCAGATAGGCTGCTTGCTCTGACACGGCGAGCCGACTCATTGGGAGGCCAAAGAGGTTCAAAAAACTGTTTGGGGAAAACATACGGAACTCGACCGGGTGTCCGCTGCAGAATGCAAAGAAGAAGCCCTACAAGGTCCACAACACACACACACACACACACACACACACAGGCTTGGATAACCTAGAAGTGCCCATTTTCCTTCTTTCTGGCATTTCTTTCAAATGTCAAATCATTCACCTGGAACAAGTTACACAGGCCTTCAGAGATCTGCTTTGAGAATGTCAAGCCAAACTATGAATCTGTACAAAGCTTTGGATAAAGTACAGTGTCCACTGGCTTCTCATAGTGAAGCCTGAGGGGAGGAAGTGAGACATCCAGGTCTCAGACAACTCGGTCACGCTGCACTTATCAGGCGCACATGTAATCTGGGGCTGTTTTCCCTCTTAAATAACCCGGTCATGTTTATGCTTTAAAAGTATCTCATGACCCTTTTTTTCCTGTGCAACTTGAAATAACACTGTACGTCTGCATACCCCAGTGATTAACTCTGCGACCCGGCAAAGGCACAGGACAGTTGTCTTTTCTGAGGGAAAAAAGGCAGACATTCACCAAATGCCATCAAACCAGACAATGGCATTTACTACCATTATCTGGGTTTTGTCTCACGTTTACTTTTAAAAAGACAGTGTAGACAGAGCCTATAAATCCAAACAGGCTGACCACATAAAAGGAAACTACAGTTTACAATGCATCAGGGCATTAAAGAAACACAGGATGAATCCAGTTCTACCTGAGCAATAAACTGGTCTTCGCTTTCAAAAGCGCAGGGATAAACCAAGAGCTGCCGCACAGTCTAATAACAACACCAGACAGTCATTGTCACAGGATTTCATAATATCAGCTCGGGATGGGATGCATAACAGTCACCATCACCTTGCTTCCTCTAGTGCTGTAATGTCTGTTTACCATTTGATTTGATCCATAATATCCAGGGCCAGGGCCCGTGTTTATCTGTTGAGTATGTACACAGTATTGAGCTGTGTGTTAAGTCGTCTGTCTCAGATGCAGTTTTAATCTGCTTAGATGTCACACATGGTCTTCATCTAGCTAGGAATGTGAAGAAGATAATTATTTGGGAAAGTTCTGTAGACTCACTGCAAATGTTTTTCTGTTTTTATTGTCACTTGTGCTCAGAATAACATTTCTGAACATTAGAAACAACCCCTCAAGCTATTTTTGCAAATGTTTTCTTCTAATTAGTGATTATAAATACCCTTCCATGTATCAGAGTGGAAAGGAAATGAAGGTCCTGCCCCATGGAGAGATATCCTTCAGTGTGAAATAAACTCACGGGGAATCTGGCGTTCCATCTTTACTGCCAATTTCAGGTTCGTGGACATGTGTTGGTCACAGAGGAGCAAATTTCTGGAATCCTTAGGAAAGCCCAAGGCCACATTTCGCTAAGAGATAATGATTAAGATTGTAATTACAGAAAGCAATAAAGCACAGATTTATCTTCTTTACGAGTTGGCTATCTGTTTAATCGGATTGAGGAATACGATTCAACATTCACAATTCTACATACACGTACATTTGCAAAGTGTGAGTCGATGATAATCAAGCACAGCCCTTAAGCCAAACTGGAGAAAATCTTTCATGTGCGTCTAAAAGGGATATTACAGAGCATATTTTTTGTAGCAACTTTGATATCTTCAGGCTTTGGATAATAGAAGGTAGCAGGCAATTCTCAATAATTCAAACCCCAATATGTTTATAATCTGGTAAAGATTGAATTTATTTTGTAAGTAAGAAAATAACATGCTCAAAAACTTGCAAGAAAGTAACTCTTTGGTGGCTACTAGCAAGCATGCAGATCGCAACAACCCAAGCCCATACAAAGGAGCTGACCTTTGCATTATGCCGAAACTGATCCAGTAAAGGGCCGTGTGGCTGCAGGTTTTCCTTCTAACCAAGCAAGAACACACCTGACTCGACTTACCCAACCACCTGAACTGTCTTCACACAGTTGATTTGTTGGACCAGGTGTGTTTTTGATTGGTTGGAATGAAAACCTGCAGCCACACAGCCCTTTACTGGATCAGTTTGACACCCTTGCTTTATATTATTTGTCAAGCACGGCCCTCTCGCCTGCTTTCCTACTTTATCATCTCTGACCATTAAGTTCAGAGGGTGATACTGGAGCGTGATGCGTGCATATGCAGATGACCTGGCCAGGGACATAGGTGAAAACTAGCCTTTTGGCTAATTCTGGTATATTTACAGCAATGTTTATCAATATAAAATGTCCCTGACAAATTAAATGAACAAATGAATAAATAAATAAATGGGACCAGTCGCTTTTCATGCCTTTGCATGAAAAAGCTGTCCACCATGTTTTGGTACAGTTGGTTTTTACACCTGATTTGCATGAACCGTGCCAGAGACCACCTTTTAAAGTGAACCTGGGTTCAAACGAAATGGACTTAAGGGTCAAGTGTAATTTGATTCTGTTTTGAGATGGTTGAGGTTAGGTATTGGTTGTCATTCATCCTGAGCAGGACATGAATGTCCCTACCAAATTGTCTAGCGATCCAACAGTGGCCAAGACAAGCCACCCAAAACCATAAAGAACAACCTCACTGTGGTGCTCGATGAAAAGCCCTGGGATTCATCCATTTAAATGACTTGAAGGATCCAGCATCCGTCCAGTAATTGTTGAGATAATTAACTCTGGATCAAAATGGTGGACACCAACAGGCCGACAAACTATATCCAGACTGAACAGCACAATGAAAAGAACAATAGGGCAGTGATTCATCATTGACGACAAGGATGGTGCCTCCATTCGGCAATCATTCCTGTTTATCAGCTTCAAGCAGGCCTGTAATTAGGACAGCAATACCTTCCGGAGTACAGTTTGACTTTTATTGCCTATTCAAATAGAAGTCAACTGCCAGCAGCTCATTGACTTGCACTTAAAAGTGGGTGGATTAAGGCTTTGCTATTTCTAATGCATCACACATACTGTAGTGTAATCTGTACCCGATCTACAAAAACTCTCAGTGGGATATTCAAGGTAATCCATGTGGGTCCACGTCTACTGTTTGGGCATATTCTGCTTCCTTTTTAAAAGTGTTTAAATGTTCCCCTCGGTCTTGTTGCCTTTTTTTTTTAAGTGATTCTGAGCTGCCTTTGTAACAGTATCTGTGACTTTTGCTTCCAGAACAAGCAAAACCTCCTTTCAAAAACAAAAATAGAGCAGTCTTAGACTTTGTAAGCTTTGGATTTTGCTCCCTGAAATACCAAGCTCTCTTCCTGTTAGCTAATTGCTTGTTAGTGCTTCGGGCCCATGAGGAGAAAAAGTCACACAGGGCTACTTCAAAAACACCCACACAAGCAGCATCTGCAGCAGCTCGGTGAGATATAAGAGTGCCCTGTCATGTTGGCACCGTTTACAAGACCTTGACACCAGCGTGAGCTGTTCCCCCTGCTGGTACAGTTGCAGCACTAAAAAATTAGGCAGGAAAAGTTGTTTCATACCTAGTTTCTTTCTTTCCTTTTTGTCCACATCACCAAACTATTTGAAACGTTCGCCTCTCTATGTGTGGGAACCCCAACTGTGTGTGAATGTGTACACTGAAGGTCAGAGGGAAAGCTTGATTCTACTTTTATTTTTGTCTCATGTCTTACAATCTACCATCATAGAGGAATTAGGCCCGCTGGCAATTACGATAACCCCTCTTTTCTTAGGTCTGGTGAGAGCAGACAAGCACATTGAATGTTTTACAGAGCCAAGAGCTTGAAGTAGCTGGCTGGAATTATCTGGTACTGAGGTTCAGAGTAATTAAGAGCAGGGAACGGCTGTCCGACATTATGGCTGGATGAGCGGCAAGACTGCCGAACACCTGAGACTTTTGGAAGAGAATAATAAAAGGATCTCGAGAGATTTTGAGGGTAATACAAAAACAAGTGCTACAACAACAACTTCTGCTGCTGTCACAACTGAGCTGCTGTTCAGATTTACACAATAACTGACATGGTTGTTTTATGCTGGCGTGAAATGGTGTCAAACAATGCTAGGAGGAAAGGAATATCTAGCATTTTAAGTTAGCATTACCAAGGACACTTTACACGCAGCTTGATTAAAAAGAAAATATTCGTCAGTGATACACAACAATGAAAGAGAGTAGACTTGTGTTTTAAAGGCCGGGGTTAGGTATCAGTGTTGCTTTTCGGTGCCTCTGAAAAAATAAGCAAATTTTAATTTTCCTTTTCCGATTGCAATTCCGTATCACCACAGTGACATGTTTTCAGTTTTCAGATTTTAGTAACAAGAATGCTGCTGTGAGCAATTGGCAGGTCTACAGTTTGTGGTTTATAGCGAGTGTGTTGAACTGATTCATACATTTAATGTGAAATGTGTGGTTCTCTGGGTCTTTCTTATCTTCCTCAACAAGGTAAAGGCAGAAAGCCGCCCACTACAGAATCAGAACTGTTCTGCCGTTCCTGCCTGTAAAGGGTAAGGTTTTTGTTGCCACTGTGCAAAATTAATGCAACATGACTTCAGAATCAGAATCAGAAAACATTTAATGTCCCGCAGACGGGGAAATTCTTTTGTCACAGCAGCAACAGAATATTACAAAATAAGATAAAAAATAGCAAAAATAGATAAAAAAATAGCAAAAATAAGCAATAAGGTTAAATTTAAAAATGAAATTGAAATAGACATATGTACATATTCACATGATGTAGTGCAGTTGTTCTTGTTTTGTTTGTTTGTAAAAATGTGTGGAGTGAGTGAGTAAATATGATTAAATAAGTCCAAATAGTGCAAAAAGCAGAAGTGCTGCTGCTCATGGGTTAATGTTAGGTCTCTGTAAATCATAAATAAATTACAGAGTGTGGTCTAGACCTACTTGAGACAACCTTTTATTGATTTGGAACCAATAATTAAATTGAATTGAACATAGTGGGGGCTTTTGCAACTAAAGTGTCAAATATTTTCCTCAGGAGTTGGTGGAGACCAAAACCAGAGACAAAGGAAAGTGCACAGTCTCTTTTGTTGGGTGGCCAGAAAAACAACTCTAAGTGAAAGCTCGCTTGAAAAGCTGCTGGATGTGTAAGTGCGCAACTGTTGGTTTACAAGTTTGTCATATCATAAGCTTGTTAGCTGTTGATATGACAAAGTGGCCAAGATAATGGTCAATGCTGGTTTCAAATTATTGTGAGCCCTGAACAATAACGACTCTATAATCACATTGCTAGTACTGTCTTTGCTAGGATTGAAAATCAAATACATTTTCTGTGCTACCTGATCTTTTGATCCACTGACTCTAGACATTACAGCAGTACTGAGCTGTGATTTACTTCACCAGAGTGAAACACTGTGTCCACTTCGTGGTACGGTTCTTCTCAACTCGACTCGATTTCTTTGGTATTAGTACTTTTCTCTTTTTGTTTTCCACTGTTTCCCACATTGTAGGCAGGATTCTCACCTGATAGCCATAGATAGCCCCACAGCATGAAACTGCCATGACATGTCAGTGCCCTGGGAAGCCTGGGAACATGTTGTTTATATTGGTTGAAATCAGTGTGTTTGTAACATAACTACATGAATGGGACAATAACCGCAGCCTCTCGGGTGAAAGTCTGGTGTTTATTCCTGTATTTGTTTGACCCACCCACCACCCCAAATTGTGTCCTTACACAGAGTTTGGAGCTTAATCCTGGAACATGTGCTTTTAGCGCCTAATATCACCTTGAACGGCTTTACAGTTGAAAGCCCGGTGCATTTGGCAAGCCAGCCATGAGCCATGGCAAAACAGCAGTATTTGCCGCCCTGGGGGTGTTGTAGTTGTAAAGGCTGACCTTTTTTGAAATCTAGGTTGAGTAAATACAAAAATAACCATGTTGTGCTAATGACACTTCTCTCTGACCAATCAGTGGTCTCTAGTGTTTTAACTATAACTAGTATCCATTAAGCTAGCGTGGAACCTTGACCAAGGTTGTACCAAAGAAAGTGTCAGGTACTATCCACAACTTTTGCTAATGGAAAACCAAAAGTCATGTCGAGCCCTACTATGCAGTGGAAACGCAGCATTACACATGTTAAACTCTTCCAGTGTGTACAATGTAGATCAGTACTGAGGTTCTCAGACGCACTCTGAATCATATAAAATGTGGATCAGATCAAACCACAAACTTTAGGGAGATCCAAGTGATATCATAGAGACTTTTTATGAGCAATTACAGGGTCAACAAATCCATTTGTATGTTGTTGAAATATGCTGATTCTATGCTGTGAGTAGGGCTCAGTCCATTGATTCTGAGTCTTTTGTTACAAATGCATTAACACAGGTTTGTTTCTACATACACATCTAACTCTTTCTGTCTGCTAGATAATGACCTTAAAGAGGAATCTCCCTCCTCCCATCCTTTCCAATCAATGCTTCTTCGTGCTGTGGTTTAGTGGCACTTCATATTGTAAAGCTCGGCAATCACTCAGCATCTGATAAGAAGCACAGCCAACGGGTACACTAGCCATTTGTCCCGCTAAGATACTGCATCAGCATGTGGAAATCTGCATGCTCTGAATGTGGATTCCGTTATCATTTAGCTGATGAAACCATATTTAGATTAGATATATGTGCGTATGAGTTAAAAACTTCAGTCAGGCTTTTCCCTGGCACAACCTTCTTCTCCTCACACATAGACACACTTGAATGCTGCATGTTCACCGTTATGTTAAGCCCCTTCATACAATCTCTTTCCATCTCTTCCAAAAAACTGCCACACATTAACCGAGCCAATCTGCTGCCAATGTGTCTGTTCAATTAGACCGTCCCCCACCAGCCGATCCTGTGTGGACTTCCCGGCTCATCCACATAGAGCAAAAATAACATTTTGTAATTGCGTAAAAATAAAATAAATAAGTGTGTAATGATAGAAAAAGAAAGCGATTAGAGAAGGAGCTCAGTGCAAATGGAGGAGCCTACTGCGGTTGAAAGCGTGATAATTAGACATTCCTTTCTGTGTGTGCCAGATACACAGATTCACTAATGTGCACCGTGCAGCCGCTCTACAATCAAGAAGCTTATGTCCAATGGTAGGAGGCACCCCACTGGCTAAATTT
Source organism: Echiichthys vipera (assembly GCF_963691815.1). Lineage (NCBI taxonomy): Eukaryota > Metazoa > Chordata > Actinopteri > Perciformes > Trachinidae > Echiichthys > Echiichthys vipera. Next base: position 6,435,676 of record NC_139845.1, read on the forward strand.
AACTTTTCACAAGAGCAACCTCGCCTCAAACACGGTTTCCACTCCTGCTAAAAACACAGCTTTAGGAGTATGTGTGTATTCATGGAAGGTAGGAGCGTTGGCATGAGCCGCCTCCTTCAATCTCTCCTCTCCTCTCTATGGGAGTGTGTGCAAGAAACGTGTGTGTGTGTGTATACATACACATTTAAAGTAGAGTGCTGGTTAACATCCTCATAATTTTAATATGAAAGAAAACGTTTGATCAAGAACCATACCTGTCCATCCCTTCTTTCACCAGAAGGGGCAAAAATCTATGGTTGGTTCTTGAACATGGACATTTTATGACAGTGATTTGACTGAATATGCTCCCTACATATGTCACTTTAATCTCATCTGCATTAACAAGTAATATCCATGTAAAATTGCTAGCCATGCATGATAAAGAAATCAATACACGCCATCATTTGCAATCACAGTCAAGCCCTCTGACACCATGCACTGTCCATTATATCTGCATCTCTAATGTAATATCGATAGAGTTAGGGAAGGGACTTGGAAAAAAGACAGATCCACATGTCTGACCTCGGTAAACCTCTGTGGGCTGGCAGAAATTGAAAAACCCATCCAATAACTTCAGTCACTGTGCATCCAAACCTCATCCATCAACATCAGCATGTCAAAGAGGATGATAAGTGGAACAACAAGTCAGAGAAACTTCTGCAAAAGGACGCCGTTGATGTTTACATCGGTCACGAGCACAAACTTTACGTCCATGAGGACGTTTCCTTCTGCACGGTGATAAGTTTGGAGGCTGTAAGAGAAAAGTTATAACAACAGGGTCTGTGGATTATCTTGAGTAACCGGGTCATGAGTTCGGGAAAAAGACATTGCTGTGAGTTTTCTTTTTTTGTTTTTGGTGCTTTGAGCACCACAAGCTCAGTGAAACCTTCTTCCATTATATTGTAGATAAGACCGACGTCTCTACAGCCGATAACTCCAACACTGGGCAGCAAACACCAAAACAATCTACACTGATAAATAGTATAGCAGGTAAGAGGAAACATATGTTCTTACACAGGAGCAGCACAAAAAGAAAATGGTTTGTTATACAATAACCACATTTTCTACAATTGACAATATGATTAAAATGTGATAATGCAATAACAAATAGCATTCAGAGGTGTTTATTGGTATCTAAGTACGTGTTTTCCCTCCTGCCGTGCTTTAAATGGTTTTGTGATTGTATCCAGTGATTTATGAAGCTTTTTTTTGTGTGTTTTCTATGGAAACATAATAGGCTGTCAAGAATCTTTATCTACTCGTGAACAAATGGCTCTTCTGCGAAGCCTTTGGTTCAAGTGGTGCAGCAGATGGCACCCAGTCATGATCAAGTATCCAGCAAAATGAACATTCTCTGAAAATGATGTTATTTCTCAAGTAAAACATCAGTTTGTTACCTTTTGATATCAAATTGGGATCCGGATTTTTGCCAAATGGATAAAACATTATTCTGCACTCAAACATATTGACTCTTAAGTCTTCACTCCCCTACAGTGCTGTTTTTTTTTTGTTGTTGTTGTTGTTTTTTAAAACAGTTCATGGCTGAACAATCTAACAGATTCCAGACGGGAGCAAAATGCAAGTCACCTCTTCTTTTTCTGTTGTTTTTGGCCATAAATCAGATTCCTAATTAGAAACCTGCGTGAATGTGCAAGAACAAAAAACAGCATCGACCTACAACACGCCACGACAATAACAGATCCTAAAAGGCGACATCAGCCCTTTTTTGTTTACCTGCCATCTCTTCAAACAAAACCAGTTACAGCCAACGACTTAATCAAGGTCAAGCCACAGCACTCATCCACACACTACACAACAAAATGCTAAATGGATATCAAGTCTGTGCACAGCTGGTGCTTCAGGTGAACTGGATTAGCAGTGCTATTTGGGACCCTGCTGTAAATATCCACTGATTAAGCATTAAATTAAAAATGATAATCACTGCCTTGTCAAAAGACATCAAACAAGGATGCGTATATAGAGCTGCTTCTCATAGAGCATACATTAACTCCATTCCAGTGCAGAAATAACCCAATCAGATTTTTGAAGTGAGAATGACTTTTCTTTTTTATATAGTTTTATAAACTCTGCTCATGCGGACTCTCGCTCTGTTGTTATTAATATCAGAGTGAAGTTCAAACTGGAACACAAGTCTCACTTCACCGATTTACCTGCAGCCAAATGTCAGGTAGAGATATCCACTCACCTTATAATTCACATAGACGCGACTTATTTGCTGTAATTGTCATCCTGATTTTAAAAAAGAAGAAGATATGCAGCCTAAAATTGTGGCGCATAAATGAAAGCAGCTTGATAAATCGCAGCTTTACCTTTTCAATATCGAGTCCTCCGGTCGATGTAAGCCAACGAGCTCAACGCGTGATTTGGGAGATCCACTCAATACGCGCAAAGCATCTCAACTGCAACCCCCACAGTCACACAGCCAGATACAAACCTACCATCCAAAGTCTGCTCCTGGGTTGCGCTTTTACGCAAGTAGTGGCTGCTACGCGGAATCACCTCTCGTTCTTAATTAGGTGTGGAGATCTCCATACATATATACTAGCGCTAATTTGTTTTGGACTTGTTTTTTTCATTGGCTTGAAAACACATGAATCACGCGGCAGCATAACATGTTTTTCCATTCCCTGCGGCGATCAAACTGATCACGCTGAAATCAAGAATGGTGGATCGGATCAGTGAGGCGAGAGAGGGCTCTGCACCTAGACTCACACATATCTGCATCCCCGCTCTGTGTGGATGATTACACATCGATTCTGTTTTGTTTTTTTAGCATATCAAAAGAGAGGAGTTGTGGAAAAACCAGCTGTTACACGAAGACAGAATTGAAACGACATGAAAGACGCTTTTTATCCAAAGCGCAAGAGAGGTGCCACGAGCGCACATATTACTGAAAAACTGGCAAGCAATTAGATCAATAATCACAACATAGATGGTAAAACCGTTCAAGGAAAAACTTTTGATAAAACATCCTGAGGAATTGCGGTGCTTATGGTATTTGACGAGGCAGTGCGCAATCTGCTGCAAGTGCGGGGTGGTTGGACGGTTGAAAAACAAAACTGATGATCTGATACACCGCACGTTTGAGATTACTTTTGCTCATGAGACTATCTGAAATAAACCACACATTAAGTTGTGCTTCCCCCTCTTTGTCCAAAAGATGCGCCATACGGCACGGTCAGCTGTGGATCAAGCGTAAAACAGTTCCTTGTCCTTGCGCTCATCAAACAAAGCTTCCCCAGCACCAGACGTTGGCCGGTCTGTTTTTTACGCGATATTTCAGCCGATTACATGCCATCAAATCTTTTACAACAGTAACACAGACCTGGGTGACTCTGAGTTAAACAAAGTTACACATTATTGTCGCCCCGGATGACAGAAACAACTTTGACATGTCTGAAATCGTGGGGAAAACACACTTGGAATTTAATTGCAATGATATAGGTCCGCCTTTTTACGCGCTTGAGGATCATGATTTCAGGTGTCTACATGGCTGTGTTAGACAGTCCCGTAACTGGGAAATCACAGGTTCGATCCCGGGCATAAGGTAGTCCCTTCTATCGGAGTGTCCTTGAGCAAGACAGCTTAAAGAAAACATGCTCCCTGCTCTCGCTCAGTCACTACAAGAACAAGCGCGCTATCTCCTGGTCTGAGAGAGTCCAATAAACCTGCTTGAGAAATATCGATTCCTTTTGGTTTTTATCAGAAAACAGGCTACAGTTCATGTGGAGAAAAAAAATAACATATTCAGGTACCTGCTTTCATGCTGTCATGCCGGTGGCGTCTTTGGGTCCACTTCATCGCACCGTGGCTGCATGTCTGAGGACATGCTTCTGGAGACAGGCTTTGGAGACGAAAAGCGCCTCGGCTGCAAGGGAGAAAGTGGGATGGTGGGGGGAGACGAGTGTGTATCTGTGTAAGAGAGTACGTGTGTATGTGAGAAAGGGAGAGAGAGCGAGAGAGAGAGAGAGAGAGAGAGAGCGCGACAGAGCAAACGCTATAAGAAGAAGGCTGGCATTTCTTTGGCAATAATGACAGTCGGTATTTTCCTTTGAAATTCGGGGGAACCAGCCTGAGCGTGTCCAGAAGCACGAGCTTTTAAATCTAAAAATCAGCCAAAGCATTGCATTGCATGATACGCCAGTACACCAATTAAACCTCGCGTCAACAGGATCACACATATGCAACCAATTTTCAAATGAAATCAGCTCATTTAGCCTGTCAGGGCTTGGTTCAAGGCGCTGACACATTTTCAGATTTATTATATGCATTTAGAGACTATTTAGCTGCGATTCATTCATATGCTGTTGGGTTGATACTGCTGTTTGTTTTCAGGGGGGAAAAGAGCAAATTTACCGCAGCTTTACGCACAGTTTTTGGTTTCAGCACCGAGGAGAGCGCACGTTTGGAGAGGAGAGGAAAAAAGAGGCAAAACGTGCTCACGGTGTTTGCAAACGTCACTTCTCACTACTCTGTAACACAACCTCCCTTGTCATCCAAAGCGCTCTTAAGTCTACAAATGAAATATTCATTCTCTAAATCCCATTTCCAGCCAAACAGAGGGGGAATCCGCCAGTGGGAGGGGAATAAATCAGTTTCTGAATATCTCGGAGCAGGAGAGAATAAATCACTAAACAGTTCCACCTAATTAAATACATTTCTTGAAATTAATGCTAAATGGAAACAATTAAAAGTAAACAAAAGAAGAGTTCAAATCCGTGTATTACAGCACATTTGTTCATCTACCCTGCCTGTTCATAAACCCAGTCCCTGCAGGGAGCCTGTTGATGATCTGAACACATGGCCAAGAGGACCTGCTCTTCATCACGTTGTTTACATTCTATGGTCCTCCTTTCTTTCTTTCCCTCCCTCTCTCTCTCTCTCTGAAGACAGCTGCTGAAGCCGAATGACTCCTTTTATCATAACTGACTGGCACTTACTGAGATTTATCCGCTTAACACTTGTTTGAAAAGCAGGATTCCTGCCTGATATATTACAACATTGCATTTGAAAATAGGGCTGCTGGTATTAAAGGTTTAGTGTATTTGACATTATTAGTATTTACTTTTTAAAATCTGCCGTAGAGCCAAGATTCTTGGGGAAAATAAACAGAGGACTGGAATGTTTTACTGACATCTACTGGGGAAATAATCTTAAAAGGGAAATAATCTTAAAAGTCTCTCTTTCTGGCTCTCTCTCTCCTATGACACTAGGGCTGTCTTTGACAAAACTCCACACACACACACACACACACACACACACACACACACACACACACACACACACACACACACACACACACACACAAAATCTCTTACATTTCTTGCATCACAACTTCACACACAAACACCAAATAAATAGAGCTTTCCATATGCCAACTACACACTAATGTGCTCAGTAAATACACTAACCCAGAGTCCATTTTACCTAAAAATGTCACCATTGACTTCTGGTTTCTTACTGGACATGAACACTGGTCTCCTGGGTGAAAGTCCTGCATTTGTTTGACTTATAAACCACTGGCCTCCCTCCCTCTACCTCCGCAGAGCGTGGGGTTCTCAGGCTACATTTACATGTGGCTGGCTTTTTTCATAAGCGGCATTTCGCTGTCTCCGCTTTCAGAAACAATATCACGCACACACCGGTCCTTTTTCCGAAAAAGTTTGTTTACACTAACCCCCCAGAGTTTTCCAGTGCTCCAGACCAGGTTGCCAGGTTCTGTGAAAACTAAGCATAATATTCATGGTAATGTGTGTGTGTCCTCCAAACTTATCTGGCAACACATACCATATTTGATTTGTATATCAATATGAAATGTGGGATTGGTGGGAGAAATAATATAATTGGGAGCAAGAGATTTGGTTAAAAATCAAGAGTGTTGGCAGGGATGCATATTAGTGATTGGTTTACAATTTATGTTGTTCCAACTATATATATTATATATAGACATATAGACAGACATATCCTCCTTCAGCAGTGGAATGTGAAACAACTCTGTAGTGACAACATTTTCAAAAATACAGTCAGTATAGTCATGGTTCGACATTTAAGGGAAGAGAATCCTTAGAAAAACATATTTTGGAGTGTAGGGGAACTTTACGTGCTTCATAATTGTTTCATTCCAGTGTTTCAGTTTATTTGATAAATTATCAATTACCGTGTGGAGTTTGCATGTTCTCCCCGTGTGTGCGTGGGTTTTCTCCGGGTACTCCGGTTTCCTCCCACAATCCAAAGACATGCATGTGTTAGCTTGATTGAAGACTCTAAATTGCCCGTAGGTGTGAATGGTTGTGTGTCTATGTTCGTCTCTATGTGCCCTGCGATAGACTGGCGTCCTGTCCAGGGTGTACCCCGCCTCACGCCCGATGTCAGCTGGGATCGGCTCCAGCACCCCCCGCGACCCCGACCCCGGGATAAGCGGTTGAAGATGAATGAATGAATGATAATATGTTTATTGTTTCATTATAATCTGGTGAAAGAGGGATCACCTGCTTTGCTTGTGTGTGTGTGTGTGTGTGTGTGTGTGTGTGTGTGTGTGTGCGTGTGTGTGTCTCAATATGATCCATCCTCACCAAGTTCTTACAGTTAAAATCCTGACTAACATCCATTTATCACCACTCTCTTTATCTACTTCAAGTGCTCTCTGTAGTCAGTAGGACCAGCATTTGCGTATTGATCACTGGACTGTCAATCAATGCAAGCAGCTGTCAAGAGACTTGGACTTGTTAAAAAAACTGAAGTGCCACCTCATTCAACAGAAGGATGAAATAATGGTCTCTACAGCGGATTTCTTTGTGAAGTCTTTTGGAACTGTACGAAGCTTCATCCTTTTGATCACTTGATGACAAAAATAAGAAACGAAGAAGAAGATGAAGCTAGGATGGTCCTGGAAAATATCCAAATATTGATCATTGGGATTTTGCATTTGGATTCAATGTAGTTAAGTATTAAAGTGACTGAATGAAGCTACAGCCTACTTTCAAATATACATTAAAATCCAACCTGATATCACATGAAATGACCTTTACCTTTTACCACCACAGAAGAAATCGATCCTGGTATAGGTTAAAATAAGTATGTTTGTTATATTATTAGTACATTTCATAAGTTAATTACATACAGCTAGGTTAAATAAGTATTTTGATTTCACAGGGGACACGAACAGCTGTTATAAGTCCCCTGTTTCTCTGACCCATCCATCCACCCAGACCTCCTTCCTACACAGACTTTAAGATCTGTATTGACTTTCCATTGCCATTGTTTCCAAGGCGCTGAAACATAATTTTCCATTATGTAATGCAATGTTAAGAGATCATGGTAATTTACCATTTCTGTGAGATCAGGCTAAATTAGTTATCCAAATTCAATAATGGGGGTTCAACTGCGTTCTCATATTCCCAAATGATCATTTGACCCAAGACATAGAAGTTTTAACTCTTCTTTATTATACCATACAAAGACAGGATAAATGAACAATTCTAGTGGTTATCCCATGACCCCAAAACTTCAGTCTTGATATTAGGTAAATTACCTAGGAGTAGGATCAGTTTGTCTCAATGAGGTTTGGCAAGTCACTGACAAGCGGGGCCTACAAACCTCTCAGGACCAACAGAATAAAAGACAGAAGCAGGATAGAAAGCAGGCAGCAGAAGAAATACATTATTCACAAATCAATAGAGATTATAGGGGAGGCAATTCACCTTCAATACAGGGAACAGATAACAAATAACAGCAAATAACTGTCACAACGATTTGATGTACAGGAAAATAATCACTCTCACGAAACAGTGCAGAAAGACAGTGTCTTGTTTTTTTTTTTCTTTTCCACATGGATGCTAATTTGTGGCCTCTTGTTTACAGTTTGGCACAGTAACGAGTGAAGTTATTATTCTGTATACATCAGCGTATTGAAGTATGTTTCACCTGTCTGGTGACCCGCCTACTGCTCTCTATGTTTTGCTTAGCCGTGAGTCTTTCTCTTTAACAGTGCTATTAGTGTGTCGATTCCACTGCTTCAGCATTATCCCAACCCACTGGTGAACACCACTTGTACCCGCCAACACTTAGCAGCAAGGGAGCTTCTGTAAACTCTCTGTTAGCTTTGTAGCCACTTTTAGTTAGTTCCTTCTTCTTCTTTTTTGCTTTCTTGGCCACAAATTCAACCACAGCATGCACAATCTCAGCTTTAAAGATCTGATGAAAGTACACTACCTTAACATCACCAAGTCACAACATAGCTTGCGAAGAAAGTACAACATCTAGGCTACTAGCTTAACTAGCTAGGTAGCTACTTAAAAAGCTATTTTCACCAAGAGTTGTTGGTAAAAAAAACGAGTTAAAAGAAGGTTGTTGGAGATAAAATAAAATAAAAATGTTTAAAAGTGAGGAAAAAGAGGGTTGTTATATAATAATTTACTGACATTCATCAGGTGAAGGAAAGAAGGACACCAAAGAAATAGTAATGTCGCTTCTGTGATGTTTTTATTTCAGTTTTTCTTCCCTTAAGGGATAAAAAAATGTAGCTAGTTCACTACAAACACACAATTTATGGTCACATTGTGTTTGATAACAGTTTAGCTGTCGCCATCCACCCACCTTTCACTTAGGCGCCAGGTGAATCTAATTAAGTCACTTGTATCTAATAAGAGACTGTGGATGCAGTTTAAGAGAATAAGGCAGAACTTATGAGGACATATTTTCCAGTTGGCATTTCTCATCAAGTCCATGTAGCAACATGTGAAAGCATAAGTATGAAATCACAAGGTTGTGCACCTATTGATGGTCAGAGAAGCAGATATTAATCTGCAAATATTGATTGAGCCGTTTAGTATTTTAGGGTGGATTCACGCTTCAAACTCACATTTTCTCTCCATATAAAGAGAGGGGATAAAGGAGTGGAGAGGCTTATCTATCATGCCTGGGGTTAATTGCCCTCAATCCAGGATCCCCTTTTGAATGTTTCCACGTCTGCAAATTAGTTCATTAGCAATTCTTTGCAATTCTTTGATAGTGTCTTAATTGAGGGTAATTAAGTGAAGTGATGGCATTAGTGGATCGGTGGACAAAGCATCAAAACCTCTGCAAGGGGTGTAGCATACATGAATATGTCATTAATGGTGACACTCAGGAATAAACCCTGCAACGTCTTATTGTGCTAAAGCTTTAGATGAGCAATGTGTTCATTTGCCTGAAACGTTTTTTTGTTATTTAGATAAGTGGGATAATTGGAATAGACATGAACGGTGTATCAGAGTGCAGATGTGCAAGTGCTTTGTCGAAAATCGAGCAGACCAGCAGGGTTTGGCCTTTCTGTGTCACGCTTCAGGGACCTATACGTGTCCCTGGGGAATGAACTCAAATCACAGAGCAGTAGTACCAGCCATGACAAAAAAAATACTTAAAAACTAAAAGGCACTGGCATTAGTCTTGCATAGCCATTCTGGTAGGGCTTCACTAGCTTATCGTTCTGGGATAGGGGAAAATACTCTGACTTGTGTATTTGTTTCAACCAATCATAATCGCCTTGGGTGGAGCTAAGCGGACAGTGCCCTTGCAAAATAGATAGCGGAGGGCCTGACATCCAGCCACCAACAGGACATCACATGCCAAGACTACACTGACATTCACTGTTTTGGTATTTAAGGGTTGGATGATCAATTCCCTCAGACTTTCTCACAAACCTCTATGGTATAAAGCCATACACAAGCTTTTGGTTTTGACTACTCGTTGCCTTCACATTGAGTTTCTTAAAATTTTTGTAAAAGTCCCCTTGAGGGTTCTACCAGTTAGGAGCTACAGACACATGGGGAGGAAGGCAGAGCTTGAAATGTCCGCGTGTGTAGTGGACTGTTGCTAATGAGGGGATAAAAAGTCAAATGTTCAAAGAAAATGTGTGAGCTCTCACCCCATATGTAAATGCAATGGTGTTCGTTTAGCTCGTCTGGGTTCTGAAATATTCACGTTAGATTTCTTCCATGGGAATTTTTTTCAACATTTCTTCAAAAGAAGGTAATTCTAATAAAACCAACTCACAGCACATTGTTTCTGGAAAGAGGCAGAGGTGGTTGGACAGGTCAACAAAATGTCGTCTGCTTTCTGTTTCCAAACAACAGTCAACATTGTATGAATGAATGAATGCTTTATTTCAAACATATGAAAAATAAATTACACTTGAAGCACTAGTCATTAAAAACCCTTTGTATGTTTGAAGAGGAGTAGGAAGAAGCATTAGCTTATTAATTCCTACCCCTTCTCCACTTAGTATCTAGTACTATAGGTTTTCTTACTTCCTGTGTCTCCTGATTTTTTTTTTTTGTTTTTGTTTTTTTGTTTTTTAATATGCTCAACCAAACAAACAATCCAGAAACATTAGTTTCTTCTAACCATGACCACATTTGTTCCCTGACTTTAACCAAGTCATGTTTGCAACATTAAACTGTTGCTGTGATCAGTTTTTTTGTTGTATCAGTGAATTGGAACAGCTTTGGAAAGCCCCGAATTATGTTGACCTGCAAAATATGTTTCCGTTCAAATCACAAAGCCCTCCAGCAGCTAAATAAATGACAGAGGAAAAAAAGAAAGTCCGGTTATTGTGGAGCCACAAAGTCGGACTTCAACAAGGGAGGCTGCTGTCCACCTGCTGTGTCCTACCAGTGCATTACCAAATGCGTACCACTGTACAGCTCTATGTAAAGACAAATTACCACCACTGTAACAACAATGTGGCTGATTGTCTTTGGAGGCCATTTTACTGAAAGAAAATAGAGCAACAAATACGGACATTGATCATCAAAGTATACCATACCTTTATTTGTAACCTTTTAACTCATAATTCTGCATAATATGAATGAGTCGTGCGTTACCTGGAGGTTGTCCAACCCTCGCCTCGTCATTACAATAAAGGAAAGAAGAAAAAACAGAACTTGTCTTAGCTACACAGGCTGTTGTTTTGGCTTTTCTCCGGGTCTGCCCTGTTGAAGATACTCAAGGCCTTTTTTAAATGGTATTTGCACCTGTGAGTGCATTGAAAATAACGTTAAAGGATGGTGCATTTGTATTTGTGCAGGGTTTATTGTAGCCTGTAAATACCTCAGGGACACCAAAAGCTTTGAACTGCAATGACTCACAGGGACAGTTGTTTTGATATAAAGTACACTGTAAGAGGCAATTTGGCCTTTTGCTACTCGGAGCTGAGGGATAAATACTCAGATTACATATTTAAAATCTGTTCAATACTAGCAGGTGTCCCTGTTTGTCTAACGTTTCAATTGTCTCCTGCTTAGTACCCCCAAGAACAACATTGTTTAATGATCAGTTAGAGCAAAAGCAAACCCTCTGACAATGATTTAATGCCATCAAAATGGAAAATCCCAAAACTTTATTTAAAAAGTTTGTGTCCATGCAAAATGTGTGCAAGCAGCAACTGTAGCTGATTTCAAAAAGTTTCTGAGTCACTGAATTATTGACTAAATAGACATCTCATTTCTTTTTTCTGGAAAAAAATATATTTCTCTCTTTGCTCCTGGTGTGTCATTAAGTTACATTGCCCAAATTCAGAGAGATTTTATGGGAAATGGCAGGCATAGCATGAGTCATAAAATGCTGAATGGTTTTTTATGGGTTTTTAATCCTTCATTTGCTTCCACTATAGTCTGATATTGTGCAGACAACAACAAGCTGGAAAGTAGAACCGTGCAGCAAATCGTCAAATGTCAAAAGTTTTCTCAGTCTCGTATTCAAGTCTGACCCGTGATGAGCTCCATCACCTGAGTTAACCACACACTGAAGTGGAGCTTGAGGGAGGTTTGAGGAGGATGAGAAGGGGGTCTACTTTAGTGGTGCAGATGATGAAGGACTGTGGAGTAAACTGGTTCGAGATCGAAGAATTCTCAGCCAAGCGTGGCTCCCTTTGTCTCTAAATGATAAGAAATTGAAATTGATTATTGAGCAAGACAGCGCAAAGGAAAGTGGAAAAGGAGAAATGTACTTCGCTAACACTGATTTCAGGCACAGAGTATGAACCCTGTGACGATTGGAAAATGCACGATGAGCTGCCTTTTTGTAAAAAGAATCCAGGGGCAGAACAGCAGAGATTGTATCAAGTGGAGTTTGGTAGGTCAGTACGCATTTGTTTCCGTCCCAATGTGCACGAAACTCATGCTTGCACGAGTGCACTGCTCCTCCATCCATAGTGATTTAAACGTGACCAGCACAAGACAAAAGATTACATTTAATTCATTGGCAAGTACATTTTGACAGAAGTTACATTTGATAGGTATCTTTATTAGATAGTTTTATGTATACAGCAAATCCCGCTACCCAGAGGTGGGTACATATGTATCACCATTTACACACCACTTTACTTTTGCATCTTCAGTTCAGGGAGAAGTGATGGGTATTTTTAACACTTTTTTTTTGACATTTTAAAAGGTCCAATATTGTAAAAAGTGAGATTTCCCTGTCTTTTTTTAAATTATAAAGCAGGTTGAGTACTGTGAAAGAATCATAATGCTCAATCCACAGAGAAATGCACACAGCCGTATTCAGAAACTGTGCCCTTAACAATTTCCCGCAATATGGAAATTCAATTTTCACTCTTATTTTTTTTTTTTTCATTTTACACACACAGGCCTGAAATACTCAGACATGCACAGACAGGACCTACATACATGTAATTATGGAGAGATTTTAGAGCGAGTAGTTGGGGGTTCGGTGCCTTGCTCAACAGCACCTCGGCAGTGCCCAGGAGATGAACTGGCACCTCTCCAGCCACCAGTCCAAGCTCCATACATGGTCCACACAGAGACACGAACCAGCGACCCTGCCGCCACACAACTACTCAGAAAGTGCAGACCCGGAAACACTGACCAATCAGAGCGGACTGCGATTATTTCAGGAGTATTAAAGCATGTAAACATGTTTTAGTAGAAACACAAAATACAAGTATGAACCTGAAAATTAGTATAATATGTCCTCTTTAAAGACTAAATAATGAATTGAATGAAATAATATTAACCCCGTGTCTGCGTGGGTTTCCTCCCACAATCCGAAAGAGATACATGTGTTTGTTTAATTGATGGCTCTAAATTGCCCTTAGGTGTGAATGGTTGTCTGTCTCTGTGCGTCTCTATGTGCCCTGCGATAGACTGGCGTCCTGTCCAGGGTGGACCCCGCCTCACGCCCGATGTCAGCTGGGATCGGCTCCAGCCCCCCCCGGGACCCCGACAGGGACAAGCGGTTGAAGATGAATGAATGAATATTAAGCAGAGTAATCAGTACTGACAATAATTTAGCTGCGGACATCGTTGTCATTAATGTGTGAAAAGGAAGTTTATCTCTTCACCACTCTAGTAACTGCAGCGGTGGCTACAACCTGTTCAAGTGGTGGCCATGGAAAAAAGAAGAAGAATTATGTCCATCTGTGAATTAATTCCTGTCCTCATTATGTGTTGCTTCACAGGTGACTTTATGTCCGTAGTGACGTTTTGCAATATGGACTGTAGCACTGGAAGTGAAAAATGGCCGATAAGAAGTGTTGGTGCCTGGCATTGAGTTTGAATCACTTGCTGTGATGAGGGTAATAAGAAACCACCGGAGGAAGAATGAGAGATGGGAGCGCCTTTTATTTCACATTAATTACACTGTAAATTTGAGCGGTAACATTAAGTATCGCCAACCAGATCTAAAGGAAAATGATGTTGGGCAATTAATTAGGAATCAGGGAGATGGTCAGGCTCTGTATTTTATATTTATGGGTAGATTTTAATTCTATTGGATTTGGTTATTACTGCCAGAGGATTTAATGGTGGAGGGGGGGTCAGCACAGGGTCCTACAGTATCTTCTCTCCTGGATCACTTAGTGGGTTTACACTATACCATTTTTAATGAGGAGTCCACCGAATCATCACATATATAGTTAAAAGTACCTTCTATCGTAAAAGTAAATATTTTCCTTTATGGTTGAATGAATGAATGAATTGTCTTTATTGTCAAACAACAAGCTTACACACCAACACACACAAACACAACGTAGCAGCTTATGGAGACAAAACAAAAAAACAGTAGATTGCAGAGACCCTGAGCAAAGATCATCATGCACCATCATAGGTAAAGATATTTGCGGTGATTCCCTTTTGATTAAGCTTACAGCTACGAGCCCTTAGCAATGTTGTTATTTTTAAGCTGATTTTGTTCTGCTTAATGATGCTGCTATAGGCCTAGTCTGCCGGGGATAATACTTTTCGTGATCCACTGAACTTCTCTCCTCTCTGTCTGTATCATTTACGTCTCATCAATGGATGTAACTAATTCAACTTCTTCCCCGGAATTGTTTGTGTTTTGTCGTTTCTCAGGTCTCTGCTGATCGTGGTGGTGCCTGCTGCCGTGGTCCTGCATGACGCTTCCTGCTGCTATTATAATCTATAACCTTAGCTGTGCTTGTTTCTACTATTTTGCTGTATTAATAAGTCATATTCACATTAATATAGATATTATTATAGTTACTGGAAGTATGTCTGTCTCTGTCTTTGTGTCTGTCTTTGTCTCTGTCTGTCCATCTGTCCGTCTCTTCTCTCTTTCTCTCTCCTTTTCTTCCTCCCAAACCGGTCAACACAGATGTCTGTCCTCCACAGAGCTGGGTCTGTCCGATGTTCCTGCCTGTAATAGGGAAGGTTTTCGTTGCCACCGTTCTTTACGGGGGAATTGTTGGGTCTCTGTAAATCATAAATAAGTGAATTTAACTGTTCTTAAGTCTATTATTCCGAGCATTTAGAGACCTGAAACGCCTGGTTCAAAGTGTTGGTGACCTGGGTGGGACGAATCCCTAAGAATGTTTTTAGCCTTACTAAGACTGTACAGTGAGAGACAGCATTAGAGTAGCTAACATGATACAGTGAGTATTAATCTTTTTTTCCAAACATGAGGGGATTTTAAATTCTCCCTGCTGAGAGTTTTACACACGTGGATGACTTCTCATTAGTCCACAGAGTGGATCCTGTTTGTTATGCATATGAATAAGTTTGCCAAAGATGTGAGAAAAATAAAAGTTGTGCCCATGATTACAATCTCCCCGAGACGTGGAAATTGCACTGTAGGAGTCCATCACTGTTCCTTCACAGCTCATCAGAAGTCCCTGGAACAGGAAAAGAGGGGAGGCAGAAGTGTGGAGTGCCGACTGGCAAACAGCCAAAACACTGACTGTGGCAGACTGGGGGGGTTAAGCAGTTGGATGACACTGGCAATGACTGGAAGTTGGGGAAAAGTGCTGTAGTGATGATGAGAATAAGTAAATTCATATGTGAGTATGATGGTCAAAATGCTTCACCGGGGACATTTAGGGGTTTAACTTGAGTCTATATATCTTTTTTATAGGGCTTAGAGCTTATTTTCATTATCTTGACCTTCAAATCCGTGTTTTCTATTTTTTATAATAAATCAGGTCGAGGTGCTATATAAATACTGTGATGAAGTATCAAAATGCTCAATCCACAGAGAAATGCAAAGAGCCTGAATTCAGAAACTGTGACTTCAAACGTCAGAACTTCTGTACAGTTGTGTTGTCCCATGTTGTCTATTACACAACGTTCTTAACGTCACAAGTTACTTAACAAACAGGCTTAGTTAAACTCAATCCTCGATCTTTTCCAAAACCTGACCAAATTGTTTTGTTGCCTATACCCTGTACTTTGAAAGTGTTGCAGGGTACCCAGAGTGTTAAAAATGTGACACAGTGGGTCCTGTGACGAGTTGGGAATGAGATTGTGTCGATCGAGGTCTACCTATATTTTTGAGAAATGCATGCAAATGCACATATATGAGGATTATGCAGCAGGAGTGGTTTGAAAAGTATCACTGCATATTTTTTGATAGTTTTCATTTCCAAATATACGAGTATGTTACCGTAGGCATTTTTCACAGCAGACAATTTGATGGAAAACACAGGTGTTACTAATAACAGTAAGGATGGCTCCATTCTATTCAAGTGGACCCTGAAAGCACCTGAATGGAATTTATCCATCATTGATTTAATGATTTTATTTCAAAATGTCTTTGGAGTGCATTATAATGGGCACAGCCGACCACTGCTATTTTGTTAGAACATGTTAAACAGCCCCCTTTCAAGCCCACGGTGGCGCGCATAGATTACAGTTGTAAGACAATGACTACACCCCACTTACGAAGACAAGCTGGTGCGGAGAGTTATCTCGTCAATAGACGTTGAAAGAAAGCGGATGTGCATTCAACAAGCTGTTCTGAGAAAGTTAGTGTTGATTGTGAAGAAGTCGTGAATATTTAATGCCCTTATAATGACGTGCTGTACTTCTGCGCGGCCCTTAATGGTGTTATATATGCGTGGTCAAAAGGTTGAAGCCAGTGTGAGAGAAAGTCGTAACTCTTAAAGCAAGATAATTGGTAGGGCCTTTTATCTCTTGGTACGTATTTAACACTTATGCTTCTGCTGTCTTCTTTTTCCTTGTTTTTATGTGTTTTTCTTCCATCCTCCTTCTTCGTTTCATTGCCTCTTCCAGTTCTCTGCTTTCGTCTTCTCGTCCTTCACTTCATGCTCACCTATAGTAAAGGCTGTTTATATTGAACCTTACAGCGCAGTGATAGCCATGAAATGGTAACAGCCCCTGTTGTCATAAAAACAAGGAACATTGGCTGTTAATGAGCTTGTGTAGTGACGAGAAAGAGAGGCCTCCTCATACATCAATGTTTAAAATGGTTGTAAACATGGGACCAGTGAGAGAGATAATAAGACACAGACTTTGTGCTTACTCGGCAAACTGCTTCGAAGTGGAAAAGTCAAGCCATTCAATACTTGAGACACTTGGAAGAGGCAACAAAGATCAATCAAGTGTACAGTTTTGTTGGCGCGAGAGTGGACATTTCTGAAAGCATGCTTAAATGCTTCTCTGAGACAAACAAGTCGATTTGATCCCTTATACGATACACGTTTTAGGCCATTTAGGTCAGGATACATAATTCATTTTTTTTCTTTTAAAAAGGGAAGAAGTGGATGAAGCTGTTTGGCAAGCATCCACATTTCATTCTTCCTTATTTCTCAATTCAACTTTTTCATCCGTCTTTATTCTCTTCTAACTCGGACCAGTCCCAGCCTGGTCAGATGCGTACATGAACTGATGAAGCCTCTTGGATGAGAGGTGAAACGTCTTCCTAGACAAACAACCAAGTCCAGTTGCTTTTGACTGAAATTGCTTTGGGGATAACGACGACCTGGAAGAATTAGAACATTCACAGGCTTATTCTCTTCTAAGTGTTACAGTACTAGCTGAACTGTCGAGAAATAAAGCGTCTGTGCTCAACCAGTTACTGTTTCATTTATTTAAATGCTTCATGTTTACAGTTTAGTCATGACCGAAAGAACGAGGCCGTAAAATTGCCCGTAGGTGTGAATGTGAGTGTGAATGGTTGTCTGTCTCTGTTCGTCTCTATGTGCCCTGCGATAAACTGGCGGCCTGTCCAGGGTGTACCCCCGCCTCACGCCCAATGTCAGCTGGGCTCGGCTCCAGCGACCCCGATAGGGACAAGCGGTTAAAGATGAATGAATGAATGTCTGTCAGAAATACCAGGGGCTCTTTCAATCTGAAAATGGTTTGCACCGTTTTGCTACAGTTTCAGGGTTGAACAACATGTTGCCTTGAAACGGTGTGCAACAGGCTTTGAGGTCTGTTTTCTCCCATTTGGTGCTTGTTTAAGGACACAGTTTGTGAATACAGGCTGTGTGCATTTCTCTCTTGATTGAGGGTTTTGATACTTTCACAGTATTTAAAGAGCAGCTCAACCTGCTTTATAATTTAAAAATGAAAATCTCACTTATTACAATATGGGACATAACTTACAGTATATTCAGTTAGCTCTCAGTAGTTGCACCTGAGGAAGGAAAAGCTTATCTTATTCAATAATTAATATGCCTGATGACTGTATTTCTCTCTCATTTTTGGTGAATACACAAAGCTTTACTGTTTGTCCCATTGCATGTTATTCGCTTTTCATCTCACGTCCTGGAAAAAATCATTAATATTACTGTTTTCACTGTTTTCTTACTATTGTAAGATAATTCAGCACATTTCCCCAAACAGTGGATTGCTATGTCCCTCTGTTAGATAATGTGCTGAGGTGTGAAAGCCCATCTTCCTCCATATTTCTTCAATAAATACATCCAAATGCCATTTTTTTTCTTACTTTTCACACTTTCCGTCGGTGTTTTTATGTAGTTATTTCTTTTGCCAAGCCATGAAAAGCAAAGAAAAGCAGTCAATTTGTGGAGTTAATGCAAAGTATTGCTTAACAAAAGGAGTCAACAGTAAGTCTTATCTAATTTGAAAGCGTGGAGCTCTCACTTACTTCTGCACACCCACTCATCATACCTCTCAGGTCTCATTTGCCAAGTTGTGAGGAAAATTGTTGTGATCCGCATAGAATATTAGCTTCTCAAAAGAAGGTTTGCTGCGGTGTGTGCGCCTCTATACTTAGACATGCCATGCTTTCCGCAGTAGAATCCTACACAGCAATTAAAAATGTCTTGTGGTCACATTCAAACATATCAAAGGCCATTTCTGGAACATCACTGACGCACAAAATATTCAGGGGGTTTCACACCGGTGGTCCAGATCCAGGTTTTGCATTAATATGTGTTGAACCAAAACTCAGACCCAACCACAGAGATATGGGATAATGTTAGGATGACTCCACTGATGACAGACTAAAGTGCCTTTTACCTTGACCAAAACTATAATGTTTGAAGCTTAACAAGTACAGATTTTATTTTCTACTGAGAAGTTGAAACATAGGGCTACCAATAGAAAAGTAAAACAAAATTAAATTGGAAGTTGGTGTAGTGGTTAGCACTGTCGCCTCACAGCGAGAAGGTTCCAGGTTAGCATCCCGACTGTGGGCCTTTCTGTGTGGAGTTTGCATGTTCTCTCCGTGTCTGCGTGGGTTTTCTCTGGGTTCTCCGGTTTCCTCCCACAATCCAAAGACATGCACGTGTTAGGTGAATTGATGACTCTGAAATTGCCCGTAGGTGTGAATGGTAGTCTGTCTCTGTTCGTCTCTATGTGCCCTGTGATAGACTGGCATCCTGTCCAGGATGTACCCCGCCTCACGCCCGATGTCAGCTGGGATCGGCTCCAGCCCCCCGCGACCCCGACAGGGACAAGCGGTTGAAGATGCATGAATGACTGAAGGAATGAAGTTGATAGTGTCATTTATAAGTAGCATCATCCTTACTCAAAATGTAGCATTCAAATAAAAATTTCGTAGATAGGTCGCAGAGGACAGGTAACAAACATTTCTTGGTCATTGGTTTTATATTTTTCCATTACATTATGGAGTGTGGAAAGCAGTTGCATCAGTATGTGTAGTGCTTGAGTGGAAAATATGTTTGAACACGTGTTAAAAAGGTACAACACAAAGCATCAGGATAAACTAAGGTAACGTAACCAAACCAAAAGGGAAAGGAGCAAAACTGCAGCAGCTGCAGCAAATACGAGTCAGCCAGAGAGAGGGAACCCTCAGGTGTTTCCAGTTGCTGTAACGATCCCCTGCAGAGAGAGCACAGTGAATTGCACAGCAAACTCAAGATGACACATCAGGGATTATTATAATGGGATTTAACCATAAACTGTGTATAAAGATGGACAATGCATCTCCATCTGTACAAAATGAAGCCAAAATATGATGTCAGTTTGACAATAATTAAAGAAAAATCAAGATTCAAAACTTGTAATTTAATGCAGGAAGGAGCATTTTGACACACAAAAAAAATAAACTAGGCTTTTAGACATCAGGGACCTCATTTATAAAGCTTGCTGCGCATAAAAATCCTTGCGCAGACGGACAGAAATGTGCGGTAAAATACGTTGGTTTTTGTAGAAAAATTATTTGCGGAGAAGCGTATGTAGTCCTACACCAACTATCACCCCTGAGTAGAGCTCCCACAAAGTTTTTCCGACTTGGGAATCAGCGAATCTCGATAGAAACACCATGAAATACAGCTCAGTCAACAGAAATACACACACATTAACTATAAAATAATTGGCAGCAAATCTATTTCACACTGTATAAAGCCTAGTTGCAGTTAGACTTTACTTATATAGGACTATACTGGTGGCACACAGTTAAGATGCAGTTGGTGAAAAAGTTGTGTGCAAAGTTATGGCCAACCATCATGAATTGAAAGGGTATTTCGTTAGAAACAATCTTTTTTTTAAATTCAGGAAATTATTCAATTTATCTCTTCTTAGTAAAATTAACCCTGCTAAGATAGAAAGTAATCGATGTGTGGATCTTACGTGTCGCAAATAATGCTCTCGAATATCATCCTTTAATTCTTTTCTCACTTCGTACATATAAACACATTAAGACCGGCCATATTATTCCCATTTTCTAAAATAGCCCTCGATATGAGTATGGGTTAAACTTCCTTACAAATAATAACGGTCAAGTTATCTTGATTAACAGGTTGGCACTGCTCTGTTTGTATTTATTTAAAATGCCTCTACTGAGGCATATGCCCAGGGGGCCTCATTTATAAAACTGTGTGTAGAAGTTTTCCCAAAACATTGCGTTCCCACAAAACCATGAATGTGCTGCGCAAAAAGAAAATGAGATTTATAAAACTGTGCGGCGCACATGTGCATGCAATCTTTCCTTTCTAAATACCGATAAATTCTCACCTGGGGTGAACTGTGCGGGAATGATCTCCGCCCTGTGTCATCCCATTTTTCCTCCCAAATCAACCAAAGATGGCATATAGTAAATAGCTCATGAATATGGACGCTATCCTAATGAGGACGTTACATTGACATGAGAAACAACACAGACAAAGGCAGAAAAAGCAAGGTTCTCAGAGAAGGAAATGGAGGCGCTTTACAGCGGTTGAGCACCGCAAAAAATGTGTTGTTTGGAAGCCTCAGTAGAGGAATTTTAAATTAATATAAACAGAACAAGTGGCAACATGTCCGCAGCTATGAATCAAATTCACTCGACCATTATTAATTGTAAGGAAGTTCAGCATATTTATATGTAAAATATCGAGGGCTATTTTAAAAATGGGAATAATATGCCAGGCCTTAATGTGTTTGCTAACGAAATGTGCCTTTTCAATTCATAAGTGTAGGTCATAACTTTTCCCAACTTTGACAGACACACCTGCCGATGTATGCAGTTATAAAATTCAATTAAACATGTTATTAAAAACATGTAAACTTGATAATTAATTAAAACTGCATCTTAACTGCGTGCCAACAGTATAGTCCGATATGGACATATTGTGGAGATATCAATGTCAAAAGTTAAGAAAACGGGTTTATCTGCAAATTTGAGGGCGTATTGAGGGGTAGAACACAAGTAGCCTATACACTGTGGGTTATTTCAACAAATCAACCCAAGGAAACATACACTGAATGAGGGGGGGAAATAGCTGAGATCATAAACCTTTTCTTAGCAGCAGGACTTTGCTAGCTCCTAACAAGCAACTTGCTAGCTTGCACACGTTGGCAGCCAAGAGAAGTGGCTGTGTTTGTTTGTTTGCTTTCAGTGGGTCTTCACCATTAATCTATTGATGACCACTGGTTCATACGAGTAGCCCAGCTGTCCCCACAGCTGCGTGACCAGAGATCCTCACTATTTCTGAATGATGAATCCCACATTGTTTGAGCCACAGCTGATTTTATTGCTGCCGACCAAAGGGATAAATACTGAGCCTGCAGAATCTCTTTCCCCCTTCTTCTTTTCCTTACCTTATTCTCCTGTAGTTTATCACAATAAGAACCCAGTAAGTATATGAAAGATTTCAAGTTTTCACATCGATAGCTCTGCTGGGTTGTATAAAAGCTAAACAGCAGCATGTTTTGGTCTGATTAAATTCCTTTGGTCCTCACCTTCCAGACTTCTAATGCATCAGTTCCAGAGATTTCTGTGTTTTATGCAAAAAAGCAGGGCAATCACCCAGCACATTTCAATAAAGTGTGTCATTCTTGTTTGGAATGGCATGTACACTGTTTATTGTCTTGGGTGGAAGGACAAGGGATGTGTTTACAGTAGCTACCATACAAACCGTTTTCAATTCAATTGCACATATGTGTGTTACCCCATACAGTATTATAGGGAAATGGAGCTTAGAAAAAGTTAAAACCCGGAAGACTATGTAATGCTTCTCACTCATTCTCATTCCCCTCTCTTCCTCTTCTCTCTTATCAGCTGATTGGGGCGTTTACTCTTTTAATTAAACCAACCAGATTTAGCCACGATCTCTATCAGGCAATCACATCTTTGCTGTCGACATTTAAAATCTGTGTAATCTCTCTGTTATCAGCCGTCATTTCAGTGCCAATCGTTGCAGCCCTTCTCCACCCCATTCACCTCTAGTACATCAATTCCAGCACCCAGGTCTTCACCATACGCCTGCTCCTTTTTTCATCCACCCAGATCTCAGCATCCTCTTCATTCATCACTAACCCCACCAGTGTCTATGCCTCCGCAGGCGGGGGTGGGGGTGGATGGTGGTGGTGGTGTAGTGTGTAGTATCCTACACTCCACTACTCCACTAATCCTCTCACCCCAATAAAATACATTGTCTCAATGGGATATGATCGCCAAATACTTTTCTCATTTATCATCTTTGCTGTGCTGTGTGGCCATAAATAATTGCTCACTCAAATGAAGTCTCTCCTGATTGAAAATTCAGTGTAGAAATACAGGACAAGACTAGAATAATGCACTTTTACCCAACTCTAATCTTTCCGTAGACAACATGAGGATAAAATACTGGTATATTGAAGTTTCTGCATTAAAGGGGAAATAGTAATCATTGTGTGCAATACCCAGTGCTAATAATGCAATTCAGCGGGGTCATTCCTATGTTCCCATAGCCCTACGTTCCCAAATGTTGGAATGTAGGGCTGTGGGAACATTTGCTCGATTTGCTTGGAGAGTTTATTTTATCACCTCCACCAAGCAGGTCATGTTTTTGGTTCAGTTTGTTTGTCGCAGCAGGATTACTGAGAAACTACAGGCCTTTCATGAAACTTGGTGGAAGGGTGTAGCACGGGTCAATTAATAATCTATAAAATATTGTCATTATTTTTTACTTTCATTAACATTGCGAGATAAGGCATGGCCTTCGTGGAGGGCTATGCTCTCAGAGTGAAGTTTTTTTTCTCAGTTGTTCTCTCTGAAATTCATATGAGGTGCCAAAATTTCAAATAAAAAGATTTTCTCACAAATTGTGCATCGATTTGTGTGTGTGCAGTGCACCTGTCACCTGACAATGGAAGAGGAGACGCCACTGGCAGGAATGGAGTTTTGCATGGAAATTTAATGCTCAGTCATGATGATTTGTAAGTTTACTTTCATTACATATTATATTTTCCAAACATTGCCCCTCCGTTGTAATGATTTACATTACATTTCAGAGTTGTTGGAAGTCCTCTGGTTTAGTTTTATTTCCAGCAAATAAAAGCACAACCGAAGTAAAGTCCATCTACTTTCTGTATCTATAATAGGATCTGTATCTATCTGCCATTCTGTCATACACAATACATGCAATGGGTTGTAATCAAAGATACTCTACTGTATAAAAATGCATACACACGCATTTAGTAATTGCTGTAACCACTCTCACTGGTCTGAGACATCACGTTTCTTGAAAACCTCACCTCCCCCAAGAAAAGAATCCACTGGGTCACCAGCCTTTTCATACCCAATGCTCCGAATGCATTAACGTTGTTCCAAACCATTAAACGGATTTCCAAAGCACAGTGCAAAAGCAGAGTACACAATGTAAGATGTGATTCAATTACTTGGCGACATTCCACGCTGGGCAATATTTTCATACCGGGCTGCAGTTTCCCTGCGGGTCACCGTCTGTCATAACGCCAGATAATATCACATTAATGCATTTCAACATTTACCATCATGGCCTCATTGTGCTGCAGCCACTCAGCGTGAAGGACTATAAAAAAAAGGAGGGAGCACGTGCATATCAAGCAGCTGTGATTGAATACCCATCAGTTGAAACGTACAAGCTTCTGCCGTGTAGGGAATAAACCGAGTAGAGGAGTCGATTTAAGCGCTTTAACTTACATTTATTTTCACAGAGCTCGCGGGAAAAAAAACTGATACAATGTTTAAAACTTCAACCCACCTCTCAGGGGCATACAGTGAAACACCGCCTCAACACATTTAAATGAATTTTCATAAAAGACTAAATTATTAAATTAAATGGTTGTAGAGTTCTCCCTAATGTTTGACACCAGTGTGGGAGTCAGTATGTCACAGTGGGTAATTGCAAGTGTAACTTTTGTCTTTTATTTTCTCAAAATGATGTTGGGGACGGGGGTTGTCATTCCTCTCCAGCAGTGTGGATGTACAGAGAGGGCTGATGGGAATCCAATCATGCATATTGCCCCGTTGCGACAGCTGCTTTCACGGGCATAGGCGAACAGCAGATGCAGTGATTAAGGCACTAGGTTTGAGTTGATGATTAATGGTGTGTACATTTTTGTCCCGTGCATGAAAATGCTTTTTTTTATCACTATTATTTAAGAATAATGAAAACCGAACAGCAAAAGACACAAAGTTATGGATATCTGTCCAGTAAAAGGAGGTACATACAACTAATTTATTCTTCCGTATGAACAACGTGTTTTATTGATTGCAATTGACGGGCAGCTTCTTAAAGTAGAAAAGATGTGTCACCAAGCTTGGGACCGCAGAGGTACTGAAAGGACTAATACATGTTATTAATCAAAACTCAATTTCTTTACAACATCTGTTACAATGGGAAGTTCAGACGTTGGGCAAAAAAGTCCTAACTCATTTGGGTTTTTGATGCGTCACAATTATGTGTCTAGTCAAATATTATATGTTCAAAATGGTGATCGATCTAAACATTGTCAACACATCCTAACTTCTCATTAGCAAGATCACAAAAACAAGCAAAACTATCACGTAGGGAAAAGTGCAAAAAGAGACATAAAACAATTACAATGAAATTCCAGATGACACAGCCACATCTGGGATAATAGACAACACAGTTTTAATCTTGATGTCTTTCCCCTCTGGAGGAGGGGTGGATGATCTCTAACGTGTCTGTGCACGGGGACCCTTTGTCTCACATTCTGTCCATCCTCATACAATTTTGTTCCATGTCTCATCCTTTCTTTGTTTTCAATTTCACCCAAACTGTCCAGTTCCAGATGATTAATGTGTCCCGTCAAGTGAAATTCAATCAAAACTTTGCCTCTTTTTTTTGCGAATTAGCTCACTTCTGTCAACAATGCTGCAGTGCCAGTAATTAAGGCCTCTCAGTTCCCTGATACTTTTAAGGCTGGAGTTTTTAGAAGTAATTGGAAAGCAATCAAATTTCATACACTAGTTTCTACAATATGCCATTATTATGTTGCTCATGACTGTATATATTAACTGTTGGCAGTTATGAACATGGAAACTATTAATACACTTATCGTTTTAATACATTTAGTATAACTGAAATTGAAAGGGCAATCTATAATGCTGTAGGTGCTCTTTTAATATTCTTTGTACATCGATACATACCACCAGAATCCTATAGAGATCCATTTAATAGACTTATGTTACTATGAAATGTACACATGGGAATGTAAGACCCTTGCGTACCGATGTCCATACCAGACTGCCTTGTACAGAGAATCGATATTGAATTTCACTCACCAAGACGTAGAAACGTGATAATGTCTTGGATCACTTCTCTTCAACGCTTAAATGACAAATTATTAAGCCACAAGAATCGGAAGCAGCTTGCATTGATCTGTGAAGTCTTGCCCTGGGGTTACTTGTAACCTCACTACCAGGAGCACATAACTCCGCTCAATAGGACTTGCAGGCTCAACGATCAAATGATACAGATGCTGCCTCAGTGGGACCAGAACTGGAGCACAGTGCAGATGTGTGCTACATGCAGTCGGTGGTAAAACATGGGGAACATGCACATCTAATATAGAATCCTCTATAGATATTTCTAACACAGGATAATCTGTATTTACACAGCTAATCTCCACCAAGGGACACATTTAGCAGCTCTACCCCTGGGAATTAATCAACCCTGTGGGCTAATAAAATGTTTATTTGAGTTATCAAATCAAAAATGACCTTCATTTCATTATATTGCCAACAGTAACAAACCATAAAATGTGATATATCATATCCTAGAAAATCCCAGGAAGAGACTATGTGACCGGAGCTAGTGTCCTTTGCACAGTCAATGGTAGCGGTTGTTTCTTTACACCTAAAGGACATTTCAATTCTTTTATGACAAATCTGATTTTTGCAAACAAGATACAAGCAATATATTGTTTATTCGGGGTGTTATTGAGCACTTTTCATACTTTTGTAACATATGTATACATATTTAAAGCATTATTTTGTGTTCTTTTCACATTTTTGTTACTGAAGAAATCAATGTACTATAAGTCGTGTGTATTCCACATTTTCATTGTGTGTGTATTCCACATTTAAAGCAGGGTTCGCAGTATCAGACGGCAAATCTCTGCTTAAGGTGGCAGGTCGGGGTAGTGGATGAGTCCCAAAACAAAGGACTTTCACCCAGGTGAGCAGGGTTCATTTACCATTGCTGTTCATGTCCAGGAGGTACTAAGCCAAACCACCCTCAACCCTTTTTCTAATCCTAACCAAGTCATTTTGATGCCTAACCCTGACCGTCACCTTCTGTAGACTAAAACTGGTCACGTAAGGGTCAAGTCCAATTCCCGTCCATCGTGCCTTCTCACAGTTTACTTCCATTCGTTGTTTCATAAGATATCAAATAGATTTTTGTGCAGAACTTTTCGTACGATATCAAACAAGCCTGTTGTTGAGTTTGTACATAATATGTTAAAATCGTAAGACTTGAATGTCTTTGTTGTTTTTCAAAAGTATCAAGTTTAATACAAGCAATAATGATGCGAGCACAGTGACATTTCAAACTGTGCTTTCAGAGTTAAATATAGAAATGTATTCATTCTGAAGCCCATCTCAAAACCCATCAGCTAATCATGCATGATTAGTGTCTGGAGGGACTGGGCAATGCAACCGGAATGCAGTGCAATAATTAAGAGTAATCACTTTTTACACCCACACAAATGAAAAGGTAGAATTACACATATGAGTCATTTCTAATGCAGTTATCCCTGTGGCTTTGTTTTGCAGATAATTTTATTTCTAAACATAAAAGCGACATTAGAAGATGTGAAATCTTGGACACTGTAGGTAGACATTTTAATGACACAGGCCATGAAGTCTGGATGCTGTGTTTTATGGATATTGAAGTAGTTATATCACAGAGGAAGGGAGGGGATGAACTGGGATAAAAAAAGACTTGTGCAGAGAGAAGTTTATTGGACACATCATTTGAAAACAGAACATCCTATATGGGTTTGAATGAGGTTTAAATGCTTTATTTGTGTTTGTGCAGAGGACAACATTCATTGCAGATTGTATTTTTATTTCATATTAGCTTTAATAATGTGTTTTTTTGTTATTCATATATGTTGAACCTGACTGACTGGAAACATGGGCCCCTCAGATACAAATGTAATGATTAATTAAGATTAGTGACTCAAACAACCATGTTCTACTAATAGAAAATTGAAAACTACAGTGTAATGGAAACCTTTTCAACAGGGCAATCAAGGGCAATATTTCCTCGGCATCACTTTTACCTCTGGTAGCAACATTTTCAGGCCGTTAAATAGCAAACACTAGCTATAGCTGGTAACTCAGGGGGAGTGGTGATTCTGCAGTGAACGGAGGCCTCTTAACCATCAACAATAGTCCGCCGGCTGTTGCTTAGCGCTGCTCCCCAGCCCTGCCTCTCCTCCAAATATGGCTATGTCAACTTTCAAAAAACCAAGATGGCAACGGCCAAAATTAAATCTCCCGGCTTCAAAACAGACCTGTCCACAAACCAAAGGCTGACGTCACGTTGGCTATGTCCATCTTTATTATACAGTCTATGTTTCACACAGACAAATTGTATCCCTGTTGTCAGCAAATATGTGAGCTAACATGTTTCAGTTGTCAGCTGCCAGACTCACTCTCCGTGATTTAATTGATTTATTACAATCACACAGGATGCTGGGGACCCTCATGGTTGTTAAACACCTTAGCTTCTCTACCAACCAGCTGTTTCAAATTACTTGGATCTCTCTGGTGTTCATTAATGGAAAACAGCGATAAAATATTCATGAACTTAATAAAGCTAGTTCATAATAAGGTGTAATTAAATTCCTAACGGCTATATTTGTGATTTACACCTGATGTTTGGATTATTGGTAAGAAAGAGTTCAGTCAGAGAAGACATCCTAGACTGAAGTGATCCAGAAAATGTCATGTAATTTAGCAGGCAAAATAGGGGGCCTCCTGATGGAGGTTTTGCACTTGGCCTGCTGCTAGAGGCACACCTACGATATGACAATGGCGGTTAGATGACAGATACAGTGGAATATATGAGGTGATTGGATGAGAAAGAAGCAAGCTAAGTATCTTCCTGCTTAAACTTGTACGAGATGCATATAAATCTTTCTTTGTCTTCTAAATATCAAACTATTGAAAAATAATAGTTGTAAATAGGACAATTTGTTTACATAGCACAAATATATAGCAATGGATTTATTAAGGAAGCTGTCTAGACTAGATAAAGATGACAAATAACATAAGCTAAAATGACAAAGACAATCAGGTTGGAGCAGAGCGCTGAAAGATGCTATCACCCGCATTTGACTAATGATTTTAGGGCACGATAAATGTCAGAAATGCTGAAAAACAAACTACAATGTACACCAGGCACTTAGGGAAACCATGACACAGAAAGAGTTCTGGTGTAATGGAATTGTCAGGGGCTCACATCATTGATTTAAAGCATGCAGTTATGTCCGCCTTGTTCAAAGATAATAGGCAATGAATATAAGGCCCAGTCAAGACTAAATATCGAGAGGCCCAGAGAGATGACAGGAATGAAGAGCTTCTCAGTATTTTAAAAGGATGCAAAAACGTTTGCCGATACGCTGGATTTGCTTTAATTTGTAGCCCATCTGTTCCTCCTTTGAGTTAAAATATTTCAGTCTATGATTGAATATGCTGATTTATCCCCAGTCTCTTACATTTTAATTATCCCCACTTTCTACTTTTTCTTGATCACTATACAGGAAAATGTCCCGTAAAGCTGCCGTCATTGGAGCTTTGAATGTTCTTTAGAAGTGTCAAGGCTGTTGGAACAACAGCAACCCAGAGGGAACTTGCGCTACGGGGACATTTATTAGGTGAACAGGCTATTAAACTGATTTTACACGTTAACTGTTTCGGCCCTCTTGAAGTTAACTGTTGATCAGCATTTCGGCCAACATTGGATTCTGCCGACTTCTCTGAACAAAAGTCCTATCTTTGCGATTGCTTGTTGTCTAGTGCAAGAAGAGTAATCTGAACTGCAGTGGCTGCACCCACATTCCTTCCTCAACCCCCGAACAAATGAATTTCCAGTGGTTGGTACTTCAGGCAGAGCACCATGTATCCCTGAGATCAATGGTTTCTGAGTGGAACAGTTAAGAGCAATGACAACCTGAATAGCTGGGTTTCTCGCCTGCTTGCCAGTCTCAGTACTGCTCCCTACCAATACAGGAGTATTTGCAATGCCTTGGGCTCTGTTTTCTTTTAAGATTGTGTGTATTTGCAAGTGGAGAGGTTCAAGGGGCTTTTGAGGATGCTATCCAATTCTCTAAGCATACATCCACAGTTTTCTGTCTTCTCCTCTAAAAGCTGAGAGGGTTTTAGTCTGAAAGCATGGTTGTTTTCTTCTTTTTGTGTTATTACAGGACACAAGGTTAAGTCACGCTATCTCGCTGCTTTTTTGAGTGGCTGACGTTTCATTATTTTTGTAGAAGCATACTCTGGCTTTTCTGGGACTTAAACACTGGTACTGATCCAAATACTTGAAATGTTTTATCCGTCAGTCCTGTGGCTATTTGCCGGAAGCAGATGCTCATTTCATGTCAGCGTTCCATTCTTCACTGGGCTTGTCTTGGACCAAGATCAGGACTGTCCTCCCAAGAAGAAGAACGCAGTTGTTTCAGCAAGTGCATTAAAATGAGACATGTTTATGTCATGTTTATGTCCCAAAGCCCTCTAGCAGCGAAGGAGGCCAGGTCTTGTTGTTATTGAGTAACAAAGTCTGCAGAGGGAGAAGGTCAGGGTGGTTCGATGGGTCATTTCCTTGGTTGTTCCTGTGTCATGTGTGCATTTTGGCCGTCACAATCTTTTCATTTTCTTTCGGAAATCAGAATAACCATGTTTGGGAAAGAGGGTGAATTAGTATTATTTACCAGTGCTATTTTGTAGTGGTTTGTCTTTCCTTAAAGATGTTTCTCCACATGATTCAATAAAAAAGGGTGAAGCTGATTATTGATTTTAGATTATTTTAATTCTTTGAAGTAGCTTCTGCAGATGCCTCCTGACCCCGTTATGCTACTGGTTTTACTGCAGCGCTCTTGATTTCTGAGATCTTGTCCTGAAAATGTCCTTTGAAAAATACATTGTAAACGAATAATTTTCAATTGACAGTGAATCAAAAGAATCTGTCTCTACTTCTACATCCGGTGATGTTTCAAAAAATGCTGATTGGCCTGATTGAGATGCAAATTGTTCTTGCTGCTACATCAATCGCTGATTTTGATGTACCTTGATGCACTCTGAGACTGATCCAGTCTGGTTATTTTTCACTGTTTAATCTGTCTCCACTGATATGCATCCATTTTCTTATCATATAAACAGCTTCTATCATTGCTTTGCCTCTCCTCCTGACTCCCCTGCTCTCTCGCTCACCTATATCTTTTTGTGTGCTTGTTATCTTCAATGCCAGCCTTGGAATCCATCATTTCAGTGTTGCTACCACTGAATACCCCCTCCCTGGTGTCTTGGCTGTACCAATTAGAAATGCATCTATATGTTCATCTCCAAAAAACAGAATGTACTTCCCTTTGTAAATGTTGATAAAGCGCCTCCCGTACTTCCTCTTATCGCCCCCTGTACTGTAGCATCAACACCGTCCTTCAGATGTAAGGAATGAGAAAGCTACTTACTACCCAGAATGTTCTCTAAAAAATCCCTCAGTGCAGTTTATCTGAAGGAGAAGTTAAGGAGATATATGACACATACTTGCTGATCTTATGGAGTGTCTTGCCAGTCTGGAAAGTGTCAGGTCTGTAATTTCCTATCTGCAGTACGAAAATGAGTTTTGTTGAAATCACACAGGGAATGACATCGCTAGAGAGGGAGGAGGGGTTTTTGCATTTGCCAGCCTTATACCTGTAATTTTTAGGTATCATAGTATTTTGCTTAAAATTAAATGCCTGATAGTATATGAACTTTTAAATAAAGCATTAAATGCCAACAGTAATATTAAATGAAATTGTTAAGGTTATTCTGAAAAAAAAGTCATCAAAATGAAATATTAAAACTCCAGGGACAGGATATTAACAGAGAACTTTTTGTCATCAACATCCCTTCAGTTGTTACAAAGTTCCTTATAATCAACTTTGTTTAAACTATCATGGTTTCTTATCTATTTTTATTACTTTATGTTACACCAATAAGATAAGAGATCTTGACAAAATGAATAAGATAGGGCTTTAAGATGTAGGGGAGAAAAACTTTAGTATTTCATCGAACAGTATCTGAGTCATAAATCAGCAGGGCCCCTCTGAAAAGACACGTCATCACACAGGCGTATGGTATGGTGTTCTGCTAGCTGCTAATTAAATGCTAAATAAAGCCACACCATGACATTAAATCACATTTCATTCTACATGAGCAACTACTGGTTAATCAACTGGCTGATCAAGCTTGCTATTATCAGCCATGGACAGCAGATCAGTTGCCAGATATAGTTATAGTATAGATATAGTTGCCTTGTGTAGCGGCTGCACTGAAGTGGCACCTTTTGGTCCCAACTTTGTGAAGAGTAGAAGTAGAGAGAAAGTTCATAAATAAATAACAAACCAAGTTTTAAACATTGCAAGTATCATCACCTCCAGGCAATAAAAACTTCCAGCCCTCAATTCTTAATGTCCTCCTCTTGTTTTTGTACAGTATGTTTAATTCCTTTAATGTTTTTTTTTTTTTTTGTTTTCTGCTTGGACTAGCATCTGAGGAAGGTGAGTCAGTTGGGTTAGTATGTCCTCCTTTCACTTTCTTCCAAAGGAGAATATCTTGAAAACTCCTGGCAACACTACAGCTCTTCATGGTATACAGAGGATAATCCCTAATTCCTTCAAATAACATTGTGGTTCACGACAAGGCTGGAAACTGATATTCTGAAAATTCTCACAGAGGATTAACACTTAACATTTTGGATACTACTCCCCTAGGCCACAGCACAGAAGTTTTATCAGGTAATCACACTGCTTAGCACCGCCTGGGAAGTTTATTCCTGGGTACCATGGTTGTTGCTACAAGCCATCCGGTCCATGTATAACCAAAGTGAAAGCTATGTCTGCGTTGGCACATAATCAGTGACATTTTCACTAGATATTGGCCAGTGTTGTCCCCAAGCCCCCACCGCAGTGACTTCCTGGTTGATCAAATAAGGAAGTGACAAAAATTGCAGTTCGTCGAGTGGCCACTTGGGGCAGGTTTCATAATAGAGCAATTTCTCTTTGACCCCCATGTTAAATCGGCCGTTTTCACAACATTACTAAACCTATTCAAGGCCTGGTTCAAAAAAACATTCTGGTCTGTATGTTTAGGTCATATTCCCATGACACCACTGAAGGGGTGATTTCTTTTTTCCCAGGGTAGTTTTTAATTTACCGGAGGTTAAAGTTTAGGAATAATTAGTGGCGCGGCCTCTTGAGTGACAGCTAGCTGCTGGCCCTCACTTCTCCTCAGAGGCCAGTCAGAGTCAAAGTCTGACAAAATGGCGACTCCCGTATGCAAGGACGATTGAATCGAGTTGAGAGAACTGACCTCGACAGAGAGGCTACGTCCATTTTTTATACAGTCTATGGTTGTCCCTTGTCACCGATTTCTGTTGCAGTGGCCAAGATGAGTTTCCTCCATAGGGTGACGGGCTCAGCCTTAGAGATAGGGTGAGCTCTGACATCTAGAGGGAGCTCGAAGTAGAACTGCTGGATGCCTCCTGAGTGTCTCCCGTTAGTTTTGGGCATGTACAACTGGTGAGAGGCCCCTGGGCCTGGAAATGCCTCGAAAGCGTTGCTGGGGAAATGAACGCCTGGAATACTTGGCTGGATGGGAGCACATTAATGTTGCTAAGGGGATACAACCCTTCGATTATATGAACCAAAAGTGACACAGTGTCAGTTACAAAGTCATTTTGTTCCAGCACCATTCATTCTCTAAAATGATTGTAATGCCTCTCCTTGGCTAGAGGTCAGGACTAGTTTATTAACCTCACCATTAAATCACTGGTTGCACTACATTTCAAAATGATATATGCATGTTATTGGTATGTAATGTGTTTTGTTGACCTTTGTTCATGCAGTTGTCCCTTGAGCAATTTACAAAGAGCTTTACATACTTCCATAAGTCTTGGTCTGCTGAACAGAGGCTGATACTCACCCAAGGGCTTCATCTACACTGACCTTGAGTGAGGTTTCAAAGTGAAAATAAATTAAGATAAATCTGTGTGGATCTGAATGGGCTCCATCACCAACAGCCTTAAGTACAAGAATACATTGTGCTCAGTTAGGAACTTTCAGATGTTCTGAAGACTACCATTAGATAGACAGGAGCACACACACACACACACACACACACACACACACACACACACACACACACACACACACACAGTAGGGGGACTCCACTTATATTTGATAAGCCAATTAATAAAGTGCTATTTATATATATATTTGTTCCTTTGCAGAGAAACTTTAAATGGGAAATTAGTCTCTAATCATTGCTTGGAAACTATACATCTGATAATCATTGATATTAGCATGCCTTATTAATAAGAACAAGTTTTGAAAAGGTGCATGTACATGACTGCATACATCTGAAGAAGGAAATTTCCATTAGGCCAAATCACATAGTTTGAAGCAATCATTTTAATGGAATCAAATTGTCATAATGCTACTCTCATCACCCCCTCCCTCTCTCCCTATCAGGTAACTCTCGCTCTACCTGTTTTTTTTTTGTTTGTTTTTTTGTCTGTATTATCTACTTTACACTCCACCATTGTTTTTTGTGTCTATTCACTGTTTTGCTGTATTTTGCTTGCCCCCCGACTGTCACTCCCCTTTTCTTGTTTTTATGTTGCCCTCATTGCAAGCGTCTGGGTCTTTGAAAAGCGTTATACAAATTGAACGAATTATCATAATTATTATAATCACAGCTAACGTCCTCAATGTCCTCCAATATTGTGTTGTCTAATGGAAGTATACTTATTTAATGCAACACTATAATCCGCATTTGTAATTATTTTACTTAAGCACAATTTAATGGCCTTTTACTGTTAATGATGCTACACCTATCATATAATATATAATGAGGTCTGTTGTCTGCAGACATCATGCTCCATCAAGCTTCCTCCTCCACTATACAAGGTATGTCTAGATCTACAATGTATTACATTGCCTAAATTCATTGCGCTATACAACATTATCCTCCTAACTATTAATTTAAAAATGGAATTAAAGTTTAAACAAAACAACACAAACAAAAACATCTCCTTCTGGAACTTTTCGAGGAATAAAATGAAACCTAAAATAAAACACATTAAAGGTTCACTCTTAGCTGCTCCACAGTTTCACTCATAACATTCAATTTTTTCAATTTTACTCTGGAATCAGAGCATTTCAAAGCATTGAATCAGTCATTTTCAAGGTATTAAGTGACCTACTTTTGGCATTTCATGAGGTAAATGTGCTGTTTTCCTTCATCACAACACCAGCTTCATTCATTCATTATTTTCTCCCAGTCTGCTCGCTTCCCTGCAAGTCTCCTGTCATTTCATTTCTGGTTCCCACCATCCTCCACCAACCCACTGCTCCACCCACCTGTTTACCTGTTCCCACTTCCCTCATCAGTATTCTCTCGTCGCTGTTTAGTTCCCAGACTGTAGAATCTCAAAGGCCTTGTTCTGGGTGCCAGCCCAAATACATTTTTTTGGCATTCCCAGATTGTATACAGATTTACTTTTGAAGGTCTGGACAGAAAAGGATTACATGAAATGGGATTTTTTGCAAATCAGATACAAACTGCATTTGCAGGTGGTTTGAAATGTGACTCCAATTTGGATATTACAGACCATTTCTGTATATAAAGATGGACGCCATGATGGCTACCTAAAAAAGTGAACCAAAACATCTCCATCACCCCCTAGTGGCTGGCTGCAAAATAGTATGAACTGTTGTACGTTGGGAGAATTTGGAAAAAAGTTGTCCATCTTCTGACGCTCAAATGGACTTAAAATGTCTTTTGACTAACTCAACAAAAATGTCAAGTCCAGAGTGAGAGAAGTGCTGAGTGGAATCCATGCTGCTTCCAGCTGGGCGCTATGGAGGACAACATGAAGGAGAACAATAGTCTGGGGACACATTAATAAATAAATTATCTGCACTGTATCTTGACAGCGTAATTGTTTGGAGGGAAAGGGATGGACCTCCATTTCTCATGCGTACGAAAGCAGCATCATCAGCGTAGATACATACTTACTGATGCCTACATCATTACTTCAACAGCCTATGAAGATAGGTTGTTCATGTCAGGGACAGAAATCCGACCTGATCACTTGCAAATAATAGTGTGCACACTCACACTCAGTCATATAGGTGTGCTTTGAGAAACAAATCAGGTTTATATACATTTTTAACTGAATGGTATATTGTGAGGTTGTGGCTGCATTGGACCGCAGTATACAGCAAGGTGTTCATGTTATGTTGATCCACTCTGCAGTATGTTCTCTGCAGAGTCCCTGCTTGTTAGTTGTTCCATGGTACTTATCATAGAACAAGTAAAAAATACACAATTTATTCTAATCATGTCATCTTTACATCATGTTTGGTTCATTATAATAGTAAACCTGCTCCATGAAATGGGTTTTGCATGAAATATGATTTCCTCCCTCTCCGGTTTTCTACTCTGATGTGCATCTCAGGGTATCACTTATTTTCCAGGTGGAGGAGAGGAAAGGCTGCGAGACAGAACATCCTTTAGTTGAGCAGGTAGTTGAGAGTGAAGGAACAGTGGATTCCTTAACGCGCCCCTTAATTCACAGCCATATTCTTACAGCTGCAGAGATACCTGCTGCTGTTGTCAAAACCTTTTTTTTGCCTGCCATGCCTGTTTATCGTTAATTTGAGATCCTTGTGTAATGTTTTGGTTTGCTCTGCCTTTTTTATTGCATTTGTGTCACTTTTTAGACATACAGGTTTGGAGCTCTTTTTTGCTGCTGAGCTTTGATTTTAGTTTGTGGAGTGAAAAAGGTGCTCCTCTAACATATGAGGCAAAAGCCTTTTGCTCTAGACAGGACAGTTACCCCTTTTGTGTTGGAATGAGGGATTTTCTTTGACATTTTTTCTTGATGGCAATTAATGAAACAATAGTCAAATGTCGATATACAAATAATTCACAACAACAGGCTAATGATTATAGCCCAAAGCATTCCTACTCAACTGAAAATAAAAAAATAATACTAAAACCACCTGTAATTTGCGCAAACGTGGCCTGATTCAAGAAATTACAGCCCATAGCTCTGTGCCAATAAATTAGACAGTATATATTTGATACTGTTCATAGTCTGTATGTATAGAAGTTTCCTACATTTTCATTTTCTCTTTATATACTATAATTTATCCATTAACTGTTAAGCACATCCAGAACTTGAGACTACAGTTCCCAAAGACCTTTGAATGGTCACATGGTCGACTGGCAGAGGTGCTTTACATCAGGTGTCATCAAGTGATTGTCAGCATTTTTCAATTCTGTGCTCAATTTGTTGTTCTTTGTGATCATGGCTGAGGCTGTTTCTTTTTTTTTTTAGAATGATTAGACAAGTGTTTGTAATGTGTTGTCCACAAGACTATTTCTGTATGTATGTAACCCCAAACAGTCTGTCTAGGCTTTCTTTTCT
The DNA here is from genome assembly GCF_963691815.1 of Echiichthys vipera. NCBI lineage: Eukaryota > Metazoa > Chordata > Actinopteri > Perciformes > Trachinidae > Echiichthys > Echiichthys vipera. The sequence goes on from NC_139845.1 coordinate 6,472,880, forward strand.
TTTCAGTTTTGTATCAGACCAACAGCTAAATCACTCCTGCAGAACATCTTGTCATGGTTTTCGTTATGATATATGGAGCACCAAAGATAAGTGTGTTTCTTCAGATTTCTCCCAGAATGTGAACCAGCCAGTGTGTGACAAATGAGATGAGCGCTGGCTGAGAGAACTGTACACTTGCTGGTCGGCGAATGTTTATACGGACGCCATAGCTGCTTTTTAAGAAACTCATTGTCCCGAATGTTTACAGTTTAGATATCCCACTAATCTCATAATTCCATTAATCCCTGTTTGTTTTTCATTAAAAGCTAGAACGCCCCATCACTCTGACAATTACAAATCAAGGCGTCCTGACTTGGATAAGTAGTTTAACATTTATTGGCCAAGTTTTTTTTCTCATAGACAGGAAGTTATTTTCACCCAAGTATATTGGAGCAAAAAGATAGGGGAGAAACTCATTAAATGATTATGTGAGTTGTTTGGCAACACTGAATAATTCATGCTTATTTGATTGCCGTGTATGAAGGATTTATTGGGAGGTGGCACATCAAGGGAGGAGATGCTTGTCTGGGTTGCTGAAGTTCAAATTCCAAAGGTAGAGATGTGTTTATGTGAAGCACAAAGGCACATTAAACAGCCACTGAGGTATCTGAATCTGATTATTCTCCTCATTATTTTTATTGGTTTGCGTCACACATATTTTCCATAGCCTTGTTCCACGTACTCTCCATCCATCAAATCTTTCCGTTGCTCCTTCACACTGCCGGTGATACTGGTCTGAAGTTGGCGCCAACACTCATCACTTACTACGCCTGCTCCCTATCCGTGGACCATGACTGGTGTCTCCTAGCAACAGCATTAGATACCGTTTCAATTGCATCCCTCTAAAGAACAAAAGGAGAATTAGCTTTGAAACCCATAAATGAAGCTGCTTCTATTAATTTTCTGTTCTGAGGAGCTCATCATCCTCCTCACAAACATGTGTTCCTCGTTGCAGGGCAATGGGATTCTTACTGTCGTTGATAGCCCTGCTAGCTTCGTGACTGTAGCGAGGCACCAAAAAGTCTGCATATAAATGGGAAACAACTTGTTTTAACTACATTCTCTATTTCAAGCTCTGCAAAGGATCTGTTGCTAAAACTAAAACAGCGGTTCCAAAAACGTGTTGATCGATGCCACTCACTGAAGCGCAGCTCATCCTCTGCTCTGCCAGGAGCAGCAGGGGAGAGGAAGCAGAGTACACCTGTCAGGGGGGGTCAGCGGACATCTGGCAATTATGGCAAGTGGTGAGGAGATAATGGCCAATATCTTTATTTTGCAAACCTGCTGGCTTCGTCCGTAGTGCAGCTCCTTTCAAGACAGCTCATCAGCTCGAGCAGAAAAACACACCGTCTCATCCATTAGTTTGTCAGTGGGGGTTTCAAGCATAAACCTGACATGAAATGTAGGAGTCAGCGGCTCAGTGCAAAGACAAGGGAGGCCACTAGAAAAGAGGCTTTCTGTAGGGGTATATATATAAGAAACAGCAGGACCACCCATGAAATCCATTGGCTTGGCAGGGATATGTAAAGTATGAGACTGCTGGATGACCTGTATTTCTACCACTCACTCTATGAAAGAAGTTGTCCTAGCTTCCAGGATCTGAAAAGTGAAGCCAATGCAGAAGTACCTTGAAACTGCTACGCATACATACAGCAGGACTGAAAGACTTTATCCCGGTTCACTTTTGGCAAAATCACAAACGGCAGACTTTTGGACAGAATAAGACAAAACGGGTCTTCTTGGTAGTAATGTTACTCGCCATTGCAAAGACCACCCTTGGCTTAAAGGTAACGCTCTATTGTTGTTTTTACACGTTGTTTTCAGCGCCGTTGCTTCCTGGTTTATTCTATTTCCATCTCAAAAGCCATTGCGTGCGGAGCAGGCGCAGATGAGAAACCCGATAATAATCCAGGTAAGATGCTTACTTTGTTTTACAATTGTTTGAGAAACCGGAGTATGTCATTAACCCGAATATAATCAGGTTTTTAAACTGCATGTAAACGCACTGAGTCAGGATAGAGGCTTATCAATTCATATCCACGGCACTGTGTAACCTACACAGATAGCCATTTACTTTCTTTTGGGTGTCTTTGTTTTTGTCTTGGAACTTTGACGGTCTCACAGTGTGTTTTCAGTTCATAAAAGTTATTTGTAACATTTTGGTCACTTAAAAATACCTTCATTCACCATTTGGTTGCACCTTGCCAAGCTTGCTAGTGAGCACTTGTCTTAGCTGGTAACATTAGGGAAACTTTGCAGATTGGCAACCAGCTTGCCCTTAAGCATTGTAACACTGACTTAGTAGTCCTTTTCCTCCCCAGCACAATTTCGTCCAAATACGTCACTTATGGCTCCAAAAAAACAAGATGGCCACGACTAAAATGCCAAAGTTGAGTCTTCACCACGGTGTCACGGTGGCTATGTCCACTTCCTTTGTACAGTCTGTGGACAAGTTGTATTACTACTGGAAAAAATCAACAGAGTAAAGAAGATGAGCTCAAATTGTCAACTTATTTGGAGACTACACTTTGAAAGCTGGAGTGGCCCTCAAAACATGTGGGTCCTGAAACTTGTTTTATGATGTCGCTGCATAAAATCCTCTGGCAGGTGTTTAGAGGGTGGTTTTAAGCATCTTCCCAATTCAGATTAGGAAGTTATACCTGCCTGCTGTTCAACAGAAGTTACGACAGGAACAAGCTGCACTTTGGCATCTTTCTTCTAGTCAGCTGTGAGCAATTAAAAAAAAAAAGCTGCCACAAAAAAGTAAAGGGAAATATGGCCGATTCATCTCCCTGAGGCTTCTGCTTTCACTCACATATTTGCTTAGTTTTGTGAGTTGGATATGTCAATGGGTGAAGTGCAGTGACAGCAAAAAACATTGCATATTGCCAAAAGATCGCAAAACAGTTTGTGTTAAGGAAATAAGTCATAGAAAATCTCTGACTCCCCAGCATACTCACTTAAAAAGAGAGCTCTCTTTCACACGTACACACACCTGAAAAAAATAAAGCTCCGCTAAACCTTTAAACATTCGTTTTCCCCAGTCTTATCTGCAGAGCTTTCTGCTGCTTATCTCTTTATCCAGCCCTAAACTCTCTGATTCTTTGATGCATGCCGAGGCTCACCTTTCCTTGGGCGCCTTGCATGCTGCTGTTTTAGCTGTGTCAGCAAGTGTCACCTTAACCAGGAATAATACAAGACCAGTGCAGCAGGAACACAATCTTCACAGAAAATGACAGAGGTCCAGGAGCGAAACTACAACTGAGGCGTAGCTACAAAGGTTGTCTTGGTCTTTGGAAGTTTTCTTCATCCCTTTAAAGAACAAGTTATATTTGAAAGCATTCACTGAAGCTCTACAGCAGCATAAACAGATTTATAAAACACGTATCTTGCTTTGCATTCATAAGAGAACTGTATTACATTTGTCACTAAAACAAAATCTGTTGAATAAACTACAAAATACTGTGAGCCAATTTAAAGTCGTCAAGGAGATTCTTTTCATGTCAGATCGATCTATAAATATGAGCTTGCATTCATTGTTCTCCCGTTGCAATGTAGACAAGTGAATAAAAGAAGCTTGGGACTACAATTATCGCTAGAATTCAACATTTCCAACTTGTCCTGAATGGTAACACTTGTTCACCTGTGTCCAGTGTGGCAGAGTGCTCTTCTAGTCTCTTGTCCAGCAGTGACACCAAATGCTCTTTATCGGCCCAGGCTCGCAGCAAGAACAGCAGTACCCATACTGAAAAATACTCCTACCTAAAGGTTCACATGGACAGAAGCCAAGTGTCAGGGAGCCTCCGTGCAGCAATGTAAAGATTCTCTGCTGAGATATACCTGTGCAGTTCCTGCTCAGCCTCCATTCATACTATCTCTTACATGTTCAGGTGCAGGTTAATTTTGGGCGAATTGACAGATTAATGTCACACACCTTAGCGCTGTGAGGGATTACATTATCTAGAAGAAGCAAGGGCCTCTTCCTAAATCAGGGCGGGTTTAAAAAAACAGAACAGAGCCAAATCAAAGTGATTAAAGGGAAACATTACAAACGAGTTATGGGTGTGTATGTAGGCAATAATAACTGCGGTAAGAACTAGCATAAAAAAATGAGGAAATACCACAAGTCCCAGAGGTACATTTGCACACATTTTAGTGACAGAAACAATTGGCTGCAGCGAGCCCTCATTTGTCCCCCAGGTTGTTTTGCAGAGTCAGAAATCTAAGTCAGTGTGAGCTGTTGAATCATTCATGGCTGAGGGCTATCAAATAGTTTTCTCCTTTACCCCAGGGTTCAGGGACAGAGCGGGGAGGTTTTTGAAAGTGAGACAGACTCAGATCCCTTCCTGCTGGCAAGCTTGAAATTGCTTGCCTTTTAGCTGGCAGCCGACAGCTCCATAGTGCCTCAGAGCTCAAAATAAAGCTTGTATATGTTGTTGGGTGTCCTTGGTGAAGCTGTGACAGGTAGTGTTGCCATGGTGATGGATATTTTAATGGATGGTTTTTGAAAATTGAGTGCCTTCCCTGCATGACTGATGTTTTCACAGTTGTTGCACATAGGAGTCGATATATATACTGTAAAAATATCCCAAATGCCTAGTCCGCAGAGGAATACACACAGCCCTTATTCAGAAACCGTGCCTTTAAATAGAGTCAGAGGGACTTACAGTTGATATGACACAACTATACCCCCGTATATAAACCGGCACAGTCATTCCCCGGCTGGCATAATGTGGAAGACCCGGACACGCTGACCAATCAGAGCAGACTGGGCTTTTTCAGGAGAGGGTCTTAAAGAGACAGGCGCTGTGAATACAAGTATCTACACACAGACAGTATGAGAGAAATTATGTGTTTTTTTTAACATTATAGCATATAAACATGTTCGAGTGAAGCAAAAATACAAGTGTGAACCAGAAAATTAGCATGATAAGGGACCTTTAAATCTCAAAATCATCCTAGCTAAATAACAACTGAAGCTCATTTAAGAATCGTGATCACTGAAAGTATTGAGGTCGACAGCTTTTTAACTGTAATACTTCATAGTAGACCTCCCACTACGTTTGTGGCATACAGTTTGTTCTGGAAAGGCTTCATTTCCCTGTCCAAAATATCACACTAGATATCAAATGTGGCTGCTTTATTGTCATGCGCTTGTGGAAACAGGACGTACAGCTGAAAAAAGAGTTTGCATACATAATGATTAAACAAATACAATAAAAGAGAGAACAACTGTGTTTGACCAGGAAGGGTACAAAAAGAAACAATGTATGTAATGAAATGCACTGCATAAATCAGCAATATCTTAGTTATTTCAAACTTTATGATGTTTTGCTTTAGTCTCAAGTGGAACTAAAGTTCCTATACTAACAATTTTAATGGCCGAGGAGAAAGTTATGATTTTGTCCAAACTGACACAATTAATAGGTCTCAGCAGGACTGGGACACTTTATAATCCTCCAAATGCAAACAACTCTTGCATCGGGTGATTGGTCATTTGTGATCTTTGCAATGCTTTACTCATTAGTTTGTGCCCCGTAACACTAGAAATGACCAACAACACACCATATGCATTGTTTAGAAGCATCCTCTGTCAGCTTTCGGGAGATGAGTGAGCCCACTGGGATCCATTAACAGTGACATAACAAAAAATAGCTGCCTACCGCAAGCTCTCAAAACTTCGGTTTGGGCTGTAAAAAGAGTTTTGTGTGGATCCATTTGTACCCAGCGGAGCCAGTCTGATATCAGAAAATGTAAATACCATGACATGCTCGGCTTATTAGTACATTGTATCGCATGATTGGTCCTGCTTACTGGTGTCTGTTCTCAGCTCGAGGGAATTAATGAATGGTTGAAGCACTGAAACAGCATTGTTGTTTTGACAGATATTAACTTGAATGTGCTTTGGCTGTTTGAAGTTAATAAATTTGAGGTTTAGTCATAGAGCTGATAGTCTTTTTAGAGAAATAAAAAACAATCCCCCTGAGTGTTACGCATGATTCATCCACAGTGCAGCTCACACATTTCTTTGAGTCCAGTTTTGGCTCTTTTAATTACTGTGGCATTATGAGTTCTGACTTTTTGAAACTTCCCCACTGTGGCAAGTCACTGTGTTCCACTCTCGGTGCCAAACCCGAAATAGTAGCCAAAGTCTTTTCAAGTGAGGCTTCAGAGGTGAGGTAAATAAGTATAACGAGAAAAGGACACAAGAGACATGTGCTCTTTTCCTGTTATTTCATTGCATTGTATTTCCTATACTTTCCGCAGTAAACTTGTAATTTCTCTTCCATATTCACAGCAAAAATGCAAGTCTGACATTTTATACCCTCTTTAGGAGAATTTCTGGCACAGTAATTTCAGCAAATAAAATAGAGAAGTAGCTACTTTGACTTTTATTTGGGCTAACATTAATCTAATTTGGTGACTGTTATATTTCTCTGTGGGGACTGTCTCATAAAATCTTTGTCCAGGCAGTCAGCCCATAATGTTGTGTCTGTCTATTAAATGAGAGTTTGTAGGATCACATCCCGGATTCTTTGTGGAATAGCTCTAGTAGTGAATCATTACTAGCATTAGCAGGTATACGCTCTGTGGAACATCTAGTGCTAGGTTCTCTTTCTATTGAAATAAACACCCTGCTTTCGAAAGCCTTGTCCTTTCTTTTTCAACCACCCTTTTAAAATGACACTGATGAAATTTGCTTTTGTGTTTGCATCCCATTGCTCGTCTCTGTCTTGAAACTTCAGTAGCTGGTTAAAACTCGCCTGCTGTTGATTTTCCTACATCCTACATGGTCGTATGTCAAACAGTTACCGTGACTTAGAATTCTGCAGGAACACAGTTTTTAATATCAAATCGCACATTAATCCATTTTTAAACTTAATTAAGAAATGTAACATTGAGGTATGAGTCAATAAACAATGTTTGCATGCAAAAGATATGCTCGTATGTATGAGTTTGTAGGATATAAAACTGTTCATTTATGACATGAATGGTATTAAGTATGTGACACCATCATGCAGATGACTCAATAGGTCATTTGTTTACTTCGCCCTAACTGTTTCTTATTAGTTTTCATGTGGATGCAGGAGATCTATTGATAAATATATTCTATTATGTGGTGGCAAGTTAATGGGGTGTCCGTGTGTATGGATACCAGATTAATGAGGGCCCTTATGCAGCTGCATTACCTGCATATATGGTAGTTTTGCCGCTGCCTATAGTAGATAAAACATGGTGAAGGGCCCTCTACAGTGGGCCAACGGCAAGAAAGTGTGATGAAGTGCCCTCCAGGGTGCCCTTTCAGTGGTGAAAATTGGATGCAGTGCACTTATGACTGCCCTTACAATGGAGAAAACATGATGCAGTGCCATACAGGCCGCCCTACAAAACTTTCTGTGTGCTGGTCCCCTCTTGGATCATTTTGGTTTTCACACTGCCCCTCACACAGTCCACCACCCCTGCTGTGCTTAAGTACGGCTTCACATAGCTAATGCTCTTAGGCCTTATATCAGCTATTGTTTGCAGAGTGATCTGAGAAACACCTAAGTCTAATCAAATGTACAGGCATTGTAATAGGCTACATATGATGACGCAGACTACCACTTAGTTGCGTAATGTCAGCCTTTCTGTCAGACAAACCACACAGAGGCTGACCCAGCAGCTGAATCTTGAGTGAAAAGACTCGCTGAGCCTGCTGGCTGTACCCCTATGTATAATTTATTACGGTATTTTAGAAGACTGGGCCAAATCTATGATAGATATGCTTTATTAAATGAATATTATGTGGACTTTCTTTGGAAAGTTGTTCAGCCCAAAGGTAATTTCGCACTGTAAAATATTTCTTTGATTACTTATGTCCCTCTTCTTTATCCAGTACACCAAAACCTGAAGTAGAGCCCTCTGGATGGTAGTTTTATTAACAACCGTTGTGTCTTTCCATATTATTTATTTAGTTGTTCTCTAATTATCTTTCGAAACAGAGAAGCATCTACTCACTAGCTGTAGCCGCACGACAGGTGTTAATTTGACAAGTTTTTAATAATGCATTCAAAGTTCTGGTGACCCTCCTCAAGAATATTTGGTCACGTACATGCACACATACTCCTGCATGGAAAAACACCATCTGCTCCTCCTTTCTGTATCTTTATTCCATCTCCAGGCTACTTCACATACATTTGATGGTATTTTTAGGTATGTTGGAGCAGTTGGAGCAGTACAATTAATCAAACCCCAGTCCCGTGTCGCAATCGCTTATTCCAATTTAAATTGCAGTCACGTTGTGTGTTGAGTGTTAGTATGTGCAGCAAATTGGATGCATGGGCTCTGAGGTTATATGCAAGTATCTCCCTCCAAGTCTGTGCTGTTCTGTCTCAAAAGGAGCCGTCTGATTCACAGGGTAACTGCTCTCAGCGGGTACAGCCTCTGGCTCAGCTGCCTCACGCACACACAAACACACACACACACACACACACACACAGACACTCATACAAAATAAAATACGGACTTCTGTACAGTACATTCTGGTCATATCTCAAACATACTTCCAATGCAATTTTGTCCTCGGGTCTTTTCACTTTTCCCCCCTCCTTCTATTTCTTCTTTCACTCAGACTCCCCTCAACCTTGCTGTCAGCATTTCTTCTTGTCATACCCCTCCTCCGTCTGTTCAACCTCTCCTCCCCTCCCCCATCGTCTGTCTCCTTGCAATATCCAGCAGTTTCACAGAGAAGTGACTGCCTCTTCTCAGCCCTCCAGCTCAGTCTTTGCTTCACAGAATCAGATACTTGCCTCAAATTCTTAATCTGCAACCTCCCCTTTTATGCTTCACATAAACCACAGATTTATACCTGAATTGCGCTTCTGGTGGAGTGCTCATCCAGTGTTCACACACCGCTTATCTAGCCATTATTGCTCACACACCAGTGAGTGCTGAACCTTGAGTTTTTCACCAGAGGCAAAGATGTTCACAGAAATGTCTTGATTCTTCTTCTTCTTTTTTTTGGGGGGGATTGTCTCTCAGGCATGGAGAGGCTTTTATTGCCCAAGTTTAGGGGCTCAGGACTCGATATCTAGGACACATGATGATCATGAATGATATGATATGAACACGATGTAAATATATTGCCATTATGGTTATTAAAACATTTAATTACAGTTGCCAGTTCGAAACAGGTCAATTACTTGGTGGTTCTTGAGCATTCTTGGGAACCGCTTATCTGATCTACTTCGCACTCAACACTGCACTCCCTTGGGTCCTCAGCATCACACCAATTGGTCAAATGGCACCACATTTGTCACGGCCACTTGGACGTCATGTCTTCACATGTCTACCAAATGTGGTTGAAATAGCACAAAACTTTTAGGAGTTATGACATTTTCCCCAATAGAAGCCCTATAGCAAAACTGTATAGATTATTTATAAAAATGTGAAGGAAACAGCAACAACAGAACAACAACTACTCAGATTTGGACACAGTTCAAAATGGCGGAAAATCGATCTTAACACAAATGAGCGGCAAAGAATGTTTGTTTCTGAAACTCACGCTTCAAAAGTTACAGGCAAAAACCCAAAGAAGGACGGAAGAAAAGACACACAGAGATGAGTTATTTTATATTTAGATGCATAGAAATGGAGTTTAAAGGGGACATAGTCATCTTTCAGCATTGTATTTGTTCATCACCTGCTAGGGTCATGTACAAGAAACAAGTGGACTGCTGTGTTTTCAGCCCGTCTGAAAGCAGACCCGGCGGTGCTGCACACAACCAGGCAGCATGTAGAGTCTGCAGGGCTGAACAGACCTCACTCACCTTGTGCCGACCAGATGCTGTTTTGAGAGTGTGCATGCGTGTTTATCTGTGTGTGTGTGTGTGTGTGTGTGTGTGTGTGTGTGTGTGTGTGTGTGTGTGTGTGTGTGTGTGTGTGTGTGTGTGTGTGTGTGTGTGTGTGTGTGTGTGTGTGTGTGTGTGTGTGTGTGTGTGTGTGTGTGTGTGTGTGTGTGTGTGTGTGTGCTTGGGGGCAGCTATCAGCAGCTGACTTGTGACCCTGGTTCTATTAAGTCCAGCGGTATTCTGCAGCAGGACTGAAGGATTAATGACAATGGTGAGCCTTCCTCACAGTCCCGCTGCAGGGATCAGCCACTGCTAATTAGATACATGGGAGAAGAGGAAAGTGCCCTTGTCTGAGCAGCTAGATATCAAAGGAGGCTGCAACAAGCTATAGGAGATTATGTAATTTTTTTTCACAAAGCATGCTTTGTAAATGTCTCTCTGTTGTGAGCCAAGGTGGGCAGAGCCATGTGTCCTCCTTGTTGATTAGTATTTGAAGTTGTGTTTATTATGATAACCTCAGTGTTTCTTATAGCAGCATGGGAGTCTACTGGATATGTTAATGCTATTATAGGGTTATGTTCAAGTCATTGGATATTTTTTTTAAATCCTTTTTTTGTCTGGTCAGTATGGTAAATGGCTTTTGCTGTACCCACGAGCTTCAGCAGGTGTTGTTGTAAAGGCTTGAATCAGAAAAAACAAAGAATTCAAACATTTAAACCCAAAACATTTAAATTGTGACTGTTGGCCATTTTGTTAGCTTTACTTAAATAATTATGTTAATTTTAAGTAAATTCCTACCATGGGCTCCCTCCATGTATTCCCGGAGCTATTTTGTGACATTATACCCCATGTCTCATCTCAGACACACCTGTTGCAGTTGTGGTCAATGAGCTGTCTCGCTAAATCCTGAGCTTCAGCTCACTGTAGGCAGTAAGTGGCTTTCTGCAATGCTCTATGAAGTCATAAGTAATATTTCTCATATGAAATGAATATATGCTGATGAATCAGGTCCAAACTTGTCCCAAAGGTGCCCTTTCATATGCATGTACATGTAGCGCAGAACAGGAGATTATATGAGTCATTCTTTGTCTATCTCCTTAATATAAATGAACTTCTATCGTATTTCATAAGATATCTGATAGAAAAATGCAGACATGTTGCTATTTGTTATATGTGTGAACTCTGGATGTGTTCATTGTTTTGTGTTCCACTGTGAGAAAGGGAACCTTTTCACACAGCATGCTGAGGAGAGTCGGTGCGACGGCTGATTGCGATAGGAAAATCTGAGATAACTTACTATGTTATTCTAGATATAACACCATGACAGTTGGTGTTCAACTGCATGTTAGATGACTTGTTTGGAGGACTGCCCTCAGAACATGCTGAGAGACAGTGATTTAAAGTGTACTGTCTGTTCTCTTCTTGTATAAGAATAAATTTAATTGTATTATCACTTGAAATTAATTCTGAGCTGGTCATTGTGGTAAGAGGTTTTCTAACAGTATCACAAAAATCCATTTCATAGTGTTAAAAAGAACAACATTGTCATGATCATTGTCGTGTCTGCTTTATATATGTTTTGATCCTCGTCTCTCCCCTTCCCTGTCAGTGTTGTGCATGGGCGTGGTCTTCTCTCTCCAGCAGGTGGAGCCAGGTGCACCCATCCCCCTAATCAACCTCTCCATATAACCTCCGGATTTCCAGCCTCTCGTCGCCAGTTCATACTCTCAGCCTGAGCGTTACCTAGTTTGACACCGGCCTCTAGTTTTCTCTTGAGTGTTTTCGCTTGTGTAGCATTACTAACCTGTTGATTCCTCTGTCCAGTTAATCCTGCTTACTCGCCTGCCTGTTTGTTTCCACGCCTGTTCATCTCCTCCTGCCACTGCCGGTCACTGCAGCCACCCGACCTCCATCTTGGGGAAGCTTCCGACCAGCACAACGCAGACTGCGTTGAAACGCGGCTCCGCCATTACAAGGGGAGATCACCACGTTTTCACCCAGCACCACCAGCACTTCTCGTGGGACCCCTTCTTGCACGCCGTTATTTCTTCCTGCACCGTGGCACTTTCATTGGGTCACAATAAATATGACCTTTAACTGAATCTCCTGAGTCGAGTCGGGCATTTGGGTTCAACCTCTGTTGTGCACCATAACATACATATTTTGTAAGATATACACATTTTTGTTAATAACCTTTTGTAAGGTTTTTGTGTACGAACCTGTTGATGTGTGATGTACGATGTGTCACTGTAGTTACGTGCTTATTTTAATCCAAGCCATTATTTTCCTAGCTCTAACCAAGTGGTTTTGTTTGAATCCACATTGTTAACCACGTATTCCTCGTGTTTAAAACAATAATGGAGGAACAGTTTGATGTGCGCCAACTACCAAGGGCGTTGACACCAAATGGTCCTGACAAAGCATCCGTATGTGACAAGTCTGGATGAGTACGGGTTGCATTAACATGTGCTTTTTGATATCCAGATACAGATCACATATTAATACAGGTGAGAACGGGGTCTCTGCTCTCTCGACATCCCAAAATAACCTCCTACTTAACTATTCTATTACACTGAAACACTTTTAAGTTGTCCTTTGATTTGGACTGCTGCACATGTTGGATGTTAAAGAGGAAGAACAGGTCACACTCAGCCGCACTTTGCCTTGGCTGAAAATAAAAGTGATTGTTTCAGACATGCACACAGGAAATTGCCTTTGATGTCAATATGACAGGTTGAGAGAATACAATCTGCTGATTTCACTTTTGGGTGGGGAGTTTTGTCAGGTCTGCAAAGGCCCCAAGCACCCACCTTCAGGGCACGCAGTTTTTGTGTAGAATATTGGTATGCACGTCTTCTTCAATCTATATCCACCCTAATGCGGTGTGACGCTGCGGCGCTTTCATGTTGGAATCGGTTTCTCAGGAAGACTGACTCAATTTTTTCCCTTTTTCCTCTATCTGTCCTTTCTGTCTTCTCCATCTTTCCAGCTGTTTGCCTGCACAACTGACTTAGGGCGCGTTCTACAGGGTGTATATTCTGTGTTCCCTCTCAGGAATATCTCTTGTACTTTTATCTCACACAATACACTTTTAGGTTTCCCCTTTTCCCCTTCCTTCAGCATGTCTGACTGTACTTTTGTGTGTGTGTGTGTGTGTGTATATGCCTTTTCCCTGCCAGTGTGTTTATTTGTGTGTGAGAGACGAGGGGCGGCCAGATGCTCGATGGTGTGCTTTGAATTTAAGACAGTAGTCTTCATCCAGGTGTCTTGCAAGTGTCTCCTGGGTCTTTTCTGACACACGCTGTCAGCCAGCACCTCACACACTCACGCACAACACACAGACCAGGCCTCCACAGCTCTCTGTCAGGGTTTGTACATTCTGCTCTCGCATGTATGTTCATCTCTCTGTCTTTGACTATGGACTAAAGCTTTTATTTCAGGCCTGGTTGTTTTTTTTGTTTTTGCCTCACTGGAGAACATCTATTTTCCGATGTGTGGCAGCTGACAATTTACAGAAAAATGACAGACAAAGACTTAAACCCTTAAATACAGTCTATCAAAACAGAATACAGGTGGTATGAAATGTATTCATAATTTATTTATTATTGATGCATGGACTCCTTTGAGTGAACAGCGTGGCTGGTACAGTAGATGGCAGAGAACAGATGTGTTTACTTCAATCTCACACGCCTAAACAACGTTCACACATTTGAAGAGTAGGTGGCTTTGTGACAGGAAACACTGTCACCTACCTTACTGACATTGGTTTGACTGGTTTTACAGCTAATTGGCTGTTGGTACAGCATGCTGATAGACAATAAAGGAAGTTAAAGGGTTGGTTCAACCCAATTCAGCCACATTCGTACTAACCGTTTCAGTGTGTCCGCGAAGGTCAGCCTCAGTAAATGCCATTTGTTGGAATATGGACCGGGCACCTAAAATTGGGCCCTTTTTTCTGTAAATTTGCGTTACAAAAATGGCAAATATCCTTTACCAAAATGTTGTTTACTTTCTGCGCTTTGCCTAGACGCTGTTAGAACGTCATGTGCTTTGTTGATCTGATTGGTTGATTTAGCCCATATGTTGGTGATAGACAGATGGTTTATCCAATAAGCTACCAGTATTTTCACCCCTTCCCAAAAGGTCTCCAAACGGGAGTTCCCTGATGGATATGCTGAGCAAATGTGAATCAATCCATCTGGCAGAGTCAGGTTAGTAAAAAGTGACATAATTAGAGTAATATTGATAAAGGAAGGAATCTGCCATCTTCGAAGGAACAAACAACCACCCTCTGGCATATATGACACATGCTGGGATGCCAGAGGGGACCTCAATAAGGTCTAAATAAGGTCTAATGGAATGGTTTGTGAATCTGAGCGGTGACCGGTACAAGTCTGCTGACACAGAAGTTAATGTCAGAGTGTAATCATCCCTATATATAGCAAACATTTTCTCACTTAGCTCTAATGGAACCTTTAACCATGCAGCTAGTTTTTTGGACAGGTTTTGTTAGATTCCTCCTCCAATGAAGGTTAATGGGATTTGCATAGATCGTGTGAGACTAAATACTTGAAATGACTTTCAATAGTTACTTTGCACTTTGAAAAAATATATCATACTGTATGTATATATATATATATATATATATATATATATATATGGGCTATTATACAGAAATTATGCCTCCAAATTTTATATGTGGGTAAGGGCAGTGCTCACAGCTCCTAGAATTCATCCTTTTGTCTGCTCCGTTTCCCCTGCCACCTTATTAACTCCGGTCTTTGCAGATCCAGCCACTCCCTCCTGCCCTGCCGTCACCCTGTTCCTGCCGTTTTTACTCACCTGACCTTCCACATACTCGCCTTCTTCCTATTTCCCTAATCAGACTTGCAGGATAGACGCATACTTGTCCATCTCCACTAATTCCCTGCCAGGTTATCAGTGTTGCTGTACCTGTGCTACTAGTGTACCTGAACCTGATCTGTTCCTGGTTGTTGAACTGTCTTGAACAGTGCATAACTTTTCCCTTTGTTGCCAACAACTGTGACAACAACAGATTTACACATTATATACAATGAATTCATAAATAAACAAACAAATGAAGGGTAGGAATAGGAGCGATGGTGAATATAAGAATGAGGCTCAGATTGTAAATAAAACAAAAACAAAAAATTCAACTATATCTATTCAACCAAGCTCATTGAAGTTATTGTTAATGATAGACCGTCTTTATCCTCATGTGAGATTTCAACACCATGTTGACAGTTTTTAAAGTGACCAACTGTTTTCTCACCGGCCCACCTATATAAACATAAAGCATAAGTTCTCAGGTGAATCTATAAAGTATCAAATCTCACCAAATCTGTCCACAGGCCTCACACTTTTTTTTTCTTTCTCTCTCCCTCTGTTATTTCGTTTAGGAGCGCCTGTGTCCTTCTCAGATTGATCAATCATCTGGTCATAAGAGCTTAAAGGTAAGAGGGTACATTTGTAGCCAGAGCAACTGAAGCCCCCCTCCCTAGCATCCACCTACCCCCTTCACACTGGCAGCCCATGTGGGCACAAGCCTTGCATGGATGACTCACTGAATTTTCTGTTTGTGCGTGTGTTTCCATCTGTCTGTTGTGTAGGTGTGTGCTTGTATTTCTTTGCAAGACAGACAAACACACACACACACACACACACATGTATCCATCAGAGCAGGACAGTTGAGTCAAGCGGGAGATTGACTTTAGCAAAAGGAGCAGACAGCCGTCGCCTGCTGAACGCTTGAGATGTTTCCTTCATAGCACTCAGCTTTCACAGCAGATTACAGACACTTGCTGAGTGGTCTTCAGTTTAGTGACCACAGACCTATCCAGAATACTGATGACCGGGTCTAAAGTACGTCTGCTAAAAAGATCTGGATCTTCTTTTTTTTTTTACCTCAAGTCAAACTCCAACCCTTAAATGACAAGACTTAGAGTCATCAGTAATGATTAAATCAACACGAAAGCAGCTTTTTAAAAATCTGCCATACTTGCCATTGTATTTCATGTATTTAATATATTTCAAAATTCAAAAATATTTTCTTCATCTAAGCTTATCTTACCATTGAAAGAGGGATGAGTCATCCTGACCTGCAGAGCTGTTAACCCCTGCAGAGATGTGACTGGTGCATGAATCACTTATCTCTGGATGAAAACAGAAAGCAATCTTAATGTTGAATATTTTTTATGATTAATTCATTAAACGTTAAGTCTACACAATATCTGACAAAGAAAAATGTCCATGATAATCCCAAAACCCAAAGGTGTTGAGACAAGGATATAACAGGGCATGCTCACATTTGGGAAACTGGAAAAAGCTGAATTAAAAATGTTGAAAATGTTCTGTTGTTAAAATTCCTATATTGTAAAAATTGAGATTTCCATGTATTTTTTTTTAAAAAGCAGGTCGAGGTGTTCTACAAATACTGTGGGTATCAAAACACTCAATTCACAAAGAGATGCACACAGAACATAGTCAGAAACTTTTTGAACAAGACGTCAGGACTTTCATATGGTTGTGACGTCACAAATACTGTATGTATTACAGTCATTCCCTGGCTGCAATGATGGTGCCGAGAGCGCAGACTGGGCTTTTTCAGGATGAGGACTTAGAGAGACAGGCGCTAAAACAGAGCGTTTAAAGAGGCCTTCACATAATAAGCAGAGACCCAGTAAACTGCCAAATCAACGTAAGTATTAAAACAACCGTAAGCTCATACACTGCCTATTCAGAAACCTGGTGTGATGCTTATAAAACCTCCATGCATAACGTTTTCTTCCCAGTCCGTGATACGACTTTAAAGTGTTTCCTCCATCTTTCTAGCCGGCTTGATGTCACTCTCTGGATGCCTAGGAAACTTAAACGTCATACTCAAAGCTTCATCTTATTGGTTGCGCTTTTGAAAGGTCAGCGGCAACGAGGTCAAAGTTCAACTGATTTGAACTTTGAGCGCAGGGGCAGAGAGGCAAATCCGAGCGGTGCGCGCCGCTACATTGGGCGCTGCTGCTACATTGGGCGCTACCGCCTTTTCAGTAGGAAATGAATGTAACGGCAAGCGCAAAACGTTTTTCGTGGCGTAACATGTGTAGGGGCTTTTAGACAGAGGGTGAATATATTCAGAGATAATATGATAATTTTTAGTTTTTAACATTAAAGCATGTAAACATGTTCTAGTAGCATAATACAAGTATGCATCTGAAAATAAGTATAATATGGGAATCATTGAGCACATGCGGTAATATTCGATTATATCCTTTCCACTCTCCAAAACATGAAGTTCTGGTATACACACTCAGTATTGTAATTTGTGCAAATTTATTTTATGTTAAATTCAAAATATAGGTGCACAAATTGACTATATATATATATATTTACATTAGAGCTCCTGGCAAACAGTCAAAACATATTTCCTACAATTTTTCAGATGGCTGCATGGGGAAAAGAAATAAAAGCCCAAATTCAACATGTCACGGTATCTCTGTACGGTGAGTGTTTGGACAAACTACAGCCAGAGTTAATCCATACTGTTGAGGCATAGCAAAGTCTTTAGTGGATTTTCATCAGTGGAAAACAAACTCCTTGGAGCTCAGCGCCTCCCCTCCCTTCTGTCTCTGCTGGCCCTGCAGAGTGCAGCTCATTGATAAGGGTTTCTGTCCTTGTCATGAAGGACTGATGTCTTTCTGTCAACTCCCAGGCAGCCCTGTTCCTCATTCCGCGCTATTGTTTTTCTTCTCTTCTATACCTGACAGATTCCCTATCTCCCTCCCTCCCTCCTGTCCTCAATACCATCTACTCTTCTTCCTTGAGAGGAATTCATTCGTACCACGGTGCCAGCAGGCGCAGCTTACAAGTTATTGTCTCAATCAGAGCTCCTTCTCTAAAGTCACATCGCCACCATCTCATAAAGCTCTGGGAGGGTGCTTGTCTTGTGATTCCCATAAGCTTTTCGTCTGAAGCTCATACATGCGTTACAGCATTACAAGAGGAACATTATACATCGTCCATTGTCGTAAAATCCAATCAAGAGAGAGTTGCTTTTTCTGCATGCACAAATATGCTCTCTCTTTTCAAGCACAGCCATTTTGCAATTTCACCACCCACCTCCACAATATAGCTGTGACTGCGTCTCCTGTGGCTTAACACCTCTAGTGTTCATTAGCACTGTGCAGTAGCGTGTCAACAGCTCTTATTTACTAATTAGCCACTGATGACAATAGCTGAGACACACAATGAAAAGGACAATGGTGATCCTCATCTCTGACGCCCGCTGTCCTATGACAATATGAAGCATTAGTCATTCAACTGTGTAATAAGCTCTCGTGCTCTCATTGGAATGGGTAAATGCACAGCGGATCAAGGTTTTGTCCTGGTATCACAAGATTGGGAAGTTGTTTTGATTTTAGATAGAAAAAGTTTAGCTACGCTGAATCCTTCCTCCAAGGTCGAAGACGATGCTCTGACTGTGCTTGGCCAGTGGGAATGGAGATAAAAATGTCAACGCAGCCGTAAATAAGAATATAAATAATAAAGTCCCCCGCCGAGCTTGGTTAAATTGAACAGCAAAAGGGTTGTTTTCGCGCCACCCCACTGAGATTTTAATCTCTCCTGCTAAATCTTTTTCCACACGTTTTTTTTTTCTCCTTTGTCTCACGGTTGCTCCCCAGAGAGACGGTGCACACTGCTACTGTGTGATGTAACGCTGAAAGGACAGGCCCTGCCAACCAACCCCTAGGGCCACTGAACTTACGAGCCAGAGAAGAAGGATCATGCATGTCATCTGTTGGTACAACGACTTCTATAAATGGCTAGGGGCCCTGTGAGTGTTTTGACACACCACCAGTGATCCCAGACCTTTATAGGCTATATTAGCTCATTGTTTGTATTTTTTACGACCCACAACTTAACTGTTTTGGTCCACTTTTATTTGTCTCACAGTGTTATTTTTGGCCACAACAAGCAGATTTTTGGTTTTAATTTTTAAGAAAACAGTCAGCGTATCCACCATTTTACAGCCACAGTAAGTACAATGGAGTAGGCTACTTCGGACTCTATGACGGAAGCACAAGTCCTAACCAGGACTACTTGTGAATGACAGGCACAGACAGGGCCCCCCGATGCCCACCAGGATTTGTCTCTGTATGCCACATGGTCAGTACACCACTGGGCATGACTTAGGGTGTTTCACATCTGCATTCTTTGGTACATTTGAATTCACCCTGGAGCATTTACCCCCTTGGTTGGTTCATTTGGACAGGTGTGAACATAGAAAATTGCACTTGGCTGCGGACCATAACAGCACGACCAAGACCACCTTTAAGAGGTGGTTACAAACCCATCACTGGTATGCTTTGATGCGGTTTATTCGTGGAGAGCGAGTGATTTGTCTTAGATCTGACCCAACTACCATTACACTCGCGAGGTTTGGGCTAAACTGTAACTGTAGTCAGATCTTTTTTGCAATCTGCGATGCGAGAGCAGGCAAACTGTAGCTGTTTGTGTTGTAGTAGAAGCTAGTTGCCTCTGCTTTACCGTCATCAGAAATAAGCACTAGCTTAGGACACAGGGCCGACTTCCTGTATTTGCTTTCTTGCTTCCATCCCAGACACATCGGATCAATAAGTGGAGTAGACGTTCTTGCCCAGTTTGTAGTGATGCAATTTGAAATGAAACTGAACCGAGGGCAAAAGGCTCAAAGTTTACAAAGTTATAAACTGATGACCGGACAAAAGCAAATGAACTTTAGGCGTGAAAATGCCCTTGAAATAAGGTATAGCTACACTAGAGATAGAGGAGAGGGGGAATAAAGCAATCTAAGTGAACAGCTGGAACCTGGATAAGATCATTTACAACATGCATGTGCTCTCATGAACAAAATATGAACTACCTGCGTTGCCAGACGCCCCAGAGCTCATTAACGATGCAAATTGGTGCAGAAGTTAAGTTTTCTCTTGACAGACGATTGGTACCTCACAGTGAAACCAGGTTCATTACTTTATTATTGGATTATGAAAATCCTGAGAACAGGTATGCAAATGTAGCAACGTGGTTGCAGGTGGGGCGGGCGTCGTGATGTCCTGCAGCAGTATGTGGTGGTAGGTCGGAGCTCTCTGTGGGAAAGGTTACAGGTTTTGGCTGGGTGTCAGGCCTCACCCACTTAACTCCTTCCATAATCCTTCATCATTCTTACCAAAAAGGATAAGCTAAAAATACATGAGCACCAGACACAGTCTTTGATGCTCAATTCTCGTATTTTTTCACATCCTTTCGTCATCACCAGTTCTTTCTTTTTCCAAATCCTTTTCTGACCTCCTGTGTCAACCCCTGGTGAGTGGGCGCCGGCTGCTCTGATTCTCCCAACACTCAACCACGCCTGACCCTGATGCATCACTCGCTCACGGGCATGGGGGAGAGAAACACAGAAAATAGAAGAGAAGGGTGCTATCCATCTCCTGCAGCAGTGTGCTGTACAGTAGATCAGTGGTCTTCTCCTGCTTTCATCTCCCAGCTTCAGCAATCTGCCACCTGGCCTCAGCACAGAAACGGCTCATCTGAGCCTCGGAGCTCTCTTTCTCCCTCTAAGTTCTGTTTCTCCTTCAGTGCATCTGTCCAGTCTGGAGCTCCAAACGGAAGGAAATGCAAAACAAGACACATACCATATGTGCGCACCAAGCTTTCTCATAGCACTCGTTATGAAACAGACCCATGTAATCCTTTGTGTTTTATTTCTGATGGGAGCTGGATTTCTGCCTTGGGTGAAATTTGAATGTTCAAAGTCCTGTATAGCCTCTTCATTGCAATTTCCCTTGATAGTAGCTTTGGTTGTGATGGAGGGAGATTATTCACTTGAGCATGCTAGTATTACATTTTCTTAGGCCACTTTTGGGTGAGTCAGGTAGCCTGGGTCCCTACACATAAATTCCCCAGGAATCCGCAAAGCATTGTCCCTTGTGGTAGTGACGACCTCTCCTACTGTCCCCAAAGCTCCTTGCCAACGTCACACAATGAATCTTAAGCCTTCAGGACGTAATCGCCTTCCCTTGACCCACAGGGGTTTAAATACTCCATTTTCGCCCCATTTATCACTGTAAGTCCGTCACGGAAAGTCCTCACTTTGGCCACATTAACCTGTTTTCAGCAACCAGCAGTTAAGGTTAATGACTTTTGAATACACAGTGTTACAGTGAAGTATGGCCTTTCAGGGCAATGATACGGGGAAGTGTGCAGATAGGAAAGATAAAGCATTACTCCCTGCCGACAGTGAAACACTTCTAATTTTATCACTTTTTTTAAATGAATGACCCTCAGTATGAAAATGTTCCGAGAGCTGGTCACTGTGGACACAGGGTTAAAGGACTGGTCATTGAGAATGATTCAATATTATCTGTCTTAAACCACACCACTGCGCATCACTACCTTTCACCTCCCTTCTTCCCCCACTTTTAACCTCACTTATAACTCCATCACTGTTTGCTGCCCCATCCACCCCAGGCCTGCTGCCTCAGGTTATCTCTCACCGTGTAACTTTGTAACTCACATTCACACAGAGGTGCTTTGGTTCCTACACACGCCACTACATTTTTCTCTTCGAGAGTAATTCATCCAAGCTTTTGAGAGGCAGCTCTCAAAGTATGTCTTTCCATTAGCTTTGAAAGGATACAGTAAGGTCTCATTGATCTGGTGCTGTTAATGTTGTCATTGTAGTGTTATGCCTTGACCGAGGTTTAGTCAGGGAAGCAATGCTGTTTCAAAGAATATATAATAAGGCCATACCATAAATATTTCTGTTTTTAGTAGTTTGAAGCAGTATTATTTCAAACGTGGTGCTTACAAATCCACAGCCATGTTGCCGTAGTACTGGGCAGGATTAAGAATGATTTATGTTATGTGTACTAAATGGACTAAACGCCTGTTAAATTCCTCACCCTTTCCCGCTGCGTTGCTTCGACACCTGAACTGTCTGGTAGCTCATTTGTCTTGGGGACGTGTTGAAATACAGTTTGTCAACCTGATAGCACAGGGGAGCTCCTCTTGTAATGTAGGTCTCGTACATTTTAAGTGAAAGATGGCTGACGGTGCCATGATCTGACAGTCACCTGCTTCAGCGTTTGTCTTTCTGGACTCTGGAGGTTGTTTTGTGTGAATGAAGATAGGAAGATATTACATTGATGTGTGTGAATCCAGGCGATATAGGAATCTGTTTCCCTAAAATAATGTTGTCATATTGTGATGGGTGCTTTTTTCTCTGGCTTGAAGAATATACATTTTTCAGCCGGGGCATGGATTGTGCACATTTATATGGGGTAGATCCAACAAAATGATGCTAGTGTGCATTGTAAGAGATGTAGGTGTATTATTTCTTAATTACAAAGTTGTATGAACGCCACAACTTTGTAAAACTTCAAAATGGGTTTGTCATGAAGCTTAGCGAAAGTGTCTGCAGAAGTTAACATTCTGGTATAGGGGAATAAAAAAAAAAGCACTCTGGGCTGTTTGTGTTTCTTTAAACCAATCACAATCGTCTTGGGCAGCGCTAAGCCCCAGATTCAGCGAACAAAAGTGGAACAGAACACAGTGGTTGAAATGCCATCCCTGAACCTATCGGCTAATTGTCTGTTAATGATTTATCTTTTTATCCACTTTTTAAAAATGTATCTGCATTCATTTGCTGATCTCTGTGCATAGAGATTCAACACATTCTCATGAAAAGGTTCGTAGGATATCCTACGAAATGTTGTGCACAAAGATTCGTATGATATCTTCCGAGAGATGGCGACGGACTGGAAGTGGACCGTGAAGTCAACCGAAAGACGGAAGTGGACCACAACGGCTGCTTACGATGTCAGATGGATTTAGGCACCAAAACTACCCTTACATGGCCAGTTTTAGTCTACAAAAGGTGACAGTTAGGGTTAGGCATGAAAAACACTTGCTTAGGATTAGATTAGAAAAAGGTTGTGGTTGGGTTTTGTAAGTACGGGACATGAACTGCAACGAGAAACAAACCCTGGTCAAATTTCTGTGTTTTGGGACCCAGTAAGAGCTGGGACACACACAAATTACAGTGCATTGCTTTCTTCAGTTACAAAAACGTGGAATACACAAAATAAATGTGGAAAAAGCACAAATTAGTGTGCATTACTTTCTGTTGTTATATGTACGAAACATGCACAAGAACAGCGAGAGATAAACCAAAATGTCATCTAGACTGAAAACAAGAAATACAAAATGATATTGTCTCAGACTTTAAACAATGACAGGCACACAGAAGAGGAAATCTTGGCCCAGATAGCTGCTGGCTGCACTGAATTAACAGTCGTTGCCCCCAGAGATGGATGTCAGACCAATAACCGATGGGTTCTGAGATTGCCACCACCATTATCCCAATCATCATAGACTCCTAATGCATCAAGTACATTTCTTAATAACTCTTTAATCTCCTCTTTCAATTAGTCTCCTGATTGAAACTGCTTTAGTGTATAACTAGTGCAGAACTGGTGTTGTTTACTCAGTAATCATGTCATATATAGGCGCAAAGAGACGCTCTGCCTTTGTGCTTGGGGCCTCATCACTAAAAATAGCTCACTGCCATTATGGTTCAGTAAAATAGTAGGAACAGATGCCATGTTTCAAGACATTAGGACCCTGGTGAAAGCAGCACACATACACACACACACACACAAACCCTCTCTAGCTGGAAGCAGTCATGGCAGAGTTTTCTGTCTTATTGGGGTTTTTGTGTCATTTGTGACTTTGGGCTATTATGACAACTTCCTCTGCAGACTTGCAGGGCTGAGGTGGCTCCTGCAGGACGGAGCTGAGCTGGCTGAGCATATGGTGAGAGGAAGCTGCCTACGGAACCCCTCTTCTTCAAACTAAACACGACGCAAACAATTTGCATTTCTCCCCCATCACCGGAGCCAATGTAGCATGATAATATCACTTTACGATTTGAAATTGCATCAACTCACAGCTCACTAATCAAACAGTGACAGGAATCTCAGTTTTGAATCTAGGGCTTGAATCTGCCTTAGGCTGCAGCAATATAATTGCAGGGTAGGTTGGGTTATGTTGTTCTTTAGCTCTGATTATTAGGGTTTAGAGGCACCAGGAGGATGGCCCATCCATTATGATCACATTTAACATAGGTAATTCTCCAATAGTCAGGTAGTTAGTTTGCTTTTTTACTGCTATTTCAGGGGGGGAATATATCTCCCTAATTTCTGATCTGCTACAGTTTAAATTGCTGTCGATGTTGTTTTGTTGATTTCAAACAGATCGAGCGCAGAGAAATAACACAGCCTCTATTCAGAAACTTTGCTTTAAAACGAGCTGTCAGGACCTCCAGATGGTTGTGATGTCACAACTCTACTATATGTACATTACGGTTACATTCCTCAGCAGCAATGACGCCGCAGAGATTCAAACCTCGCCTCAAAACCAACAGCAGAAAGGTATATAATAAAGTAGAGTTCAGTTTGGCTAATTTCATGTTTACCAGGCCTTCCTTTTTAAACTGAGGCAGCTAAGAAACTTCCACTCAATTGTTCTCTCCCACACCATTTATAAGTCTAATACACACTCGACAGCCTTAGAAACACTGGAATCATTATACAAACAAGCACTTTAAACCTCATCAAATGCCAAAAGATTATGATTGGTCCATCTCCTCCTCCTCTGTCTGGTTTTAAAAACTTCAAATCTATCTACTATCTAATAACGGTGCAGCTAGGGAAGACTGCACAACCCCATTCAGGAAAACTGCTTTTGGCCAGAATGTCCTTTCCTTCACAGCATTACATCAATGTCATTCAGTACCACAATCAATTAGAGAGCCCCATCATAGACCCACAACCCCCCCCCCCCCCCACCATATTTTACTAAACAGAGTGGTGACCATTCAATCAAAATGTACAGTGACACAGTAACTGCCACATCATATAATTAAATTTAATGTAATGTTGAGAATGGCTTACTGACAGCCAACAATTTCAAAACTGATGCTATTTTTATCTAACCTGACTATCGCCAGATGACTTTCGTTCCGCCTTGACTCCTTGCCTAGCTCCACTCAACCATCTGGCATCCATAGCAGAGGGATTTCAGGGTCCGCAAAAAATGGTAGAGCCATTTAGGACCGCCATCTTTTATAGATGTGACGTAGCGGAGAAGCGACTGTTGTAATTTAGACAACAATGGCGGCTTGCATCGATGAAGCAGGCGTCAACATCGATGCTGCTATTTTATCCGTGTTGTCCAATCTAGCAAATATTTCTTTTTTAAACTGAACGGCTCTGAAGGCTTTTGTTGGTGGAAACAATGTCTGCTGTTTTATTTGGCTTTCGCCCTCATCAGCATCACAGGTTGGTTTCGATGTGAGTGGATGAAGTAGCACATCAATAAAGATGATGGACAAGTGGTTTATCCAATCATATGCAAGGATTTTTGATAAGGCCCAGTCTCCTGAAATCAGTTTCCTATGGAGCGATCCCAGATGTATGAATGAAGCAAGGCGGAACGAAAAGCATCTGGCGATAGTCAGATTACTTGTTATCCAGCTTAAAAACTTATACTTAAAACTTAAAAATATATTAATAATGTGAAGTTTATTTTTTACATCCATTTGTCTTTTGATGAACTGTTGGAGTGTTCAGAAAGACACTGTGAGAAAAAATAGGTTTTTTGAACATCAAAGCATGTCAACATGTTGGGAGTAGAAACCCAAAATACAAGTAAGGCCCTGAAAATAAGCGTAATACATGCCGTCAAACACAAACTTAACACTACTTGTTTAATTCAGGATGAAGTATATTCCATCTAGTATATTATATATATTTTAGTTTGAAATATTCTATAATCACATCAAAATCTGACACCACCAGCACCAGCCAGGATAAAAGTTGTAGGTTGAGTGTAGGTTGAGTGTAAGCAGGCAGAAGAGTTGGCAGGGGCATAACTCCTCTTGAAAATAACAGAAGAACAAGTGAAAAATATTCTCAACAATCGCAATGGTGTGACTCAATCCATGAAATGTCAGGTTATTCATGAGCTCCTTTACTGTACTCACTCTTTCTGTGAAGCCAAGTGCTGGCACTGACAGATCACTGCTCATGGGGAATTTGCATTGTTAGGACAACCGTTAATGATTTAATATACAATCGCCCACTTCAAGAGGGACAGGGAAGAAAAAGAGGAGACAAAGCAGCGATCGAAGAGTAAAGTGGGTCTGAATAGGGAATGTATAAGGATTGTTTGAGAGGCTCCCTGCAGTGTTACTGGCAGGAGAGCTAGAATATGTCCTACCCCTCATTAGTGATCAGTGTCTCGGCCACCAGTCTGTCTTTGTCACTTGACTGTGAGCTATTAAAAGTAGATCCAGCCAAGTGAAAACAGGCAGGAGGGGAGAAAGTGTCTGAAACAGACTTCAGGAGAGACCACTTTCATCTCTGGCAAGGAAAAGTAGTCCGTTTGGAGACATTCTGCAGACGACTACGGGTGGCAGTCCTGCCAAGGATCTGATATCTGCCCGCTCAGAAAGGTAGAGATCATCCACTTTGGTGCTGAGGAGCTGGGCATCTGACCAGCCACCTGTCTGCCTCAGTACAAAGGCACTGGTAAATTGGCAAGGCCGAAATTGTGCTCAGCCAGTCAAAGCTGAGTTAGTATTAGCCTGGGAAAGTAGATATGGGGCGGCTGTGGGTCAGTGACAGAGTGGGTCGTCCTCCATTTGGGAGATCGGCAGTTCGATCCCCAGCTACCCCGGTCCGCATGTCGAAGTGTCCTTGGGTAAGACACTGAACCCCGAATTGCTCCCTGAGCTGCGCATGGGTTTGTAAATGTTGTGTGAATGGTTAGATTAGATTAGATGGTATGTAGATGTCCACTGACATCAGTGTGAATGTCTGTGCGAATGGGTGAATGTGACAAGTAATGCGAAAGCGCCTTGAGTAGTCAGAAGACTAGAAAGGCGCTATATATGTACAAGTCCATTTACCATCCATATTCTTAGTGGACAAAGTGCCAGTGAGCAGTCAAAGTTTCTTTTTTGAAGACACAACCTACACGAGTTGGAGGATGTACTCCCAAAATGTGATGCACATCTGCACACCAGAGGTGTACCAGAGGTATTGCCAGGATACGTTGCCAAAGTAGTGCCTAACAAACAGGACTGGCTGTGGTGTGAAACATGAAATATGCCTCACAGCAAGTCCATCTGGTTACCATAGCATCCTGGCTTCAGCTCCACGGTGTCCGAGGAAATAACTTGACACGCTTCTCCCTTCCCGCTTTCCCTTTTCTACAGCCTCCTCCTGTCTTTTCCCTCCAGCTGGCTCCTCTCTTTGTGTCTGTGAGCATCGGCACTTGCACTGGGAGGTGTCAGTATTTGCTTTCAAGGCGTTTAGCTAATGCTACCGTGCCCCAGGGTGATGAGGGGGAAAAAACAAGCAACAAATGCCTCTCCATATGGGTGCATAATTAAGTGCTTGGCATAGTTGACGCCTACTATCCTCATCTTGTTCACTCATAATCACTAGTTATATTGTTCTCCTATTCAATGAGGCTCATCTACTAATGAAACTAATGTACTAAACTAACTAATGAAAGGATAAAATGGAAGCTATTTCTGTACGCCTCAATATTACGCGCAGAGACCAGGGAAGCTGAATTATGAAATAGTCGACAGCAATTTCTAACACAGTCTCGTGAATGAATTCCCATGCCCACGAGAGGGAGTGTCTCATACAGGATTAAGGTTTTTGAAAAGGTTTGAATTTTCCTGCAGGTAACTGTGGCTGATTTCAGAGGGGTTGGGTTAGCTTGAGCTGAAAGCCAATGTGCATGTAACCCGAATGATGCACCTGTTTTGTAACATCTTCCTGATTGTATTTTTCTTTACTTTTTCTTCCAGCCCATCTGCAGCAAAGCAAATGAATGGTTGTTTCATTGAATAAAGCTGTGTTCTGAGTGCCCAGACATACCCTGGCACCAGCTGGATTTTTTTAAATGTAGGAACACTGTTAGACTTCCTTTCATTTATTTCCTTTTATTGGATCCTATTATATAATGTGTCACCAACTCGGGTGGTGTTCAGGACAAACTCACTTAGACTCAGGAGGAGGTACATTTCAACACAGTCATGGCATTAAACTAATGGACCACTTTAATTCATTAACTGACAAAAGGTCATGGCATAGCAAACACCAGGTCATGGCATTGCAAACGCATTTCCATTGGCATCTGCTTGGTTCTGCATATATTATCGGTTAACTGAAATTTGGCTCTGCGTAGGAATTGAACAAAGAAAAAAATCTAGCTTTGAGGAACCCAAGTATAATCTATCCTCATTAGTAGATAGTCAAATTAAGCACAGTTCTATGTTAACACAGCTACTACCAGCAATACTAAAGCTAAATTAAGTTTGTCCAGTAACCACACAATTGCAAAAAGTTGTGCTAGACCTACTGCCCAATGACCTATCCTAACCTTTACCATTCAAGGTCATTTCCTAACCTTTACCAGTAAAGATTGCTCATCTGCAGCCCGTTAGCCTGATGTTGTAGGCATCTGAGAGAAACTTGCCATACTTTTTGTTTCACATGCGACACAAACAGCAGTTTCCTGGGTTAAAATACTGCATTTTTTTGACCCATCCATCCACCCTTGGGCACTCTTTATAATATCTTATCTCTCTGTGCTGAAGTTGAGCAGTTGCTCTTTGCCTTGTGTATTGCATACAGACACTATAGGTTGCCTCATGCATCAGTATCAGATGCAAAGAGCTGTGAGAGAACGAGGGTATTTTACAATCTGGTAATTAGAATAGTCTGAAACTTTTGGTTGTAGACGTACCTTGGAAGGAAACACCTACTTCTATTTCCAATTTCTGACAGATTCCAGAGAGGTGCAGTGAAACATCTGCAATCAGAATGGTCTGTGAACAGGCCATGCATGTTTAATAAGCAACAAGGTACAAAGCAGAGGAAGAAAACAAGTTCTTTAAACCAAAAATCCCTGCAGCCCTTTACTTTATATTATGCTTTAGCCGTAGAAACATTTGACTGACAATAATTCAATAAAACAATGCTTTCAATGTACCTTTTCTTTGTACAATCAGACATCTGAAGGTTTAGTAAACCCTTCTTTTCTTGAAACAGTTCTATGTTTATTAATGAAGTGTTAAAGCAGCTTTATCCACCCACCTACAGCTAAACTGACACACGACCAACTTGTATTGCCTGCATCCAGCTGAGGCACGGGCAGAGTGGCACCGTTATAGTCCTTGCACATTGGTGAGCCATAAATGGAATGCATTAATGTAACATGATTTTATGCAGTCCACCTATAGAAGACAGACGAGTGCTGCTATATCTGCACCCTCCGGAGTCCCTGCTCCCATGACTTTCAGTCGCAGCGTTTATTGCCACATTAGTGATTTCATACACATGCTAAGCTCTGCCTGTGGCTTAGCCTGCCCTTCCCTCAAAGTGGTGGAGCGGATGCTCAAGGGAGTGAAGTCAACAATCAGATGCCTCCAAAAGGACATTTCCATCACAGAGGGTTCACTAGGCAAATGGAATTAATTTTTCATGTTGCATGGTTTGATTACTTTTATTTGTTGGATTTAAAAAAGCATCCGCGCATGACTGTGTAGATCCATAGTGTCAGTGAATCCATCGCTGAATGCTCTGAAGCTGTTTTGCCGTAGAGTATTGCAGGAGATCATCCTGGAACTGATTGGCGCAACTGGAATGAGCATCTCTCTACTGTGGTGTTTACACCTACATGTCTTAATAGTTCTGGCCAAGCTGTCAGACTGCCTGTTGATCTGCTCTCAAGCGTCCTCAGAGGAGAAGACAGCGAGAGACACACAATACTGTACAGTATTTATTTATATCCACAGCGTGTCTGCCCTTTTGCTCATTCACAGTGTAAACATCGGGTCGTTGATGGCACCAGCAATAAAACGAGATGTCAACTCATATTGTCTGCCTTTACTCTTCACCCGGGCTATTTTGTCTCGTCGGCTGGCAGACGATGAGGGCCACTTGAAAGTTGAGCTTCCTCACTGTGGCCTCTCTGTTCGAATAGAACAGTGTGTCATCAGAGCTGCAGATGTGGCGTCAGTGTCGGACGAGACATCAAGAATGGAAAATGGAAATTGAGCACACGCACTTCAAAAGAAGGAGGTTGGGATTCAATCAAAGCTGCGTTGACTGGTCAGTTGAAATGAAATGAAAAGGAAGGTTTTAAGTGGATGTCTGCACAGTCCTGCATTCAGAACTTTATGTAGCGAAAGGATGACGGTGGAAATGGATAACTGTTTTGTCCAAAAAAACAACAACTAATTAGAAGGGCAGACTAACGTGTTACTGATCCTTGATTTACTTTAAATGTGTCCAGTGCAGAATGTGAATTTCACTTCTCAGCATTATCCTTGCAGTAATGACATGTTAGCTCTGGGCCATGGCTGCTCAGGCCAGAGGGTATTCTCCTAATTTACTCTTCGCCACTCTGTATTTCTGTATTTTCACTGACCTTCGTTCAAGGAAAGCTCTCTATAATATCATGGCTTACGCCTGGTAATGCAGTGCGGTTCGACCTTGCTCCTGAAGGTCTGTGCAGCTTCTGACTGGTAATGGTTATTGTTTTGAAGTCATGACCCTCGATTTAGCTTGGTCGTTTTCACACAGGCAAGAGACTGAAGTTGACAAACAGCTACGCCTGCAGGTGGTTTTATTCTGACCTTTAACCTCACTGTATATATTGGATTTAATGTATAGTTAGGGCTCTTTGTTTTTTTTATATTTAGACCT
Source organism: Echiichthys vipera (assembly GCF_963691815.1). Lineage (NCBI taxonomy): Eukaryota > Metazoa > Chordata > Actinopteri > Perciformes > Trachinidae > Echiichthys > Echiichthys vipera. The sequence goes on from NC_139845.1 coordinate 6,503,589, forward strand.
TTCCACACACACAATATATATGCTGCTGTGTATATATATATATATATCACATAGATAGATAAATATGTAGATATTCCAGTGAATACATCTTAAAATGCATATTACATTTTTTTTTATGTGGCTCAAGGGACTCTTAAGATTGTTCATACTGAAAAATCTCAACAACTATTGGATGGATTGCCATAACATTTGGTACAGACATTCATTGTGGCTAGAGGGTGAACCCTAATGACTTCAACCTTTGACCTCTCCTCGAGCGCTACACGCAGGTCAAATTTCTTTACTCAACCAGTGAAATAGCTCAACATCTTCTGGATGGATTGGCGCCAAACTTTATACAGACATATATGGCCCCCATAGGATCAATATTAATGGGTCTAATGGCCCTCTGATCTTTCTGAGCATGCTAACATGCTAAACTAATATGGTGAATATGGTTTTATTGTATTTGTATTTTGTCATTGTGAGCATGTTAGAGTCAAGCGGCAACCTCCAGTGCTGAAAAATGAAGTCAACACATTATTGTCAACAAATGCCATTCCTCGAATGACCACTTGGGGCTGGCTCTAAAAGCCAGTCAATCCCCATTGACCACCATGTTAAAATGCCAAGATTTACAGCAGAAATAAACATGTTTACAGCCAGCAAAAAAGGGTTTTGGTCTCATGATGGCAATCATGATGGCGATCATGATGGCGATCATGATGGCGATCATGATGGCGATCATGATGGCGTTAACCTAAGCCGCTGTGATCCTCACACTGTGAGCTGCATTTTGGCTCTTCAGATAACTATGGGTGACTTCAAGGAGACTACGTCTATATTTTATACAGTCTGTGGTTAGAATACCAATGTTAGCATTTACCTCAAAGCACCACTGTACTTAAATACAGCAGGCAGAGCTGTTTCATATGTCTTGTTAATACCAGAAAAGTTTGACATTTTTAAAAGGAGCTGATCAGTTTCAATTCGATATTATGTCCCCACGCACCCAAAAATAGTTGGCTTTCCTACTGGAAGAGGACACCGATCACTTTAGGGAGTTGAGAGGGAATAAAAGTTTCTTTTTATTAACAATTTTTCCAATATTTCTTCTTCAAATCTAAATGTCAAGTTGTTTTTATTACAAAGTGTTGTAGTTGTCCATCACACTCTTCTTTAAAGGCAAACCTACAAATAAATACTATTTTTTTTTAAAAACAATTTAATGGGTATATTAAATATATGTAACAGTTTTAATATAGAATAGCCTTATTGTTAACTGTGTTATCAGGATCGCCTCGATGTGTTTAAGAAAAAAAAAGTAATTTAAGTTTTAAGCTAAAGTAATATTGATTGCCAGCATTTGATCTGAATCTAACTAAATCTTAGACTTAGACTTCTCGTTATTGATCCCTTTGGGACGACTCCCGCAAGGAAATTGAGTTTCCAGCAGCTTACAAAAACACAAAGGAGGTATAAAAAATACAGTATATAAATCTGATGAGAAAATTATTGAGGCCACCACTCTGTCATACTGTGACCCATAATAGAGTCTTTAGAACTCTTATTTAGACTTTATTTATGCATTATTTAAGGCGGCAGTGTGTGATACAGTGACCTACTATAGAACAGACTATTTTTAACACCAATTACCACCTCCCCATTTCAAGGGGGGGGGGGGGGGGGGGTGCAGAGATGGAGAGCATGAGATAGAGAGAGAGATCTCAGTTGAGGTAGAAAGGAGCTTTTTATTGTACACACCTGCTATCTCTCTACCCCCCACTTCGCTCCGATGATCGGCAGACAATATCTCAGCTGTATTAGAGTGTAGGAGGTGGCATCTCTCCTTCCTTTCTCTTCCCCCTTTGTGGTTCAATTAGAGAAGACTGACAGGCACTCCTGCGCTTCACATCACCACACACACACACACATACACATTCACGGACATCCACAAATACAAATAGATAACACAGCAATTTATGTCCTAATATAGCTGCTCTCCGGTCACAGTTTCTAGGCCAACCCGGTTAAGATCTTCACACACCTCACGTCTTGAATTAGCAACAAGTGCGTCCAAGTGGTCGTCATTACTCCCTCCTAAGATAGTGAAGAAGCTGCATCTCATGGGACCAGCCTGCGTGAAGGCAACTGAGTATCCATGCTTCTATTTAAAACGTTACATCCCTCGTCCTTCTCCTCCTCTCTTTTGATCACAAAACACAACCAGTCCTTGTTGAAACAATCAGGTGGGCACGGGATGATAAGGATTATGAGACGATAACGACTCTGGGGAAGCTCTTATCAGTCAAATTAGTGCATTAAAGGCTTCAAGGTCAGGTCCTGATGCTTTTAAAAGACGACTCGTGCTTTTAACACCCTCACAAGCTCTCTGTCTGCGTAAGAGGAGATTAAGTTTAAAGGTGTCACCCCTTCCGCAGAAAGATTGTCTTGTGTTTTGTGTGGGTTAAAGGAGATCCACTGGAACTAAAGCCAAACTGAGGGCCAGAATAGTGCCTTACTAAACATGATCCAGAATAATAATACAATAATGATAATATGAAATATTGAAAAGAAAGCCAAATCAAATATCCTTTCCCCTTCCTCTACTTAGTTCTAATCATAAATCCACTGGACTCCGATGTTCAAACACTCAATGTTTAAGTGTCAAATTTGTGCCAAGGTTCTTTTTAGAGCATTTTTCATTTTGAATTCAGTTTTCGTGAACTGCAACATCTTCTAATGGATCAAGCAAATGCTTTAAAGATTGAGTATAATTCATACAGAAGTCATTCACAAACAAGAATGTTGACCTCCCATCCTGCACTATCTATGTTCACTGTTGCCTAATATTTTTTTAGTAAGCACAGTCCACACATGGCTGCTCTTTGTGATGGCAAAAAACATAGAACACAGAATTGGTTCATAGTGTTTCAGCCTAAATATAATTTAAAATAGTGAGTTATAACAAACCCCCTGTCTAGTTGTCATGAAGGGGTAGACCAAATTGTGTACCAGGCTGTAAACATGTCTATATCTGTTGTTGTTGACATGTTAACATGAGGGTCTTTTGAGATTGACTCACTTTTGGAGCCAGCCTCAAGTGGCCATTCAGGGAGCTGCATTTTTTGCACATTTGAGTTCCCAGACAGATTTTCACCTTGCAATGACTCATATGTGCCACGTTTGTAGATATGTGTAATGTGTTGTTATCAACTGGTATTGCTAACAATGGCCAACCTGGCTAGAATCCCCCCACGTATTAAAAATAATGTTTTTCTGACTTGTTTGTGTAATGTAGTCAACTCGGGCTTGACGTCATTCCCAGTTCCAAGCTACGACCTCTGAGACAAATGAAACGCTGCATAATGCAGGACTCCCATTAGTCTGTGCTGTATGTTAAGTGTGCAAAAAAGGCAATTTCCCTATAAGCTCAAGAGTTTGTCACTTTTAACCTGCTGTAGTAACCTATTGTCTCTGACACTATCCACATATGCATAATTGCTCCATTTATGAGCTCCCTTTTCCTGTATTCATCATTGATACTTTCAACTGGACTGCATATTTTCCACAGTGATGCCTCCAGAGGTCTTCTCTCACTACAGTACAGCCTGACTTCTGTCCTGTCCCTGTCTCATCCCTTATTCTTCTCTCTCCTCATTACCAACCAGGTCACTAGCATGACCCACAGTGCTGATGCATATACTGTATGTATCAATAGTTGTCTTATTAAGATAGAGCGCTCGTATCTTGCAGTGGGAATGTCTCCATCACACATACAGAAACACACCAATACAGTATATGTATTCATGGAGTCACGTGCAATATCCTACATTTACACAGCTGCATGTTATACACATGCACATAAAATCTTGATTGGGCTGTGTATGTTTATGTTCAGATACACACACACACATATACAGTTTTACTGTCAGAATTTCAATTACAGTCCCGAAGTGCCTGCCTGCCCAACGTTGGTGGCTGAAATGCCAGGTGGTGTGACAGGAGCAGGTGGATATTTTTGCTTGTGGAGCAAATGTGGCAACCAAGGGAGAGAAATACAGAGAGGGGGGTAGGGGAATATTAAGGGGGGGATAAAATGATGGTGGCAGCAGAAAATGGCAGTGCACTTCAACATGGTGCTTATTTATTTGCTGTGTGTAGAGGGGAGATAGAGAGATGTTGTGCCAATGAAAGTCTCTGTATGACACTTTGCCATCACTCTCTCTGGTTGGGCCTCACTCACATGAGACCTACTTTATGTAATCACATAATGATCCCTACTTTATGCATCAGAGATGATACCTGGCATGATAGTACACTGACACATGATTTCTCGGGGATTACATTTTCACATTGGTGTCACGACATTTCCCGCAGTTTGCAAAAGGAGTCATTTGTCTTCTAAAACTCAAGCTGCTTGGGTATCAACTTGTTTTTTTATCTCTTAAAAAAGTTCCCCTTCTTTCCTAAACCTCCAGTCTCATTTTCTCCTATCAGTTTTAACTTTCTGCTTATCAGTTGTTGTTGTTGTTGTTGAGGTCTGGCATGCAGTGTTACAAGTAAAAGCCAACTTTAAAATTGACTCCCAAACCAAGCTATTTGGAACTGAAAACAAAACCTGTTCATTGCTTTGCTAAATTGCAAGCAAGCTGAGGCCATTCCGATGCCACCATGCCCAAGCAGTTTATTCCCCATTGTTGCCATGGTTTAAAAATGCAAATTAAGCATTTTTTTGAAGGTCCAGCGTGTAGGATTTAGTGATATATAGCAGTACAATTGCAGATTGCAACAAACTGAATTTTTTCCTGCGTGTCACGCGTACAGGAGAACTACAGGGCTGATGCAAAAAAGTGATTGGCCCTATGGAGAGCCAGTGTTCAGTTTGTCCATTCGGGGCAGTGTCACATGCTGAGCTCTGTGGAAGAAAACCAAGCCCCCAGGAAGTGTGCCAGGCTTTGAAACCAATTTGACGTAGGTGCCAAACAGGGGAATTACCAACTACTGGGTCCATCATGTGATGTCATGGGGCCCAAAAACACTTTCAGACTTACATGGCGAAAGAGACGTCTGTCAATAAAACATTTGGGTGTCAAAACTCCTGCAAAACTCCTCCTTCGTTTCACTATCAGAATATGATCCATACAGTCTGATAACATTTGGAAAAGTCTAGATGAGCATCACTATTCAATAATTTAATCCCCATTCAAGTTAGCGCTTGATCATTTGTAGCTTCCATGTCCCTGTATCTTCCTGTTGGCCTATATGGCGAATAAAATCTTACCACCAGAACGACTGCCAAAACTATAAAAATAAACAACCCAAAATTGAATTTTCTCTATTTCCAGCAACTTCAAAAAAGCTTACCTATTGATTTTTTTGTGGTACTGCATCTAATGTGCTCCTCTGATGATTTTAAAAACCCCTACAAAGATGAGTTTTTCTCCGTCACCTCTAGCTCTCCTTCATAGCGCGTGCTCACAACACTAGTCTGCAACAGGGACCATCTGATAATAGAATTAGATGCTGAGCTCTTTCCCCTTCTATTATCTGGTTGCTCATCCATGTTAAGACTCCTGCTGCTTCTCAGTCATCCTTTCTTCCCAACATCCTTGAGGGAGGATAAATTGAAATGCCGTATCGATTTCTGCCATTTCTCACATTGTTGCCTTCAGTGGTTGGCTGGTTTTGGTTGTGTTACTTTAATTCAGGCTCTCTCTTTCTGAGGCAAAGTCATAGTGTAACTTGTCAGATAAAACATGCAGCCTATAAAAGACTGCATCTAGAAAGTAACCATACCAACTGTTCGAAAATATCTGTTTGTTGAGCTATGGGCGAGAATAAGAGAATAACATGAAATTCAGAGATATAAAACACCTTTGTAAATGGACCTTCTTCACCCACAGGGATTGTTTTCCTCTTCTTTTATTCTCTCTCTTTGTTCACTTTCATTTTTCATCACCATTTTCATGGACTCTAAGAAAGTATCTTGTTATATTGATGTTGAAGTGAAAATATGTTCCTATAGCATGCAGATGTGAGAAGGTAAATCCACAGGTTACTACATAAATCATCATCATTCCCAACCACATGTACTGCCTACTTCTGCAGTTGCCAGGAGGTAAGCGGAAAATATAAAAATAAACATCCAAACAGGATAGCAAATTGGTATTCTTAAGTAAATGTATCGTCACAGTAACGAGTATGTTATAGCCTACTAGCTAAATGTAGGCTAACACCTCCAACCAACCTGAATCAGCTGTAACACCGTAACACCCTGTGTTGCCATTGGAAGCGCAAATGTAGTAGCATACAAGTCGTACAGAGAAGTTGAAATAAATAGCTTGAAGTACTGGATCAAGGGTTTAAATTGTTACAATAGATTAAAGTAAACAGGTGGAATAGTTAGCTTAAAGTAATGATTAAACATTTGGAATAATGTCCGAAAATGAATTATGAACAGTGGAAATAGCTAAAAGTAATGGATAAATGTTTGATTAGTTAGCTAAAAGCACAATTAGCTAAACATGATGAATGATTAGTTGAAATAGAGTAGTTAGCTAAAAGTAATGGATAAATGTTTGAATAGTTAGAAGCCCAGTCAGCTAAATATGATTAATAAGTTTGTAATTAATAAGTTTGAACAGTTAGCTAAAAGTAATGAATACTCATTTGAATGAGCTAGTTACAATTAAAGTAATGAAATAATGTAGCTTAAACAAATGACTAAAAAGTTGAAATAGTTAAATAAAAGGTTTGAATAGCCAGTTACAAGTAATGGATAGGCCTACGTGTTTAAATATAGCTAAATGGTTGAAATGATAAGTTAAAAGTAATAAAAACAACCATGAAATAGCAAAAATGAAATGATTTAAAAGGTCCATGGGGCTACATCTAGCCAAGTTTGCAAGATGTCTTCAATGTTGTGTTAGGCTAGTTGAGCACGGGAATGTTGGGATACGTCAGACAAACAAAGTTGGGAACCACTGCTCTAAACACTTCCTTTAAGCCAGAATACACAATAGGAGGAGTGATAATAGAGGACAACATCTCATCTGATCCGGTATTATTCTCACTGTCCTGTGCTCACAAACAAAAAAAACTCTCCTCCTCATTTTGCTGGTTCCCCACTTGAACCTCTTCGAGGACCCTCAGGGATCCCCACGCCTCACATATCATTAAGCTACAGATACTGAGAAAGGAAAAGGAGAACAGCAGGAGGGTCTGCCTTCATGCAATGGCCCTTTACCCTCTTTTTGTCACCACTGATTTCTCCCTCCAGGTGCACAAATGAAGAACAGACTCACTGCATTGTGCACCGGCTTTGTTTCAAGTGCAGAACTTGAAAGGCTTCAGACACTCTCCCCCTGTTAATTAGGCAATTGAGAGATCTAAGGCACAGGGGTAATTTAGGTTAAAACAGCAACGTGTGTCAAGCATTTATCCGAATGGCATTTGCCATCCACAACAAAGGTAGGGGGCAGCTGTGATCTGAATGCAAGCTCTTTTAAAATTGCCTCCCCTTGCTCATGGGCCAGTGTTTATTAGGGGTGACGAGCAGATTGGCCTGCTTACTGGGGTACGTACTGTTCATTCTACGTAAAATGCCAAAGTAATGAATTGGAGCCGAATGAAGTTAGATTAGTTGTTTCACTTTCTCTCAGTCACAGAGATTTTTTCCTCTCATCTCCAGTACCAATGTTAGGTTTGCAGGACAGAAAAAAAGAGCAAGAGGAAAAAAAGGGAGGCAAAAATGATTGATTTTAATGGATTTTGCTGGAGGAAAAATGAACCAAGTTCATTAAATAACAATGAGCGAACATCACAATGTAACTTCAAACGATCCCTTTATGAGTAGGCTGTTTTTTTCTGTGGCACAGGCACAACAGCCATTTAATAACTTGTCTGTTATGCGTGAAAGAAGCAAACATAACCTTGAAAAAAAACCTTGTTTTCAAAGAAATTAATTTATAGCTCAGAACGAAGGAGGAAGAAACGATTCAATATTGCCCTAAGCTCTGGTATTTCCCACTTATGTGGTGGCATCTCTTTGGATCTGTGTTTTTCAGCTGTGTTTTATATTGTATTAAATCATAGAGAGAGAAAAAACAAACTTTGCTGCACTAGTTTATTAACTTTTCTTCTACTGAACACAACTATCGTGATCATCAGAGAGCTTCTGAAGTAAAAGAAAGTCAAGCTTCGATTCAGAAACGGAAAGGAAAACTACATTTTGGACGGTTTGGGAGGAAACTGCCGTCTCTCCTGTCTAATTACATTGCTTTATCTAATTGCCACTCTTGTGTTTTCCCAAATCAGCAATTATCTTATTTGCTCAGTGGAAGATACATAAGTGACTTCTTTTGTTTCCCTCAAATTTCACGAACTTTCAAGTCCTGACACAGCATTGTCCGATGAACACATGTGGAATATATCAGTATTATTCAGGTTTTTTCAAATACTTTTATGGATGATTTATATTCTCATTATTTATCTCAGTTGGGTTTTTAACCCCAATTGCGACAGTTTACGGGGTCTGGCCTGTTTACAGCTCACGGTCAGCTCTGTGCGTTGCTCTGGCTGTTGTACGCAAACAAACTAGCCACCAGTTTGCGAGGCTAAGGGAAGAGATGCACTAAAGAAAAGCCCACATTTCTTGTCGAACATCGAAAACTTGGATCGACAGGTTTTTGGATATGTGCAAACATCAGTGGTTGAAGGAATAAAAGAGGGAAACAACTTCATAGGAATGTTGCCTTTTTCTGAATATATGGTTGTGCCATTCACTTCCCAGAACCTCTTCATGGCCTTTCTTTACCTGTCCACCAGATGCCATGGGACTTTTTATTACCTGTCACAGTCTCCTCACTCTCATACCCAGCCACTCCCTCCTGCCAGGCAGTAACCCCTTTCTCTTCAGTTCGTTGCTGCGTTTCATCAGTTATTCCACTCCCCCTCGTTCACTTACCCTCACCACTCGGTATTACATAACAGCATACGTCACGCGGCGGCCACTTGGGGATTAAAATAGAACATATACCTGCGCTTGTACACTTTAAGCCCCAACTGCAGGATTGGCCACCAGATGCGGACTTAGTGCTATCCCTGTTTTTATTTTCATTGCATGTCTGTTTATGTCATGTATTCTAGCATTTCTACAGGTTTATAACATCTTCATTATAAAAACAGCATTTTTTCCCAATGTGTTAACAAATAATATTGAGAATAAATGAATTACACTGAATGAAACACCCTTCATTAAGTTGTAGGGTATAAATACAGCAGAAAGCTTTCCTCTCTCTACTGGAAACAGGAACTGTTGTAATGTTTACTTATATTATCAATAATAGTCTCCACTGGTGACAGTGTGGGCAATGATGTGGCAGACTCATTACATTCAAATATCAGAATCAGTATCATGTAACTGTTTAAAAGGACAGAACTAGGCAGGAACGTGCACAATTTGACAGTATTTAAAATAAAGAGAATATGCAATGCACAGAGACACTTAAATACATAAATTAATAAATCAAAAGCTTCTTTTGTGCCTTTTTTTTTCAACAGTCCCTGTAAATATACAACGCTTTACAATCAAATGAACCAGTTTCAAGCCTAGACAAGGCTTTGTTTGATCCTAAATGCAACGTGTGACCTGCTCTAATGCCGTCAAGTATGCGCAAAAATATGTCTATAAAATGTGTGTTTGAGGAAAGGCAACATATTACTCATCCTTTTGAAATAAACACATGACACTCACATGATTAGGTATTTATTTTCAGGTATGTGTTGTTTCCGCTGGACACAAACAAGGTGCAGCAATTGAGGAGTGTGGTCTGTAAGCTCATTGTTGGAGGGGTTTAAAACCCACTTCCACTTAGTACTAATTGGTTTGGATTGCCTCCATTGGAGTGAGAGTGGGTATTGGGGATGGTGTAGGGGTTGGATTGGAATTGGGCCCTAGAGTGACCATCATGCTCTCCAAGGGTCGATTTCACCAAGTCCACTTCAGTTTTTTAGACAAATAGAACTTCATTTGGGATCGCTGTGGGGGTTCCCCCAAGGGCGAGTGCCAAGGGGAAGCTAATGGGAGCATGTTGAATGACTAATGAAACGCAGCCCCAGTCACCTGACCTTCCACACCCACCTGCTCACCTGTTTCCACTTTCCTTCGTCCGACCTGCAATATTTAACCAACCCTCTTCACCTCATTCCTTCCCAGATCGATAATGTTTTTCAGGCCTTTGTTTTTTCCAATTCTGTACTGTGCAACCTGGAGTCTTTCAGGATTCTCTGTCAGTCCTTCTCCTTTTGTTTCCAGATTTCACCCGCTGTGACCCATATACAAACTCATATTATTAAGGTTAAGGGAGTACTACAGGGATTTTGTATTTCACTGCCATACAGACTTGCAAGAGACAGCTTTAAAGAGAAACAGTCGAACTCCAAATACTCTGGATCCTACACTTCCCATAATGCAGTTTTTCTGTGGATGGAGAATTTTGATACTTTCACAGTACAGCACCTTAACCTGCTTTAGGCCTTGTGTCCACCAAAGCATTTTTTTCCAAGCTGAAAACACCGGGCGCTCCTCTGAAAAAGTACAGCTGGGAGGGCTTGATGGCGCATCAGAGGCACAGCTTTTCTCCCTTTTTATGTCTGGTTGCTATGATACAGAGGAAACACAAAATGTCAGCACAAAGTAGAGTACTCTTGCTCTGGCCTTTGCTCTGGATGATGAGAAGGCTGAAACATGTAAGGAGAGAGGACAGACTGACCGGTCTTTAAGTTTGAGTCATTGACGGTTAGCAAGCCAGCTGTTTTGGACATTTGTTTTACTGGTCAGCTGGCTGATAGTTGACTGCTCCTTACCTGGTCGACCCATAGTGAACTAACTGTTTCTCCAAGCATTGTTTTTTTTTATTTATGTGGATGTTGTGGTCGTCTGGGAATGCCATCTGAGAGAGACATGGGTACTCAGATACCAGCAGTATTAATTTCTGCTTTGTTGTTGTTGTTCAGCTCAGCTGTACAATTAAATAACTTGTAGTATGTGAAGGTTGGTATTTGTCCCATCTCTCCTTCACTGTGATTGGATGGCTAGGAATGGAACATACCTGCGCTTGTACACATTCAGCACGAACTGCTGGATTGGCCACCAGTTGCGGACATCCCTTCTTCACTGTGATTGGATGGCTAGGAGAAAAATGACAGTGAAGAGTGGTGAGTTTTACCCAAAGTTGAGACATTTACAACTGTCCGCAACCACAAAAAAAACAGCAGACGCACAGCACTCAGTGCAGAAGACAGGCTCAGCACCCTGCACGCTACTGTGATATGTAACAGAGCATTAAAATGTGGAGCCCCCTTTGCAAAGCATAAAGAAATACGCTTGACAAATAGCCATAAAAAAACAACAACATGAAGATCTCACTTTTTTGTTATATGGGACCAAAATCCAAGCTGAGACAAGCCTGATGGCATCACCAAGGTTTTCTTCTCAAACTTTCAAGTTAAAGCTTCATCCAGAGCCACAGAAGACATAATTATATTTCACAAGCTTAGTAGAAGTCCCCATGACTATTGAACTATTCTGGATGTGTAAAATCAGTGAGGTGCCCCTTTTCAGAAAATATGTCCTTCAATGGTTCAAATAAACCAGTTTCCGTATTTATTCAGTTCCTTCCTTCAATATGTCACCCGTCTATGTGTATCTAAGGATATTATCTGAAGATCAGATGATGCTACAGGCTATCAGAGGGTGATGTTCTGTCTGGCCGGGGGCAAGATCATATGGTTCCCTGGGCAGTGACCTACCACAGCTCTGCTTCTGTTCATAGCCCTCAGCTCGCTGCCTCAACATCACCGCTCATCCTTTACCGTTGTCAGCGAAACTGCTTTATCTAAACGTAGCTTATAGGAATGCAGGCAGTGCATTCTTTCACCCAGATAAATGTGCATAACAGTGAAACCGACTGTTACGACAAATAGGCTGAGGATTGTGTTTTCTCGTTTAGTTTTATTGTTAAGGAGCAATTATATCAATGGCTTCTAATGCACTTGCCGCCTGCTCTCTGGATCCCTGTGGGCTTTTCTATCATTAGCCTTTTGCAGACAGCAAGGCTAATGTGTATCAACTGCTTCGCAATGTGTAGACGGTTCTTCACTTCTATAATATTAGTTTACATCCACTATCAGAAAATATTTCCTGGATGGACGATAACCGATGCATATTTTGTCCAAAGCTGCCTGAGGCAAAAGGAAAATATGGTCTCAAATTTTTATGCAGAGCTAAAGCAGTGAACTACTAAAGCTGACTCTTCCCCTCGAAACTCCTGGAAATCCCAGAGGAGGAGCCCCCACTCTGTCTTGGAATTGCCCCTGTCCAAATTATGCTTCATTACGCCAATGTTGAGGCATGACCATGGGCTAGAGGTTAATGTGGTAACGTGCTGATCCGGAGATTTCTCACAGTCGGTCAGCAGACCTGTTTGGAAAGTAGCATCCGTGCTAATACTCATGCAGCTTGGCAAGACATCTAGTCCTTCATCTTATGCAGTCATCGGGACGGTGTTAGGTGCACAGACAAATTACCCTGATCACAGGGGGCCGAGGCGCTCCAGCTCAGAGTCAACGTGAATAGGATGTCCTTTCTCTAATTAGGCAAGGCCCATCACATGAACTCCAGCACACTAAGACGTCTCGGCTCAAAAGCCACCCTGAGAGCCCCAGTCAAAGAGTCTCATCTGCAAAACCCAGTCATGTGAGAAGTTGGGGTTGAGAAGGACAGCCTCTGAAACTCTCTTGGAAATCATGAAAGTCTGGGCTATTTCAGCGTTTTCAAAAAGGACACCTTATTATCTACCTAGACCTTTTCTCTCTGTGAAAGCCATCCATTTCGTTTCAGGCTGTTTGCCGGTAATGTGCAAAGTCACTCCTGTTTAGGCACCCACTCTGCAGACTAGTGGTTGCCATCAATGATTACTTGCCATGCCTCAGCTGAGAGATGCGCCCTAATTAATTTTACATATAAACCAGGCCTTATTTCTGAACTGAATTTTCCACTGAATGATACAGGTGCCACTCAAAGCGAGCGAGTCGCAGCCAAATCACCGAGCATCAGTCGCTGTCATACTTTTGGATGTGAGAAAAATGTGGAGGCAAGTGCATGAAAAGTGTAACGGAACATTTGTCATCTCTGAAATTACGATTGGATGAGGGACGAGCAATATTAGTCATCATTAGAGATGAGAGGAGGAAGGAGGAGGAAGGAAATAGGGATTCCCATCTTATAATGCAGTTAAACAGACGTGCACAAAAGCTGCATTTCTCTTCTTGACAGTTGAAAAAAGTATTTTGAAAATAATCTGGCGTGGGAATTCTCATTTTTTATATCAAATCTTATTTTTGTCTGACAGAATTTAACTTTGTCTCTTAAATTGTTCTTCTATAACACTGTATTTGACATTGCGTGTGTGTGTAGGTGTTATGTGTATAGGTATGTGTGTAGATGTATCTGATGTCTTTCATGTGGTCGTGATGTTTTTATGTAAGGCCTTGTTAAGATGGTGTCAAAACATTACCTTGGTCAAGGACAATAATGAATCTGCTTCCATCAGAATAAGATTTACATTTCTAGGAAGCACTGAAAAGATGAATCAGTTAGTTGCTGGACAAATATATTAATGACATAACTTTATCATTCTTCTTTTGCTGAGTTTCAGAATGATGTATGAGCAAAGTTTGGCACACGAAGTCTGTTGTCACAAGCTAGCGGGAAAGATGTATCTATGCTTACCTCAAGAGTTTGAGATATGTCAATGCAACATGACTTTGTGACATCAGAACTAGCCTGAAACAGTAGACTGTACGGACATGAATGTCCTGGTTACGAGGCATATAAGGTTTTAATCATATACGCGGTATGATGTCAACAGCTGCAGCACAAAATCTGTTTCACACTGTCCGTTTCGACTGATGTCACCCTAACGTTACATTTGTGAAAAAGACACCATCTTATTAATGTGTCAAATTTAACAAATACGGTAAACAACACAGCTTGATTAGTCATTAGAGGTTTGATCCTGGGGAGAAAGTGGCCAAATTCCATTAAATATCATGCTGTTTCATGAGCTGTCGATCTCAAGGGAGGCCTAATAAGCTCTGTGAAAAGCTGTGTATGACAAACATGTAATTATTTGTGCTTTGTTATAAATTTGACAAATGCAATACACAGTTATTTCTCTATTTTGTGTAAAAAAACAAACAAACAGATAAAGTCAGCTCACGCAGTTCCAGAGACACCATTATTTCTGACTCATATTTTCATGCATTTATGTTAAATAACATGTATCTTTGAGCTTTTCATGGACAGAAAAGGGCCCCGCAATCAGGAACTAGACATGTCTTCAGCCATCTCACTACTTCCTGCTTTATGTATAAAAACGTTTTACCTATTATCAGGGTTTTACAAAACACTTCAGCATAATGTTGTAAATGCTTGATCATCATGATTATAAAACAATATTCCCTCGGTGGGAGCCCACACAGGAAGGTCTTGGTGTCTTCATCTGTATACTGTATATAAAGAGTTTCCAGTTCCTCCCACTGTACAAAAATAAAGCTCAAATATCCCACATACTGGCACTGCCATTAGTGCTATTTTGAGCCATAGTCTGCACAGTAGTGATCAGACAGGAAAATGAAAAAAAAATAAATTGACATGTACTATGTGGTTTTTAGCAAGCTCCTACCATGGGGAATTCTAGGTTCATCCAATACAGAAGTGCCAAAAAATGCAGTTCTCCGAGTGTCCACTAGGGGCAGGTTTCATAATAGAGCAATTTCTCATTGACCCCCATGTTAAACCTATTTAGGGCCTGGTACAAAAAAACATTCTAGTCTGTATTTTTAGGTCATATCTCCATGACAACACTGAGGGGGTTGAATTTTATAAATAAAGTTTATGAATAATTAGGGGTGTGGCCTCTTGAGTGACAGCTAGCCTCTGGCCCTCACTTCTCCTCGGAGGTACACATCAGCCAGATGGACGTATCTCCCTCCCCTCGATGTCACATCAATACCCTTTTTTGGTAAGAGGAGGCGGAGTCAAAGTCTGACAAGATGGCCACTCCTGTAGGCGAGGACAATTGGATCAAGTTGAGAGAACAGATCCCGACGGGTATGCCATGTCCATTTGTTTATACAGTCTATGGTTTTTAGGTAGGCCCATGTTCCATCCACTAACATGGAAGTTGCAGGGTTTATGACCAATACTGCAGTCAGCCACCAGGGGGCAACCCAGATGTTTTGGCTTCACTTTTGGGGAGCTGTCAAGCCGTCCATCTTTATATGGTTTGGAAGCCAACCGTGGTCCTTGGTAGGACAAGATATAATTTGAGGAATCTTCAACTAGATAATTAACTTTTTTGTGGAAATATCATATGAGACACGTCTTAAAACATGTGTGGAGGGGATCTTCAATAAAAAGCTACCCGTATTTTCATCATGTCATGTTATTGATAAAATGTAAAGTCCTTTGGTTGTCTAACCCTTTGGGATTGTTTGTTCAAAAGAACCAATTTAAAGATGCTATGGGGGATTGTGACGGGCATTTTTTTTCACTATTTCTTGACATTTTGTACAATAAACAGCAATGATGTGATTAATCACAAAGAAGCTGTTGCGGTTCTATATACAGAGAAGATCAAGTCATTTTCTCAGCGGTATTGCAGCCAGTTACCGCATGATGACATCTCTCATGCCCTCCCACACTCCACACGTGTCATATCTGACAGTGAATACAGACGTAATCGTTCAACTCTGACATAGTGGTTGCTTGATCCTATTCTGGTGGCAGACAGCGGCACTATTACCCATCTTCCTCCTATGTTCACAAACCACTGTCTCATTCTCACCCTGTGTCACTCCCTCCATCCTTCACATCTGTCTGTCTAATGGTACCGCGGCCCCTCTCTAGATGCTTCATTATGATGACGGACACCGGGTCGTCAGGAAGTGTGTGTGTGTCTGTGTGTCTCTGTGTCTCTCGGCACTTTCTTCTTTTGTGCTTCGTATTTCGTTGACCCCCCCTTTCACCTGGCAATAAAAGTGTATCATGGCAATCAGAGGAAGCAAAACAAGAGAGCAAGACCTCAGCGTAGATGCACACGAGAGGCACCTAAGATCGGGATTATCCAAACCTCTCTGGAGGAACTCTGAACCATATTTCTTCATATTAACAACAAAGTGTAAATGTGCTCCATCGTTGGGAGACAGATTTTAGTCAGGGGAGACGCAGAAAGTAGAGCTCAATATCAAATGCTTATTAAAATATATAAGGCAGGAGCTTCGGTGTTGATCCCATTGCAGGACTTATTTATAGGGGGTAAAACCATATAAATTCATTAACTTAGGATCATCCCCCCCGAGGGAGCATTAGGCAGGGTCTTAAGGGTTGAGGCAGCATACTCACTAGAATGACAGCGCGGATATGTATCAGGCAATTTTAAACACAATCTGACAAGTGTAATTGTTAATCGACGAAGTGTGTTCTCTGGTTGACAAAGATCTGATAGAAAGGGTGACAGGGATTAACATCCTGGTTACATTAAAACTACATTTCTTTATTTTAAAAATTTTTAGATTCAGTCAGGAAGGACAGCAAATTAAGCTGTCAGACAATAACATTTCTTTAAAAGCAAATGTCAGTGAGGTGAGGCGCTTTACGTCAATTGTGAAGTCAATTTGAAAATAAATTATATGCTGTGTCAATTTTCAAAAGCTGGTTTTTATGGTAGAGATTGACATGCAATAGCATCGAAGAACGGGGAAGCTTTTAAATGGAGGGAAACTCACACACAGCTTGTTCATGTTTACTAAACTGGTTGGTTGACTTCCTAAACCATCACTCCTGAATCCAAATGTCTACGCGTGAGGCTTTCCTGCTGCTGTTCAGGAGGCAGTTTGCATTTAAGTTTTAGGAATTTTACGGTGCATTTTGGTGTTGGCTCAGTACTGTCGACTGCTACGCAGCAGGAAAAGATCTGGGTTCAAACTCTCTCTGTAGGTTTCTGTGTTCTTCCCATGCTCATGTGGATTTCCTCAGGGTGCTCCACTTTCCTGCCACATCAAAAGACACGCGTGTTAAGAATATGCTTTTGACATTACACTTTACTAAAGGTGCTGGTCTTATCAGGAGCTGAATGAAGGTTCATTTGAATGCAGGAGACAAATTCCAGATTTTAAAAAGCATCGTTTTTACTGAAGATTTAGGCTGAAAACACAACGTGAATAATGTGTCTCCACACAGTTATGAGACTGGAGTCAATGGCACAAATAGATCATTTTGAATTAACCGTGTGAACAGTTAATTGTCCCATAGGCCTGAGCAACAGAGCTAACAACAAACAGTTGGCAAGCTTTTTAGCTAGGAGATTTTTTTCCCCCTCCCAAAGTGACTATTAACATTGTTAACGCCCACAGGCCGAAGCCTGGGTGAGCAGCCTGGACAACTACCTTTCTGAAACTGCTTCAGCTCGCACATGTGTGTGTCCACACAGACAACATTGCTTTTGCGCTGGGCCTGCCTTTCTACATCCCTTAATGGCCATACATTATAGACAGTTGTATTTCATTTCATCATCAACGTCATTTATATTTGTTTTAGACAAAAATGTTAAGATTCTGTTTACAAAAGAGGGTTTTTCATTCCAAACAGAAAGTGTTTTTCTTGTTTTGATGTATCAATATGACTGTCAAAAGACAGTTTCACTCTTTTTGCTGGGAACTGCAACACTACACAGACCAGAATAGGCGAGACCTTGAATCTCTAATTGGTCACGGCTCTGTGGCTGCTCTCACCTGTCAACAAGGACGCTGGGAAAAAAATAGGTACCGGTACTCACAAATGCTGCTAAGCCAAGCTGTGTGACCTGGGCTTTAATTTGAACTACTTGAGCAACTTTTTAAGTAGTTCAACAGCAACTGAGTCATGTCAGTATGTATTTATGTTTTATTATAAATACTAAAACAAGTGAAAAACAGTATTATTACTCACATGTAACATGACACACATCAGTAATATATGGAAAATGATTAAATAGTAGCAATTCTGCATCATGCATTTTCGTCTTATTATATTTCGTCAAGCTTAATTAAAAACGTCTCCAACTACAGTTTCCATGTTGTGCCAAACACGCCCTAGCAGTTTATATTTTTTTGTCGAAAAATAAAAAGGAGCCGCTCTTATGTGAACAGCGAGGCATTGGCAAGGTTTGTGAGACGGCGACAGATTCCTCCAGAGAAGGTCATTGTCCACCATCAGGGGGTCTTTTTGTGCTCTGATAGCTCCCATGTTCTCGCCGTTAATCGCTTAATTAACTGCACTCGCTTCAATTCAATTAGAGGAGTGTAATGATGTACAAAGTGTGGAACAGAGTTGACCCTTGAAGCAATCCACAGTCCCTGGACAATTATCCAGCCTTCTACGAGAACCGTCTGAGGGGGCAAAGGATTATTATGTGAGCACTTTAATGGAGCAGTTCACTATAGGCAATATGGCTGCGTGGGAATAATGCTCATGTTACATGAGTTACTGTAGATTATTGTGATTGAATCAATTGAGTGCTTCCACCGATGAATGAATAATTCAATTATGACTGACTGAGTTAAATACATTATGTACCAGGTTCCCTGATTGGCAGGTGGAGAAGTCTCCGAGAGGCGCCATTATTTCTGTAACTGTGACACTTACTGTTGCAGTTTGCAGGTCGGTAGTACATCCTTTCAGCAAAGGCTGCAGTCCAAGACCCTTATAGACCCCTATATTTTGTACACTTTGAAGGATAGGGCTGTTATATAAATGCAACAGCATCATATAAAGCAGATGTTATGAAGGGATATCTGGATTTTGGGCATCCGTGTCCTCAGCCTCCTTCAGCCTACATATAGTTTATGGGAAACGATCTAAACTCAAGTCATAGGATATTCTTGGAGAGTGCTCAGCAGCTTTCAGTTTGAAATAAAACTTTAATCACGGTTAACCCTTTTGGAGGCTGCCTTTCCACAGCCTTTTAATTTGGCATTTAAATGCAAACCTGCTAATCTCAAATGCAGGGCATTACACTGGGTGTAAAGTGAGAAATTACAGGCCAATGTCATCAACCGATTTGCACATTGTTTACATGCAACCTAATCTAAAAGGACATTTATTGTATAATTACATGCACATCTGGAGCAGTGCTTCGACAATTAAGGTGGAGCCAGATGACAGACCCTTTCTGGCGGCATCCGAACGCTTTGATTGGACTGTCTGATGAGAACGGGGTCATATTTTTGTGCTCTGTCCGACCCTTTTTTGGCTCTCATCATTAAAACTGCACATGCAGCAAAGTTCCCCTCTCATAACGTACCTCTTCTGGAGTTAATTAACGGCCTAATTAGATGAACTCATCAAAGATGAACTGTAATTCTCTTTATTTCATCTACTCATTAGCCGACAATATTCATAATTAGTGGCATTGGGATGATTATTGCATGGCAGGTTGGCCAGCCGCAGGTCTCATTCAGCGCTGTATGCAACCAGCTGTGAGGTCTGATATTGGCTTTATAAATCAGACTGATGGGAAGCTTTTTTTTTTTTAAATGAGAATGTGGAATGAAAAGTTGTGTTGTTCCCACCACCAAGGTCAGTGTAGGTCAGATTACTTTACGTATAAAAGATCACATCATCAATAAAGAAGCAGAACAAAAAAGCATTTTCGTGCCACTGGTTGTCTTGACATACACTAAACAATATTATGTCCTCCAGGGAAGTGGAATCACAGTCATTAGCAAGCAAGCAATTAATCAGATGTCAACACTGCTCACCTCTGCGATGTGTTTCCCAAAACGGCCTTCAATTCCTCACAAAACCACAATGTCTATATCCATGGTATTTATAATTTGAGACATTTTTCACTCTGTTTATTATCTTGTATTAGACACATTAAAGAATCCAACTGCCCAACAATGAGGACACGTTTATTTATTTAAATCACCATTAATCATGCAAGGCAAAAAAAACAATATGGCTGTATGGTAATTCATCAAAAATCTGAGCCAGTGCTGAAACATCCTTTCAAATGTTTATTGTGGTGAACATCGTTTCAGTAATTGTTATTCGACAGAAACGGAAGAATGGTGTGTATGAAAAACCGGTGTATGTTAATTACACACCGGACATGCCTGACAACTGCTCGCCATGGCACACGTTTTGATTTATGACGGCAGCTGGGAGAAGACACACAACTGTTTTCCTTCTGTTTTGCAGATGGTTCATAGCTTGATTAATTTCTCCTGCATTCGTTACATGCAAGGGAATACAACTGAAATAGGATATGCTCCAGTAAGTGTGTTTGCTAATAGAAGAAACTGCTTAACAAATTCCCACTGTACTCGGGGGGATGTAGGGTATAGTTTAACCATTATTAGGAAAGCACTTATGCTAGGCTTACCAGTAAAGAAATTAACTAAAGAGATAATTGCATTGCAACATTGCTCTAAAATTAGACTTAGCTTCTTCAGTTTGAGTTCCCATTAAAACAGTTTTAAAATATCTTATAACCCTTAAATAGAAGGACGAACCATACGCGGACAATTAACAACAACAACAATGGCGGCGAAAGGTTCACGTTGGTGTGATGCAGAGGTGGAGTGTTTACTGCAGATTTGGTCGGATGAAAATATTCAAAAACAGTCGACAAGACGCACAAAAACTCCGAGGTCTATGGAAAGATTTGTAAACAAAGCCACACACACGCGATCAATGCGTGTGACGTGTTACGACGTGATGACGTATAGGCAGCAAGAAGCATTTGCGCGAGGCCCAGGCAGTGTGAGTACAAACGGGCTGGAGAGTGGGGGGAGAGGGAGGGGGGGACAAGTACCCTAAAGCCCGGGGCGCGGGGCGCGGTGCGGAAGGACAGTGTGAGTGCGCCCTTAAAATGGATGAATCCATAATAGGACATTATTTGAATAGAAAGTATTGTACCTTAGGGGGCTTTAGGGGCCTTGGGGGAAATGGGACAACCTGTTTATCCATTTCTTTCTTTGGAGAGTGAACAAAAGCTCTAAAGGTGTGGGCCGCAAAACCACAACAATGAGATAAAATATCATATTTTATAACATATATCACGTACAACTATGTCGTTTATAGTGTGTTTTCTTACTAAATTCACTTGCAGCCATCAGTTACTTAAAAAACATACTTATTGTAACCCAAACCATGATTTTTGAACACCTATCCAAGCAGTTAACTAAATCTAACCAAGCTGGGACCATTTCAGAACGCCAACCACATTTTTTAAACTGCAACCGTTAAATTCAGTGTTGACCCACTGCCGGCAGCACAAATTTAAGAAACGCTCTGTGGGTAGAGGGAAGGATCAAACAACCTCTGTGGTCATATGGGTTGGATGAATTGTTGGAATTCAGTTTCAAACTTTTCTTTAACTTTGTATTATTAGTATCTCATAATATAGACTATCACATTTTATTTCAACTACGGGTCATTTCCCACTTTATTCCGTAACCATTGTCTCTCGCTTTTGGGTTTTATGATTCAACACTGGCCTACTGGCTGGCAAGAATAACAAGAAAAGCAAATGACAGATGGGTTCACTTGCTCCTCCACTCTCCTCAGCTATCCACATTTGCTGTAGAGCAGACAGGCTTACCTTGCACTTGAGGTTTTCTTAGTTTAAGGTGTCTGAAAGGTGCTCTCCTGTCGCAACCCAGGTCTTAATCAGTGTGCCCTGTAGCTTCACTGAGAAAAACCAGGCAGCCTTATATGCAGGCGATGATTGGATGCTGCCATTGTGGGGTCTTGCAGTGTCCTCTTAATGACCTCAGGCATGGACGGCTGGGAGCCAATGTGTGGAAGGCAAGACATATTGCTGGTGTTGACAGACAGCTACATCTCAACCAAGTTCAGTTGTTTTAAAGAACTCTTCTTCACAAAACAGTGTTCCTGGGTGCAGTGGGATGAAAAAGATGTAGGTACTTTAGGTTTAATTGGATCAATAGTGTGACTATCAAATGAGACATGAATGTGCATTGATGTAAATGACAGAAAGAAGGCCGTTTCAAATGCCAATGAAGTCCCTAGTAAGACACCAGCCTCTGCATTGTGTCCCAAGCTGATTTTAAACATCCGCAGCTACCCCCACAGGCCATGAAATGAAAATATGGCCTCAACCCGTCAGAGCCTGTTCTCTTTATTACTAGTTATTTCTCTCTTCATTGACTCTGCAGCTTTCATAGCCAGAAGTGCCTCCCTTTTTTTTTTGGATGGTGTTATTCAAAAGACCAGGACCCCTTTGATTTATTCTCCAAGAAAACAAGCATGGCCGTTAATCCGGCCCCAGACCAAGATTTACTCAACTGCTGCCTCTAACGCTCCCTTTTGTTTGTTTGTCTATTTCACGCATGCCCCCTTTGCTTATCTCCTGGAATGGTAAATACCATTTGTTTTGTTCAAAGTAATTCAGGGTGTACTGGAGTGTGATTGTGGTGCTGAGAAGGGCTGCCAGGGCATAGATAAGCATGTCGGTAGTACATCCTTTCAGCAAAGGCTGCAGTCCAAGACCCTTATAGACCCCTATATATTGTACACTTTGAAGGATAGGGCTGTCATATAAATGCATCAGCATCACATAAAGCAGACGTTATGAATGGATATTTGGATATTGGGCATCCGTGTCCTCAGCCTCCTCCAGCTTACATATAGAGTTTTATAAACTCAAGGCAGAATTATTTACTTTACTCTCAGTTTTTCTTCTTTGTTTTGAAGCAAGACAGTGCTGTGTCATCATTCATCAGTTCTTGATTGTTCTGTGGGTTTAATAAATAATGGAAATGTTGCTTGACTAAAACAATATAGGAAAAGTCTAAGAAGTTACGGTATATAAGTATTGTTAAACATTTGAACTGCCATCTATTACATAATTAGATTTATTTTATTTACCAAATATATTTTAGTGAGCCTTGGTGTGCAAATCAGGTTAGTTTGAGTCATTCTCATGAGAATATGGTGTATTATGATTAATCTGAGTTGATCTTTTGTGCTAGTGTATGGAAATGGCACAGTTAATTAATTTTGTCTTTTGTCAGCAACTAAAGACAATTGCTTCCCATCACATTCAGTCCACAATATTAATATTATCTGAACTCAATGTGTGTTGTAATGGGGGTTATGATTTTAAAAAGTGAGATACCAATGTCGTTTTTATCATAAAGCAGCTCAAGGTGAAACTGTGAAAGTATAAAAATTGGTAAATGACGGGAGTAACTTGACCTCCATTACAGTAGGTGGCGCTGCGCCAACATACAGCTGGTTGGAATACGGCTCGTTCTTCTGGTTCACCTTTGTCAAAATCACAAGTGGCTGCCTTTTTGACAGAATTACAACAGAAACGGGTCTTCTTGGTGGTGATGTTACTTGCCATGGCAAAGTCCTCGGGTCCCGGGTCAAAAGCCACTGTCGCAGAGTGGGGAGGGGGAGTTATAACCTACGGAGCATGTGCAGATGTGAAACCTGATATTACTCCGGGTAAGCTGATAACATGCATGAGAACTCCAATTACCGAAGGAGTTATCGAGGTCTGTAAACCGGGGTAAGAAAACTCAGAGTATACCCCGGGTACAGTGTTTACATGGTGTTTGAGAAACCAGAGTGTAAATCCGAATATAATCTGGTTTTTTAACTGCATGCAAAAGCACTGAGTGAGGCTTTGGCAATGAAACCCCACTCGCTGACCCTGAGCCAGTGACACATATTCACATAAACCAATATGGGAGCTAAATGTGATAAAAGTTGCCGCATTCCCCCTCAAATATGGAGCATGTGGTGATAACGAGACCACATCAGACACCAATCATGAAGCACATCCCAACGCAGACCAGACTCTCACTCTCATTCAGGTGAAAAATGGCCTAATCTGTGAGCTGCCTTATCTTCTTCACTTGTGACCTGCACTCACTCCCCAAACTCATTTACAGAAACATCCCATCATCTGCCCTCTACACCACAAAGACAGAGAGAGTGCAGAAGAGATACTTGTTAAAAGGCCCAGTTATAGTTCAGTGGACATTTATTGGCCTGCTGAAGGTTCGCAATTCACTTTCAACAAGACTTGTCTGAGTAGATTGTGATACCAATTGCTACTGTCCGTTGCAGTGATACCAACAAGCTTGGCTAATGGTGCAAATAAAAAAAAAAAGCTCATTCAATATGCATTTTAGAGTAAAGCCCAAAGGCTTGGTTTCATCCCAGGTAAGTGCCTTCGAAGAGAGTGTATTTGACCATCACTGATCAATGAAACAACTAATAAGTTTTCAAGGTTTCCAGGGAGCTCCTTGGAGCCTCATGATTGACCTTTTGAGGTGAACCGGTTTTTGTACAAGTCCTCAGTTGGTTAGCCCAACCTAAGGCTTTGTTCTTTCAATCAATATGCCAATTCTGCAAAATGCCAATCAATAAACACAATATATGGTACAGATCTTATTTAAAGGGGTTGTACTTGACATTCAGCATCTGAGTGGAGGATGAAGTGTCTCCCTTTGTGTGTGTGTGTTGTAATCCGAGTTTAGTTGTGATAGCCTGTCGGACCACATGTGTGTATGTGGCCGTGAAAAAAACATCACATTAATTGGGGGGAGCGTTGGGGAGCGGTCAGGGGAGAGCCACACGGAGGCAATCTCAGCCCAGTCTTTCTTTCAATTACAACTCCTCTTTACTCATGTTGGTTGTTTTTCTTAATTTGTTGCTTTTGTTTGCACAAAGAGACATTTTTACCCCTCTTTTACCTCTTCTAAGTCCTTTGTTCACGCTGGGCTTTAATCCCACGTTTACATGTTTAATGCTCTTCTGCAGAGTGCTTAGCTGCCATCAGAGCCAATAAACATTGTACAACCACAGATAGACAGAAGATCAAAAGAAAAGAAAAAAATCCCAAAACTCTCAACGGCAGACTTTACACAAATTCTAACCAGGTTTTAACACATTCATAGAACAGAGTAAAGTTAAAAATGGCAGCATGCAGAAATAACATAGATCATGGAACGTGTTAATGTAAAGAGTCAGACTTGGTTTACTATCATAATTCTGATTTATTCTCATATATAATTATTCTCTGACATTAAATAGTGTCCATCTCATTAGTGAACAAAAACTGTAGTGGAAAAGTCAAGCCAATGTCCAAGTGCCTTGAACCTGCATTAGAAGACGAATTACTTTATTAGTCCCGCAAACGGGAAATTCGATTTTTTTCAATCTGTTATTATTATTCATGTCACACACAGGCCCGAAATACACACACATGCACAGACAGGACCTATATACATGCAATTAATAGAGAAATGTCAGAGCGAGGGGGCTGCCAGTGACCAGCGCCCCGAGCAGTTGGGGGTCCGGTGCCTTGCTTGACAGCACCTCAGCAGTGCCCCGGAGATGAACTGGCACCTCTCCAGCCACCAGTCCACGCTCCATTCATGGTCAACACACGGACTCGAACCGGCGACCCTCTGGTTCCATTATTTCTACTCTCCAGCAGGGGGCGACTCCACTGGTTGCAAAATGAAGTCCGATTGAAAATGTCCTTACTTCTCACTTGGGATATTACTTCAGTAAACATTTCCCTTATCAGTTTCTGGTTTCAGTCGTTAGTGTAAAGTCTTCTTCAATACAGTATGATGTTGATTGTGTGAATGATGGTTTTGATGGTGATTTAGAGTAAAATAGTTGATAAAAAGAGTATGCTTTAGGGTGTGCCTACCTTGTAATTGACACGTCCCTACAACTGCGGTGTCCTCTGGGTTCTTTGTCAGATCTACCACTCACTCTTCAGCGGCTCTGCCTCCTCTCGCTCTCCAAATATGGTCATCTCTGGCTCCTAAAAGAAAAGATGGTGATGGCTCAAATGCCTAACCCGAGGCTTCAGAATAGTAAACAAAAAAAAAAAACAATGGTTGATGTCACCGTGGTTACATCCACTTCTTTTATACAGTCTTTATTCCCAGAAGACATCTCCCCTGTTGTTGAAAGGAAAATTGTGCCGTTGTTTAGTAACAAACTACATTAATATGACGCAGATTTTTATTTAGCAGGTTACAGGTTATTAAAAGGGCCAGGGATTTAACTAAAGTGTCTGTTATTTATGGAATTATTTGCAGAAAAATCTGAAAATTTCAAGTCATTTAATTCTCCTTTCTTATACACTTGGATCCCTGATTTACATGCCATTTGCATTCAACTGTATTACATCTATCACCTTGTTTAAAAAGTTATTCATTCTGTGTAAGGTGTTCCCTTCAGAGTTTAAGAGGCTTCATCCTGCATAAACACATTACGGTGAGTTGGCTGACATTACAATTCAGACCCTGGGAGGGAATCAAGACTGGTGCACTTCCAGGGGGGAGGCCAACCTGAGCTCCAGATGACAAGGCTGATCTAGCTAAAGACTATTTTCAGGTCGACTCTTGTTTTTCTTTCTGTTTCTGAGAGTTTAGTTGAACTTGGCATCATTTAGCGCTAAGAGCAACACCAGTGGTCCCAGACAGCAGTGTTTTGCATGAAAAAAACGTGCCAGGTTACGTGATTCAACACACCAGCTGGACAACGACCTCAGCAGGACACCAGGAGGACACGCTGACGCCTTGTGATCTGCATCTCTGCATTGTCTGAGCCTGAGGGGACTGACGCACTGCATTCATTGACTTTCAGGGCCGCGGTTAATGCTGAACTCCCCCTTTTTCTCTCTGTTTGCTGCTTCAGATACTTTCCCTTTAGGCTTTTAGGCATTATGTTGATCAAACTAAATCGCTAATAAAAAAAAACCTCAAAGATAAACCTACTTTTTCTGCCAGCACATTTTGATGACTAAGTGTGTTCATTCTTTATTCCCGACCCTGTAAGCGAGAAAGCAAATGTCCGAATCAACTGCATATTAAACAAACTTTCCCCTGTGAGGTCCTTAGTACAAAGTCTGAGTGATGTCTGTTTGAGCCCGTCTGTGAATGCTCTTTGTTCAGAACATTTCCAGCGAGTGAGTGGGCATGTTGATGACATTTCTATCGTGTGGCTGGCCCGAGACCGTGAGAAAACAAACAAATGATTTATTCAAAAGATGCCAAAAAATGTCTAGCACCTGTCGGTAAGGGACAAAAGACAAATTTAAGCAACGGCAAAACGATTGGTCAGCTCACCTTTGCTCCAAACACAAACGCATTACTTGGAGCCTGAAAAGATGGATTTTCTCGTGCCGTGAACGTGATTCTCGCGTGATCACGTTTTATCAAATTCAGCTGCTGTGCGAGAGAATCCAGGCATCACCCCTCGCCTAAACCATTCCTTAGTATTTCCAGTAAGAGACACGTCTGACACTGCTGTGTGCTACATGTGTGACTTCGAACAATGTCCACAGTTCATCGGAGGAAATGTAGTGAGTCAGCTGACTGTCTTTGACTGTGTCCAAATGTCATTTAACTCTAATTTCACCGGTGAGTATCGAAATTGCTGTGTTGCACCTGGTTGCATAAATGTCTCCGTAGGTGAAATCACAAAAGTGTAAACACAGAGCACTGAAAAAGGCACAAACCAAATTAGTTAGATATGCAGCAGTAGACAGGATTGGGAGAGAGGTGGAAAGGTGGGGGGGCTGGGGCCTTTTTCAGTTTAATCAATCATCCCCACTGAAATCAGAGTTTGGAGGAGGAGGGGGTTGAGCAGCACAGGTGGGGTGTGGGCTGTTTTGAAAGGGAAAGGAATCCCATTTTTTTTCTCTTAAGGGGCTGCGTGGAGCCAGCTCATTTTTCACCTGGGCGCGGCTCATTCGTTCATTAGGCAGAGAGATAGGGGTGTATGTGGCGGATCTGTGTAGCTGCTTCATTACTCTCTGAAGACTGGCAACATCGACCACGCTGTAGAATATTTAACACCCCCCCCCCCCCTCCTCCCCCTTCCCCTCGCCCCACCACTACCGGGGAATGATGTGTGTTCAACAGGATTTGAGTTCTTGCTCATTATAGAGGCATGATCATAACTCAACGAGGGGTGCTAGCTACATGCTGAGAGAGCAGCACTTGCAAAGGCAAAGAAATGCTGAACCAGTGAAGGCACCGCTGCCCCGAGGAGGAAAGAAAGACAGAGCAGTGGCTTTGACATGTTGAAATGTTGATTGCTGAGGAAGATAGAACACCTTTCTGTACCACGTCTCCACTCAAATGTTCTTCTCATCCATTTAAAGGGTTCGTTAAAGTTGGCCCTTTCCCCAGACTACAGTATAACAAGGTGGGACTGTACTTTCCAATGTATACAGTGAGTATCAATCAGTGTGCCAAGACAGTTTTGCTACTTGTCGATTTGCTGGTCAAAGGTCTCGTGATTAGCCTCAAGTGCATTAGATCCATGAACCATGTACCTCATCATCCATTAACAGAGGGTAATATGGTTGCATTCATTGCTTCTTTAGTGGTTTGAGGTCAGATGTTGCAAGTATTTCCAGAAAATTCTTAATGTCACTTTACTTTAAAAGGAAAAGACAAGTGTGTTAAAAATGATACACACAAATATTTCTAGTTTTTTTACAAGGTTAAAGGCTCATTCTGGTTCTTTTCGACTTAGGTTGTATCTTAAAAAATAAACACATCAAATTACTATAGACCACCTTGTGATGGGATCCCTCCAGCCGTGACGGCAAATCACATCAGGAGCCCAAAGGGTGGTTGTGGAGGCAATGGTCCCCTACTTCCTATCCCTCCTAATTGCAGCGCTCACCCATCTTTGACCTCAAACTTTGCTGTGATCTCAACTACACACCTGTAGAGTTGTGTGACTGTAGCTTGTACGGCTGTAATGCTATCACCGAGACAAAATCTGTCCACACGCAGAGAGACATACAGACCTCGGCAAGATACTCAAAACCGCCTCTGCGTTAGTTCCCACTACAGTAGGTGTCTCCAGGAACACATTTGCCATGATGACACACACACAGACTCACAAAGCTGTCGCGGCTGGTAATAAAATTAATTTCTGATTTGTAACCCACCTTCAAAAATATATGAAATAAATAAAAGCAAGTATAAACTCAGTCTAGGCAAAGTTGTATATAACAAACGTTCACTCAGGAACATCTCGTCATAGATTTAACCATTTATTGCAACAAATGGAAATACAGTTCTGCTTGGCGCTGGTTTGACTGTGGCTGAAGTTATATAGTTAAAACATGACTCAGTGTTACATTTTGTCCATTTTAGAGATGGACGGCTTTGCGCTGCAGAGTTTAAATGTTTACAGTGTATAAATTAGGGGACTTCCTCGGCTCAGAACAACAACGTGAATTTCTGCCTGCATTCCCATTTTTTAAGCCTAGCATTGTTAAAACAGAGAAAAAGAAAAGCAGTGGTAAATGACAGCATTAACACAGTAAACATTCTCCCACTGAGCTGAAAAGGAAACACTGTGCTGCAACCTGTCTTGTCTGGTGACATTTATATGGCTTCTGTTATTCTACTGTTTTCAAAATTGAAAACTAATAAATATCAAAATAGTTGAATACCCAGGTCCAGCCCTAGTAAAGTTGGTCTGATAGGCAAAGAAAAATCCAACAGAACGCTATGCTGACATGTGTTGTAGAGGCTCTCTTGGCCGTTTTACTCGCTTCGGACCAAGTACCAGAAGTGGAAACAGGAGTTAATTTTTATTATTTTATATACTGCTGGAAAGCTTGTGATTTTTATCCTGGGGATCAATAAAGTCCAATCATATAATCACACATCAAAACAATAACTTGTTGATTATATATAATATTGTGGAGTGGAAGTATAAGTGGGAAATGGAACTACACAGGTAAAGTATTGTATATGTCCTCCACTGTCCGAGGGCTTATTCTGTATGTAGCTGGCCGTACTGAGGAGCTCTGTTCTGCGACGCCTGCTCATGAGCAGGATGTCAGGCGGAAGAAGCCACACAGTTGGTCTGCTCGGCATCATGTTGACATCTGTCATATGTGTTTGTTTATCAGAAAGAAGGCAACCCCACAGGAGAGAGACTGACACTGTACTCTCCAGAGAGTGAGCTGAAGCCTGCATCCTCTCTATCACAAGTGGGGGAAGCAGAGCTGCTGCTGTATTATACAGACCTCATACCTGCACATATAGGCTGCGTTGCCCGACCAATAAATACACAGTGATTCACACACAGGGAAATACGCACACTAACTCTCTAAATCCACGACAGCAGGGGACAGTTTTAGTTATTTCGCGATGGGCTCTTTACCTCCCATTATCAAGTGATTTCTGGGAATTCCATCTCAAACAGGAGCATGGTGATGATTTATCTCTATAGAGTGCCTTGATAAATGATCCTCCGGTATAAAAATACTATTTGTGTAATTGGATCATTCTTTGGCCCGCACTCCATAACTCCTCCGTCTGCTGCTGGTAGAGTTATGTGCCCTGGTGGCAGGTAATGTTTTTCATTATATGCCAGGCCGGTTTTATATATAGAAAATGGGTAGGAAGGGACTGGGTCTAGCCTGGAGCCATTTGCTTGGTTAGTCCCTGTAGGTGCATCCAATATTGATTGCTCGGGAGAAGAGCGCTCTATCCCGACAGCAGAGCAGCATATGTGCTGTATGTGTGGAGTATACTGGGTGTTCTTGGCTGGCTAAATTTAGCAGGCGAAGCAACACCCATGACGACAACCGCCTTGTGGAGGTGCCTTGAAGTACAAGTGCACTTCATAGCCTGTGAAGCTGTGGAAACATAAATATGCACAAAAGTATCTGAGCACAAAGACTTGGTTTGCTTGAATCACATATTTAAAGTCTAATTGGTTTCAGTTGCTGCAAAGTCAATGCCATCTCTAGATGCTTGTGTTTGGCGACAGGGTCAATGAGGTGAATGCATAAAAAATGAAGATGCACCTCGCAGGAAATGTTTGAGGCTTCTGAGGCTGTTACGTAAAGGCTTCCGGTCGAGTTCAGGCGTTTGATAGCGGCGCACTTTCCGAGATTAGACTTCCCTGTGCCTCTAGAGAAAAATGTACCTGCATATTTATCCATCCATTAGTCAATGTCCCTCGCTCTCATCATCTCAGCTCTCCGCATCTCCAGCTATCAGTTACACCCCAGATTGTTGTAAATATTTAAGATCTCCCTCTGCCAGTGAATCAAGACTCATTTTCAGTGTACGGGCAAAAAAAATGACAGTGTTTATCTCCATTTTCAGTGCTCCACTGAATGATGTGCACCGTCACTCTGTATTGCTCTAACAGATTAATTCAAGACAAAAGTCCCTGATTTGCATTCCAGAGGTTAACTCATCTGATATCCACTTTGAGCTGTGATGAATCTGCTGTTGGATATGTATTTTTCTTTTTTCACCTGCGGATGTTGGATTAAATGTGTGAGTTTTTGTGCGGCTTGGTTATTTCTGCACACAGCGAGTGATTGTTTTTCATCAACACATTACACCCGAAAATGATGTAAGTCATTCTCTTTCATATGCACTTAATCTTGAGGAGAAAGGTGAAAATGGAACAAGCTTGTTAAACCCGATCGTCTCATCCGGAGCTTGAATGAACAATAAGAAGTACGGCCCCCACACACAACGTAATATACGTAATAAGTTAGAAATTTTGTCTGTTCTCTTCTATTACTTATCTTTATCATAGATCTGAAGTCCAAACTGCCCAGACTGAGCTGACAGTGATGGACTTGGATGAAGACGGTGAAGTTAGGAGAAGGATAAACATCTGACTCCGGTTAAATAAATAATGTGTTAACAAAATACACACACTGGATTATATTCACTAGATATACATGTTACCTTTGTCCCTTATATATTGAAAAGAAAATAACATTAAATTGAGAGGGAAATGTCTTATTCTTCCATTCTTGGTTTGTTTTGGGGACAAAAAAAATCATAATTTCTTTTGAATTTGAGTTCAGGACATTTCTGACACAAAAATCAAACATTTTTACTGTATTGATTTAAAAGGTATTGCAAAGTAAAGTCAGCTCAATCTGGGGCGTTTGAATGCATTTAACACACACACACACACAGGTATGTGTATATATACATACATACGTACAATATCTATATATGGTTGCGCTCCAGTTATAGCATCGACTAATTTGATGTGAGTGACGTCTTGTTTTCTGGTAATAATGAGTTACTTATCACGTTAAGCTTGTTTTCTTAAGATTAAAAACATTTTTGCAAGCACGGCAGATCTCAGCTCCTGTACTATTGTGGTTTTGTCTTCCGGTGACACAAAAACAATCATTCCAGAAAGGTATTGGAAACTTGAATCCATTTTCTGTGGACTATGATTTATCTTTTTTTGGGGGGGAAATATTTTACTCATTAGCCACCACTGCTAGAAAGGGATTAGCCCTGGCTTGAGACCAGCTCTGTACACACCAGTAATAAGGATGTTCAGTGGAAACCGAACATCAGAGAACGCTGGAGGAAAACCGGGAGCAATGCATCAAGTTCAGAGGAAAAGTGTTTGGTCAGCAGGAATAAAACGTTGCTGATTTTCTCCCCTCATTTTCTCCTCGTCTTCAAAAACCAGTTCAGGCAGCATTCAGCAAAATGTGTCATTAAGGAAAGCAGAGCCTCTAAACTCACCCAGATTGTGCAAGGTGTTTAGACTGGGCAATTTAAAGTGATTCACAGCAGTGGAAAACAGGCCTCATCTGATAGCTACCTGAGGCAGCAGCCCAGCCTCTACCCACACAGGTAATTAGAATTATTCAAATGAAGCCAGTAGTCGGGGCCCTGGATCAAAAGCAATGCCACGTAGGCAAACTGAACGCTCCAATCTGGTTCACCTGTGCACTTAAATATATGTAGACTAAGGTACACGTGCATTATTATGCTAATTCACCCAGTAAGACGAGTCAATCATCATTTCATAAACAATATAGACAGCCTTCATAAACTGATGTATAGGGGACATCATGAGTATTCCCCAGGAATCACTCTCCGCATGGCGTGCAATCTTCTCGCTCTTGTTCCCACGTCAGACTACTCGATTGCTTTAGCAGGAGATTGAGGGGTGGGAGCGGAGATTAGGGAGGAAAAAAGAGAAGGCTATAGAGGTGATGAGTTCTGGACTGGAAACTCGCGAGGCCCAGGTGATGAAAGGACGGCGTTCTCTCTAATTCATTAGCGGACAGAGCAAGTGGCGATGGGCTGTGCTGTGATGGCACTGGCACAATGGAGCATGGTGGTTGAAACGCTGAACATAACATTCAGTCACACTGCGGCTATTCAACGCTTTTTTGTGATGTACAGTTATTACAAAGGTAGAACATGGCCCTAAAGCAGACCAAATACAACAACCTTAGCAGTAAAACTCTCCTTCAAACGTTCCTGTTGCCTCAGAAATGATAAAAAAAAAACCTTTCAGGAGGTGTTGGAGATAACTCAAGTTTAGAACATAGTATTTAAAATATAAACACGGCTGAAAACAGATCCCTGATGTCAGCAGTGTAATTGCAATTTAATTTGAAGAGTCATTTATATCCTACTGTGAAGGGTGAGTCCATACTGTTTTATTTGATTTTAATCACAATACTGATCATAGTGTCTATTTAGGGTGTATGACTGCCACTCCACAGAGTTATGATGGATTGAAACAAGCCCATCATTTTAAATGTTGGTATTAAATCTATAGAAACAGGCATTTTGAATGGTGCTTAATTTTACTGATTGTCCTGATTTGTGAAAAAGCTGTTCCCCTTGAGATGACCTAATCTGACACAGCTGGAATACTGTTAATTTCATTGAAATTGTTGCCTACTAAAGCTTCTCTAACAAATTTAGACTAACATGTAGTTTCTTTGAATCAATTCAATGAATGATGAAAACCTTCATAGCCTTGTCCTAAATTATGCCGTAGACCTGACATTGTTCCAATCATTTGTTTAGATGCTAGATTGTTAGCCTCGCAAGATCAGGTCTCCATTGTATTTTACTCACAGATCAGTCTGGTAACTTGCGGGAGAGAAAAGGCGAAGAAGGTTGCCTAAGCTACCAAACCAATCAGCGTTGGTTTTGAGGCAGCTCGAAGTCTAGCTCAACGAGAAGCGTCTGTTCAGTGTAAACAACAGTGGCTTCTGCGGATGAGATGAACGCAGCTATCGAGCAAGACGCTCGCTAACTCTTTTTTCTCTTGGATCCTTCTGTTGGAATATGGACCGGATACTGAAATTGTAACTTTTATCCATATTCATCTTACACAAACGGCAAATATCCTTTACCGACATGCTGTTTACTTTGCCTCGATGTTCTGTTAGTATATCATATGCTTTGTTGATCTGATTGGTTGATTTGGCATGTCTATCACCAATCCAATCAGCAACCAGTACATCCGCCTCTACCCAAAAGATCTCCAACAGAGAGTTCCCACATGGATAGGCTGAGCAAATGTGAAATATATGAATCAATCCATCTGGCGGAGTCGGGTTACTAGATTATACCCACCAAACAAAAACCCGAGCAAACTGTGCAGGTGTCAACACACAGATAGTTATTTAAACATTTACCTCAGAAGTAACAAGATATCACCCTCTTTTAACCTTACCCTAATCTTGAATCTTTATAGCTAATGTTAGCTATAGCTAATTACTGATGTGCTGACGCTTGCGTAATAAGCTAGAATTATTTGTGACTCGTTTAGTGGGTGCACCTAGCATCTACCATCATTTCGGGTGCTTCCATTACATAACTAATAAGCTAAAGTAACTGAAAGGCAGTTGCACTTCACGTCAGCACACAACCTTTCCTTTATCCACAGATTTCTTTAATGGTTTCAAATCTAAGATGCTTTCTTACATTCATTCTAAGATAGTTGTGTCATGATTATCTGTTCAGCACGATTTGCCAGTTTTATCCATTTTGCCTTGCAAAGATAAAAACAATAGCCTAACTTAGGCTACTGACAGGGGAACAGTACATGACATGCATCAGACAACCGTGTTCTCATTAGCAGGTCCGTGTGATATTTACGAAAAGTTATGCTAAATAAATTGTATGATATCGAACATAATATTGACATTCTATTTAATGCCTTGAAACGGGGACCGGAAGTGGATCATGATGGTTAAAACTAGGCAAAAAACAATTTTAGTGATCTTGTACTTCGTCCCCTGATTTTCTTCTTTGCTCCAAATGTAGCTCTTCTACAGTAATGAATATGTGGATAACACACGAATAACAGTGCAGTACTTATACACGCAGGAACAGTGAAAGAGGATCAGACACAGTGCATTTTAAGACATTGTGAATTTTGAAAGTAACCAGATTTTTACAGATTGGGCATTAATTTCCTTCAGCACGTTGAAACACTTTGAATTTGCCTTTCCTCTGCCTGCCTAAGTACCTCTCCTTTCTCATAAAAAGGACAACAATGGGTATTTTACAAGGAAAAGCACAGGTGTAAATTATAAAATCAATAATGGCTGGATTTCATTTAGCTGATTCAGTTTCAGGGTCCTTTGGCATTGTGTGGATTAGCTTACTGTCACACTATCATGGCGTACCGGGACTTGAACATAACAGTCATCATATTAATGGCATTTATATAACACCTGTATCTTTCCTATGACAAACCTAAAATGTAATTGAATTAAATTAATGGTTGCTGTGCAGAAAGATGCACAGAACTGGACATGTTGAGATCATGAATGTATAAGAGGCAGGCCTTGGATCAATATGCATATTTTAAATTATTGAATACATTCAGTAAATCTGAATACATTATTCTGTATATTCCAATACTTTTTCTTTTATTCATAATAAATAGATACTATATTCCTGAGAGGTTTGGGTTGGACAGGTTTCACTGTAAAACCTTGAGTGTACAGTACAGTCGACATGATCTGCTCTGCAATTGACAATCCTGCTTTCTGACAGCCTCGCTTATAATGAGCCCATCTCCTGTTAATTTAATTTAGTGCGTGGGCTCCTCCACGGAGCCTCTGCTCTGCCTGCCCCGGCTTTGCTGCTGTTTCCAGCTGCAGGGCGATTAACCTGAGTGCAGTTCTATAGTATACTGTAATAGTGCTGCACCTTTGCTTCATTCGTGCGCATTCAAATACTCTTCGCAGACACACCCTCACTCTCTCCAGTCTCACACTTTACACCCTTGTGTTTCCTCGTAAACACTGATTTACGCGCTCGTACTCAAGCCCAACAAACATAGATTTTAATATCTACGGAGCAAAAATCATTGGAAAATCCCACACTTTACTGTGCAATCTGATGAGGTTTATCTCAGCACAAGAGGGGAGAGATGTCTTTAAAAGTAACGGTCCTTATTTATTTATCATCTGTGCATTGGGGAATCATTGCCGAATCAGCAGGGGAGAATTCAACATGGGTCACCTTGAAAAATGATAACTGAGCTGAACGACAAAGTGATGATCAAGTGCGGAAAATGGAAAATATTCTCAGCTTCAGCATGTATGATGTATTCTGCCCAGATTGGAGAAAGTGATATAATTGTGCAGTTCAGTTATTATTTTCGATGATGCATTAGTCTTTCCCAAAGCAACAGCTCTGATGTTGTCAAGATAGAGCTGCCGCTTTGAAAACACGCAGGAAAATTACACGGAAATTGTAGCTGCATCCTTTAAAAAAATCCCATGTGTGCTCAGTATTTTCATTATGTCCGAGTTATTCCCAAAAGAAAAGCAACACATCACAGATACAGAGATTGAAAACACAATTTTCTTCTGGCTGTAGTGTCAGTTTACAAATGGGGGTGTTTTGTGCAACAGGAAAAGAGGGGGACTCTTGAAATTGCTAGTTGACCTTTGCTGTTGATCAACAACTGATAGATGGAATAGTTTACCTCTAGAAATACGTCACTACTTACCAGAGCTCCATCTAAGATGGCAAAAGAGCGATGGATGTTAATATTTTCAAGCACTGGCCCCTAAATTTAGTGGTACATTTTTGGTAACCTGACTCCACCAGATCGATATACGTATGCGCATGATTTGCATTTGCTCTGCATATCCATCTGGTAACTCTCATTTGGAGATCTTTTGGGAAGAGGCGAAAATACTGGTTGCTGATTGGATAAATCATCTGTCTATCAACAGGCCAAATCAACCAATCATGATGTGATGATGTGCCATCTCAACCCTGAAGGTTCCTACGGTCCGTGCAGATGGCCACCCATCATATAACGTTCCTGCCACGTCTGTCGCAGCCATTTCCAAGTTTCCATTTCAGATTTTACCGTTTTACCGACTTGCTGTTTGCTCATGGGGGAATTCTTGGGTCTCTGTAAATCGAAGAATGTGGTCTAGACCTAAGGAAAGTGTCCTGAGATAACATTTGTCATTATTTGACACCATAAATAAATTGAATTGAATTATGGTACAAAAATATGGTGACAAGGGTGTTCGCAACGTCATTAAGCTAAAGGGACTCTACGTCTTCTGCTGTTCAGATAATCTTGAGCTATAGGAGATATTTATTGGCCACCAACATTATGTGTCCACAGTAATCGATTCATGCTTAATACTGAACCCTGAAAAATCTGATATATGTAGTTATGATCAAGAGTGAGAGTGACCATGGTATGAATGGGATAACGCCCTTTGAGGTGTCTATTATCAGAAATGAATGGCGGTCCATGTGCATGTTGGATGATTGCCTCTGCGGAGACATTAATTAAGACACTGTCCCTTTATTAATAAACACCCTGCAGCCAAATTCATCCAGGCCATAGTACAACCTAAATGAAACCACAAATGTATTTACTTTGTTGTCTTTTTTCTTTTACCTTCTGAGCTCAACAAGCCAAGCTCACGTCTAACCGTCAAGATTTAAAAATAGAACATCCCAGCACTGTGACTGGAAAAAGGACTCATCACTTTGACTGTTTTCAGAGAATATACTTTCACTTGAATACATGTGCGAAAAGAAGAATGACTTATAGTCCGTGCTTTCTGTCCTTGCATCTTTCTTTTCTGATCTCCCCCCGAGGGATGAACTGTTCACAAAGCCAGAGAGAATCCTGTTGAAGTGCGGAGAAGATGTTTATGCACCAAATCCTTCTTTGTCTTCCCACTCTGTTCTTAATG
Source organism: Echiichthys vipera (assembly GCF_963691815.1). Classification (NCBI taxonomy): domain Eukaryota; kingdom Metazoa; phylum Chordata; class Actinopteri; order Perciformes; family Trachinidae; genus Echiichthys; species Echiichthys vipera. The sequence continues at coordinate 6,541,712 of NC_139845.1, forward strand.
CCGCTCAATTTGCCTAAACTTTTCTCAGAGAAATTGGATGATTTCCATTTTGCTCTTGAGTGAGGCGCTTTGGGAACATGCGTATGTTAATCTCCTCAAGATTCCCTGTTTAACCCGGCGCTGTAGGAAGAGGGGATTTCTCCTTTGAAATAAATAATCTCACCTGGCATAAATGGAATATACTGGGAAATCATTATTCATCCTTGTACTCATTTACTACCACTAAAGCCAATCATGTTTTCAGTACCTTCGGATTTATTCCTCCTGATCCATGACAGTCAAAAGGATTTATAAGAAAAGAAAAGTATTTTACGATGAACCTCCACAGTTTGCTTCATATACGTGCAGTATGGTGCAGTCAGGTTGATGAGCTATGTTATGTGACTGGATGTGACTTGGAGCTAGGGATGGTCAGGAGTGACATGTGTGGTCATTTTAGTGATGGGCTTAAAGCTATTCACCAGTGACAGGACCAACAATCCGAGCCACGATATGTCCCCTTAAGGCTCCTGTAGTAGATGGTGGAGGAGGGGGTGGGGGTGATTATGTCTGAAAAAGGCTTGGAGGCGTTGAATAAAAACATAGATAAAAAGAGAAAGAGAGAAACCCACCCGTGACAAAAACCACAGCTCGGGGCGCACATCGCTCACACGTCCAACAGAGAATGAAACCATGGCAGCCTGATTTGTGCCTAATAAAGTTGTCACATCCTATCAGGAATAACATCTACTACAGTAACCACAAGCCCCCAGTCAGGGCTAGTCAGGGGTGATGAGGGGCAGCCGGTATTGGACAACACCTCAGAGTGACAGATGAATGGACAGAGCACTACCTGATGGAAGTGAGGGCCAGCTGATAGGAGGTGATACGGTGGAACAATGGACAGCCACGGGTGTTTGTGCTCAATTTATCGGGGGTCGTAAGCATCGGAGAATTACAGCAATGACCCTGGTCTCTTGGAAGCAACTTCATCACAAAACACGTGTGAATTTTTCAGAGATCTGTCCACTTTTCTGGAGTGACAGAACATTTCTCAAACTGCCATGTCTTCCCACCTCTGTGCCTAAAAAACCCACACTCAACGTGACTGCAAGGGAGTAATGAATGCTGCACCACATCAATGTGCCTCTGCTTGAAGACAGATCCTGTCCTGTCACTCACTTATTTCCTCTTGCCCACGCTCCAGTTACTGAAGGTAGTGTCTACGGTCTGACCTCTAGAGGGAGGCAGCGTGTGGAGTCAGAGGAAGCAGTACAAGTCTGCCCACAGAGGCCGCAGAGACACTTCTCTTCAAATAAAGAGGAGTCAGATAGATCAGAATGCACAACTGCCAAACAGGATATTTAGAGAATTAGCAACTAGTCCATTTGTTGACATTGACGACGGGCTTTAGCTCCTTAAAAGCCTCAGGTCCTTTCTAAGATCATTCAATCACAGCTGGTGTGTTTATTTTCTAACGCAGGCTTTTCAGAGACTCAGTGGCAACAATGTGTGAGGGGGTTGTGAAATTAGCTTTAATATGCAGAGGTTACAGGTGTTAACACAGTAGTTATTTTTTCAACTATCTACTGCCCATTGCCTCATGAAGTAATATTCCTTTATCTCAGCATTGCAGGCATCAACAGAGGTTTAATTTCTCCTGAGATTAAGCTCCATAGCTTATGGGTCTATTGGATGGGAAATTATTTACTACTAATGTTTCCTCTGCCGTCCAAACGCTCCTCTGCAGTTAGCGGTTTTTATTACTTTTCCAAACTGCACTTTTTATTCCCGCTCTCTAGATTTATCAAAAAGTTTCTCAAATAGTGAAGTTGAAAAACCAGATGCTCATCCTCCCTATTATTATACATTCTCAGCTCAGAAACCAAATTTGCTCCATATGCAATATCTGAGTACAACAGGCCAGCTGTGATTGAGAGGTTGGAGCTTTAAATCAATCATTCGGGGCGTGTTATTGGAAGTTAACGGAAATTGCTCTCGTCTCTAACTTGGTGATGGTGCTTTTGCATGCGGCACACATCTTAGCAACAAGTCCCCTACCAGTGTAAAAAAAAAAAATCAAACAGAAGCCACTTAAGTTGTATCGTGCTTTTGAAATGTTGGTTGAAGGCACTGTAATGAATAGTATTTTATTTTTAGTACACTTTAAAGGTCCCATATTATTCTAATTGTCAGGGTTATACTTGTATTTTGTCTTTCTACTAGAACATGTTAACATGGAACATTTTATTAAAAAACACATTATTTTTCTCAAACTCTCTGTCTGAATATACCTGTATTCACCCTCTGTCCATTTTAGCACCTGTCCCTTTAAGACCCCCTCCTGAAAAATTCCAGTCTGCTCTGATTGGTCAGAGTTTCCGGGTCTTCTGCATCTGCACTTTCAGTGTCTCTGCACCATCACTGTAGCTAGGGAATGACCGTAACAGCAGTGTAGCAGCACTTTCTACCAATATTTAGTATAGTTGTGACATCACAACGTAGGAAGTCCTGACGTCTCATTTAAAGACACAGTTTCTGACGGGCTGTGTACATTTATCTGTGGATTGAGTGTTTGATACTTTCACAGTATTTATGTAGCACCTTAGCCTGCTTTGATCATTTTAACCCTAGAACACTATCGCTAAAATTCAAAACACCATCACTAACGCCGGGTGATTTTTACCCAAGATAATACAAATGTCTGTATTCAAAGTACTTCAAATGTCATCAAAATATATCAAAACATGACAAATTTGAGCAGTTCAGTAGTAGTTTATTTTGAACTGTGTCATGTCTAACAAAATGAAAGAAAAGCGTCATGAGTGGACCATAAAAATGCTACAAAATTACTGGGAAATTGGGAACAAAAAATGCCTAAATATAAATGAAATAATGAATATGGAAACTCTTTTTTTGGTCCACCCATTCCTGGTGAAGGCTCAGTGTCCTTGGCACACAAATAACACTTCCCAGGGTAGAATCCACCTAACACCTACCTCACCTTCTATCACTATTGCTGGGTGAAAATCACTCAAACATGTGCCTGTAGGAAAAAGTGTGGATCAGGAAAAACACCCATGCCATCAAAGATAATGCTGAAGCTACCTAGACACCCATGACACTCAGATAAACGCAGCATAATGAGAATCTCATAAATGTATTTGCTCGGCTATGGTGTTCGATTAAAACACTTGAGATCTCACTTTTAACAACGCGGGACCTTTAAAGCTGCAATAATAATTTTCTTATATCAACAACGCATCAAATTACCATGTGTAATGTGAAAGGGGTTACGCGTAATGATGATGCCATAAAGAATGATAAGCATCATCACTATCTTAGTTTGTCATCACTCTCATTATTCTTGTTTCCAGCCTCAGCAGGTGGCTGTTTAAGATTCAAATAAAAACACACCAACACACAACAAACTGCAGACAAAGTCAGTGATTGGCTGGAACACAGTGGAGCATTCAGCAGGTATATTTCCGTCAGAAGTTTAAGTTAAAGCCAAAAAGGGGACTTACATTCGTGAGGTGGCCAGTAACACCACCATACATAAATGCTAATGTTCCTCTGTGTCTCCTGGATGTGTTATAAGCAACCATTTGCTCATAGGTTTGCCTTATCAGCTGTGTCAGCACTTCCCCCAGTGACCAAAAACTGTACTGATAATCAGTTTATTCTAAAAATACACAAGGCATTGTCACAGTTGGTTACACAGGGCAATCGTGATTGAACCTAAGCGCAGACAGCTGAGGCAGCGGCAAGGGTGACTTCGAAGATTTAGTGTGAATAGCTTACAGGTATCAAGAACCAAAACGAGCAGACAGGAAACCACATTGATACTGATGACAAACAGACAAGCAACAAATGCTGGATCTAATCGGAGGGAATGGGAATGGGTGGGCGGGAAAGACCAGGCAGAGCAAGGGAGTGTTCGGCCACGACAAAACATAGGAAATAGTTAATATAAAGTAAAATGGCCGTGTGTAAAACACCCTGTGCTGCCTTTTAAATACCACAAGTTTACATACACGTCACTGCTGGCTGGGTAACAACAACCATCAAAGTGTATCTCGAAGCAAGCTGCACACCGTTTCAAGGAAACTTCACATGAAGCGGCGTCCGTTTCTGAGGGCAGATCACAGCTGGATCGGCTGTGAGGAGGCTTTAACAGGTGTAGAAACTTTTGATGACGTTTGTGTCTGTATGAAAACGAATAAAGGCACACGGTTATCAGTGCAGAGCAGCAGTGTTTTCTCTCTGCAGCGTGTAACCTGTTTAACAAGCACCTGTCCATGAACTACGCAGCCCCTAAAGTCCCATTAGACAATAGTTATTATCTTGTGCACACAAGATAAACAACTTGTTGCCGCGGGATTTAAAAAATATCCCTTTTTGGGTAAAACAACCTGCATTCTGTATTTATGCTGTGTAGCCTATTGTGTCCTGCTTAGAGGCACAGAAATAAGTTCTGATAGTGAATTTGTTATTTAATTACCCAGAATAAATTTATGATGTATTTTAAACACTGGAAATTATTCGTTGGGTAATTCCCAGATCAGTGATGTCCTTGGTGTGCAGGGGAGAGATGGGGGGTAGCTGATGTCTTAAAACATGGACAAGTCCTGTCTTATTTGTCAATGAGGTTATTTATTAGTGTTTTATTAAGTACTTAAAAGCCATAAGTAAAAGTAAAAGTACAAGTATTTTACCAGAAAATGACTTTGGTAGTAAATATAAACATAATACATGGTAATGGGAGAAATTCATGAAAAGACAAATCTTTAATAAATGACAAAAGAGTTGAATTTGTTATCCGTATATGAAGGTCCAGTGATGTGACATAGACTGTATATAAAGATGGATGACCCAGCTCCACTTCCTCCCACTGTACAAAAGTAAAGCCAAAATATCCCCGCTACAGGCGCCGCCACATTGTAATTTTGCAACCAGAGTCTGCGCAGAGGCATGTCATCGAAGTCACGTCCTCCGCCTGACCACTTGTGAGTCGGTCACGGCGGTCAATCATGACGTTTTGAATAGCTAATTAAAATCAATCGTATGATAAAAATGACTTTCTAGTTTGACCCAAGTCCCATCCGCTAACATGGAGAGGGCGGGACTTATGACCTTTACTGCAAGCAGCCACCAGGGGGCGGTAAAGATGCTTCACTTCTGGGATCTGTCAAGCAGCCAGTTATACAGTCTATGTGTTGTGATGTATCAGATCAAACTTCAGCATCCAATCAAGTAACTGATATTCTATTAGGGGGCGTGTTGGCTATTAAAAGACTTCTGCTCTTGTGCATCCTCGCTCACGGCTCCTCAGGGATCCCTCCTCGATCCTAGATTCTAGACCCTCATGGCAGAAATAAGCACCTCAGGACAGCCTTCAAGATGCCGGAGCAGATCATCTTCCTGTTCAAACGAGGAGCGAGGAAGGACCAAGGGATGTACCGAACGTGTCTTTAAACCCGGGGAACCGTAGCAAAACCGTACACACTGTTTTCAGATTAAACGTGCCCCAGGCGATGGAAAGGAAGGAAGTCTGATAGCATCTGATGAGAAATGGCAACAAATGGTTTTGTTGGAATGTGACTGAAGAGACGGACAAAGTCACAGAACGCGATTAGTGTGATTGTATTGCATATTGTGTATGTTTTTGTGTGTTGAGAAAGTTTTCTTTTTGGCATTTTCTGTTGCTCTTATATTCATTTTCGTGTGTTAATTACAGAAGATAAATGTTCTTTCAGAGAGGTTTTCTCTTCACATGATTTGGTTTCAAGCACCTTTTTCATATTTCAGACAAACATCGTTTTTCTTTTACTGTCCGTGTTTGTTTGCTTTCACCTTGTGTGAGATAGAGAACTTTTTAGTCCGCTGGTAGTCAGTCCTACATTCTCGTGTGACTCCACAGCTGGTGTACATCCACAGTTTTAAGTGCTGGCTCAACACACACAATCAGATAAAGAGCCGACTGAAGGAGCGATCTGCCAACAAAAGATAACACCTTCATGAGTCTAGACACCCTCATTATATTTGTTTAAAAAAAAAAAAGATGCAGTCAGTAATGTGACTTTTTCTCTTATTTAGACTCCTTGAAACTGGAACACAAGAAAACGAACATTTCAAGTACTCCTCGTATTCTCCTCTACTCACTATGCATGCTTTTCTATGTTAAGGGTAAATATTGAAGTTTTTCGACGAATATTGCAGTATATTGTCGGTCTCCAAGTCCTGGCAATCTTGGTGAAGCAGGTGGCTTAGTAATTGCTGTCTTAGCAAATAGATGTGACATTTAGGCGACTCTCAGCGCGTCCCCCGGATTGTGCGGTAGCTGTCGAGTCAGGGTACCTTGGGTGTTTGCGACAGTCACAGCAGGCTTCACTAATCACATTACATTTAGCCGTGACAAAGACAAGGCTGCGTACAACTGAGATAGATGGATTAAACCAATTTAGTAAGTATGGATTACCCTTCAGTACACTAATCAACTTGATGATCGTCTCGAGGAATACTGCAGAGGGGGAGAATGAGCACATCACACAAGGTGGCAATTTTCTAAATTTGCAAACATGGGCAGAACTTTCAGTATTCTTGAGTTCATCATTATCGATTGTTTATCAGTTCAAAGGGGACATATCATGCTCATGTTCAGGTCTGCAATTGAATTTAGGGTTTCGACAAGAACATGTTTACATTCTTCAGAAAATGTAAAAAAAAACCCATATTATTTCTAATCATACCGTCTGTCTGAATATTCATCCTATGTCTGTAACACTCCGTTTGAGCGCCTCTCCTCCCCCCCGAAAAAAAGCCTTCCGCATCCAGATCTCGAGTCTTTGCATCGTTATTGCAGCCGGGTACATCACAACTGTACAGAAGTCCTGACGGCTCATTTAAAGACACAGATTGAGAGTACGTCCACACTATCGCAAACAACCTTTTTCCCCCGTCGTTCCTAAAGTTTTCCGCCCACACGACCTTGACTCAAGAAATATCTGCATCCACGCGAAACCAGTGATAAACGCTGTAGTACACATGCCATGGCTGGATGTGGCGCTGTAACTGCCACAAGAATGCACCAACAGAAGAAAAAGAGACAGGGAGACGCTGTGTATAATACAAAAAACAGTGAGTTTCTTGCCAAATCTGGCTACTTACCAAGTCCTTATCCATCCTAGAAAGAAATCTAGCGACTGTTTCTGGTGTTATTGGAGCCTTTTGTGGTCTGTGATGCACAAATCACTCAATTAGTGTCCTCACCGGGCAGCGGGTGCTTCTGTGAGCCCCTTCCCCGTACCAAAGCACTGTCTCGCTAGATTTAGCGACTTTTCAGATCTTCTTAGCAACTTTATTTATAAAAAGCGACTAGCGACCAATTTAGCAACTTCTTCAGACCATCAGGGAAAAGGGAGAAATGCATGGTCGGCCTAATTCATTCCCATGCATGTAACTCAGAGTACAGTTCAGATTACAGTCTATGGGTCCTTGTCTCTCTCCACGCAGCAGAACTGTTGTTATGTGAGGCTGCGGGGGTTAGAGGTGGGGCGACTATGGCATCGGTTAACAAAGTATGTGGTTTTGCCGTCCAGACAACAACGCCACAGGGGGCGTTTTCAAATGTTCCAACTCTGGGAAGATCCGATTCATCTGGTTTCAAAAGATACCGTTTTCAGGCTTCGATAATGCCGGCTGCCTGTGGCCAAAACGATACTAAAGTTGTGCGTGTTTACAGGAAAACGCATCTCCTTGTGGATGTGCCTGAGTGTTTTGATACTTTCAAAGTATTTATACAGCACCTTCACTTGCTTTATAATCATAAAAAAGACATGGAAATCTCACGTTTTGGAACTTTAAAGGTAATATTATGTCAATGTTGTGTGTACAGCTTGTTGTGCTTGCCCCAAATGGTCAAAGAAATGAATGAAGGTGTTGGGGAAAGTCTTTAACTTTACGTTGGTACAATATTATTTGTTCTTTCACAAAGATGTTATAGCTTACACCTTGAGCAGTCCTATGTGATGACATTTTCATTTAAGTGGTATTTTAATGTCGTAGCTGATCTGACTCTTTATTCTGCTGCTCAAGTAAAGCATGAGGTTTTATGAGCTCATTATGTGTTTCGCATGTGAGGCGTTGATCTGCAAAGTAATCGGTATTTACAACTGTCAGATCAGTTTAATATAGCAGAGCAAAAAACACATTACCCTCTGAAATAAAGGGAGACAACTCTAAAGTAAAATACCATTACTGGTGAATTGTGCTAGTAAAAGCAGTTCCCCGTTTGGATACTACTCAGAAATGTTTAATTCTCATTCATGCACATTTAATAACTCAAAATGTACCCTTTCAGAATGCATTAATTTTAATATCTCATTGAGGGAAAAAGACTGTCTCAGTCCTTATAAAAAGATGGTATTGATCTATTAAAAAATATCTAATTGACCTACTTATGTCATATAATTAAATGCATATTTTAGTACATCTACACTGCCAGTTGAGAATTGTCCTCAGTGAGGTTTTGAATAGCAATAGCAGAGAGGGTGTTTTAGTTGAGCCCTTTCTCGACTTTATAATGTGTCCATTAAAAAGTCCAGTAGTTGCATAGTTCTGCTTCCTGAGCGCTGCTAATACAGTGAAAAATGGAGGTGCCATGCTGTCATGCCTATGGATAGAATTACTTTAACATTTCTGTCAGGCGGAAACCTTTCTCCCTGGCATTCACACATTATAAATATCCCATTGTGCAGTTGAGTGTGTGTGTGTGTGTGTGTGTGTGGGGGGGGGGGGGGGGGGGGGGTTCTCACAGTAACAGTACACAGTAAGTTTTAACATTAACTGGACATAAAAAGCGGACGTAGCCATGGTTGGTTTGTGGCCTTTTAAAGCCTTCTTGGTATTTTGACTTTTTCTTGACTTCTATCGGACTTATGATTGGAGCCGGTGTAGTTGCCCCCTGCTGGTCATTAGAAAGAATGCAGGTTTAAGGCACTTCTGTGTTGGTTTCACTTTTCCGACCTGGAAGCTACGTCCATTTCTTTTATACAGTCTATAATTTTAAACCTTCACTACAAATGATAAAATATACATCCTGCCCTTAGTATTCCTGTCGAATCAAGTATAAATTATCTGATCAAAACAGGAATATGTAAGAAATATGCAATGAAATATTAACTCCTACGATGCCCAAAGAACCTTAGTATGCAAAAAACATTATTGCAGGCATGACTAGTTAGACCGCAATTGATTTGAGGCCACATATGAACATGCAATTACCCATTCAGGGAGTCAATTCAGTCAAATATGTCACATTAGCATAACAAGCAGGAGAAACCTGGGCAGTAACTATCCGTGTCCTTATTAGCATTTCGGTGTAAAATGTGCAGCATACACTCGTAGGACAGTTTATCATCACATAAAACAGTTTTAATACCTGTGTTTCAGCTGCTCAATCGGTTATATGTGCATGCTGAACTGTGTGTGTGTGTGTGTGTGTGTGCTTGTGTGTGTGTGTGTGTGTGTGTGTGTGTGTGTGATAAAGAGAGAGGTGAGAGGTGACTGGGGCAGGGATGTTGTAAAAGGGAGCTACACCAGGAGGAGTGGATGGGAAAGCAGTTGAATCTCATTAGCAGCATTTTTATTCTCATCATCCTGTCATATTGACTTTTGGAAAATGGTGTCTTTTATTGTCCTCTCCATCCTCTGGACAGATTGTTTTTTCCAAGGGGCTGCTGATTTCATGTAATGATAGTGTGACAACATGTTTGTCATCACCTACATTTCATAAGGAGAGGCTTGAAAGAGCATGCATAGGGTACAGTGGTGTAGCTATGGCAAAAAGGCAGTTGTATGGCTTTGAACATGTATCTCTACCCTTGATCCTTTACATATCACGGTAAAGGATTGTTTTCTTCCTCCCACTCTTGCCATGTTGTCTTTGCAGCTGATCTATTAATCAGGGACTGATTGAGCAGTTCTTCAAATGGCGGATGACAGCGTAGAAGGCCCTGAAAATTAGACTGCCTTGAAAATGATGTACAAGGTGCTCACCGAACATCATCAGTCATGAGGACCACTGGCTCTAAGCGACTTGCTCCCACTACCTCATACATATACATATACACATACATAGGCACTTCATTGATCTTGATTGAGGTCAGACCGCAGGTTCAGCCTCAGGAGCTGAAGGCGTTTGGTAGCTTGTCTGAGCATGTTGTAGCAGATCAAGCTGTGACAGGAATTTAATCATGTGATAACGAGATTTCATCTACATATATATACATATATATAATATATGTATATACGGTATATTACACATACCACCTCCTCTCCATGACATCAAGCTCTATGCCAGTAGGGAGCGTGACATTGACTCACTGATCCACATGACAAGGATCTACAGCAACGACATTGGAATGTCATTCAAGTGTGGTGGGATGGTGTCAAGGAGAGGTAAGATGGTCCCAACTGAAGGGCAGGAACTACCACCGTGCAACATAGCAGATGTTCAAAACAGCTATAAATACCTTGGAATCCCACAGGCAAATGGAAGTCATGAGGAGGCCACACCAAGGGTGGAAAGGTGGAAACAAAGGAAGAACAAGGTCTGAGCCATCAACACATATGCACTGCTGGTCATCAGATACCCGGCTGGTATAATAATCTGAACAAAGGAAGAGTTAGAGGGAAAAAAAGAAAGCCCCTCACAGTGCATGAAGGGTTTCACCCAAAGTCGAGCACCCTGAGACCATACACTGAGAGGAAGGAGGGTGGCCGAAGACTGGTGAGCATCTTTATCTCAAGGTATCTCAGAGCCGAGATCCAGCATGAAACAACAAAGATCCAGGAGTACATCAGGAAGATGGCTCCAAGTGATGACCTGCTAAGTAAATATATCAGGCAGCAGAAAGACAATGATGAGGAAGCGGGGGGAGAGGAGGAACCATCATGGAAGGACAAACCCCTGCGTGGCGTGTACCATTGACAGATAGAAGAAGTGGCTGATGTTGAGAAATCATACCAGTGGCTGGAAAAGGCTGGTCTGAAAGATAGCACAAAGACACTAATCATGTCAGCACAAGAACAGGCGCTAAGCACAAGATCAATAGATGCCGGGGTCTACCATACCAGACAGGACCCAAGGTGCAGGCAGTGTAAAGATGCCCCTGTCAGTCCAGCACATAACAGTGGGATGTAAGATGCAGGCAGGTACGGCATACATTAAATGAAATAACCAAGTGGCTGGCAGTGTATAGAACATCTGTGCCAAGTATTGTCTCAGAGTCCCAAGTGAGAAGACTGTCATTTACATGCGGACTCCATTGACCGTTCATTTTCAACATGTAGCGCACGGACAATAACTTAAACAAAACGTAATCGCACAAAAGCGGTAACATGGCAATTCTCGCCTCAGGTACTCAGGATCTCCTCCACACCTGTCCTCCAACGTCCTCTTAATTACTCAGGCTGCATGTGAAGAGGTAAGCCAGCCCCCCTTGCCTGACAGCCATACAGGCCAGCCAGTAGAAAGATGTACGTGTGCTGTGACAGGGACGTTTTGTAAATATATAAGGTCAGATATGCACATCTGTCAATGAGCAATCTGTCAGGATTGATAGCTGACCAAAAAATGGTTTGAGTAGAGTCGATTTGTATATGTTGGCAAAAAAGTGATATTTACACCCAACAGCTACTACATACTTCAGTTCCATTGACCAGTTGTTGGAAGCTGGCTTAGTTATACACATTATTCTCCCTGATGTGACTTTATGAAACAGCCTTAAGAAACACAGTTGCTCCAAAGTCCAGTTATGCAGAATGTCAAAGCCTTGTTCTACGGCTTCAATCAGGTTATAGCAGGAGCCTTGTTCCGAGGCTACTGGTGTTGTTATTAATCATGTGTATTGTTGTTGCCGAGGTGCTGTTGAGCAAGGCACCGAACCCCCAACTGCTCGGGGCACCGGTCACTGGCAGCCCCCTCGCTCTATCATCTCTCCATAATTGCATGTATATAGGTCCTGTCTGTGCATGTGTGTGTATTTCGGGCCTGTGTGTGTGTAAAATGAAAAATAATAATAGAGTGAAAATTGAATTTGCCCATTGCGGGACAAATAAAGGAATTTCTTCTTCTTCTATTGTGTTTGCAGAAGTCGTTTGTCCTGGGGAGTTGACCAAAAAGCCTGGCAGAGAACTTGAAGTATAGGTTTTTAAATTCTTATTATCTTAATGTAATGGACAGCCTAATATAATACTGCATCTATTATCACATAGTCATGTGTGTGCTGGCTGGAAGACTATAAGTAGGTGTTCACAACAACAACAACAGAATGAGTAGACTCTATTTCCTGAGGAAGCCGCGGTCCTTCAATGTGTGAAGCAAGATGTGGGAAATCTTCTTTGAGTCTGTTGTGGCCAGTGAACTATACTTTGCTGTAGTCCGCAGTATTGGAGCTGATGACACCAACAGACTTAATAAACTGATAAAGAAGGCTGGCTCCATAAATGTCTGCGAACCGGACACTTTTGGAGATAGAGTGGAGAGGACACTGCACACACTGTTATCCATTATGGACAATCCTGACCACCCTCTCCTCCAGCTGTCACTCATAGTGCCACATATGGCTCTTTTCCATTACAATTAAGTTTTTCATCGTAGGCTACCACCACCGAAACGACATATGTGGGTAAGCTAATGGTTGCTAACGCATAATAAGTGCAGTGTACAACGTTGTCATGATTGCAAGCTAATGCTATTAAGTATTAAAAGATGTATGCCCTGTGTGTGTGTGTGTGTGTGTGTTTCAGATGGTACTCTCGTTGCAAAGTCACCTGAGCCTGTCGTGGCATCGGCACAGGATGTAGAGGCGGAGGGAGATGTACCAGTGGGTCCTGTTGCTGCATCACTTCTTGATGAATTAAATATTCATTTTGCCTTTGTCGTGTGCCTACACATGTACACCTATTGTATTTCACTGTGATTTTAGACCAACACACTGTTGTGAAGGAAGGCAAAGCTCTCGATCTACCGGTCAATCTTCGTTCCTACCCTCACCTATGGTCATGAAAGTTGGGTTATGACCGAAAGAACGAGGTCGCGGGTACAAGCGGCCGAAATGGGTTTCCTCAGGAGGGTGGCTGGAGTCTCCCTTAGAGATAGGGTGAGAAGTTCAGCCATCCGTGAGGAACTCGGAGAAGAGACGCTGCTCCTTTGCGTTGAAAGGAGCCAGTTGAGGTGGTTTGGGCATCTAGTAAGGAAGCCCCCTGGGCGCCTCCCTAGGGAAGTGTTCCAGGCATGTGCAGCCGGGAGGAGGCCTAGGGGAAGACCCAGGACTAGGTGGAGAGATTATATCTCCACACTGGCCTGGGAACGCCTCGGGATCCCCCAGTTAGAGCTGGTTAATGTGGCCCGGGAAAGGGAAGTTTGGGGTTCCCTGCTAAAGCTGCTGCCCCCGCGACCCGACCCCGGATAAGCGGATGAAGATGAGATGAGATGAGATTAAACTTTTGTACTTTTTCAGATATGTAACCACTTTTGTTTAATAATAAATGTTATTTGTAAAGGTTACCAAGATTTACTGGCAAATATGAGAAACTGAAAGATTGAAAAACTGTTTCAGAATAATCTAGTAGAAGTCTGTTGCTCCTTTTGAACTTGGAGAGCGGTGATACCAAAAATAGTACCAGCAACCAGGTGCCATGTTTGATGGAAAAGCAAAAAAGGAAAGTGGAGTGGAGGCGAATTGAGGTGATACCATGCAGTGGAAAAGCCCCAATAGCATCCAATCATAAGGACGCGTCGATGCAATGATACTAGCCAATCACAGCACAGAGGGGCGGGACTAGGCGGGTGCACTAGCTTTCAGACAGGCGGATCCCTCTCAGCTACTTTGCCTTTCCGAACTTCTTTACCCTATATTTACCTGCCATCCCTCGGCAGCTCACTCCGAATACCAGCACAATTTGCTTCCTAAACTATTAAAACTACATTTTCTTCAGTCGAGTTCTGCGATCGCAGAGGGACAGTTTTCCAGTTATACCTCAGCTAACTTTTAAAGCACTTAGCAACTTGACAACTACCCTGCAGCACAAACAGGGAAGGGACAGAAACACCGTAGCAAACACAGGAAGATGGAAGATAGCGTTAACAAATTGACATGGGCATTGAAGAACGGAGACCTGGATGCCGTGGAAGCCAAACTGGAAAAGGTAAAGACGACCGTGGTTCGACTGTTTTGTTTTAAAGTGCGTCGTATGCAACACTTTTCTAACAAGTGGCTGCTTAGCTAAATGCTAACGTAAGTTAGCAGGTTGGCTAACGGTAGCTGGAGTTGGGTAATGCTAAGTTAGATAAGCTAATATAGGCAAGATACTGGTGCTTTCTGGACGTTATTTATAGATAATGGATTGTTACAACTGAGCTTGGATCCGTTTTTTAAACATTTAAAGGCTGACGTAACATGTAATCGTAGACTTAACATTTAGCTACATTTTCGAACGTCAAGGTAGCATAGCAACATACAGTGCGTTGCTATGCTACCTTGGACAATAGGTAAAGCGTTATTTTTCAAACTATTAACCTCGTCTACAACCACATAACGTTAGTCGTTCACATTGCAACGTTACTAGGATGTTTAGTTCGCTTAGCAAGCGCTACCGTTGCCACTTCCCATAGCAAGCTAACTGTTGGTAAGCTAACCAACAATGGCTGATATGTGGTAGCTACACATATTTTAGATAGACAGCTAATTGTTATGTCCATTGTAATTTTAGTAGCAGCAGCAACGACAATGGTTCCTGACAACACATGCGTTTTTGGACAATGTTTATTATAGTCGGTAGAATAGGTCTCCGTAAACGTGCTGTTTAAGTGAAAACTAGGCTACAGGGGCCTGTATGCTTAAGCATTGTCCAGCTAACGTTAGTGGGCGGGGATATCAGCTGTTACAGTGAATCGTTGGCACCCTCCAACATCAGCCAGTATCATCTTTTTCTTTGAAAGCGCTAGGTACATCTCTCATCTCTTATTTGATATTTACCCGACCCTTGCTTGAACCGGAAGTCGTTCTGCTCCGCCATCTTGAAGACCGTCTCAAAGCTTTTTTCTGTGCTCTACATTTATTCATTTGATTTTAGAGCCTCTTAAAGCTAAACTTAACTTCTTACTTTTAGTATTGTACTACAGCTGGCCTTATCTAGTACTTACTGTTGAATGCAACATGCATACTATTGCGATACCACTTGCACCAGCCTACAGCTTGAACTTTGGCCTGCTTGCTCATATATGATGAGTAAATGATTGTGGGTCAGAATTGGCAGAAAAGCATGCTCGCTTGCATACTGTAGAATGCAACTGGACGTAAATGGACATGCTGGTATTTTTTGACAAATACAAAATCTTTTTCTTGCTTACTAACAGTATGTTAGTCTGACAAGAGCGATTGTTGACCAGGGTCAGTGTGTGAGGGGTCTGCAGCGATGTTGGCAACCCACTCGACCTGTGTAATGAATTTATTTTGAAACTAGTGTAATTATGAATACAAGTCTACAGACAGGATTTTATCTGGTAAATAATATAAACAAAAGTATGACTTTTCAATACAAAGGAAATAGGTGGTGTCATTCTTCATATAGCCTGCCTGTTAATCGTTTTTTACGCTTCTTTCTTTTTATTATCCGTTATTTCTTCCATAAACTTTCATCATGGATACAATTAATGTCAGAGAGTGTAGGAGAGCCTGTCTGTCAGCAAGAAACACTTTTTACGTCATTCATTGTCATTTCCATTCAGTCTTAGTCTTGATCCTTTCTGAGCGTAAAGTTTTATTTAAGTAACATAATTTCCGCTTTCACTGCCTAATAAATGAGTTCCATCATAACAATCGTCTGCATTATTTAGTAACAGTCCACCTTTAAAATTAATAAAAATAGTCTTGAAGAATTAATACATCATATAAACACATTCTGCTTCCTTTGCCTCTAAGCAGGACACAGTACAGTAAAAATGCAAAAAGAATGCAGGTTATTATTTTCAGAGCCCCTCAAGTTGGGAAAGGATATTTTTTTAATCCGGTGGGAACAAGATGATGTATATCATCTTAAGGGACTCTAGGGGCTCAGTAGTTATTCCTGTGCAGGTGTTTGTTGAACAGGTAATAGGCTACAGGTTAGCCTTAAGCCTAGCAGCCTGGCTCATCTGCCATGTTTGTTTCGTCTCACACCCCCTCCAGTGTCTCTGTTCAGACGGCACCTTTATTAGCCTGCTACGAGGAGGCCTAGAGGCGGGAGCCTTAAAGATTCTTTGGAAAACGTTTCCTAATGTTGAATCCCAGCAATGTCTGACAGCTGTAGACATATCAACAATAAAATCAACAAATAGCACTGTGTTTATCAGAGCCGGAGTGGCTTCTGCACCAGTCCATGCTGCTGCATCCATCCATGCTTCCCTGTAAGCCTACCGATAGCAGGCTAAACTATTAACAGCATCTCTGCATATCTAAAATGCTTTGCCGGTATCGACAGTAATTGACACGTTTATTGTTAGGGTCTAAATGAGAGTCTGACATACGTAATAAAACAAATTTTAACATTGGCAAAGCATTCAGAGATGGATAAATGTTACTACTACTTTAGCATTCTGCTGACTGTAGCTATAGGCTCGCAGCTGCAGCTAATTCAAGCTCATTTTTATGTAGAGCCTTGAATCATTGTCATCTCAAAGAACATTACAGGCCCACAAGTTTACAAAGAAAACCGAGTGATAGGGTTGGATGATATGGCCAAAATCGCCTTTCCCAATAAAGTCGTCATTGTATATCTTGATAACAATTTCACGGTATAGAATGTTCTCTGGTTATTAAATAAATACATTGTGTATTTGAAATAACCACATGATAAAGCCTACTGCTGGCTACTTCCCTATTCATACTGCTCACCCGCCTTGACGGCAACAACAAATATTTGCTATTGATTTTTCCCGAAGCAAAAAAAATGTTTTTGGCCCTTTTATAAAAACAGCTTGATGCATAGATCCATGGAAAGTTAGAAGCAGAATTAGACTTTTGCATATGAGAGTCTTATATTAACAGTGATGAGTTTTCCATCTGCAAGGAAGGTTTTCTCATTTCTGATGCTCCCATTGTAACTCATAGCCTCTTCATTATCTACACAAGTCTGGGTATAAACAACTGCAGCGCTTTATCCCTTTTCCATAGTCGAAATTAAACCACTTCAGTTGTCAGCCATTGGAGCTGCAGGTAACATTTAAACGCAACTAGAAGTCGAGGTTTAATATCCATCATGGCTAATGGATTCAGTGGGATTGGGTGTAAACTAAAGAAATGTCTTCCTTGTGTGTTGTACTTGACCTTCAGTGGAGTTTGTGATTAAGGTCTACGGTGCTGCAGTGGATCATGATGAATTTGTCAGTGGTCACAGTTCCAGACCTGAAGAGGTTTGCGTGCAGTTTATCACATTTAGCATATTCGATCACATAAAAGGAGAAACAGAAATTAGATGCAGCAAAGAAACAGTGTCTTGTAAAATGTTTTTTTTATTGTTTGCATGGAAATTATAAGATAACAAATAAAAATCTAATGTTTTGATCATTCTAGTGGGCCTTTCTCATAGCAAACACAGTGACATGTCACACTATGAACAGCATAGGTGTAATTAATAACATTGACAAAGGACCAGTTTGATTTAGTGGCTGGTTGCGATGCACATGAGCCAGCATCAACAATTCCAGGACCTTAAAACTTGCACATGCTACTGTAATGCAGCCATAAATCATAATATTAGCTGCACTTGTGCTCTCCAAGTCCAAATGTCTGCTGCAAAAAAGGCTTGCAGTTCTGCAGCAGCTAGAGGAATTCGGTTGTTGATATCATTCAGTCAACTACAGATAAGTTCAGGTATTTGTATTATTTAACTAAAGGACAATATTTAATGTTTTTCCACTGCATGGTACCTGCTCAACTTTAGTCGGCACACTAGCCCAGCACAGAAGGGATGTGCTTTTCCACTGCAGCAGCTACCTACTTGTTTGTGTGTCTTTAGTGGCAAGGCTATTCAGGGTATTATGTGTGTTTTGGCCGATTTTTTTAATTTTTAAACATCAGTATTCTGAGAGTCTTTCTCATGCCACAAAATAACTGAAAGTGAATATTGTGTTATGGATGTTACTTGTAACTGTTTGTGTTGTGTTCTTATCAGCTGTCTGGAGCTCTGTGTAGACAATTGCCTTTTTTAGTGTCATAACATGTACCTGAATTAATATGAAGGGTATTCTACTGGCATTACTGTTGTGATGTCACAATGTCTCCTGTTGCTATTTTGAGGCTGGCAAGCTAGAAGAGCTGCTGTAAAACAGCGAATAAACGCATTTAATTTCCTATTAAATCTCCACAATAAAAGGCCCCTGTTGTTTTGTTATTTTAAAACTTTTGGTACAAAGCAGCTGCATCAGGACATTCTGGGTTTCATCAGCAGTAACTTAACATTTTTAAAAACCTCTTTCTCTTATCTCCTGCACAGGCATGAGTTAAATATTGCAACACACACTTAGGGCGACCTCACACTGTCCTTCCGCACCGGGCCAAAACCGGTTTTTCGGCTAAAGCCTAGTGCGTTTGACCAGTGTGAGTTCGCCCTTAACTCCACTTTAGTCTCAGCTCGCTTGGAACCTCCAGATAGCACTAAAAAAAACAGGTACCAGGTACTATCCACAACTTGATATGATATCCAGAATTACACATGATATCTAATCTCACATCAATATAATAACAAAGTATATTTCAGTTGTGCTGTTTTCCTGTTCCCTCCTTTGATTGGCATCTCAGATTTATTAAATTTTCTGCTTGTTGCCTCAGGGGAATCTGATAACCAAGCTAGTTCAGTCATCCACAGATCAAGTGTTCATACAAGGGTCTTGTACAACAATATGCCTCAACCTAAACAGGAAATACTTCTCTCATATTCTGTTATGAAGGTCCATTTTTCTGAGCTAATTAATGCTTTTTATCCTACGTGCATTCGTCTTTTAAAAAATTAGTTGATCATATACAGTTTTGAGAAGAAGTCAGAACTGACAGCCACAACTGTGACTGATGTCTTCCATTAGGTATTGTCACCCGAGGGCCACACACTAAGCGGCGTGTGTGGTTAGTGTGGTAATGGAATGAGGAAAGGTGGTGAGTGTCTTTGTTTTCTCTTGGCTGCAAGGCTGACCCTGTGAGGTCTAACAGCACCACAGCAGGGAAGTGAAGGGCAGAGGACGGTGCATTTAATTGTCTCTGAATTTTAGTGTCCCCTTCGAGTAAAAGGGGTCCTCAGTCCTTTTTTAATGCATACTGCTGGCTTGGGACAGCACTGACTTTACTTATTTAAACATTGTTCATGTGTCATCTTTCTCTTTTCCAGGGTGATGTAAACCAGACTCTGATAGCTGGGAGGAAGCCTCTGCACTATGCTGCAGACTATGGTCACGCAGATGTGGTGAAGTACCTCATTTCGAAGGGAGCAAATGTTAACGTAAGAGCCTCAACAACCATCTTCAATCACTGTATTTTTGCATTAATTTGTAGGGCTGTACCGAATAGTTCAGTTACATCTACATTTGGATGCCGGTTAAATGTTCTGTCTCCAAAGAACGAGCTGCGCTGAGCAGCAGCTCTCACAGAGGTCAGCAACAGCAGAGAGAGACGGCTGGGGGAAACAGCACGTAGAGCCAGCATATTTTTACATCTGACTCGGTCAATTCATGCTTTGAGTTTATTTTAGAGATATTGTAGGGGCGTTATAAAATACGATGACAGGCATTCAAAGCTTTATTGGAAACCTCAATTCAAGGCTTCAAATGTGAAAAAATGTGACATTCGGTTCAGCCCTTGTAATTTGGGTACTCTCTGGGGTTACAGTGACCACAAAACATAACAGTGGCTATTTCTGCTTCTCTTTATAGTCTAGTTCGAACAAACTGATAATGTTCATGCCAAATCAAGAGGTTAACAATAGGCTTAAAGTAGTTTGGCTGTTAAAACCAGTTTATGCCATTTCAGCCATTGTCCATTCTCTCAGTCAACAATTGTCTAGATGTGTCAGACCTCACATTAAGCTTGATAGCCCCCCTGAGCTTCAATAGTCTCCTCTGGTGGTGTTGTAGTTAGATTGATCTGTGTCCACTAAAAGGGCACTTAGCCATCCAACTGTATTGACATCTGTTATTTGGAGCTGTCTTGTAATTTCCAGGTTTTTCTAAAGGTCTCAAAAGTTGCCTGCTTAGTAACCAGTAAAATAGTATGCGCAAGGCAGCATGCATTTTTGAACTCCAGTGTACTCCTAGCCATGACAGGAAACAAAGCTTTGTGAGGTGTGAAACCAGCTTTGGATAAATAATTTATGACCTAGATGGTTGTTTATTTGTAAATCAATAGTGTTCTTCAGTTTCCAGTTAACGGCTCAACTTTATAACATTAACTAGTTCGGTCTACACACACACACACACACACACACACACACACACACACACACACACACACACACACACACACACACACACACACACACACACACACACACACACACACACACACACACACACACACACGTATTTGAAGGTGCAACAACATAAGGTCATTACCCTTCCTTCCAATCCCAAAAAATGTTTGCACATCTCTCTATTTCTCTAGATAATCAGCTCAGCTTCTGAAACATGGGAGATCTAATATAGTGTTGAAGTGCAATGCACTTTCTTTTCCTTGCTGGGTATGATAAGGGCAGAGGAATAATAAAGCTTTGGTACTACGACTGGTACTCTTCTGTCATTTAACACGCATGTTTCATTAGAATGAAACAGGTGTGAATAGCTCACAGCTGCCTGATTTTATATAATTCTTCTGTTTTATATCTCTAGAAAGCGTATTGGTGACACACAGGTGTTCTTTTTCTCATATATATTTGAGAAAAAGAACAATGCGCCCTTGTGTAGGAGGATTGGGCTTGTGCTCAAATGTAAAGCTTTTCACATAAAATTAATTTATCTGTCCCTCACTCATGCCTCTCCCACCTTCTCCCCCCACAGGAACCAGACTCTCACGGGGTAACTCCACTGTTGTCTGCCATTTACGAGGGTCATGTCTCCTGTGTTAAGATCCTGCTAGAAAAGGTTAGTACTTTTAAATGCATGCTCAAATAATGAATCTGCACCCAGATGGTAACTTCAGGGTTAAACCTGGGTTTTCCATCCTACGACGATGGTTTACTTATTACAGAAAGAATATACTTATCTTGGTAACAGTGATATCATCATTGCTCCTAATGATATTCTTATGTGATGTGTCCGAGGCTCCATGTGGGCCATGAGTGCTGATGAGGTAACTCAGTGGACAAAAGACCCTTTAACACAGTCCTGTGGAGGCTGTGCTGGAATGTTCATAGAGCATGGCACGACAGTATTGCTGCTGTTCATTTGTTTTGTGTCTGTGTTTTTCATTCAAAGGTGCATAGCCCCTTTGTTCCAACTAAATATCTGCCCCATGCTTCAGTCTTACTCGGTTATTTAGCTCTGAAACCGTCTTAAATGCTTCCTCAGTCAGAAAGATGGATGTGGGCATGCGCACAAACGTGCACTTCTGTGAGGAGAAGGATATTTAGTCAGGCACAGCTGGCGCAGGCTGTAGAATGGCGAATGAATAACACGTGTACGGTAATGAATGTCCAACCTAACCAATGTCATCCAGCAAAAGAAAACCGAGTTGTGAAGCTCCATCACTGTCAAATGGAAAGCCACATTTGTAGGTGGAGGAGCTTTCTTTTGGAAAGTCAATGCCTCTTGTACAGTATATCATACACAAAGTACGTGCACAGCAGTCACAACAGATCTTTGACTCATCTAGACAGGTGGAGTTCTGTTTCAAATACCATACCAACTTTATTTATAAAGCACACAGTGTACCAAAGTGCTGTACAAAATCACACACAAAATATACAATCCGTATAAGACACACAATGTACATAAAATGAAACAGAATAAAAACAATAATAAATAACGGTGCGTTAAAAATAACTATATACTATATACAAATGAGCCAGACTGCAGGTGGATTGATATCCATGTGGACGACCTGAAGCAGGGCCATATCAGGGCCAGTTTCCAGGGGAAATGGGCCACGCAGGGCTACCATGAGCTGAGGTGGGTGCAGTAGCTAAAAAAGCAAAAAAAATGACAATAACAGTATTGTTCAATCACGGACGTTAGGGCTCTGCTCGCTGTCAGGGCTATGGTACTGCGACTGGTACTCTTCTGTCATTTAACACTCACGTTTCATTAGAATGGAACAGGTGTGAACAGCTCACAACTGCCTGATTTTATTTAATTTCTCTTTTTTATATCTCTAGAAAGTGTATTGGTAACATCTTGTAACACTGATGAAAGAATTTTATTAATAGTGAAATATTTTAGAGTTTTATATCAGCCACAAAATGTAATGGTCAGTTTTAGTCCATTGCTTGAAACTTTACGGTTATGTAGATGGCTCGTATGCATTTACAGTCAAAAGTCTGCTGCGACCCGTCTGTGAGAAGGAGAGACAGATATTTCGGGGCTGGGGAGAGTGAGCAGCTGTCTGTTACCAGCTAGGCTAAATGAGGCAGGGTAAATGGAAGCTTCTCCACAGAGTTGTTTCATGGTGGCATCATCTTGACTCAACGAAAGTAATGGGAAGAGGGGAGGGGGCATTCACAAGCTAAGTCACGCTACCGATTAGGGAAGTAATTTTTCGCTGTCTATAAAACCCCATGTGCACCATTCAATCAGACTTTTCAATCAGTTCTCAGTTTCAACTGCACATTAAAGCAGACGTTTGAAAAGAGGAAATAGTAATCTATGTATGGGAAACACTGGTGTTCAGGTAGCGAGACACTTACACAGTACGCCACTGCTTAGTTATTCATGTTGGCACTGGCTGTATTAATCCCTCATTTTCATCCGCCCAGCCGCACACCCCAGCCTTTACATCAATAAGCCGGCAGAGTCTTGCAAACAATCAGCCAGCAGCTGGCTACTGCTTTCAGCTGGCCGTCAGTGCTGTTGGCACAAAGATAAACTGAAAGAAGCAGCTAATGCAGTTTGGCTGCGGTTAACTACTCAGTAAGTAAGTGGCTAGGGATACACTGGTAAGCATGGACAGGTGTGTTGTTCGGAATTGAACTTCAACTCAACAGAACTATTGTCTATTGTGGTCTACGAGCTGTAGAAACTTTCCGTGTTATTGTGACAAGATGGTAGACTGATTTCTTCTATTTTCTCTGAGGTAGGACTGCTCTAAGAATGACGAAGTACACGTCCGAGCTGCTGTAAGATTTAGAATTAAAACCACATACCTTTCCTTTTTATCGCCATAAGCCATCATATTGACTGCAGTCATTTTCCCTTATTTTTTCTGCTACCAGTCACATATCCACGGCACAGTTCATCCTCCCGAAAGCCAGAAGCTCTTCTACATCTGAATTGGACAGCTATGCAATTACTACCTCTGCATTGTAAAGCCTGTCAGGTGGACCTTTAAAAATACTCTATCGTGGTATCGTATAAGAAAGAATGGTAGTCATTGCTCATCTGAACAGGGATTACGGGGTAAGACGGAGATATGAGCAAACCCACGGGTGCTCCACTAAGAACCAACAAGGATTAATGCCCAGATTCAGCCAAAAGGTCATCAATCACCACAGGGACCAGACCTCAATACATCTACCCCCGGCAGCTCTGAAAACTCGGCATGCGTCTTAACATATGATGAATAGATTGACCCACAGCCACCCTATTGACTGTGCTGCTCCATATCCACTCTCTGGCAACACCACAGCCACCACATTATAGTAGATAAAGTGAACCTACTGCGAATACTGAATTGTGACCATTCAACAATGTTCTATTTGCACACAAAGTGGCATAGTTCGCTGGTGCATGACGGGAGCTGACCCCTGCCCCCCTGAATGCATGGTGTGCTGTTGTTGGCAATGAATTATGAAAGGCCATTTTAACCCCAATAGGTGACCCAGCTGTAAGATACTGGTCGAGAATGCTGACTACAGTCCGCAGAGGCCAGCCAGTTAATTTTAAGTCAACAATGAAAGGGCATGCACACACACACACACACACACACACACACACACACACACACACACACACACACACACACACACACACACACACACACACACACACACACACACACACACACCCTTTTCCTCCCTCTATGGGGAACTGTGTACATGACCATTGACTAGGAAGAAATGTAGTGTTATTTGTAAAGTCAGTTCCTGCTGTTGCCTTGACTTTTAAACTTGGGTGTTATCCTCATTTTGTGTGTATCCTCAAAACAAAGTAGGGGTTGACCTTTTACTTTTCTCACCGTAGTCCACAAAATATAACTTTAAATGAAAACAGGCAAATAGACCCCATTTTCTGATGGGTGTTGCCAACTTAATTGACTTAATTTTTCTCTTGGGAGGGGGCACACTATAGGCCTGTAAACACAAAAGCTATAGAATAAAACGGGACATATATTTGTTTGCCTCCTGACTAGAAGACAAGTCGAGTTTACATGTGTATCCCTAAATGAGCTGCAATGATTAGTCGGAAATTTATTGGATATCAGTAAGTTGTTGAAGTAATTTTTCAATCAAAAATGCCCCAAATTCTCCGGTTACAGCTTCTCAAATGCAGATCTGCTGCATTTTCTTGTCTTAACATTGTTTTGAAATGAGTATATTTTGGTCTATTGGTCAGACAAAATGAGACATCTCACCTTGGGTTCCAAAAAATTATTATTGGCTTGTTTTCATTGTGTTGCTGAAAATTGGTCAATTACTTGAGAAACAAATCTTGTGAAAAAACGGTTGGTTATCTTTTTTTCTTCTCAAACAATGATCATGTGAACTCCAATAAGCCTTGAAGGTCTGCCTTTGTTTGCTTGTTGGATTTATTTATTTTTCCTATCTAATTATTTCTCCTTATTTATTTATTTATTGTCCAAGGGTCGATGCAGCTCCTTAACCTATACCAGTTACATTTATTTCATTGAGAGCTTAGCTGACACAGCTTGCTCCAATACAGATATCGATCACTTGTATTTCTTTTTTTACTGGGCGTTGTAAAATTTGCCCTCCTACAAATCAGTAATGTTTGACTGCTGTGAGCAGGTCAGTAGTCTGATGTAAGCATTGCATTTCAAGTAAGTTTCGATCGATGCTCTGGCCCAGAATTTGAGGACTTGTGCAGGGGAGATCTTTTTAGTTTCCATTCACTAATAATGAAAATGTAATGGACACTTTGGAGGGTCAGTGTGGCATAATGTTACGGGCCCGGTGCTACTCCATAATCTGGAGACACCCTGGGAGTATATTATCATTCATTAGACTGTCTCACTTGGCCACTTTGACTGGACAGTGAGGTGTTCATGACGGGTCATGATTGAAGTTGGTGAACGCTCATTAATGTAAGGCTACGTTCACACTGCAGTTACAAGTGACCCAAATCTGCTACACTTTTTTGTTAATGAATGACAAAGTTGATTGAAAACAAAAGTGTGCCACAGGCGAGAGCCAGGAACAGAATCAAAACAAACATGGAGGACAGCAGTGAAGCAGGCAGCCAGTGAAGGAGGGATAGCGAAGTGATATCACCTGCTCACAACGTTGCCGGCTGCCGCCACACACTGTTTCTAGCATTAAAAGTCCCACAATACCGGTTGCCTTTACCATGTTCGCGTTTGTAAACACCTTATTGGCTTCATCAATCAACTGCCCACGCGGATCACTTCAGGAGTGTGAGATGTTCACACAGCTATCCGTAGACAGGCCACATTTAAAGGTGTAACATGAACAGCCATACAAAAAGTCGTATTTGAGCAATAAATCGGAATTGTGCATTACGACCTGCAGTGTGAACGTAGCCTATGTGGTGTCAGACGTGTGCTACTGAACTGGAAGACTGTTGAGGATGGCATATCCTGAAAGACGGCATCTGGGAGTACGGGCCACTGATATTTTAACTCCATGGGCTCAACACTAACTTTTAAAAGTGGTTGCCAGACTGATGACCAGGCATCAGCTTTTAATTGCCAAAACTGAAAATATAGTTGCCATTTTTAGTCACTTTGTATTTTGAGTAATTAAGCTACTTTGTAGTTATTGTCAGCCAACAATGTGATATGTGATATCGAATAGGTTGCATATTCGCAAATACAGATACCAGCACTTTAGGCAATACCCAAGGCATTTAAAACACTGGTATTGGAACACCTCTAAAATTTTCAAAATGGTTGCCAATGGCAACTGTTACTGTCAAGCCATACAGTAGCTTAACGTCATAAACAACTAGAGTATCAATTTGTGGCAGACCGTATTGTTAAAGACAATATAGGTGTGTGATGACCAGACGGGAATGCTCATTATGAAAATGTTGTATCTCAAATATGATGATGTATACAAGGTGTAAAATTGTCACATAGACGCCCTTGTTCACAGGAAAGTACAATTTTAATGGTGAAAGAGCTCGGGTATATGTGTAATGTTGTTTTTTTGCTAAATGAGGCCTGTTGAGTCGGTTACCTGGTATGGTCTTGAACCAGCTACTAATGACCTCCCCGGAGCTGGAGAACAGGGTGAGAAAGTGTCCTGCTATGTTTCCCGTACTCCCTTTCAGCCCTCAACTCACTAGAATGGAGGGCACAGTGATTGTTTACAAGGTACCTGACATGAATTTGTCAGTTGCTATTGGGGAAGTTAAAGTTCCACTACAAATACTGTATCACTATTTATATGTTGATTCAGCATTGTTTTAAGATATGAATAAAACAACACTTCATATCAGGAAAATATTAAAACATTATCTGAAGGATTCTGTTTTACCCAGGAGTCTGTCCTGTCCTGAGTCTGACAAGATAAATTACACAGAAGGAACCCTCTGTGTATTTGCTGAAATAAAAAGAGGAGGAGGATAATTTCTTTAGAATAGACAAGACACGTTTAATGACGTTATGTCACTGTGGTGGCTTCTGCAGTTTTCTATGTTGTGGTTTGCTGTGGAGGCAGAAGCACGGAGAGGGTACAGGAAACAAAATGATCATCGTTCTTCTTTTGATTTTAAAAGATAAATAAATAAAACCAAGGGCTTTGGGTCACAGTTGCCCATAGGTCAAATTTTAAACAACAGGGCTCTAACAGTGTTGTGTTGACAGATGCACACTTCTTAGAAATGTGAAGAGTGTTGTGAATTGATGAAACCGTCTCTTACTTTATCTTTCGTCTCCTTACCAATTAGAGATGCACATCTGACAGGTTGCCCACTCACCCCGGTAAATCCCTCCTTCTGCTCAGGATGCGCTCTGCTGCTCCTGTGGCATGGAATTTGCACCAAGCAATAGTCACTCCGCCATGGGTCTGTAAGAACCTTTGCTAAGAGGCTAAAGTTGGCAGGCCAAACAAAGGGACGTCTCTCCAGCGCATGCCACTCCACTCCTCTGTTGCCCATTAAATCTTTTGTCATCACATGTGCATTCAACGCGTTGCCTGTCTCATTCTTTCTCTTTTTTTGTCCCTTGTAATCTGAATGATTGCGTCCACTTGCATCTCTTTCACATTTACTGTGGTATCCCTCAGAGCTCCAATGAATCTGTGCTTCTGTGGCTTGGATAAAGACACGCTGACAGACTAGTGTTAACGGACTCAGCCAGAGGAAAATAAGTTACTGATTAATGTTTTGATAACATGCAAGGTTTAATAATGGCATGTGACCATAGGCAAGACATTTGTCCGAGCCACATAAGAGAGACAGCTGTTTGCTGATTTACATTGCAAGCACTCTTCACTATCTCCCCCTGATAAACATTGAGGAACCTTACCTGCTTTCTCGATGGCCTAGAAACAAACCGCGTGGAGTTCAAGCCTGCTCTCAACTTCTGAAGAGAATTCATTGACACAGCACGCACAGTGGTTGCTAGGCGAGTCGTGACAGAGTGAGATTATAAAGGAGAGAGAGCCAATGACTGTATGACACTTACCTCTGCATGTCTCGTACCTGGCTCTATTTGGTTGCAAATGGGCAAAAGATGCTTTATTTTACAAGAGGCTGTAGATTGAGGTCTCTGCTCATCACCTTACCCCCTGCCTCAATGAAGTGGAGCGGGTATCATGCTGTGAGGTAGACTTGATGCACCTACTAAGCATATTTAATATTCATGTCCCCCTCTCCTCCACAGGGAGCTGACAAAAACGTAAAAGGACCAGACGGCACCACCGCCTATGAAGCTGCCGAGAATGAAGCCATAAAGGCTCTGCTCAAGTGAAACACCACAGAGTGGGAGGTGGGTTAACGGACAGACGGATGGAGGCAGTGGTCCCCTGACAGAAGACGGACTCGCCCCTTTCACCCTGATCAACACTGCTTTTGTCTGTTTGTCGACGGTTCATTTTCTCTGTCTGGTGATTTTCCTTTACTTTACTTTTTTTTCTAAGTTTTGGGGATAGGATTTTCTCTTGTTTTGGCTTCTGTTCGTAGCCATTTAACAGAAAGGCCTTGTCAACTGTGTCTCCTTTAGGGACCAAACGCTGGGGGAGCATTTCCCGCACCTGGATCCTAGAACACTGCTCAGACTAGAAATTACACTCTGTAATGTAAACGCAAAGCTTAGCACTGAAATACAGATCTCTCATTTGCAGATCTTTCTTGCAAATCAAACGGTAGTAGATCACTAGTGTGTTAACATACAACTTCAATATAAGTATTGTACGGCCAGGGCTCAATAACCTCTAATTACGTGTGGCCTCTTCCTTCCCTCTACCTTGATTGATTTTGTTTTTGATTTTTCTTTTTTTAACATAAACTTTCCCTCCAATCTTGAAATTTTGGAAACGCTGGTTGAGAGAGGTCCAGAGGTCAAATTTTCCCTTTTCTACTCGGCACATCACTTACATATCAAACAGAGTTTTTGACAAAAGTTCCTTGACCAATCACCATGCTGATTAACTAGAAAGTTGAATGTTGCAATTTTAAAAATTCTGTTACTGAATCCCTTTTTTCGAAGCGATGTTAACAGCACATAATAGAATAAGGAATTCTAGACATGTGTTCATTTTGTCATCCCCGGAGTGAGATTTCAAAGCGAAACTTCCCTTTTTTTGTTGCGGCTTCTCTGTGTATTTTGTAATTGATGGGCTGAGGGCACTCTGAATGATGGGTAAATGGGGGGTTAGAGTTGGAATTGGATGGTGGGGGCTCTTAATATTCCCCTTGCCTTGGATTTGGTTAGAAGCCCTGCCTGTTTTGCTGCATGTCAAAATTGCCTCTGCTTTTACGCTACGAAACGGTCGCCGGTCCTCTCTTGGTTGCTTTCAAATGAATTACTTCTATGTAATGGACAAAAAAAAAAGCTGCTCTTGCTGACTTTGTTGTGACTAAAAAAAGTCTGTAAAAACAGAAATAAAAATATCTATAAAAACAATTTTGTCGTCTGAGGCTTCTTTGAAATCAAAAGGGTTAGGTGTGAAAGCACACATGATGTGGCCTCGTGGTAAACTGAAAATGATGCATCCTATTAAATGATATTCAGCCGTTATTTGGCCACTGATATTGAAAAATAATTTGTCACCTTTTGTATAACATTAACTGCCACTCGCACCACAGAATCACATGAATAACAGGTCGTTTTCGTAGTTACTTTCATCAGGTAATTGTGTGACCACTGCATCTCAAATTGAACTCATGGCTTAGGATAACAAGTGGAACCATTGTGAGGAATTGCATTGTCAAAAATAGCACTTGGGTAAACAAAATTAAATGAAATCCTCACTTGCAAGATGTATATTTTTGTCGTCTGCTCTCAGCCCACGTTAACAGATCGGTCAAAACCCTTTTCCCAACCATGAGGCGTAAACGTTCCAAGGAACAACAGTGTTATTATGAAGAGTGTAGTCCTGCCTTGTAGATTAAAAGATGAGAGATGAAAAGAAATCAAGCTCACAAATAGTTCCCGTGCCTGATGATGTTTCAGCTACTTTGCATTCACACCAATTCCTACCACCGATATGGGCATTGCTCAGGGCTCTGACCAAGAGCGTCGAAGGAAAAATTAACTCTTCTCTGATGCACATTTTTAAAAAGAAGTTATACTTAGCTTCACACTGCTGTGATCTATAACAGAATAACAACAGAAAACAAATCTCAGCAGACAAACTGAAATACATTATTTTGTGTTGTTTCTTGTTCTGCTCAAAAAAACTGTTTGTCCTGCTGTAGACTGGTGGCTCCCATCTTTATTTTTGTACCTGCAACATCAGAGGATATCAAACTCATCCAGGGATTACCCAGGACCCCTCACCCACATCCAATCCTGTTTTACAGAGACAAATACCTGCAGGAACTTGAGATTTTTAGCGAGTAACTCCTCAATCTTTTACACCAACATTGGTCCGTATACATGGGTTAAACGTGAGAAAACACCCTAATAGATAGACTCCAGCATGTCCAACCAGGTGTCATGTTTCCAACACCGCCAGTTGGAGCTGGAGCTGATGAATACCTGTGTAAACTGAGTCACTTGTCCCAGGAATGAATGCTGATTGTAAGATTTCCCACTAAAGACAAAAGCCAGGTGCTATTCATTCGAGACCAATGTTCAGTGTGTACCCATCAGTTACGTTAAAGCTTAATTAAACATAATCAAACGTTCCCAATCGACTCCATCCAGCACTAAATCGATGCTAGATCACACTTGCGTTGAGTCCGAACTTGTGCATCACTTCATAAACATTTCCATGTGATTCAGACACATTTTGAATATTTGGAAACCTTGAATTTCTCCCCCAGAGTCCATGGGGTAGAAGAGACTGGGAGAAATCGATAGAAGCATGTAACTGAGCTGTATACCATGAGGTGAGGAGCTGCATCAGGTCCTGTCAAAGGAACACATCCAGAGGGAAGCTTCGGACTGAGATGCAGTCGGTGGAGGGCTTGGTGAACACTGCAGTGCTTTTGGTAAATCAGAAAGACACATGCCCCTCTAGGCCAATAGCGCCCCAATAACAAAGAAAAATCCATTTTTGCAAACATCAAGCAAAGACATCAAGATAAACACGACTCGGCCGTATTTTGACAGCCTCCACCCTCACAGGCCCGACCATCTTATTTATGCTTATTCAAATTACTTTCAAAGCAGCAGCAGAGGAGAAACTGAGGTCCACTCTGGGCTGACAATGACATTCTTGGAATATAAAAGACCCCATTTCTTCTCTTTGTCGAGCCATCAAATAAATCTTGCCATCTGTAGGAGAAAGCCTGTGATTCAGGCTGATGATAAATGTGAAATGGATTATTGGCAATACATTTTCATTTAGTCCTCGAATTGCGTTTCCACAGGCTGCACAGGCTCCCTGGGCAAATCCCGAAGGCACTAATCCTGCTTAGCATCATTAGTTTAGTATCATGTTTACATTCTGTACGCCGCACACATGGACGTGTACTGTGCAGATCAGTGGTTTACAAATCTGTTTGTATTTCATAACCAAAAATGTGTACGAATGCTCCACAAAGTCCCACAAACACAAAGATGTCATCCCTAACTCTGAACTCTGCTCCCACCTGCTGTTTTGCAGAGAAAACTGCGGAAAAAGTAGCTCCTCAATTGTTCCACTTTCCACTGTTCTTATTTCAATAGAAACACTTTATAGACAATCAACAACATTATTGATGAAAATGTGAAAAAACACAGCACTATTCCCTCTCATACATTCAGGAATAGAACCTAATTGATTGCAGAGTGTCTCTGCAGTGATTACCAGACGCAGTAATTAGCACGTGTCCACGTACACGCATGCACAGAGATGTATGCACGTACCCACATATACACACAAGCTCTCTCCGTGTCTCATCTGTTTCCACACAGTTGGTACAGAGACGATGCGGAGCTACCCTTGTGATCAAGCAGCTCAAAATGGTGGTTAATGAAGTAGCAAATCCAAATCATTAGCATAATTAATATGGACTGCTGATTGCCTTGGGGGTATCTCTCCTCTCTCTCTTGTTCGCGCTCTAATCTATTATTGACTCCGTGTGTCGTGCATTAGTTGAGCTTATGACTGATTTTCAACAAATCTATAACTTATTTCCCCAGTTGTAGTTCAGCAGTCACATGACCTGGAGTTAAACCAACCGTGAAATCAAGCCTCAACTCCAAGGAGTCCCATAAATTAAAAATCACTGGATTAACGTGTATTTTTGATTGACTGCTCTTAAAATGTAGTTCATTTTTGTATTTCATTTTTAATAAGACGTGTACAGTTGTGGGGGCCAAACGCCTAATCAAGGGGAAACGCCCCCCCTCTTTATATATGAAAGATACCACCACCAGTGTCCTTTATGTGTTCTGTGTTTTACTGACGATCAAACATTTAGCACTTGAGTATTTTGTCATTTATACAAAATATGCTAGTACAAACTGTGCAGGGTGTAAGGACTCTGTCCGGCTGTTAAGTCTGAAGTAACCCCCTTTCAAAATACGACTTCCGGGTCCAAACCAAACAGACAAAATCTGTCGAACATGTGTACAATTACGACCACCCCGTCAGACATCTTTTTCATCGATAAGAAAGAGGCAAAATGACAATTAAGTTGTTTTTTAAAAACTCGGGTCTGTTCAAACAACGGGTAACACCAGACTGCAGCGTAGAAATATGATGCTCGGAACGGCTTGGACCCAGAAATCATATTTTGAAAGGGTGTTACATCACGTCCTAAACGGATAATGACTGAAGAGGTGTCCATTATCAGGAATTAATAGAGTGGAGCGCTGGATTCATCTGACGTGCAGCGGAGGAACTACTGGAACTACTTGTCAGAGGCGATTCTAGAGTCTGTTGGGGCCCTGGGCAATAATTCACAGGGGACCCCTCGAACCAGCGTTCATCACCATTATGTTTTAAATGATCTGACGCCAACAAAAAAAAGTTTGTTTCGAAAGTGCACATTTTGGTTATTTTCAAATTCAGTTATTTAAAAAAATATATGATGAAGAACGATAAAAAACAGAAAGAAAAATAAACTTGCAACAGGAGTGGGGCCCCCTTTGGGAGGGCAGGGCTCCTACTGTCACTGCAAACTATGCACATTGTCACTGCTGTAGTTTTAAGTTTGTCAGCCCCTACTGGCCCCAAGCAGGTACCTGCCTCGTCTGCTGGCAAGTGGCGCTTCTGCTTAGTAGGTGTCCATTTACACATTTTAATGGATGTCCTGCAGCCAATCAGAATCAAGTATTCACCCAGGATATAGTATGAGTATGAGGGAGAGAGCAACCTAAACCTAATTTTAAGAATGAATTCACCAGAGTAAATGCAAATGCAAACGTCTTCTTCCACCTATTCACACTGACAGCCTCAATATACATCACCATTAACAAGCAACCCGCTGTGTGACACTGCCTTTCCACAGCAACATAGACACTGTAACACTGGAAATCACTTATCGGGGCTTTAGTCGGTGCATCCTAAAAAATTTTTTTTTAAAAATCAGTAGAAAAGTCAATAAACTTCCTTTTATGTGTTACCTTTTACTTCCCACATTTGGAGACGGTATCTCTGCAGTACTTCTGCACTTCCTCTTCTCAAAGTTTTCCATTGCACCGATCAAGCTACCATATTTTGTTCATGATAAACACCTAACAACCAACTCCAGAGTCTGCAGAATTGCTAAATAGTGCATGGCACCTACTCTAAGTGGGCACAAATTGGCTGTAAACCTGCACAGCTACAGGAGCCAACACTTTTTATATATATTTATAGTGTAGCCTGAATATAAAGGGCAATAGTGAGGGGTGCTTAAATGATGGATTAGTAGAGGGGGAGCCAAGCAGTACTTTCTTCTTAGTGTATCGTACTGCTGGACTTTTCTGTATTTTGAATTAAGCCCATTTTTGTCGGTGCCTGATTAAACTCAACTCTTAATGACTCAGCGTTTTTATTGAACCAGGCTCAAATTGCCAGTTTAACAGGTGAACCAACCACGATTGAGAGACAGGTTGAGCATTGGTCTCACAATTAAACTTACCGTATTTTTCGGATTGAAAGTCGCTCCGGTGTATAAGTCTCACCAACTGAAAATACATAATAAAGAAGGAAAAAAACATATATAAGTCGCACTAGAGTATAAGCCCCCCGGCCAAACTATGAAAAAAACTGCGACTTATAATCCGAAAAATACGGTAAATTAAAAGGAAAATTTGAGAATTGATTGGGTTGGATATTTACATCGTCATCAGGTGTCACTGAAGTCCACTGAGCTGCTATAGAAGGCAGCAGAAGACATTTAAAAGCAGGCAGTTCTGCTCCGACAAGCTCATATACACATTCATATGCATAAGTCTCATACAGGCTATTTACTTATCAGTCCCTCTTTGTTTATACCCTGAGCCAATGTGCGATGGGCCAGATCCAAATCCCTCTAGATGCCTCGGTGAAAATATCCTCAGCTGAACAGCCATGTGCAGAGAAATCGATGCAACCACAATGCTATTAGGAACATTTTTAATTGGATATAAAAGCGGATTCATTATTACTGTTATGACGGCTGAGAAGGACGAATGCAGCGTGGCTGCCAGCCATGGTTGCCCGTGCCACTGAGCACTCAGAGAAAAGCCTGGGTAATTTGTCTGAGGACGCTGTGTCTTTCGCTGCATTTTGACTTTGTTTCTGCGGCTCTGAAAAATGTCTGTTGCTCACATAACTGTATTTATAACCTTATCTGCAGAGCCACATGGAAATTCAACAAACAGGCAACTGTTTTATGAATATAGATAAATATAAATGGTTGAGAAATAAATCCAGAATAGAAAATAATGCATAATTAAAAAGAGATCATAAAAGAAATAGTTGATAATAAATGATCCAGGAGCCTTTTTACTCAACATAATAATCCATAGTCATTTGCACTGATTCCAAATTCGGCTCATGTCCTACACAGTAAAGATTGTGTTGCAGGTACTCATCATCCAATGGACCTGAACTTTTGCGCTGCCTGGTTACATCCTATAATCAAATCCAAAGGACAGAACAGTTTGGCTAGCAGGTTAATATTCCAATCGATAGGGTAATGCAATGTGTATCAACACGTTTTGCTCATTGACTTTATTTTGTAGAGGTGAAAGGTTAAGTCCTCCTCATTAATTGTTTCAGGTACAACAAACAGTATGGGTGTTTGTTTTTTCACTGAACTTCTTTTCAACGTTTGGTCACCTGCTCCTCAACACAGTGTTTCACTTATATTGAGTTAGCAGTCAGGGCCACGATGTTGAGTTGCAGTCCGACCCCATGTTAGAATAGGCAGGGTGTGCGATTTAAGGGCTATAATTACGTGGGACGGACATGTTCATGCATAGATAGGCATCTTAGAGCATTAAAGTGTGGCTGCTACATGCTATGACAGTCTGTCCTGAGGTACACTTCTGTCAGGTAGAAAGCAAAAGATCGAGCTAAAGTGCCCGTGTTACAGACATGTCACCGCAATTGGATGTTTTAGGGAAAAGTGCCACTTGCTCTGAATATTGGTGTCTGTTGTGACATGTTGATGGCAGGGAGAGGATTGCTGTAAACAGCACTAGTGATGTGGCGTTTGCAAAAAAAAGTTTTTTTTTAAACAGCTCTATTAATGTGCTTAGATTTCACTACCTGTCCTGTATCCGTAGTGCCGGGTCCATGCTCACAAGAGCCCTTTGCATTGCTCCTGCCTCCTCCGGTAGCTGTGACAGTGTCAACAGCAGCAGAAAGGTACACAGGCACAATGCCTCATCTGTGTTTGCAAATAAATAGTAACTTCAAGCCCTTAAAAAAAGTATTAAAAAGAGGCTGATGAGGCGCTGAACCATGAGATCCAGCTCCCATAAAAGAGCCATAACTCCCATCACTAAAGAGCACAAATCCATGTGTCTGTCTGGTGCTAAAAACATGGGAAGTGATGGTGTTGATTTTCTTACACACATAAATAGATCCCCTAGTACCTGTGTACCATGGTCAGCCCAGAAACCTTCATTGTGGCAGACCACACGTCATGGCTTCAGTCTAAACTTGTGTAGAACTTCTTTCAGAGGGAAAACACACCAGGTTGACATTGGTAAGCAACGGGATAATTTATTGCCACAGAGAAACATTATTATTTTATTTTTAGACCAAAACTAAAATTAACATTAACATACACTGACTGGGGGCCACACGGTGGTGTATTGGTTAGCAATGTCACCTCATAGCGAGAAGGTTTCAGGTTTGCATCCCGGCTGGGGCCCTTCTGTGTGGAGTTTGCATGTTCTCCCAGTGTCTGCGTGGGTTTTCTCCGGGTTCTCCGGTTTCCTCCCACAATCCAAAAGACATGCACGTGTTAGGTTCAATGATGACTCTAAAATTGCCCTTAGGTGTGAATGGTTGTCTGTCTCTGTTCGTCTCTATGTGCCCTGTGATAGACTGGGGTCCTCTCCAGGGTGTACCCCGCCTCACGCCGATGTCAGCTGGGATCGGCTCCAGCGTCCCCGCGACCCGACAGGGACAAGCGGTTGAAGATGAATGAATGAATGATACGCTGACTGTTATGGAACAATCTGATCACAATTGTTCTGTGGTTCAAATCCAATCATCTACTGGTTTGATCCTATTGTGACTTGATTTTTCATTTCTTCTGAAGCTTTAATCCAAAACAAGAGAGTATATACAGAGGCTCAGTTAATTTCTATGTGACATGGGAATAGATCAGATAAGCATGGACACCGAGAGAGAATTTATGGAACAGCAGATTATACAGAGCCTGGTGGGAAATTTCAGGTGTCACAAAATTTAACAGAATCATAATCAAACTGCTATATGTACTTCGCTACGGTCCACCAGAATTATTGCCCATACTTTTTGAGCCTGCTGTGGTGGTTTTATGGCACATTTAACAACATGGTTCAGTCTCACCGTTCTTATCATATCTGTTCTTATCAGGCAGAAGCAGGCAGCCTATTTCATTTAAAAAAGGACCCACTGCATGCTAGTTGATAGTTTACCATCTACCAAGTGGATAGTAGATAGCTAGCTTATTGTCTTGCTAGTTTATAATTAGCTTGAATAGAAGGTCTGATATACAGCGGCTAAAGAGATGGACACCTTTTTAGGATTTGGTGGAGATTAAAACGGTGCTAAAAGAAGAGAGAATTATTGGATTCCAATTAGTAGTTTATGTCGCTCTGTTTCTGCTGGATGTGTAAGTACAAAATGCTAACATACTGTATAAGCCTCAAGGCTGTTTGTTTGTTAGCTTGTTTTAGGGAAGTGTGTTATCGGGTACTGTCCTCCCCAGCTCAATAAACTCTGACACATACAGGAGCTCTTAAGGGATTTATACTGTGCATTTTTCAAAAAATCAAAGTATCAAAGTTTCCCTGAGTCCATATGTTGAAATCACCGACCTATAACTTATAGCCCACTGATTTTATAACCTCTTTGAAACCTCCACCATTGAAATCTCCAAAGTTGCTGAACCATATTTTTCCCACTTACATTTACAATTCAAACTGCAAATATAGCCATTACCAGTCTCTTGCAAAACTCAGCACACAGCTAAACCAGGCCCTCGGGAGCATAGGACCCTGAACGGATGACCCCTGCTTTAGAGCTCATGTGCTCTCCGTTCGCCAAAAATCTACTAACACAACTTTAAAAAGTGCCCGCTCAGAGCCAACTTTCCCGGCCAACTTGCTGTGCCACATCTTTTCACAAAGACTTGAGAAGGACTTCTAGCGACCATTTGTCTTAGTCAAAGTGAATGAGGGCACCTTACACTCAGGGTGCTCAGACGGAGTGCGAGTAGCTCTGTGGTAGCCTGTGGTGCTGTGAAATCTTTGAAAGATCTTCTTTGTTTTTCCTATTGATTCATTTATTTTCTCAAGGCGCTGTTTGTCTGTCTGTGGCAGAGTGATAGAGGGAACTGGGTGACTAATAGTACAGGTAGCACTTGAGGCTAAGACCAAGTCCATTACGACAGGGCTGATGTCTCCACTTGTGTCGTCCCACTGTGACTAATGTCAGCATCGGCCGTGATGCCATGCATTATGGTCATCTCTCTTCTTGGCATTAAATGACAGCACGTCTCTTTCCTCTCCTTTGTCTTAGCAGAAGCCAGCGAGGACTGAATAAGAGGGACACGCTCTCTCTACCCCTCGTTATGTGGTCTTGACTGTGTGAAAAAGACAGAAAGCAATTGCTATAGATCGGAGATACTCTTAGCAACTATGAAAGAGAACACAACAGCATGAAAGAGTGAACTTTCAGGTGCTTAATCACCAATTGTGGCCTCAGTGGCAGAGTGCTGCCTCATTTAGAGCGGTGCAGTTAGCACTTTTAATGTCCTTCAGACACTGATACACTCCTTAATACAATGGTTGAGCAGCAGACTTGTAATTAGACACATTCTTAATAAACGCAAGACTGCTCCGGATTTTTATTTGTGAAAAATCAACATATAGACAACACGGCAGAGAGCAATCCCAACAAATTTCTTAAAGCTTTAAACCCAGCCTCGGGGTGAGAAGAAACAGTCATTGCTCACATAAAGTATGTGCGTATGATATCCATTTTATGCAGACAATCAGAGATAACAGTGAATCCTCCTGGTAGTCTCAGACAGGCTGTTTTTCACAGCATTGATCGAGCCATTAAACAATCATTGGAGTGTTGTTTATCATGGTTATTCTGTTAATAACGTGCACTCATTTTACTGGATGGAAAGGCCGAGGTGTCAGTTGCACAGGGTCCTGTTATGCGGGCCGGGAGCTGTCTGAGGCCAAGTAAAGCATGGTGGAGGAAGAGCGCTTTGTCATCTGGTGAGCGGTCAAAACACTGCTATCGTATCATGGGACGCCCATTTACCCTGTTTATCTGATCACAGTCTGCTTCAGTGACTCCACTTCATGAAAGATACTAGCCAACTTCTACACTTGTTATTTCCATTTCTGCAACTTTACATTTAATCCACAAGCTAGGAAAATAGATGTTACATCTAAGAGGTC
Organism: Echiichthys vipera; assembly: GCF_963691815.1. Lineage (NCBI taxonomy): Eukaryota > Metazoa > Chordata > Actinopteri > Perciformes > Trachinidae > Echiichthys > Echiichthys vipera. The sequence continues at coordinate 6,580,774 of NC_139845.1, forward strand.
TCTCAAGTTTAAAGAAGTTTGCCAAAGTCTCTGTATTGTGGTTTTGTAGAGGAGTGGTTGTCGAGTCTCCATGTGCATATTTTGACATCTCAACTCGGAAATTGGCTATACTTTATATTACACTATATATACAAAGGTTGACTTGGGCTGTTATGTGGAGGATATTATCCCCATTGATAGCTGGAGGCACATAAAACATTTGAAAAAAATACTTGACTTTCCCAATACTGAATGCCCCATGGTCACCCCAGAGAAGTGCTTTCTTTTGTTTTAATTTTCAGGTTATGGACTTGTTGTTGAGGTGTCATTTTGCTCCAAATGAAGTGCTTTGGATCATCAGACAACATCTGAAACTCCAAACATATTTCTGATGTTATAATTTGGGGGCGCTAGGAGACACTCACACTCTCATCCTGTCCTTCACACCTTTACTTTCCACTTCACTACATGAGGGGAAGTTTATGTTCTGGAGTGACAATGGATGCAATAGAATTGGACATAAATCCTGCACTGCAGAATTAATATGAACATAAATCCAAGGGATACTGTTGGTTTGGACAAAGGGAAATGGAGGATCGAGAACAAGTCACTACCATAAATATGATGCAGTATGGCTGTACATACTTTATCTCCTAGTTGGCCGTTTTATAAGAATAAGAAGCCGTTTTCATCAATTGGTAAAGTGTCAAAATTTGATACTTGCTTTGCTTGAACATGGTGTAAGCTAACATAGTAAGATGATTGGCAGAGGTAGAGTAGCATTTAAAGACCAAAACCCTAACTCTAACCAAAAAAAAAAAAACAGGTCTTTTTTAAAGTTAAATCGGCAATACAAGTTAATTTCTTTTGTGATGTTCTTAAGCCACATACGTTAGTATTATAACCCAAACCACGATCTTTTCCCAAACCTTACCAAGTAGATTTGTTGCCTCAACCTACCAAGGAATGCTCCCAGAACAGTAATAAGTGATGTCCTGGGGTCCTGTCCTGATCTGTGAGGCTGTAGACCATTGATAATGCCCGTTTAATGGAGTGATAACATTTAAAACAAGTAAGTTGCCCCAAGCTGTTTTAGTCTGTGGTTAATTTGGCTGTCGTTCAACATACGGATAGGAGCAAACTGCTGTCAACTGGCTGTACCCAGAAAGTAGAGTAGGCCACTATTCATATTCACAGTATCTCCCAAGTTTTAAAGACTTAATGCTTTAGCAGTGACCATTAGACTTCTGAAACAGACCCGATACTGCCAGCAGAAGGTGGTGGTGGTGGTGGGGGGGGGGTAGGGGGGCTGGGGTTAAATCGTGAAGATTCATCGATATAGAGTCCCCAGGGACTTCCATTCAAAGCTGTCAGACAGATCGCAGCCAATTATAGGGATTTTTTCAAATTATCTCTGAGTCCTAAACATCCCCATGCTCTGCCAGAGCTGGCACTAGCTGCAGTGGCTAATGGCTGCTGGCAGCAAGTGTACTTGTTTAGCCCATCAGCAAAAGCTTCTCAGGGGGGCTGATTACGCTTGTTTGCATCTGTCTTCTTTTCTCTTTTTCTTGCCGTTGAAGTTGGGAACCACAATGCAACACCTATCATGGGCGCCATAACAGGCTACCGAATGGTGGGCTGAAATTACTTTGTCAACCCAAGTGATGGCAGAGGCTTGGGGTGTAGAAATTAAAAGGAAGAAGTAAACTATTTACTCGCTTCACTGGTCTTTGTGCAAAGTGACAGCGGTGCAAATACCTGTACACCTTAATTTTCCCTTTTGTTCTTTTACTGAGAGTTGAGCTTTTCCTCCAGGCTTGGGGGGTAATTCAATTGCAGTCTTTTGAGAAGAATAGATTATGTGCACTCGATTAACCTCTTCTCAGTCTTTTACTGCACACTTTATGAATATCAATGCTGCATCCCAGCTCAGTGTGTACCATCATCACAGATCTGTACTGTAATGGATGTTGAGGTACAATAGAAAAATGACTACAGTTGCATATACAAAGGTACTTTTGTTGTAAGCGCCTGCTGGAAAGAGGTTGTCTGCACAGTAGAAATTAAATGTTTTGCTTGGCACCTAGAGTCAAGTCAGCTGTTTCATAGCATATGCTTTACATGGAGCCTCAGGTTTGGAGCGATGCCAATAGAATAAATTACTTGGGGTTTTTTTGGCTGCTGGATAGAAATATGTAACTATTGTTTTCTGCATGTTTAATTCTAAAAGCCATTTTTAATCACATTGTTTTGTAGTGTTTTGCTCTTGTTATCATCACTGGGGCTTAAGAGTGTTATTAGTGAAGGGCTGGTGGCTTTCAAAACGGCAAATCACTTTTTAATGGATCATATACAAATTGGAAATGGATTTCTGAGACTTTGTTTGTTCCCTTCTCCTTAAATATTCTCCACCTGTAGGTACATTCTCAGCAGCATTGTTCCGACTAAAGATTAAGTTTATGTCAAATGACTTTCTCGTACAAAAACTAATTCGGTTGAAGAATGCAATCAAACACTGTGCTCAAGGCGAAAAAGTGCATCAAGTCAAAGCAAATACATAAACCTGTACTAATTTAATGAACAAGTGCTTTCTTTGTCCTTGCGATGTGTTTAATGTCGGAAGAACTTCAAGGAAAAGTTAGTTTGAAGAAGTCAAAAGCAGCATAAAGAGATGTGACGTTAACTCACTTATAGCACAACACACCATAAAGAAGAAGCGCACTGAATAAAGCTCCTTTCACACACGCAGTCTATCTCTGACATGTGCAGGAACATTTGCAGCATGTGGTCATGTGTGAAGGGGATCGATATTCGCCCGGCAAATTTGTTGAATATTAAATTAAATTACAAGAACATCGGCACCGGACAAAAACAGCTCCTCGCCTGCCCTGTTCCTGAAAATAATGAGACGTCATCTGCCATGTACATGAAAATAAATTGAGTTGGGTAGAAAAGACATTGTCATGGTAATTTGACCAGTACGAAACACAATGGCGATTGCTGTTAGTTGTCATGGTAAAGACACACCTCAGTGGGGCCTTAACGTGTGTTGCAGCTCCAACACCACACCAGTCACCATGTGCTCTCCTACACGGTGAAAGGAGTGTGTGGTTTAAGCATTTAAGCACAAGTTGTTGATTGGGATTCCTAATGCCACTGCTAAACTAAAAAAATGGCTGACGCTCTCACCATTCTGCTACGTTGATTTAAATGGAAATGTCCTTACAATCCAGTTTAATTTCTATGCTTGCACAAACCTTCTTCTGTTGAATTTTATGGTGGTTTGCAGCCATATCTTTTGGATTACTTCTAACTGTTGGATCGTCCCTTGTCCCATCTATTCCAGCATTCTTGTGGCATGAGTTAAAATGTGCAAGATGGAAATGTTTTAGTGTATGCATAGTGAAAGGTTATCTCCGTAATATACTGAGAACTAATCAAATAACTTCAACTCATCAAATAAGCCATCAAGACAATTTTTTTCATGTAACAACTGTTAACCGAGATATCCCGAAAAGTCGCTGATAGTCGCTAACAGCCGAATGTGGCTAAAACACAGCACAGTGGTGGCATTAAAACGTCTTTTTTAACCACTAATACTGCTCATGATAGCACCAAACCTCTGCAGCAGCATGAGAAGAGTCTCTACACATAAAACAAAGCACCAATGGGTTCCTTCCTTTTGGATTGCATTTGGTAATCGACTTGAATGGACTTTACTATGAGAGGAGCTGGTACAGGGGCCAGTCTTTCAAAACACTCTTTTAATAAACTCTGGGTTTACTAACTGCATGGTTGGTGCTTCAGTTAATGTGTAATGCCTCTTATCAAGCTACTGCAGAGGTTTGGTGTTACCATGAGCAGTATTAGTGGTTAAAAAAGACGTTTTAATGCCATCACAGTGCTGTGTTTTAGCCACATTCGGCTGTAAGCGACTATCAGTGACTTTTCGGGATATCTCAGTTAACAGTAGTTACATGACATGACATGAACTTGTCTCGATGGCTTATTTTGAGCAGTATAAGTGGTTTATAAAGCCATTTTAATTCCATCCCCGTGCTGCCCCAAGCTAATCAGTGTTTTAGCCGCCTTCGAATGTTAGCAATTTTTCAGGGATAACCCCTTTAATAGTTGTTACACAAAAAAGAAATTCTCAATGGCTTATTTGATGAGTCTATTTGCCGAAAAAGACCCTGGGATGATTTTACGCCACAATTTCACTTACATGAAATGCAAAGGTAATGATAATATTGTGCCAATTCCTGATGTCGAAAGTACATTTGCTGAAACTTGAAGCTTTAGATTTGTGTTATTGTCATATTTTATGTTTATGCAGTATACAAGCAATCAATGTTCTTCACCATTTCGAAATCTTCTTCTTTTCGTCCAAGTAAAGATCTTCACTTTTCCTGAACACTGCTGCCATTTTCCTTGCTGTCCTCTCGTCTCGACAAAGTTTTTTTGAACAAAACTCTTTTCACCCACACGACATCCCGTCCTCGTCGGCAAAAGTTGGCAGTGACATCAGACTGCGTGGGAAAGGAGGTGAAAAACGACGACTGTGAGTGCTTGCAGGCAGTGGCCATTTATTCGCGTGCAGGCAGGTGAACCATGAATATAAAAGCACCCCTCACTGAACTGAGGAGGAAACCTCGTGACACTCTCTGCTACATACTCCTTGCGCCATCTAAGGGACATAGTGTGCAACACCTTGAACAGCAGGGCGCTGTCTTACCGAACACGCTTTTTAACCTTACTTTAACATTTTCTGTGCTTTTCTCTTGAACACCACACTGATGATGTGTAATTTAAAGAATATAGATTATGCAAAGATTTTAGTTTTTTATGGCAAAATACACGTGGTATCTCAAAGATGTTCCTGCAGTTAACTCGTCATTATTCAAACTGTGTTGCGGCTGTGGGTAGCTCCTATTACTTTTTTTGTGAATTGCTTTGTGGGAGAATAGTCAACTCCACACTCAAACATCAAGCATTTGAGCATGCTGACTTTTTTGATTAAATGCAATTTTGTCACTTTTTGAACGTCAAAACACGGCGTACTCAAAACCAGAGGTAGTTTGTGGTGTGTAAGTGGGGCACAGCTGTTAATGCCAGTGATTGCTTTGATTAAGGACACCTGCCCTGGTGGACACATGGTGATGATGAAGTCATATATATCACCTGGGTAATTGTCACTTCAGAGTGATGGTGACATGAGGGGGAAAAGTTTGTTGCCATGAGGTTGGAAATGCATCTTGTCTATCACTGATTGTTTGACATTACAACTAATTCAGTCGCCAAGGAAATGAGTGGCATCAGATCCAGCTAATGAGATAAGACAGAAGAACCAGAAATGATGAGTCAATTAAACATCTCATTTAAGTCTTTGAGATTGATGATCAGCATGTTCTCTTTGAGGCTGATGAGATATTAAAAAAAACGACAACAGCATTACATTAAACTTCTGACGGCTGCTGACAGAACACCCTCACTCACATTTCCTGTATTGATCACTGCAAAAGCTAATTGGGTCCGACAGAAACCCAAGCAGCAGTGCAGCTGACCTTTATTTAAGGAACACTTGTGAAGGACTTTTTCACTATGTTTTCTCGCTTTGCATCTCTCTGTATTTGTTACCCACATTGGTGCAACCAACGCTTCCACTGAGACTGATGCCGACAGAAGGGATGAGACGCTATTTTCCCAACTATCCTTCTCCTTTAAAGATGATTCATTTCCCAAATCACAATCTGGCGGTAACAACTGGAAAGCAAAAGTGAACAGCAGGCATACGTTTCTGTTTTTTCCCCAAAAAATGTTATTTAGCAATTCTTGAGTGTCCAGAATTCATCCTGGAGATCTTTGGGAAGCCAATACACACCCCGATTAGTGGGCCCATATTCTAAAAAGTGAGGTTTCTCTGTCTTTTTTATTATAAAGAAGGCTGAGGCGCTATAAGAATAGTGCGTACGTCCTTGACGGTTCGAATCCCGGCTGCAGGCCCTTCTGTGAGGAGTTTGCATGTTCTCCCTGTGTCTGTGTGGGTTTTCTACAGGTTCTCCGGCTTCCTATCACAGTCCAAAGACATGCAAGTGTTAGGTTAATAGATGACTCGAAATTGCCCGGAGGTGTGAATGGTTGTCTGTCTCTGTTTCTCTATGTGCCCTGTGATGGACTGGCGTCCTGTCCAGTGTACTCCTCCTCAGCTGTCAGCTGGGATCGGCTCCACCCCCCACCCCTGTCCCCCGCGACCCTGTTAGGGACAAGCGGTTGAAGATGGATAGATGGACATTGATGGGAGCATGTCAGCCATGTGTAGATTCCTGACTGAGAATATGTTATATAAGCAGTTGTTATATTAAAAAGGCAATAAGTGATCAGACATCTTATCTTTGTGCAAGACTTAGGTTTTGCTGATTACATCGTATAACCATCCCATGGCCATCCACATCCACACACACTCTGACTTACCCGTGTCACATTTATCACTATAACCAGGCCATTTAGCTCTACCATCACCTCTCCAACAGCTATTTCCCGGGGTCATGTACAAACAAATTGCCCTGAAACCCCCATAAAGCTCAGGACAAATGGGATGAACGCCTGTAGAGACAGGGGATGCTAACATTTGACTTTTAATTTCATGAGTGGGTAGCAAAAAGATGAATTTCACTTCCCTCTGCTTCCGAGGCCACTGGCTCTTTTGACAGAACCACCACTCTGTGCTTGAAGATGAGTTAACATAGGGAAGTGAAGACAGCAGTAGGCGGTGGTGTCTGTTAAAAATAGAATTTAAGATAACTAAATGGAGAGATAGCATCTCCTGAGAGGACTGAAAATTGTGGCAAATTGCACTGGTTGTGGAAAATGATTACCTGCGGGATTTTCTTGTGTTAAAGAACTGCTGCAATTTGCTCCGTGCACGTTCCCAAGAAATGACACAGGAACCGTAGCAGCAGATATCTTAATTTCTAAATCAATATTCCATTAGGTGTATCTCTATTAGTAATTTGTTTGTTAAATTGCTCTCATTCCTCAAACAACCAGGTCATTCCGGCATCAACGAATGGAAAATGAAATACTCAGTTAGCGTCATCTAAAGCTAGTTAACTTTATTTTAAGCCTCTGTAGATATTGGGATCTCAATCATTCCACATTTTGAGCTAAACATGAATGACAAAGTGAGAGTTTGAAGATGAAGTTGCACACAGTAGCTGTATGTGACACTGCTACACAGATGTTTGAAATCCCCAAAAAAAAAACAATCTGCTGCTGTGACTGAGACTTCAAAGGTCAGCGGGTAAAGTGCTGACAGAAGAGCACCAGCTAAGGAGAACCTGGAGAGGGAACAGGTGGCTCTCAGGTGATGACTCAGATGGAAAAAGTGAATGGGGGGGGGGGCTGTTGTGCTGTTGTGCTGGCTAAGGTGTTGGAGAAGAGTAAAAAAAGGTGTTCTGTTGTTCTTTTCCCCATCAGGATGAATTGTAATCCTTTTCATCTGGCACCATCACCAGGTCAAAATTAGTGTTTGACAAAATCTAATGACAATCCCGCTCAGCTATATTCTATTTAGTGTTAATATGCTTAAATAAAATGGTAATTTAGACTGGTATATCTGCTTAGCATTAGCATGTTAGCATTGTCATTGTGAGCATTTAGCTCAAAGTGCTGCTGTGTCAAATCCCAATTTAATAGAGCTGTTCACGTAGCTGTAGACTCTTGCAGCGATAATACATGGGGAACGGATGTGCAGTGTGTGTAGGTGGGTCACGGCGAGGGGGGGGGGGGTTACCCGCTACACAGACTCTTTCAGTAGCGTGTAGCTGCTGCCAGCTTCACCGTGTGTATACTGAGTTTTGCCAAGTGATATTGCAGCAGGTTCGGAAGCTCTGCTGCCTCACACAGTCTTCTGGTACAACAACATATGTTTGTCAATCATTTTTAAACAGACTGTTATTGTTTTTTTTACCCTGTTCTATGTAGTTTCTGTCTATCCTAGCTAATGGAGTAACTTTGCGAAGAGAGAAAAAAAATAGAGGAGCCACGTAAACACAAAGTTGAGCTTCAGTGGTCCATGCGCCGTGTCCGCACTCCATGTATTTCCAGATTTAGTCTTACTTCCACACATAATTTTTATTTCTATGTAGATATTAGTTATTTTAGCAAACTGAAGAAGTGGAAAAACTCCAGCAACACTTGTAGTGTATAGAAGAACTTTACTGTGAGACCAGCACATTTCAGCTCCATGCACCTTGAAGTTGTGCCAGACTATAACTTTAGTAAACTTCCATTTCATTGCTGTTAATTAAACTGTGGTTTATGGAAAATGCTAAACAACCTCATATTTCTTTCCTAATAATCAATAGGCAATTTGAGAGTTGATGCCACCCTCCCTTGAAAACGACCAAAATGCACTTCCTCTCGATAACCTGCACCTTCCTCCATCCCCTAGCAGCAGAGGAGTGCAGGGGCAGAGGTTTTGTTTAGTTGAATACGTTAGTCTGGTCTGCCTGACTCATTGATCCTTTATCTGACTGAGGTTTGTGGCAGTCAGAATCTGTAGCCCGACCATGGCTCTGATATATCAGACGCAGAACTGTGCTGTGTATTGATAAATCCATGGCGCTGTCCGAGGTGCTGAAGTAGCACAATGATTTTTAATTGTGACTTTTTCTCAGTCCTGCCCTTCAGTCAGCTTCGTCTTCTATCTGGGATATTCGATGCACTATATAACTGCTTATATTGAGAACAAAAGTTTGGTGTTCATCCAAAGATTAGAGCGTGGGTTGACCGGGAGTTTGCCGGTTCGATCCCTGCACCGGATGGATACATCTAACAGGGGAAAGTAAAAGAGCAGTGGAATGGCAGCAGACATGAGGTGTCCTTGAGTAAAGCCCTAACCCCCCCAAAATGCTTAAGTAGAGCTACTCAGCAACCAGCGACTCCGAATGGTATCGCTGGGCAGCTTGCAGGTGTGAATATAAAGGGTAATTAAAGGACAGGTTTATGATTTTTGGCTGTTGCAGGATGAACAGCTGTGAACTGAGAGGGAGGCAATTGAGTATGGGGTCAAATTTAACATATTGTATCTCATTATGTATATGTTCCTGTTACTATTTGACATTTCATCGTTTTCAATTAATCCTTTGTACACTTCTCAGCTGACTACATTCACCTCTCAGACACGCTCTATAGACTCCACAGGGCAGGTTATCGGTTGCTGCGTTTATCACTTCTTCTGGAGTGAACACAAACTTTTCTTTAAGCAGCAGTGGGCATCATCTTTCAATGAGTGAGCTGCTGCTGAGCTTAACCACTGCGGTCCTCAGTGTTGTCTTGTGGTTAACACATATCATGGAGATCGACAGGAGTCACCCACTGGTTAAAAATCGAAGCATTCTTATAGATGATGTGTCTGAACAGTCGTGGATCTCCCTGTTTGGAAAAGTTTGGATGGTCAGCTTTAATGTTGAACAGTGGTCTTGTATATAGACTTCTGCAGTAAGTGTAGAGGAAGCAAATCGTTGTTTTTGTGCAAGTTTGAAAAGACAAACTTTTAGAAATGTCCAGTAAGACTATTGACAACAGTTAACAGGCTCTAAGGAAGTTCTATTGATGCTATTGAATATGATTAAGCACCAAGGCGGTAGCAACAGTTTGCTTTTAGTGCCTCAATGCCTTCCTTTTCATTTCTTGACTTGTTTTACAACCCTAACTGCCATCCTCAACTGCTTTTTCATTATCAAACAAACATTGTATCTCTTCAAAAACTGCCAATAAACAAATGAATATGACACCACATTCCTTTCATAAGCCAGTGGGGTGAAATATTGTCATTTATTTCAGCCTGATTGTTTCATGTTGACAGTGTAGAATTATGAATGCACTAAAGCAGGGGTGTCAAACTCAGGCCCGTGGGCCCAATCTGGCCCGCGGTGTAATTATATTTGGCCCGCAAGATCATATCAAGGTTCTCTTAGAGCTGTCCCGCGAGTATAAACCACATACACGTCTACTTTTCTGTTAACAAACATGAGCATCCATGCTATCAGTCTCTTCAGACAAACTTAATCCACCCCTCCCCAAAAACGGCCAAAAGAAAGATGGAGAACAGGAGCTTTCAGCAGCGGTGGGAGGCAGATGATCTGTGTCTGAAGGTAAAGAGCTGTTTGTCATGTCTGCAGAGCCACCATGGCTGTAACCAAAGAATCAAACATGAGAAACACCACGACAAGAATAAGGACCTGCACTGAAAAGGTTCAACATTACACATCTGGAGAGAAGGGAAAACATGCACAATTGAAGTCTTTTTTTTTTGTAGATATTAAGTTTGGCCGCAACATTGTCCCATTTTTTAAATTTGGCCCACTGTGAATTTGAGTTTGACTCCGCTGCACTAAAGTAAAGTAAACTAAATGGAGTCAGCACAGCTAATGCTCTGTCTGATACAGGGTTTTAGCATAGAATGGATTGCTTTGTAATCGCAGCACGGCAGTATCAGTATGATGTTACAGGTGTTTTATTTATAAATGCTACCAACATTCCCTCTTTGTTTCATTGTCTGTCCATCCAGTGAACCAAAGAGCTAGCCGTTAGTTTGTTTGTTAAGAACGATCCTGTCGGCTCCAGCACCTGATTAATCTGTAGACGCAGCACTAGGCTTGGCAAAACAATGCAAAGTTTGGACTATTCGGAACCACTGCGCTCTCAGAGTGTAACGAGGGTTGACAATTATTGATTACATGTGATGGAGAGCTCATTCGGAAAGGTTGGAGCCATGTTGCCCGACGGGAACTCCAGTCATTTTGTTTGTCTAACAAGCTGTGCAGCCACAAGTTGGTAATTTTTCTTCATTAAAAAGTGAAAAACATTTGATTTTGATGATGAATGCACAGATGGGGTGCACATATTACCATAAAAGTAGACGCGGGGAGACAATTATTCAGACTTAATACACATGTTGGTGACAGTTATTTCCCTCCGGTTATGCATTGATTCATGCACTGTGTGCCTCAGTGTATGGTGCGTATGCGTGTGTGTGCATGGGTATCTAAATAGCTCCCCACCCAAGGGGCATTTCTATCAGTTGGTAACTGAGTCATCTGACCTGTACACTCGGACTGTCCTGCTGCTGCTGTATCCAGGACTGTTACACAATTTGTCAGTTGATGTGTCCCAATTCGATGCACTAATGTCCGCATGTCTAGACTGAATGCATCATGATGGCTCTGTCCCATTTAAAAGGCTCCTCCACATGCTTTTGAGAAATGCAGCTTCTTTTAACTGAAGAACACAACCAGTCAATACTTTTAATTTTACTTTTACTGATTCATTTTTTAAGGTATACCATTAAGCTTTGCCTTGTCTCATTACTGGACAGGAGACCACCGCGCATTTGCTGTGTATCGGTACTCAATACCTTTTTGCGGTATTGACCGAAATAACCCAGTACCAAGTAGCATTGGAACATCTCCAATCCTGTTTATATTCAGAGCTAGAGAAAACATAAGTATTTATATGGTTTTGCTTGCAGCCAATCACTACCACAGCAGCAACTACCCATTCAGTCTACCGTGTGGTGAAGTCGAGTGCAGTGTACGCGACGGAGTTGCCAGCTCAGCATGCAGAGATGCTTCTATTCACATGATGGGTATTACATAAATCAAATCAAGGTATCAAATGAACTACTTTAATGGTATCAGTACCACTTCAAAGGCATTATCGGTACTGCTAATGCAATTTTTTAAATTACATCCAGCATTAGAAAACACAAGCAGCCTATGCTGAACAATAACAGTTCTTTGTCGCTTTGTAGATGCACGTCACCATAAGTACGCTGTAATTCAGAAGTATAAATCCATCTGAACTCCTTCCACATTACAAGGAGTCATTGTTAATACAACAACATTAATTACAATTATAATTCCAGCCGCCCCCTGCACACTGGCATCACCTCCCAGAGGAGCAGGTTTAACAGCAGGCTGCGCTCACTGAGCTGCTCCACAGACAGACTTCCTCCTTCCTCCCATGGGCCGTCAGGCTTTGCTACACCGCACTGAGAGCAGTGCAGGGAACGGACCAGTAATGCACCTTTGGAGTAGTTCCTGTGTCTGCTCTTGTTCGGTCACTTTGTTATAGGTGGCTATAGTTTTTATTTTTCGTACACTTTCATGTATTATTATTATTATATACTTACATAGTTATATATTTTTCACATTTTCTGTCTGCAATATTTGAATATAACGGTATATTCTTATCATGTTTACAGCTTCTGTTATATTTCTATATTTTAGATTCTTGTAAATTTCCTGCTTTCTACTTGAGTGTTATGTTTGGAACAGCTGAAACTTGAATATCCTTCAGGATCAATGTTCAGAATCAAGTATTTATCTATCTATTAAAACAGCTTTAAGACTTCAGTAACTTCCTAATCGTTCTGGCTCCTTAACCCTCCTGTTGCCCTCAAATTTGGCTAACACCATTTATTCTTGGGGTCAATTTGACCATAGCAATTTAAACATCTGGAAAATGATCCTAATCTATTTGTGACTCAAGTTAAGTCGGGTACTTTATGTATTTATTTAACAAAATGAAAAATATCACTGATGTTAAACTGCATGGAGGGATTTCTGTCTGTGTGTTTTAAAGTAAGTCTGTTATTTTAAGTGCTATTTTCTGTTATTTGTAACATCTGGAATGAAAGTAACGTCCGTTATCAAAGACAGCAGCATGAATTTGACCTCATATAATATTTGAATTGTAAAATAGACGATAATAATAATGATTAAATCATCCAGATTATCAAATTGACCCAAAGGAACACCGATGCCACAAGTACATGTACAATAAGAACAATAAAAAGATATATATAATCATGCCAATTTTAGGTTTTTTTATGAGTTGTCCCAATAAAATTAGGAAAAGTCATAAATATAAAGCAAAAAAACAAAAAAAATGTCATTATTTAGAGATGTTAAACATTAAATGGGGTCAAATTGACCCTTAGGAGAACAGGAGGGTTAAAACGACCCTCTGTGCAGGTTCCATATGTCCACAGATTGTGCCCATATCAATCAGATTGTTTTATTTAGTACTTTTTCAGGGGTCAGAATGTAAGATTATTCACTATTTCAAAAGAAAAAGAGCTTAATAAAATAAACATAAACACAAAATCAGGAAATATGAGGTACCGTACACTTAATCAGCCGTTTGAGGGCAGCGCCGTACAGAAAACCGTGGGACTGTTTGGCTTTGGACGTTAATGAGGGGCACATGAATTCATCAGTAGCTTAATTCTCTGTGAGGTCTGACCATCTGGCTCAAGTCCTTCAGTTTGGCCCTGTGAAGGACTGACATTTGTGAGGCACGTACTTGGATAGGATCCAGCACCGGAACTGAGACTGAGACCAAATATCCAGGTACACTTGACCCACACATTCGGAGTACTTTCATTTACACACACACACAATAAGAAAACCTATCCAGAGGGCCACGCAAACCACTCCACTGCTCTTCTAACACATACTAATGAAGATGGGGTCATTTCAGGGGCATCTACATTATCATACCATTCCCTTGAGTCCTGCTGAGATGGCAAAACTTTACCTGATGTTCACCATCCTCTAAGCACTCCTGTCTGCGTCACGGAAGCACCGGAGACAGTTTGCCTCTAAGAACACTTTCGGTGAGATCCTGTCTCATCCCTGCCATGTTCCCTCTACTCAAGCCTTCGCTGTCAGCAGTCACTGGCTTTTAATTGCACAGGGCCTCGACTTTGGTAATTATGTTGTCAAACGCAAAAGAGTAGAGAGCGCAAATAATGTGAACGGTGTAGCGGCTGGTCGCTCCCTGAGAGGCTGATCTGTCTTGATCGTGTGGAGACATCCCTGTGAGAGGAGGGGGAAAAAACAACCCTGGAAGAAATTCGGCATAAAGAACATTGTCACCTCATTTGCGCTCAGGAAACAGTGGGAAATAAAGAAACTATATTTTTCTCCATGCCTGAAATAGAGCCAAACAAAGAGAACGTAGCTGCTCCATTGTTTAGTTTTATAAGATAAAGGGTTCGTATCATGTTGTCAAGGTAAACCGATATGGGTCTTAATTACAGTGCATATACTCAGAGTTTAATTATACAGTGTGCTGTGTTTATCTAAAGTTCTTCTCCAATCTTTGAGAAAGTTTCGCAGACCTTTAATGCTAATCTGTCCTCACGGGTAGAAGTGTTCTGAATACGGAGCCGTGTTGGCGTTTCTGCCTATGTGCTCAACACAATTAAATATTTAGCGCGGTGTCTTCAGGGAGGAGTTTGCCTACCTGTCGGTGGGAGGCTCGAATCAATGGCTGGCGGTTCTTTAAACAATGAGAGCCCACGGAGGAGACGCCGCGAGGTCAGACACGTAATAGACTTACATCTTGTGATGTCATCAGGTCTCTCCCGTGCAGTCTCTCAGAATGGAAGGGATTTCATCATACCTGGTACAGGTTCGCTGGATAAAAATCATTCGGTCATAATAAATTGGAAAGTAATCCAACCTTTAAGTTCACGGGTTGCTGTAGAACGGGGGATGATTCTCTGCAACCCATGGAAGGTAAACCCCTAACTCCAGAAACATCCTCTAATATTAAACAAGCTCTTTGGCCAGATCAGATTTTTTAAAAATGTATAAATAAATAAGCTCCTTCTAGGCTAATATATTTTCTCATCTATTGCAAAAAATAAAATTCTATTAGGATTCTGAGGTTGCGTGTGCTCGGCACTGATAGCTCCGTCTGATTTAATACATTTTTAGTTTTATCAGTACGAAGCGAACCTCGGCTGGCTAATGCAGGATTATGGGCCCAGTGTTGCTTGTCTGTGCCCTGGAGTCTGTCGTTGTCTCGGAGATGCTGCGAGGGATGATGGGGAAGCAGCGTGGAGGACTTTGTTTGTTTACTGTGTGAGAAGTGATCAATGGGGGCTCTGGCTTGCCAGAAAACTGCCGGGGTCAGTGTTCCTGTGAGCACAGGGGAGTGTCAGCTGAGATAAAAAAAAAAAAAAATCTATACAAGCCCACTGGTGGCCTCATTCTCTCTGTTCACAAACATACACGCATGCATGAGTTCATGGAAAATTCTCTGCAGGCTCGAGAAAGCCTCGCGTGTGGTGTGAGTACACACATGTAAATGAGGAATGAGTATGCGCGGCTGTAGTGTGATGTCTGTGCCTGCTTGCTGGGGTCAGAACAGTCATCGCCGGAGGGGTCCAGAACAGAACCTCGGGGGTCAACCAGGAGGCGTGACAAATAGAGGACAAATGATAATAAACAAACAAACACCCAAGCAGCATGGCCAAAGCGGCTTAATGACCCCACATAACCTTAACAAAAGTAAAGGCTTAATCCTGACCTGCGTGTGCATCTGCAGGGTTTTTCCGACGCTGCTGTGCTCCAGGCTGGGTCACTGCCATAGGTAATAATGTGCCAAGAAAAATTACTTCACTTATGCACAATTAATCCATTAAATGTGGTCTGATCTTTGTTAAAGCCACTATAAGAGAGATATACACTGTTAAATACAACTCAAATAATTGTTTTCAGTAATTGGTAACATAATCTAAATATTAAAAACCCAAGGAAAAGTGAACCCTTGTTACAAATGACTTTGGCAGCTTGATTCGTACCAGAAACCAGATTTGTTCTACACATGTATGTAGATGGTTGAGGTTGATCCCGATTGGTTAGGGTCAGGTTATTGGTCAAAGCCTGTTAGGACCAGAACAAATCAGGTTTCTGCCAAAAGCTGCATTTGCAACTAATCCCTAACTAAAACATAATAATGAAATCATTTAGTTACACATACATTGGAGACATTAGGCGCAGTTATCATGAAAAAAGAAATTGGATTTAAATTAAATACATTTGGAAACAGAGGTCAAAGGTCATATGATATTGATAAACCCAAGACACTTGTTGTTGTTATGTGCATAACAGCTAAGGGGCACTTAACCTATGGGGTTGTTTTGGGGGGAAGACAGTCTGAGATTTTCCCATAAATGTGTTGAAATTTAACGTAGTTAGTGCTTAGTTGTACTTTGTTCTGTACACAACTCCTTCAAATGTTCTTTCACAGTATTTTAATCATGTACGGTTGAAGACGGGTGGAAAAGGTAGCAGAGGACCCTCAGATTACAGTTAAAAACTCCACAGCTAGGAACTCTACAGGCGGGATTATTTTGTACTGAGAAATTGTCTAAAATTCTTCCTTGACAATGTGAAGAAATGATGAACACATGCAAAACATGTTTGGTTGGCCTCACTGTTGAAAATAAACTAGTGACTTGAACCAAGGCGTCGCTTTCTATTTCCAACCTGACTTTAACTTGTTAAAGCAAATAATTCAATAAATACACCAAAACATGCAATTGTTTAAAGGTTACTATTTCGGGCAGATGTAGGTTGTCTATTATTGTTAATTTGAAGAATACCAAACCACGTTTTCTGACTTAACTACAGTATGTTTAAAAAAAGATAGAGAGAAATCCAAGGTGTTCACTTACTTGTCATTGGCACTGAGTCATTGATTCTAACAGAAAATTGACCTTGAGGCTGCAAGCGAGAAACCGTACATCCTGACGCCAAGAGGCAAGATTAAAGTGATCAGAAATTGACAGAAAATGAAAAAAGACAAAGAAAGTAAAAAGGGGGGGGGGAGGGGCTAAGGGAGTTCGAGCGGGAAGGAATCCGAGAGAGACATAATGGAATAAGTTATGAGTAGGCAAGATGGACAGATAGAGAGCGGGGGGGAGATAAATAACACAAATGTCTTCTGGGGAGCAAAGACACATCTAGGGCAGTGCTTTTTCACAGCCTGGGTTAGGACGCAAAGTTGGAACACAGAAATATTAAAATGAATCCAAAAGATTACCCTAAAAAAAATATGGTGTGTGCAGTTTGAGGATTTTGATTGAATCAGTTACAAGTTTTCATCCTTTACTGTGTTTCCATTTCCTCCCCAAGCCCCCGCATTGTAAGGGAAGTTGGACGACGTGTTTAAGGCAAAATTCAAAGGGAAGACTGAGCTTCACAGTTGTCCTTAAAATCAGTTTGGATCATCAGAAGGGGGAAAAACTCTAGATGGCTGTGGTATAAAGAGATGGGGAGGGGAGATGTGGAAGCAGCAGAGTCTCAGACTAGCAGATTTTTAAGAAGCAGAGAGGGGACATGAGGACACCCTGATCTCCAGCATTGTATCCGTCCTTCCTATCACTTTGCTGACACGGCAGAGAAACACAGAAAAAAAAGCTGAAATATTAACTTAGAAATATAGTAGCCTTTGTAATTATACCCTAAGCACACAAGTGGTAGACACATCTATTGTGTGTGCATCCTGCGCCGACGGTAACCAACAACAAAGACTTGGTTCAACATTTTGGGCAAATAGGCTTTTTCACTCTCTACCCATTAGGTAGATGAGAATATTGTCTGTCCATTAAATACAAAACTACAGCCAGGAGACTGTTTGCTTAGCCTAGCATTAAGTGTGGAAGTGCGGGGAAGCTAGCCTGGCTCTGTCCCAAGATACTGTATCTGCACCTCAATGCCTAGCATCCCCAGCAAGGAAATAGGGTGAAATGGGTCACATAACTCACTGTAAAACCAGAACTTGTCTTTTTTGTACAAGTACTTTTGTGCTAGCTAACAGGCTAACTCTTGCTGTGTGTTTCTCGTTCTAAATTTTTCTAAACTAAGCTAGCCATCTCCCATTTAACTGGCAGGTATGAGATCAACCTTCTCATCTCACTGTTAGTCAAAAAGCAGTTTCCCAATATGCTACTGCTCCTTTTTAAAGAAGTAACCATGACCCATGTGAACTACAACGTGGACAGAAACTCAGAAACAGAACATGAAGAGCAGAATTTATTTGGTTGTAAAGGAGCAAATATCTTCTAACAAGCTTCCAATACAATCAGTGTGTCACTTTCCCACAAGGCCACACAACAAATCTGGATTTGACTCAACACTCAACTTACTGACATGTTTTCATTCAGTTGTCGAGCTAATGTTAAGAGAACTTTTTTCCGATGTTGCAGAAAAGAAATGAGAATTGGGCAGTTTCCATCAACTGGTTTGGGGAGAATAAACTAGGGTACAGTATTTTCGTCAGAAGATGGTGCTACACAGTAGGTAGACAAAGTAGAGGATGAGAAAAATGGAGAGGTCTTCAAAAATGTTTCTGTTTCTGGAAATGAAGAAACGATATAGGAATATCTGAGAATAGCGTTAAATGTTCGCTTCATCAGAACTTATTCGGAAAAGGCTTTTCCATATCTCATTTAGCAAATCCTGCTACTTCTATAACAATTAGTCATTTATACGGTCACTAGACTTATAAATTATAAAATTTGTAGCCATAAAAACACCATCAGTGGTATGTCTTGCTGTATCGTAGCTGCTATTGCCACACCTCATCATTGATCATGTTTGCCACCATAATTATTATCATTGTCATATTCTATCACCTTAGATGTGCCTGTTTGCTACTATTCTGCTGCATTAACTGCCATAACATATAAGTCATATTCACATTACTATAGATATTGTTATAGTTACTGTTACTTGTTGGCTGCTTGCATCTCTGGAAGTGTGTCTGTCTCTCTGTCTTTTGTCTGTGTTGTCTTTCTCTCTTTCTCTCTCCTTTTCTTCCTCCCCAACCGGTGCAGACAGATGTCCGTCCTCCACAGAGCTGGGTCTGTCTGACGTTCCTGCCTGTTATAGGGAAAGTTTACAGGGGAATTGTTGGGTCTATGCCTACTCTATGCCTATGTAAATTGTCCTGAGATAACTTTTTTTATGATTTGGCACTATAAATAAAATTGAATCGAATTGATTTGAATCAACACTTTTTTGACAAAGGCAATAAGACCTTAAGTGGGTATAAAAACCTTTTTGTTCAATTGAGAAAGTTTTATCAAATTATACTGTTTCCACACAGCTTTTCTAATGTGATACTTCAAAATGCACATAGAAATATGTGAATGGAAACAGCTATAGAGAGGGGCTGATTTGTCTGAATGTCAGTTGCATAAATTGTAAGAAGTAGTCCCTGCAACTCCAACATCATTTGGTAGGAGGTCCATAAAAAGGCAATGTACTGACTCTTGAGCATAAAGGGGCAACACAGCTCTTCCTTTTCCCCATGAACGTGTTGTTTTGTGCGTTCTAGCCAAGTCAAAATTGCCTCAGCAAATTTATTGTGCCCAGAACAGTCAGGATAGGTCTCCAAGGCACTGATTCATGGAAAAAATCTATCTGTGTGACTAAAGATGTAACTGTTAGTTCGTGACATTTGGACTTGTTACTGCTCCACTGGGCGATAGCTGCTTCCCCATAACAAGCCAGAAAAGACAGAAAAGCATTCAACGCAAAAGGAAATGAAGGATTAACTTTTGTACATAACAACGGAGCCATTGTTTTTGATGGCTGTAGCTGAGGAGCGAGGCAGATCCCGGGCTATTTGCTGTCACTGACTGGTCCTGAGGATGTGAGGGGAATGAGCAAAGCAACCAGAGCGAGTCTGCTCCGGAGGAAAAGCCTTGATGGAGGAAGCTTTGAGAGTTGACTTTACAGCTAATGAGACGAATGAATGAGGCGGCACAGGACATGAAAGGATCACATTCACAGTAAATCGAGAAAACTGAGACAAGTGAGGAACTGCTTATGGGCACAAAATTATGACAAACTACCGGCTGTTTGCATTAGGACACATGTTCCTTCACATGTACACATCTTGTGTAGGCGTACTTTCAGTATCTTCGCTCATTTTCAAAAGTCTGAGCATGTGTGTTTGTGCCTCGATGAGGGCTTAAGCTTTGAAATGCAAAGATGTAAAGTTTAATTGTATAATCCAGACTTTGTGAGCAGGAGAACCAGCGACATATCTGATCTAACAAGGCACTTTGCTCTGCGGTAGACAGATTTGTGAGGATTGGGGGAGAGAGAGAGAGAAGTGTGAGATTTTAACAAGGGAGAGATTTGGATTTGGTTGGCTTTGTGACTGCTTTGACAGTCACAAAGACACACGCACAATGAAGAGAGAAAGGCAGGTTCAAGCTGAGCTCCCTCCCTCCCTCTCTCTCTCCAGATGTTGTTTTGAAATCGGATACAGAAAGTCAGAGCTTGAATATTGTCAGTGGCTGAAAAGACGAAGCTCAAATTCAGTCACAAGCTGAGAGATGAAATGTTTTTTGAAAGATGGTTTCTCATTCCCAGCTGTTCACTGCATTCACATCTTGATTTATTGCCACAAATCCACCTTGTTTAATATGTTTCTTTTTTTTAAGTGAAACATGCCTTTTATTAATAGCACTGGTGCATGGTCACATGGTTAAATTGGATAGTAAGTGATGGCATGTGATGGATATTTGGGGATTTCTTTATTCCTCTGCTCTGAAAACAATTCTCAGCTTTATGTCGTGTACATATCACACCCTGATCCTCCTCTTCCTCGGTTTCTATTTCTGTAAGTCAGAAATTGTAGGATTATCATTAAAGGTTGAATATGGAGAATGAGCAGAACACCGCCATCTAGTGTCTCGAGATCATAGTCGCAACAACAAAAAATAATTCCAACAGTCGGGTTGCCAGGTGTGTCAAGAGATCAGCCTGCACCAAGTCAAGTGATGAATCATACGGGGTATTGACTAATTTCGACTAATCAATTCATTTTACAACAGTATTTAACGTTAGCCAGTCTTCAACTGGAAGTCTTTCTTTGAGTGGTGTGTAATCGATTAGCTAGCTCTCAAATCAAAATGATTCCTTGTTTCTGTTGCCGAACAACAGACAACCCTGGCAACCCGCAATGCCGGCTGCTATCGGCTGCTACAATGTAAACAGAACGTGACAAAAGGTTATTGTCAAACCCGTCAGAAAAAAGCAATACTTTCATTCTGTACCCCTCAAAACACCCCGTGGGTGTATTTCATTTTTTTTTTTTTTATATAGTTTTTAATAAAGATTCTTCATATTCAACCTTTAAAATTCCAAATCATAACAACGGTCAACAAATATTATTTCTTTAATTTAAAAGGATTTTCAGCCTTTTTGTTGTGACCTGTGAAGGTTATATAGCCAACTTGGCGACATTGACAACTCTTCCCAATATTGGTACAGATGGTCACGATATGTCGCGATGTCAGATGGCTGTCGAGCAGTTTATTGCTGTGTGAACACGGCAAACGCTTTAAAAAAATGGACATTTTATGATTGTAGCTTTAAGCAGACAAATCCACTCCAAGCCAGTGGTTCTTCACCAATTTCAATTTGAATGTGGCACCATATGCTTCCCCATTTTGAGGATTAAGATATTTTGGGTTACAAATGACACTGTATGGTCTTACCATAGCAAGTTGGAGTGACACTCAAAGTACTTTTCCTCATATTCGTTACTTTTACCTTTTTTTCTTTACTTGTGGCTGTTTTTTTACATCAGCGTCGTGGGATTTAACTTTTTCCCCAATTAGAAACCGTTCCACATCTGTCCTACATTGTCGATGTATTTCGTACAACCACCTTTTTTATGCACTCATTCATATAATTCATATATTTGTTCCCAAAAAAAAACCACCCCCATATGACCCTGAGATATTTTCCTCCTCTTCCTTTCCGGAGTCATGCCAATTTAGTATCTTCCAAGTACTAGTAAGATGAAGCCCACTACCTGTTCCCACTGAAGTGCTGCATCATCAGCAGAAGGGTACAGTCTGATCCCGCTATTACCCATCTGGGGTCGGCGGCTGCAGAAGCTTTGATGTGTTGCACAGCTCTCCATTTCAGGGCCAAAAGCAAACACCTCAACCCACCTCTCCAAACTCACCTCCTCTACTGTGCCACACACGGATAATCCTACACACACAGGCCCTCAGACTCGGAGATGACCTCATTTGCTGGGTTCAGCCTGGGTCTCCGGCTCTCCATCTTTCATTCATCCACATCTTAGAGAGCAGCAGCTTTGTTCTGTGAACCAGGTGCAGGGAAGTTTTTGTCCGCTAAGGTTGAGGAAGCCGCCACACCAGACACAGGTGTCGGATAGGGAATGATGCAGAGTTTCAAGTGTAGGTAATGGGCTTTAAAGTACACTGAAATAAAGTGCAGGTTTTACTTGTAAACTTTTTTTAGTAAAGTTTGCAAAGTCCAACAAAACCATTGCATTATACTGAGAAAATTTTTGCTTGTGGTCCGCCAGCAGGAAATCGAGATCACAACCAGTAAAAGAACATTTTTCTATCTTAACAGCTCAGACTCCGACTGATAGCAGAAGTCACCAGGAACTTCAGTTCTTTCACTTATTTCCCTCCAGTGTTCTTCTCTTTTTCCTCAACTCTGTCCATTTGGGAAGTCATGCAGCTTCGAAATTAGTGCAGAATTTTTCGCTCAAGTTTTCTGAACTTTCTCAACTCGCATGTCTTCGTCTTGCTTTCTGTCCCCCCTGAGCAATTTTGCGTCTTTTTGTGGCCGTTTGCATATTTGCGCTGACTTTATATGCAGTTATGCCACCCACACAAATCAGCCTCTAGATCAGTCTGACCACACCTGTAAAACACAAAAAGTACACACCCCTCTACATTGTAGGGATAACTGAATATGTATGATAAATACATTTAACATTAAAAACTTGCTGCTTTTTCAGAAGGCCCGAGGCACAACCAGGGGTGTTGCTAGTGGAAGCCATTATACTTACTGTATTAAAGCACCCAAGGCAGTTTCCCAGATTGCCAAGGCACCTGAGTGTATATTGATCAGGCGTATTTTCCTACATGCCCATTTCAACTGTTGGAGGCACAGTCGGAAGAAAGCATCACACCAAGGCAAACCAAGGTCAAAAAGTATTTTTAGTTGGTTATATGTCATGGAACAGAATCAGGATGAAGGGAACATTATTGAATCAGTGCTAGCTACAGCATGGTTCCTAATATATTTATAATACTTAAATGACAGTGTGACATCAAAAATCACAGAGCAGGAAAAAACATCCCCTCTTTTTCTTCTTTGGCCATATTCTTGGAATATCCCTGGAATAAAATGTCCCAAAAACGAAACATATTTCATAGTGCCAAAGCTTTTTCTTTACCTCGTTATATGTGCATTTGCCTCTGGCTCGCATTGGTGACAACTCCTCCCTCTGGGGTGTGTTAATACGGAGGCGCCGGTGATCAAGCCCAGCAAACACATCCTCATTACTTCTTACCAGCGGATGATGGTAACTGGAAATCGTGAGTCCTATTAGGGCATCAGTCATGATCACGGTGACTGATGCTGTCGCTCTGCCCGTGGGTTTCCCTCTCACCACGACTCCATAAGCACCTTTCATTAACATGCAGAAGCCCACCGACGCACACTCAAGCATGAGCGGCTCAGTGACTACACAGGAAATTAAGTTTACAGATCCATCATTATTCTAGTTATTAGGCCAGAGTTGCTGGCAGCGTCGTGACACAGGGAGAACTGTGGCTTTCTTTCACATTCAGACCAAGAAGCTGGGGGTATTTACTCCATGCTGAAGTGACCCTGAGTGACTTGAGAGAACTTTTATTAAGTTTTGCCATACCTTTACTAGAGAACATAATGCCTTAAAAAGCCTTAAAAGGCCTTTCACCTTATTTTATTAACATTAACTGGCATTTAATGAGAAACAGTTAGAGTGTTAGTATAAGTGTTGCTTAGCTTGCTACTTAGCTTCATGTTATATTAACAATTTGGGCATTTAACAACATAATTTGATGGATCTCTTTATTGATTTTTCCATGACAAACTACTATATGCAATAAAATCAAAACACTTACACCCCCCCCCCCCCCCCACATACACACACACACACACACACACACACACACACACACACACACACACACACACACACACACACACACACACACAGCCAAAGCCCCAACCTGTGGCCCCTAAATTAACATAGAAAATAAGGAGAGTTAACAGGACACGCAAGGTGAAGAAGAAAGAAGAAAATGAGCAGAAAATTATTATTTTTAAATATATGAAACAAACACAAGGTTATCTAAGGCAGATTTCACAACATAATTCCAGTGACATTTAACTAACTTATCCCCCAAGGTTGCGAATGATAACTTTGAGGCATTACATTTAGAGATTAGATTTAATGGCTGATGAATTTATAGTTGTTTACACAGATAATGGTGTGATTAATGCCTCTGAAGTTTACAGTGCACAATCCAGTGTTTTAATGTGGCACCAATTATTTTTTTATCACTGTTTTGATGGTTTTTTTGTCAGAAAATCCTAGTTTAATTCTGCTTTAGCCGGTCTTCAACCATGCTTAACACTCTACAAATGATGTTTTCTGCCCTTTTTGCATTTTCCACATGTGTTTAGATAGAAGCCCAGATTTGCAAAAACATGTTCCCTGGCGACCTATCCTTGCCTCAACCATCTTGCGAGAGTTTAGCTAATCTTGGGTTACCATTTAACCACGGCTATTTTAACAACATTTAATCCACAAACCTATACCTTTTCAATAGTTGCAGAGGACTTTAGTGGCAGGGACTGACCCAGAAATGTTGCAATTTGTGATTATTTGCTGAAACACAGTCAAGACTATGCATCATGTTTCGATTAGAATACATGCAGTTATGGGATAGAAATGCTCATAGTGGGATAGAAGTGCTCATGGATATTATTGCACATAATCATGAATTAACAAATTTTTTCACATTAAGTTGTGATGTACTTTCAAGGGGTTGTTTTCAGTTCATTATGGAAATGGCTTCGGGATAAAAACTGTTCATGAATCTCGTGGTGCGTGTTTTGATGGCCCTGTAGCGTTTTCTGGAGGGCAACAGTTCAAACAGGTGATGGGCAGGGTGTAATGAATATTTTAGGAGTTTTCTGCAGGCAACGAGAGGTGAACATGACGTCCAGGGCAGGTAGCTGTTGGTGATGTCAGCATCTAAAGGTATTAACACTAGAGAAAGGGCCTAAAGGTAACGTACCGATGCAGGAGCCACACTTATTTACTATTGCCGTTTTTGTTGTTGTTTCCAACAAAATTGAACCAAATTGCCACAAAGTAATTGTTCCATCGACAAAGTTGTGGCCTCAGGGCCCATTAGGGTAGGGAGATTAGAGATTGTCTACAAAAGTCCAAAATGAACTATCAAGCTTAACTTTTTAAACCCCCATGAACGAGAAGGCAGAGAAGTTGTTTTGCACTTACTCATTGTAACAATGGCTGCCATCTGGACCGTTAATCAGCTCACAATAAAGTAATTGGTCAAACACTACAAGCAGAACAAAGGAGGGAATTAGCAACACGAAGATGTTCATTTCACGACAGTTCTAAAGCTTTATTTGGCCCGATGACTAATTAAAATACTGTATGGTAATAAACTGGATGCCACACTGCAGTAACGAGACAGGTGGTCTCTGTGAGACTTTATTTAGAATTGTGCATTAGCTCTCTCCTCTGCGTCATGTGGTGTATTTCAGGCAGACATGTAGCAACTTTTTTGGGTTAGGAAACACCCACCAGGGCCAACCATGACTGGTCCAAACTGTCCAAGACATGCCAACTCCATTTAAAGACTCCACGCTGATGTGCAACTGTGCATCTATTCAGATGAGCCTTGATGGAATTGTTTGCAGAGGTGTGATGGACAGTTGAGGTAATTATTCTGCTTGAGGTATGATGATTAGGCATTGTGGTTGAACATCCGCAAACTCAGTATTTAGTTGAGTTGTTTTGATGCGTGATGTGTCTCCTGCCAGCTGGGTAGAGATGTGCTCGACAGCCTATTCTAATGCCGGCCTCGCTTGTTGTGACGGCAGCCACGCTGCCGCAAACTATGGTCAATTAATAGATCTTGTTTTAAAACTTTCAGAGAGTTCATTTCACAACTTTTTCTCAGTTTTCTCTCTCGGTCCAGCTTTCTGAAATGGAAACGAAGTAACTGTCCTCATGATACACCTTTCTCTTGCCGCCTGTTCCTGCTTTTTCTCACATGTTCGACTTTTATTCGTTTAGGTGAATATGACCTCCAAAAATATATATGTTTGACTTGTTTTTATTTTATTCTTACCTTTTCAACTTTTTGGATCAAGCAAG
Organism: Echiichthys vipera; assembly: GCF_963691815.1. NCBI lineage: Eukaryota > Metazoa > Chordata > Actinopteri > Perciformes > Trachinidae > Echiichthys > Echiichthys vipera. The sequence continues at coordinate 6,606,868 of NC_139845.1, forward strand.
AACAAAGTCTCATTTACAGTGGAAGCCTGACGAAGGCAGGAAGCTTTTCAGCAAAGCGCTGGTTGGGGATTAAAAATAATTAAAAATGTCCAACTCATAACCTCCTAAAGGCTTTGGCTTGGTTTTATACAGACTGTGAACACAGCTGAAGGGAACTGCACTATACGTAGTAAGAATGTACACACTACTCAGTTAATAGCTGGAGGCTGTCCTCCAGGAAGGTAGCGTGTTTTACATCTAGTACATGCAGTCTCTTGCCGGGGCCTCCAGGCTTTAGTTCCTGCAATCTGTCAGAAACAATTTTCGATGTATTATAACATGATTTTAACTTTGAGCCATTACTCAAAACACTCCCCATGAGTCACAATCCCTGGGCTGGAAAAAAAAAAATACAACACCTCAGCATTACAAATCTCAGCATTTGCACAATCAGGTACCCTGACTCACTGCTTTGTAAGATGCAGCTGCAGACTATTAAGCAAGCCTTGTGCAAGTTCAATTGTATAGTGGCCTCATAGCAATTTGCATATTTGAGGCATTCCAGCGATTTACAGCACCGAAGCAATTAAAGTAAAGGATGTCTCGAGGGTTCCCACCTGGTTTGAACCCAAACGACCCTTTGGTATCTGTTAAGTGGCTACATTCATATATTGTCAAACCTTATCTGAATAGAATTCATATTATTTCTGAATTCATTCAGCATCACCGAAAGAGTTGGGAAGCAGCACCAATCACTGCATGATCTTGGATAAGTTTTGGATGTCTCAGGATGTACTGTATGTCGTAACACTGCCCCCTCATGGTTGTAACCGGGAAAAAAAGTTTTCACAATGCTCCCTGAGTGTTTGTGTGGTTATGACCCCAAACATCCAGGGGTCAATACCATTTTTCTTGTCTTGCACGTTCAGGCAAACAGAAGAAGTGTGTTTCAGCGGAGGCCGTTCTTTTCTTTTTTGTGTGTGTGTGAATGCCATCTGCCTTCGCCTTATTTGTAAGTCATGTGAATCACATGCAGAGTTATAGCTTGTGCACTGAGGCGGTCTTCCAGCTTCCTCATCCATGTAAATGTGTTTTATGTTCTGGAGGCTGATAAGAAAAAAAACAGAAAGGTATCATACCTTCCCATCTGCTGCTAGCAAATATTCAATTGAACATATGGCAGCAGTTGTAGCCATCGTGTGTAGATTAATCAAATCTGTGAAGCAGTTAGATTAACAAGATTATACTTTATGTCTCCTCATCAAGCAGGCAAGAGACATTTCTCTTGTGTTGCGTTGTATAAATTTCCTAGCTCACTTTATTCTAGCCTACCACCATAATTTTCTGTTCTGGAGCATTAAAACTGAGAGCATGAATCCCTCGTTGTTGACAACTTTTTCCACACAGAGACATCAAATTGCTTTCAAAGTACCCAGATAAACGGAGGTATGGCTCCCACATGTACGCTCAGATTTTTTTTATCGCCACTGAAATGAAACGGGAGCGCCACTCGTCTTGTGCTGCCGTTTACAATCGCATTTTGTGACTGCAACTGTTGATGCTTACGTCGACAGGGAATATTTCGCTGAAAAAAATGTTGTGCTTTACAAGTCAAAAAGCAGAAGATAACTGCGCACAAGCAGGCATTCATTTTTTATTCTAACAGCACAACGTAGATAAGGAAAAGTGTGCTCTTATCAGCGTTACACTGTTGAAATAAACATTTAAGTTTGATAGCCGCAGCCTCCGTTTGAGTAATTAACTGTTGCTCTCTAATCTCCTGATTTGGTATAAGTGGTTTTCTTTTACACAAGGCCATGGCTGGAATAGTATCTGTATTGTATTTTAGCAGATACATCCTTAGAGGATCTAATCCAAGAAAACAATCCATCTGAAATACAGACTACCTACACAGCATCATGTGCTTTGGCACTAGAAAGGGGACTGAATGTTTATTGCACATATGCTGTGAGAACAAAGAGCAGAAGACGCCGTGGAGGAGAGAGGATAAAGGCGGGCAAAGAGTCTTTACAGCCTTGAATCAAGATGCTCTGAGTGGTCCTCACGTCGTTGTTGACTGTCAACTGTTGTCACGTAGCTGTTTGTCTCCGTCTGTCTCCGTCTGGGTTTCATCGCTGTCTGGTTGCTGCACGCTACCTGCAATCAAACAAGCCCTTTAAGTCAAGACTTTGTTCTTCGCACTGCAGAATTTCAGTTAATTTACCCAGAATTTAAGCCGAAATACATGAAAAGAAAGGGTTGTGTTGAATGGAAAGACCATTTTCATTACATCGAAGGCAAAAATAATACGATGACTTTGATCTTGTTATGTTAAACTATAAACCAATATAGGATTTGGATTTGCAACATGATTTTATGACAACATTGTACAGCGACATCACTAAAACATACTCCAATGGGGCAAGATGCTAAGTGAGACTAACGCTTAGCTTTTAACTGTGGCTAAAGGTCCAAAGCCACGCTAGCAGCTCTGTGAGGCTGTGCAAGGAGCCTCCTGCTGCCAGGCGCTTACTGACTGAAGTTCAGCACTGTGAACTCCAGCCAAGCAAAATGTGTGTGTGTTCCCCCTGCCGCCGTGGTCAAAACAACTTCTCCTCTGCTGCCTCCCCCCATTGAAATGACAGCATGCTTAGATAAGCAGTTAGCTTAAAGCGCAACTGTGCCTAAAGAATCCTAACGTGCTCTCGATGACAATGAAAGCCAAAGTGTTGTACAGAATTTAAATGTTGACCTGATGTCATTACAATTCATCCTGAGGGACACAAATGTTCAAAACTCCATAACGGAAAACAGTCCAAGTCAGGAAAACAATAGTGTGCAGACCCTCTTTTGTTTCCTGCAGTTGAATACTTTTTGCCTTGCACCCAACTGTTTTTGTCGGCAGGTGCATGTGACCAAAACAACCAATATCAACCCCATGGTGGCACTAGAAGAAAAATCACCAGATCAGGATTCAGTAGGATTCCTCTGGGTCTGTACTAAGCGTTCAAGCGACAATTCAGTCAAATAGTTGCAGAGATAGAAGTGGTGGATCAACCGACTGACCATGCCTGGAGCTGTTCATCCCTTACAAAAGACTCTGTTTAATCAAATTTCTTCGTATTTAAATATGAAGGTGGATGTTAAAATGATTACCAAAACTGTCCATCGTAAACATCCTCCACAGTTTACAAACCAACTGGTTCAATTTAGGCACTTGCACTCTAGCCGAGTTGTGTTGTCCAATGAGGTATGTTACAGACAATTTTGATGCAAATGATCTGGCAAACTATTGGCCTGTTTGCAATCTGTATAATCACCTGCCTGCTTGTTTCTTGTTAAATCCCTCCATTGTAGCAGTGTTCCCAAGTTCCCAGATCTTTGCAGTTGGGCTTGGTGTGTTCAAGCTTATCAGAACTGATGGCCAAAACGGAGAACCAAATTGAAAGACACCAGAATACTCCATTAACACCATAATGCTTGATGCTTGATGAAGCTAGAGCTTTTCCAAGGAGACCATCCGTCTCTTGTACTAGCACTGGTTTTGGTTCTGGCTCATGGGATGCCAATATGTTCAGTCAATCAATTGGCAAGTCAGCCAGAAAAGTCATCCAGTTAGTCGGTCAGCTATTTATCCAGTCAGTTGTATCGACTCAATCAGTAAGTGAACCAGTCAGCCAGTCAAGCAGTCAGCCAGTAACTGTGAGAAAAGTCCAGCCAAGAGGGCAGGCATTCTCCAAATCCTGATGATTTCCAGATGAGAGCCCAGACGGCCAGGCCTGAGCGGGGAACACACACAGAAAAAAAGAAAAGGAGAGAGAGAGAGAGAGGGAGAGTGGATGGATGGAGGGAGGTGGCAACAGAAAAAAAAATGAATGCACTGAATGAAGGAATGAGCCTGCATACGAACTGCCGGTGCACATGAAATGCCAAGACTCGACAGTCGGAGCATTTTCATCCACCGTTGTGATGTTTATCCCCTGAGAGAGACAAAACAAGAGGGGAAGAAGAGCGTGTGTTGAGTTGTGTGCGTAGATCTGTGTGTGAGGATCAACATGACGCAGTGGTGGGCTCTGCTCATCATGGTTTACCTGTCCATGTACCTGGCAGCCACTCAGCACCACAGGAAAGGTAGGTGGACTTATAGACTCCTCTATCCTCTTTCATAGGCCACAATGTCATCATGGTGATTTGAATCATCCTTTAGACACAAATTGCAACTATTTGTAAGCTTATTCCAAATATTATCCTATTAGAAAATGGAAACAAACACACTCACGACGCTTCAGTTTTGGTTTGCGTCTGTGAAGGAATGTGTTTATCCTCCAGAGATATTGGGAACATTTCGACATGCCGTACATCAACAGATCATTTTCCAATGAAAAGGGACTGGTGTGTTATTACTGGATCCACTCACTGAGGAAATTCCTTTCTCAACACTCACATACTTTCAAATCTCTGGATAAGTCAATCGATGCTAAATACCAGCAACAGGAGCGACAGGGCCACTGACAGGATTTTAATAATACTTTGAATCATAATTAAATCGGGCTGGTTCGTTTTCCCGTTTGGTGCAATTCATTTGGGCAGGTGCGAACACAATAATCACACTGCAGACTAAAACAACCACATTAAGACCCTTTAGCAGAGGTACGAACAAACTCTGGAGCGGTTTGTTTATGGTGGCAACGCAAACCAACTTTGTTCCGACCCATCTACTGTCTCCTGTAGTGAAGCGTGCGCTGCATTCTGGGATGCGAGAGAGCATGCACAGTGTAGCACGAAACATGGAGCAACGTAAGCATGTTAGCACTTTGTGTTTCTGGCCACATGATGGATGCCCAATATTTACTTTACTTTGGACTTTTGTGTCATCTCTACTAACTCCTGAGGGAAATATCTGTCTCTTCCTGCTAAATGCTACGCTTCACCAGCTAGTTCATTGCTTCAAGTGACCTCTTAAAGATCAGGGGCCGTATTCCTAAAGATTCTTAGTGCACAGAGTTGCTCCCCTAAAAGTGAAGAGTAGATCCCAGTAAAGATAAAAGCTATTCCTAAAGAATTTTAGCTCTTAAGAGAGCTCTTAAGGTGAGATCTGTTAAGAGCAGGGAAGAGGACTTTAAGCGGCTTAGGAGTTCCCTAAGCAGAGGACAAAATGGCGGACGAAAGAGGCAGGAGAGATATTCTCCAAACACTGGATGACACTGAATTAATGAAACGCTACAGGTTGGATCGTGCAGGAATCATGTTTGTGGTTGGTCTCATTAGAGATGCACTTACTTCCCCAACCCAACGCCACAATGCAATTCCACCCGAAATGAAAGTCATCACAACACTGAGGTATTTGGCAACAGGGAAAATGCAACAATGCAGCAGTGATGACTTGGGTCTGTCACAACCCTCCATCAGCAGGGTCATCAACCAAACACTGACAGCATTGTCACAGTCTCATATTGTGACACAATTTGTTTCATCTCTGCTGGATGCCCGCACTTTACAAGCTCACAAAAGGGCATTTATGGACATCGCAGGATTCCCCGGTTGTGGGTGTAATCGATGGGACACATGTTCGAATGGTTGCACCGTCAGAAGATGAAGCCGTCTTTGTGAACAGGAAGAGATTTCACAGCATCATCAGGAATATGGGCCCGCTGTCCAAAAACAAAAACAGTGACAGTCCTGTTATGTGTAAGTTAAAGTCTTATAATAAATGGAAAACAAATATTTCAGTCCCAAACCTCTCCGAATATAGTTTGAGACGATTGGACTGTAAGAGAGATTATCACTGATAGCTTTATCTAACCTTTTTCCACAAAAATAGTCCATTTGTTTTATTATTTGAGCAAATGAATCCTTAAAGGCGTGTGTGTGTCAATGTACTAAGCATATGTAAACCGTAATATAACAGTATTTGGTGGGTGGTAATTGGACATATGTGACCATTCTCCAATCATCACCAGTATTCCCCACATAGCCAAATCCTTTCCCACCTTCCTTGGCAATACTAAGTGACTTTATTGCAGCCTAGCCTCTCATACATTTGACGCACAGTGTGAATATTGATGGGGTAGTCTGTGTTTACATTGTAAATTGTAGATTTTGCATCTGATCTGCTAGAGAAATACAGTTTGTTTGGATTTCAACATCATTTGGAGGTTAATATAAATGCTTAACAGAAGATAGACCATTGAGGCGAAGATTTGATTCCCTCCTGTGTCCTTTTCACCCCCTTTTACCGCAAGCCGGAGGGATCCAGACGTCCATTTTGTTTTCGTTTGTTGTTCTCTCTCATCAAGACATCCCTCCAGCCAGGAATACCATTTAGCCCTGCTAATTAATGGATCTTTGTTGTTCCCTCATCTCCTTGCAAGCAGTTAGCGGGAGATTACAAGTTCCCTGTCTGTGCATAATGACATTGGGGGAAGCCTGCCCATCCAAACACAGACTGTTTGAAGCACTGGAGGAGGGAGGGGAAGCATTAAGGAATGAGACGGCTTAGAACGAGCAGCAGGAAAAGAGGAGGTGTTGGAAGGAGGGACATTAGATATTCAACCCGAAAATGACAAAGACAGTGGCCCTCAGCTTTTCCCACTCCATATCATCCTGACCTCCACAACCGGCTCTGCACCTGTTCCCAATCCTCTCATCAGCTCCTCAGTATATATGTGACCCTTCCCCCTTGTCTGTTGTGCAACCCAGCCTTATAGTGTTACAGCCTTCTTCTGTTTACCTGTCTGCCTTTCTTGTTATTATTCTTTGCCAGTCTTTTTGGACTCCTAGCCTGCCTGCCTGCCTGCCTGCCTTGCCTTTTTTGTTGTCTTGACTGCCTGCCTGTTCAGCCTGGGTTCACAGTTTGTTTTGGGGTTTTTTGCATTTTTGTATTGTGTCACAGCACCTTTTTCGTGTGTCATTTAGCACTATAGAGTTGCACAAAGCTTTTCAACCGTAAACCCATTTGCGTCAACATCACATGCTCTGTGCAATCGCTTCAGAAGTCACGAAATGTAGTATAAAGAAATAAATTACAATTGGGGTTGGCACGAAGGGAGGTGGATGAATCCAACAAATACAGGACTTGACTCAGGAGACCGGTGTTATTGTGCTGTGTGAAATGATTTCTGTTGACTTAACTGTTGACTTTGGTTATTTATGTTGATTATCTTAATTGTGTCCTTTTTTTAACCAAAACCACAATGTTTTTCCTTGAACTTAACCAAGAGTTTTTGTTGTCTTAAGCCCTTTTTGGACTGGATTAGTTTAATGTGGGGAGGTGGGGTGAAATAATTTTACCTCAGGATGTCTGTAATATAAATTACCAATTCACACAGGATTGACAAATCCCTGCATTCTACAAGGAGTGGGAGGGGCTACTCCATTTACGCACTGCCATCACCTCCCTGTTGCCATGTGCATGTTACCTAGCTTCCTGATATCACAAAATTAAGATAACATAAAAACTAAAGGACAAAATCGATTATCTAAAAAAAGTGATAAGAGCACTTCTTCCATGCTCAAAAATATGTGGAAACTACGTATTGACGGGATATGACAGTATATCAACCTATGTTTTTACAGGGGGTCGTATTTGGACGGGACTAGTTTTGCCTGAGATATTTTTTCAGAACCGTTTTACAAAAGGATGAAATTTGATTTTTTTCTGACATTCTCAGGAATAATTACTGACATGGTGCATTCGGACGGGACTAAAACCTCTGGTAAAAATGACCTTACCCCACGTCCCCACATTAAACTTAACCGATCCGAATAGGGGTTAAGCTTCAACTTCACAAAACTGCAACTGTATTGGTTGGCAAAAGAGTAAAAGTGACATCAAGGGGACATGAAAATGTGACGAATCAGCAAAAAGTGGCATGCTACTGTATTTATACGCTTGCCCTTGATACCAAGTTGGCCTGTTATCAAACCTTGTTTTCGACCACCTCCAGATAACTTTGCTTTTAGCTTCCCTGTCTGCCACTTTGGAAGTACATTTTAGTCCTTCTCCATGTTTTACTTACAAATGTGAAACATTGAATTGTCTTTTCGTTGGATGGATTATTTGTTTTTAGTTCAATAAATGTTCAAAGACACAATGTCTGTTTCTGTGTCTGCAGAAAAACTGCTATTTCCTGCTGCTGGAAGCCTAAAACACATGTTCCTGCACACCAAAGCACTATTGCATACAGCAAACATTGACAGAGAGCAGTAAAAGTTTTATGTAAATAACAAATTATTAATTTCAAATGTAAATCAGCATTGGGTTGGCCTCCAAGGTGAAATTTCCCTGCAGCGCTTCGATCCTTTAACAACATAACCCTTGTTCTAATGAGCACACGTTCCTCTGGGTGTTGTTTTGTTTACACTGACAATGCTCCACTGAAGCTTGAGTGTCTCTTCAGTATCTGATACGACTGCTCAGGCATTACTCCTTCTCCGCGGCTGATCGTTCATTCGGGAGTCACTCACTCAACAAGGAGTGTAAACTTTCACCTACAAATTGGGATGCACTCAAGGCTGCATGTCAGTGTTGCATCTAGGGAAATATCCTCAGTACGGTGACATGGTGTTTCGGAAGGAACGATTTACGGAAGGATTTACATTTTACAATTGTACTCAATTTACACGTGAGTCAGTCTTCTTGAATATGATTGTCATTGAGGAAAAGGTCTTGAAGCATTTAGAAAATATTTCCAACACATAGTTTTCGAAAACAGTTTTGAATTTTCGATGTGAGAGAAGAAAATATGAAGCTGGAACCAGGAAACGCATAAACACTGGAAGTGCAGTGCCAAACACGTTGCTCTTGTGAACATCAATAAAACACCCTTGGGTATATTTTTACAGTGTGTGGCCTCTACCACAAACACTTGTGGTTGGATTTCCTCAGATCACTCTTGTGTCTTTACGGTAAATACTGAGCTGGAGCATAGAGATTCTTAGCTTAGCATAAACACTGGAATTGAGGAGCGTGTCAATAAATGTCCTTGAATAGATTTTACAGATGTTTCACGGTTTGTTGCCTCTACCACAAACACGTTTGGCTTAATTTCCTTAGACCACTCTCATGTCTGTACAGTAAACACAAAGACTGTATAATATGTCTCAATCACTATACAGTATGATGTTCATTTTTGTGAATTATGGTCCTGTTTAGAGAAAGACCATAAAGCAAGGGACTTTAGGATGTGGCTACCATGGGATTGACAGACCGGTACATTAAAATAGCCGTGAACTTGTCTTTGTTTGTTGTCTGTGTTAAAGTCTGAGGAATTCGAGTGTGTCAGTGTGTTTTCACTTCGTCAGAGTTGATTGAAAGATTGTGGTCACCTGAAACTTACTTGATCAGCATTCAGTTGCACCTTTCTAAAGCTGACATTAGCTACCTAACGCTAGCATTAGCTGGTAATTTAAGGGAAATCAAGCCAATTTGCTACCAGCTTTGTCACTGCAGCGAACACTGAACAGTTTCCCTCATTAGTTCTTAGGTTAGCACCATTTAAACGACAATAAGCAGCCAGATGCTGCTGGGCGCTTTTCCCTAGCCTCGCATTTTTGTCCAAATATGGTCACTTACAGTTTCAAAACACCAAGATGGAGATGGACAAAATTTCCTGGCTTTAAAACAGTAGTCCACAAACCAATGGGTGACATCACAGTATCTGTGTCCATCTTTATTTTACCGTCTATGGGTAAACATGAACCTACAGCCAGGAGACGATTAGCTTAGGTTAGCTTAACATAAAGGCTAGAAAAGAGGGGAAACAGCCAACCGACTCTGTCAAAAAGCAACATAATCCACCAAGGAGCCCCGCCTAAGCTCACTCATTGACATTTTATATCTAATTTATTTATACTAAAGTAAAACAACATGTTGCAGTGTTCCCATCCTTGCTATTATTGTGAGGTTGTCAGGCAACCAGTACACTAGGCCAAGACTCATTCTGGGGATGTATAATGACAATATGTCAATTTGACACTTGGGATTTACAGACTTTTTTTGGTGGTAGAAAAGAGGGCTTTGGACACTATACCTCGTAAACCTAGTATTTCTAAAATCCTGTCTGTGGCCCTGTTCGATCGGGGCAGATTTGAGAGGTTAAAAGTTTGAAATAATCTGTTGAGTATTGCACAAACATACCAAACTGGTGGTCTTAATTTTTCCAAAACTGGACAGAGCTGCAGATTTTCTGTACATTCTGAACGGTGGCTGGGTTGTGAAAGCTAAGCCGGAGCTGGCAGCCACCCAAGCAGGAAGCAGGTACATGGGGAGATCAGCCAGTGCATGTGGCTTTGGCTGGCCTCACAAATGCTATAAAGCCTAAATGTATCTGGCCTGCGAGGCTCTGGGCAGCGGGGCTGATCATTACTGCAGAATTGGCGAGGCAGCACACCGTAGATGCCGCTGTAGGGTAGAGGGTAGATTGGATCTGAATTCAGACGGAGCCCAGTATTCAAACTGTATTACCTCATTACGATCGTTGTGTGTGTGATCTGTGTGCTGGCTTACACACCCAGCCAAGCGCTGGATGGCAACAGTATATATGCAAAGCAGTGGAAAAGGAGAGTGAGATGTCTGAAGAAGCTTAAAAGAATGTTTAACTTACTTCATTTATGCTGTGAATCCCCTTTCAGCTCTAATCAACTTTGCTATTCAGTTCACTCTCCTGAAGCAGTGACATCAAATAGGTCTTGGAGTCTCACACAATAGAGGGCATTATGTAATGAGAACACATTTAAAGAGTCTGGGCAGCAATAGAAGTCTTATTGTAAACAGTATGGAAGGGGAAAATGTGTCTGCATCCTTGTATGACCCCTCTGTTTTCTTATTACAGCCTTGAACTCCCAAAGACTTTCCATTACCAGTGGGAATATCTGCTCACTATCACAAAGAGAAAATGAGAATGTAAATATGGTGTTATACAATCGGGATGGATCATAAATCATTCCTTGGACACGGATATGCCCTTGTGATTTCATTAAAGATGAACAGATTCTGGCGAGTAAGCTAAAAGATGACCCGGAAAGATTCAACATTTGAACTTTGAGGTTGTTGTTTTTTCAAAGTTTAGAATAAAAGTCCTCTTTACAAAGAATTTGCTGGATTTAAATTATTTACAAAGACACTGCAACACTACAACTAGAGTATTGGGATAAGATGAATGGTGTAACAAGTAGACAAATCATATAAGTAAAAGTAATAATGCAATGATGAGTTTTGAGAACATCATTAAAATGTAATTAAAATAATTTGCAGTAACGAGGAAGTGCCAAAACTGCAGTTCCTTGAATGGCCACGTGAGGCTAGCTCCAAAGACCATCCAAACCCTGTAGACCCCCAATGTTAAAATGTCCAACTTCACAGCAGAATAAAAGTTTTCGGCCTGGTGCATACATTTCTTATAATAATAATATACATTTATATAGAGAGCACCTTTCATACAAAATGCAGCTCAAAGTGCTTTATATTAAAAGTGTAAAAATGAGAAGACAACCATTAAGAGGATTAAACACAAAACATGCACAAATCAAAAGGTGACACACATGACGAACAGAGCTTATAGCATTGACAAATACAATAATAGATAAAAGAGAAGAACATACAATTCAGTGACAAGCAAACAGCAGTAGAAGCAGCCAAAATTATTGAGCAAATCATACCATAACACACCAAAATAGAATAAACAAAATACCTTAAAAGGAATAAAATGTCTTAAAAATGGTGGGATTAGATGTTTAAGAGCTGGTGCGAGACGGTGCAACAAAAGGCTAGGGTGAAAAAGGTTTCTTACAGTTTTTTTAAATGTTTTCGAGCGAGCCTGCGTCTCTGATGTTTTTGGGTAAGGCGTTCCATAAGTTTCTTTTTGGGTGGGGTTAGCTAGCAGCGGAGGATCTGAGGGTTTGTGAAGGAGCAACAGGAAGTCTGAGATGTAGGTCGGCCCTAATCCAGCGCTTAGAGCTTTCAAAACAAGTAAAAGGACTTTAAAATCGATTTTGGAGTTTTGGTCTCTATCGCTAATTTCCGGGATTAGGGAGTTAGGAAGCGTCAGGCACTGCCAAGAGGACGACAACGCCCAGAACCACCACGTTGAGCTCCACATCTGCTCCTCACAAATCTGTGGCTGACGTCACAGAAACTATGTCCATATTTTACAGTCTTTGGTATCATCCTAAGAAGGTTGTAGATTATATGCCAATGTCTGAATGTCTCCTTGTTTCTAGTCTTGGGAGGGTTTTATTCCAGCCCTATCCCGCTTGACACCTCCGACTACAGGGGGGTCCCTGCTCTGCTGCATACACTGACTAACTGACACTTCGAAATTTGAGGTCAGCAACACCTCACCTCTGGTTGCACTGGCCACTTCCACTTGTAAATATAGGAGCATCTGTAACTCGGGTTGAAGACCAAGACCTGCATAATATTTGAGCAGTAATGTATCTGTGTGTACTCAACCTCTGGCCCACCTACATGTATGACTGGTTGGATAATGCGGTGCTTCATTTCTTGAATACGAGGGAGATCCTCTAATCTAATTTCCTGCATTTATGTGTTCTAGCTCTGTATCCATCTGCATACAGGATAAAGCGTGGGGCGTATTCGCTGATCAACCCCACGTTCCAGCGTTCGGAGGAGGATGTCAACCTTCTTTTTGAGGTTAGTTTAGACGCTGTGGGTGTAGAGGTGCGTAAATAGTTAATAGCTAAAGTCTCAGTGCTTCATTTTCTTGAGGCGACCTTAAATATGTTGAGAATGTGCAAAAGATCTGTCCAAGTCACACATTTGTTCCTCTGCTGGGAAATGAAAACACTGTGTACTGCCACTGTCCTGCCCATCGTCCAGATGTGAAGTACGTGTCTACCCAGAGTTTTCCCGTCATTGATGAACGTAACGTTTAATCTGATGTCATAGTTTCTCTAGTGAGTGTTTTAATCGACGGACCTTTGTCTCCCAGATCCTCCTAGCTGGAATGCAGATCCCAAGTGCAAAACAGGACATGTGGATCCCAGATGAGGAACTGGCATCCCTGAGGAGCGTGGAGAAGCTGGAGGTCATCTGCGAGGACGTTCTGCCCAAGAGGCTCTCCGATATTCGCCGCCTGACAGCGGAGCTCACCCAGCGCCGGCAGCCTCTGAGCTGGCAGGACTTTGAGAGGACAGTGCTGACCCTGGTGTACACCACTCAGACGCTGGCTCGAGTCAGCAGCCAGCAGCAGAGGGAAGCGTGGATGGAGGCTTTGATACAGCTGTTCGGAGCCGTTCAAAAGGACCTAAGACCCTCCTGAGGAAGAATCAGAAGATGTAGTTTTTTTTTGTTTTTTTTAAACCCATCTTTATGATGATTTCACCTGCATTTCTTCACTTAAGCTGTGTCACAATTTATATATCACCTGTACTAATGTTATGCAGCATATACTAATTGTTGTAGTAGACAAAAGAAATCAGTGTGTTTGACAAAAAATGAACTCTTTAATAAATCAAGTGGAGGTCTTCTGTTGTGGGAAGAATGTTTCCAGGGTCAAACATAAACTTTAAACACAAGAAGTCTGTTTTGTACTGTTTTGTACAAACAGATGATGCAATACGTGAGCTGTCAGTCAAACTTCCACTCTTGGATTCACAAAGAGAAAGCAAAGAAGTTCTTCAAAGATTTCATCCGTTTTCTTTGTTGATCTTTGTGACACTCTCTCACCACTATCCAAGTTTACTGCTTGGCAACATCTCCTCTGTTCCTTTTATACGGTGCTTTATGGGTTTTTACCATTTATGGGAAAAACCATTCAAGGTAATATCTGGATATATCTTTTTTATGTAAAGTAGGCTACGTCTACATGCTTCGAGATAACTTGATTTAGTTTCTTTTGGGAGAATTTATGAGACAGCTAGTACTCCTCCCTGAATACAGGAAACAGTCAGAGAGAGAAGGGTAACACATGAGACAAAATGGGGACGTTCATGGGCGAATTATGGGACAATGGGCCCCTGGGCTCAGACATGCAAAAGGCCCCACCTCTTTTTGTATTTGCTTTGTGTCTGTTTGTAGTAACGTTGTGTCTCTTTGCAGTTGATCTGTGTCTCTATGTTCATTTTACGTCTCTTTGTTCTCATTTTGTGTCTATTTGTAGTTGCTTCTTGTCTCTTTGTGGATATTTTATGGCTTTTTTGTTGTCATTTAGTGTCTCTTTGTGGTCGTTTTGTGTCTCTTTGTGGTCGTTTTGTGTCTCTGTTGTGTGTGTCTCTTTGTAGTTACTTGGTCTCTCTTTTCAGCTCATCCATGTGCTTTGGTTTTTCACTCTCATCCGATTGTAACTGTAATGCATTATGTGTGATCCCACTTATTTGTTCATTATGTGGAAATTAAATAAAACCAGCAAATAATCTGTGCGCCATGTATTTGCGTGAGCCACAGGATGGCCTCATTAATCAAGTGTGTCCCTGTGAGCTCAATAATCTTCCATCTGCCTGTCGTCTCAACAGGGAATGCAGAAACGTAAGACTGCTCACAAATATTGTGGGTATTGTAATGGACCCATAGTTTGCATACTGACTTTTCTGATATTTACGACCTTTGACGCACTTTAACAATATGCAAAAGTACATTAGTTTGACAACTCCATGCAGTCTCCCCTATCCTCCTATGTAGACTTTGTTTATGTTTGATGTCATCAAACGCCATCAGATGCTTCCCTCTGTCTAGAAAGGATTCCTCCGCTCAGTTGATTTGCCAGTTAAAGCTCTTTGAATGAAAACCGCCGATTTGTACTTAAGAGTCTGTGTACATCAATACCCCTGATTGCTCGTTTGAAAGAAACTGTAAAATGTTTGCTTCAAAGCTAACCATTTCCCCCACTCATTTCGGGAAATAGGTACTTGCCGTAATAGGCTTTGGTGCATATTGGAGTGGATAGAAAGTATGTATCACGTTTGTGCTGTTTGCCCTCCTTGAGTCAATTGGTTTTACATTTGCTTACACTTGGTTCAATCCAAGCTTTATGCAGCTTTGGAGATGTTGGTCACCAAATGTGTGTCATTTCCTGTGTGTTCTTCACTAGCGTTTCATTTATGAAAACGTATATGATGATCACAGGATTTCTTTTCTTTTCCAGGATGTCTTTCTCGGCGTGCCAGCATTCATCCGATGCCCAAGCTTCTGGCGCGGACTCGGGAGGACTGATTGATGAGGAGAGTGACGACTTTAGTGGAATTTCCTCCCAAGACAGTATTCGCCTTCACTCCATGCATCGCTCTAATGATGATGATCAGGTTTGGGATGTTTCTGGCCACGACTTGACAGAGTGTAGAGAAGCCAGAGTATTGATTCAAAATGGTGAAGCTCAGGAGTCTGTTCCCAGTATTGAGTCTGACAGTTTCATTAAAGCGTCCCCGCACTCCATGCATTATATGACAATCCCCCAGATTGTAATAGCTCAAGGTTTTGGATGGCATAGATGCTCGCTTCTGGCATAAAGTACACCTTAATTGGCTCAGATTTTTTAAAATGACTCTCTAACTGCATTGCTTGTCTTTATCTCTACCTCCTGCTCTGTGATTTTGGCGTCGATTCAATAAGAAAAATGAGGCTTTACTTTACCCAAGTTATTGACTTAAAAGTACACTTCATGAAAAATGAGTCTCTAATGTTTTATCCATTTAGTGTATTGTCCCTAAATGTCAGGCATAAACCTCGGCAGTTTAATGCATGTTGAGAGAGCAGCACCAAGTGGCAGCAGACAGAACTGCTTCTCCATCTGAAACGTTATGTTCTTAAAGCTCATGGTCAACTTTATTACATAAATGATGCTATTTTCATCAAATTATACTTAAAGCACAAGATTTAGATGGTGTCATTTATTAGTTCCAGTGGAAAATGCAGCGTCTTAGAGTAAACAACAACAAAAAAACTATGCAATGCTTACAAACACTATAGTTTTATACACATAATTTTAGAAATGTGTGGGGTCGATGTAGTGCAAGTAGTGCAAAATTAAATATGAAGTATACTACTATAATCAAGTATACTGTATAGTTGTGAAGCTGGCAGGAAGCACGTCACAGTAATGTTGCATCTGGTAAAGGTGGGGCTAATTTTAATTACATTATAAACTGCTGGGTAGCTGCCAAAAAGAGAACATTACTTTTTATATATAACATTAAATTGCAAATAAAGGACTGTCTTCTCCCCCAAGCTCCGTAAATAAGATCTGTCACTTAATGGCTTGTTTCCTCCATGTACAGTGTAATATAATGAGCATTAAAAAACATAAAATGGTTTTCATCTTCATTCTTACCTTAATGACATAATAAACTGTGCCTTACTTCTTCAGGGGGGGGCTTTAACCCTGCCTGTTCCCAACAGTAATGTACCTGAACATGTGTAAATAGCATCTGTTATCAGCTGAACTTGCCCACTAGGTGGCAGCATTTCCCAATTTGATTTGATTTTCACTGTTATTAGTCATGACTTGTTATTGATTTGTGCAGATGTTGAAGGGGAGTAATGGGTCCACATGGATAACTGGACTTAATGTAATATAACAAACAATAGTAATAACATTATTCTCTTTCTTTCTCTCTGTCCTGAGCCCATTCAGACCTCTTGAACTCATTACAGTATATTTTTGTTATGCTGACACAAGATGTGGGCCGCTGCCACGCATAGACAAAAATAAATCAACAATGTGGCGTTTCTAATTTGATTTATTTTTCTCTTCCTCTTTGGGGTGTGTTTTTGTTTTTGTGGTGGCTTAATTAGAGCCGAGTCTTGTCATAACTGGAATGTGTCTTTCCTGGTAGGAATATTTTGTGATCACCTCCAGCTGAACACCCAGTTGTTTTAACTCAAGCTTATCAGCTGCATATGTTTTCCCCCACAGCTGTCAGACATATTTTCATGCTTCAAGTGTGCTGGCGGAGAGGGACCGATGAGACATCACAATGTGTCACATATATACGCGCTGTGCTATTCGGCACCAAATTAAACAACTCAATACCTTATCCATTTATAGAACGATTGCACGGCAACCTGCCATAATGAAACCTGTTAGAGGTTTGATGGATTTTTTTCTTCCCCTGTCTGCCACTCAGATGACTTGCGGTATAACTTGGCGTTGTCTCCCCGGATATTTTGAGAAAAATAATTCCTGATCTGAGGTTTCGAACGCTCCGGACACACCATTAAAAACATTCCTCTGTTAAGAATCTGCAACAGCCCATACAGAGCACATTCTCTCCTTAGAAGATCCTTTGAGACAATATGTTTCTCGTGAACATTTTCAGCTTTTTTGTCTTATGAGACTGAATCACTGTCATACCAAGTAGAAACACAGAATTGAAGCTACGACTCAAAAACTCCAGATGGAAGAGACTGCATTTTTGGAGGTGATTTATGAGCAACAGCCACAAGCAGGGTGAAGTTATTAACATGCGCCTGTCACTACCACGCCATTGTCTTGGATGGGTAACTTTTTTTCTCGCACTGCACTCAGTTAAACTGACATCACACGGCATGGGAGCAAAAATAGTTATGATTGTGCAAATTCTGAGGATTTAGCATTATAACAGATCATTAGTTGGACTTGGTAAATGGACTTGTACTTATATAGCGCCTTTCTAGTCATCTGACTACTCAAGGCGCTTCACAGTGTCTGTCACAATCACCCATTCACACAGACATTCACACTGATGGCAGTGGACATCTACATACCATCTAATCTGATCTGATCTGATCTAACCATTCACACCACATTTACACACCCATGCGCAGCACGGGGAGCAATTCAGGGTTCAGTGTCTTGCCCAAGGACACTTCGACATGTGGACCGGGGGGGAGATGGGGATCGAACCACCAATCTCTCGAACAGAGGACGACCCACTCTGCCACCAAACCACAGCCGCCCTGTAGTAGTTGAAACCACAACTCTAGAAACAGGTAACGGTCATTTTGGAGTGTAGTAGATGTAGTAAATGTGGTGTGTATAATAGTAGCTGTCATGTATTTGTCATGAAAGGTGTATTGCTCAGGACTCAAGGAAGCGTAGTGTCGAGTGTGAAGTGGTTCGGAAGAGCAGAACTCGGGAAAGCTTCAAGCTACAATAACAGAGGCCAAGAAATCGGCCCTTTCTGAACAGGCACCGCAGTAATTTCACAAAAAGCTTACAAGAGCTGGGAAATCCTTATTGTCCTGATACTCAATATAGTTCATTTATGTCGTTCAAATCACAGAAGTAGAGCCAGATATCCCGGCATACCAGTTGTGGGATAGTTTTACGCTTTCCCACCGAGCGGATTTGTTGGGTGTAAGTCTTTGATAAGGTGATGGGAGACACTTGACAGGCCATGGGACTGAGGATAATTCTCTCTAACCCTCCCAAACTCTTATCGGACATTGTTATGAAGTGGTTCAGGATTCACATGGGAGTAGATGTATGTGTGTTTCACAACAGCTCCTCTGGTGCCTGATTTGATTTGGCTTGGTGTAGTCCAGCCACAGGTGGAGCGGTCTCAGACGGCCCATGAGTGATTAGTAATGCTGCTGTGTGTGGATGATGTTCTTGGTGTCTTTTCTAACAGACACTCTTAAAATTCTTTTCAGTCAGCCTTCAGAGGGGCCAAAAGAGGTGAGATCCAATTGCAACTTTTTTTCCAGGACTTCCAGCAGCCCTAAGATCACAAATTACTGTAAAACTGAAAGGGTTGTCCTCAAAACAGGCTACAACAGTATTTAGTAGATCACAGCACAGATGTCGAGGAGTCCCTCTTGCAGTAAACAGCGTTGTACACACTTGGCAGAGGGCCATGGCAGCAGTAAATTCATGCTTTAACTCGTCACCGTTGCTGGAGACGGTAGCCGTGACAAATGGCCTTTTCCATCTCATATTCCCTACACTGCACTTTGACATACAGTATCAGCTAGGATTGACTAAGGCAGTTTTTACAAAAAACATAATTGCAGAAGATCGTTTTTGATTTGCTGTGTTACAAGTGAACGTTGTTTTGAGCTGCCCTTGTAATGAGGGTCTACTGATTCCATCAGATGTCTTTTGTCAGGCTCAAATTCACAGCTTGCTGATGAAATGTTTAGCCTTTACCTTGCACAGATGCTGAATTCTCACGATAACATGAGTGTGAGCCAATCAGTGTCCTGTGAGGAGCTACTGGCAGTTCAGTGGGGGAGTGGGCGGAAAGACGACACGCGAGGTGACCAGAGGCTTTTTTCTGTGTTGAGAGAAGTGACACTCTTTTTTCCTGACTTCAGCAAGAGTTTGATTGTCCAGACTAATTTGCTATTTCCTAGTTTAATAGTTTGATTTCCGTGAGTCTGCAAGTGGTAGTGGATGGAAAACACCGGTGACATTGGTAACAATGATGCTCCTCTCATCATCATAAACTTGCCCCATGGTTGTGATAGGTTCCCCAGGATCTGACCAGCTGGAAATCTGTCTTAACGGGAGAGGGGCCAGACGTACCTGCCAAAGCAAATTAAACATGAGCTCAGCAGATTTGACTGGTTTCCTGACTAGAAATGTTATGGCAGGGGGGGAAACAGTGAGACCCCAAATCACTGTAGTTCAAAGCTTTTCTTGACCCCAACCACCCTGATCCTCTGCACTGCATCACATACTTACTGTACTTAGTACAACTTAGCCATTTCCCCCCATATTTCCTGTAATAAATCCTTGCATATTAGCTCCGTATGGTCGCATTAGCAGGCATGCTTTTGATATGAACCTTTATACAAAGTTTCATAGCAGTCTGATATGCAGGATTGTGGGCTGCAGAAAACCCCCCGACCAGAATTCCCCCTAATAGACCTTACTTACCCTCGTAGAGATATCTGAACTAAGTATGGGCCAAAGATAGACCCTGTGGAGGGATTCTGTGGAACCAGATTCTGCGTGCATGAGTGATGAGTAAACAGCCAAGGAAAGGGGTAGAATCGTGGGTAGTAATCCATCGTGTAAACAGTGAATCATTTGTTTTCCCCTTTACAAAACGAAAGTTTGTTGATACTCAGCCTCGCTTCCATTGAGCTCTGTGATCAGTGGTAATTGTTAGAGCAGCAGCAGGTCGCCAAGACTCAGACACTTGACCATAAATGAATCCAACTCCTCTCTCTGGCGCATTTCCCCTGTTTAGAGAAGAATTAATCATTAAGTGACTCTGGGGTTTAGCGGCCTACTGGCTTTGTTTTAACTGCGGCCGGGATTGCAGCTCCGTGGACGTTGTGTTTTGGCATAAACACACTCAGGAAACCCAGCGTCAGAACGGGGAATAGCAGTGTTTGTTTCTTAAAGAGAAAAACATGAAATGCTGTGTGTGTGTGTGTGTGTGTGTGTGTGTGTGTGTGTGTGTGTGTGTGTGTGTGTGTGTGTGTGTGTGTGTGTGTGTGTGTGTGTGTGTGTGTGTGTGTGTGTGTGTGTGTGTGTGTGTGTGTGTGTGTGTGTGTGTGTGTGTGTGTGTGTGTGTGTGTACTCCTGCCCTGGCCAAGTCACCAGAGGCAGCCTGCCTGCCCCATGATGTGTTTGGTGTCAAACTGAGTGTGAAGAAGTGTACAGGGCCCATGGGAGTCGTATACCAACCCTGAACTCACACTTTGCTTACGCTCTCATTTCTCCATCTGATTTGTATATCATCTGTATACCCTCTTGAGGTGTAATAAACTGTGCTGGCAAATGTCCTTGCCCTCACCCTGACCTCAAAGCGTTAAGATAATGTCACTGCTTTCCCTCCCTGCATTGTCCTTAACGCTTAGGAAGAGCTTTGTTTCACTTCACAGAAAGGAGACATGTTTACAAGGAACAAATGATTGAAAACAAAGACAACAATGATTCATCGGCCTGCAGTTGTGTTTTACAGCAGTGCGATTTGAAGAAACAGATGTGGACGTAGTCACAAAGTGCCTCTGCAGATGCTTTCGGTTGGAAGTTGGACAGCAAAAGTCACCAGCTCACCACACAGCAGACAAACACATGTGGGACTGAATGTTCCTTCAAACTGCTTTTCCAAACTCAGATCCACTGAACTTTTAACTTCAGTGTCACAGTGAGTAAATAAGTGGGATCTTTTCCTCCAGAATAATCTATAATTGATCATTTAGTATCTGAGGTATGTGTAGCTTGTGGGCATTCCTTTCAAAATACCAGCATACATGATCGCATTCCTCCAGCGCTGCTGTCTGGCCTCCCACCAAATCCAGCCCACTTTACCCAGGAAATCCTTGTCTGGTTGCGGTGCCAGGGTTACCCAAAGTCACAAAACAGGTTTTAGAGATTCTGCGGAGTCCAGAACACATGAAATAGGGCAAATGCTTGTCCTCTGTGTTTCACTGGCTGCAGATACTGTGCACATAATCAAACAAAAACAACAAACCAGATATGCTTGAGTCAGCAGACTGAATAATTAACATACATCTGATGGGTTTTTTTCAGCACTGACCTCCTAAAGAACGGACCTAATTTACATTATTTGTTCAATGAGCTCTAATACTGCGCACGGCTGGCTTCGTTTGCATGAGTTATGCTGTGTGTATGCACAATATGCAATCAATATTGATCCGTCAGTACAACTGTATGTAGATTAATTGTGCAGGCCTTGCCCTAAAAAAGAGATCTCCATAAATATTCCACAATAAACCAATATTATTAAATCTGGCAGTGTAACTTTAGAAATAGCCAGACTGGACTGCAAACTTGATTTCTACTACTTTCGGGACAAAGTCAGCTGTAGAATATCATCTTTTCCTTAGTCTCCCTACTGCTACTGTTGGCCTCAAATACACACCTCAAGCTTCTTTTGCAGCTTTTCATCACTGCAACTAAATGGACTGGTAAATGGACTTGTACTTATACAGCGCCTCTCTATTCTTCTGACTACTCAAGGTGCTTTCACAGTGTTTGTCACATTCACCCATTCACACTGATGGCGGTGGACATCTTCATACCATCTAATCTAATGTAACCATTCACACATTCAGCACGGGGAGCAATTCGGGGTTCAGTGTCTTGCCCAAGAACACTTCGACATGTGGACCGGGGGAGTTGGGGATCTAACCGCCAATCTCTCAAATGGAGGACGACCCACTCTGCCTCTGAGCCACAGTCGCCCTAATGCCCTAATATGCATTTAGTCCATATCTTGGCTGTATTCCTTTGGTACAGTAAGTGTGCTCTGCAAATAAAAGTAAGCTCCGCGGCTGCTGTCGTCTTTATTGCTCCCCCGCAGATATGCTCATACATAAGAGTAAATACAGTATGAGTGGAATTATGCTGATGTTCATTTTAAATAAAAACTGCTGGGTTTCTGTTACCACAAATGTATAAATAATATTAATTAAAAGTATATTTTACACCTACACAATTCACTTCACTTTGCATGAGTCTGACTGAATTGCCTGTGGGTGTGAATGGGAGCAGGAATGGTTGTCTTCCTCTATGTGCCAGCCCTGTGATAGTGTGGCATCCTGTCCAGAGTGTTGCTGGGAACGGCTCCAGCCCCCCCTCTACCCAGACCGGGATAAGCGGTTACAGATAATGGATCTTTGAAATATAACTTATGATAATGTGGCTCAAGCCTTATGAAATCATGTCTCAGTGCTGTCTCAGTGCATGCAATTATGCCCAGTAAGTACATTTTCATATATCACAGCTGTTCTACTGGCATATGCCACTTACAAACACCTGTTGTTAAAACTAGGAAACGAGTAGCTGTCACCTTTGTGATAACGCCTCAAAGGTTAAATGCTCTTTAAGGCAAGATGGTCATTTACAAGCTTAAACGCTTCACAAATTTAGTTTTTGCTGTTTAGCTCTTCTTCTTCATTCCTTCTTTTTTCATGTCTCCACTTTAAAGGTCCCATACTGTAAAATGTGAGATTTCCGTGGATTTTTTTATTTATTGGAACGCAGGTGGAGGTGTTATATAAATACTGTGAAAGTATCAAAATGCTCCATCCACAGAGAAATGCACACAGCCTGTATTTAGGACTGAAGCATTGTGATGACACAAATATTCTTACCTGGCTCAAGCAAACACTGACCAATCAGAGCAGACAAGTCTTTTTTCAGGAGGAGGGTTTAAAGAGACAGACGCTGAAACAGAGCGTTTTCAGACAGAGGGTGAATACAGGTAAATTCAGACAGACAGTATGCAAAAAATAAGTGGTTTTTGAGCATCCGGGCAAGTAAACATGTTCGAGTAGAAACACAAAAAAACGACGTGAACCTGAAAATTGGCATCATATGTCCCTCTTTAACTCACATAGTCGAAACGCATGGATCTTAGTGGAACTATAATTACAGCAGCCACTACAAAGTGACCGCTTTCCTGTTGAAGTGATTGACCCACTTGTGGCAGATGGACGTCCAGCCCAAATCGAGAACCGAGACAAAGATGTCAGCCCCACAGTCCCCTGGGAAAATGAGTCCACAGGTTAATTCTGACCTAATCAATCAGAGCCCTGAATGAAATTACCTGTGAGTATTCTCGATCGTCCACTCGGCTAATTAGCACTATTCATCTACTTAGGGTGGAGAGTCCCATGGCGCTCACAGGGTCAAACTAATTAAACATCGTGGCTCTATGTGGCCCTTAGCTGCTACCCTCCTCCTCATTTACTTAAAGTCTGAACACTAGGGGGGTTGGGTGGGGCTTTTCTTTTGGTCCGTAGACGTGCACTGGGTTTGATTATTGATCTGGACCTGAAGTCATCCCTGTTTGAATCTTAGGGAAGTCTGTTGGGGGTCACCCTGTGGAAGTAATCAAGAAAATGGGGAGTGACTCATTGTAATTGAATCGTTGCGTGGCAGACAGAATGACAACCCGAAGTGATATAGAGAGGTGGAGGGGCTGGTCAGAGTCAGGACTCATGAGTGATTTCCATTTAGTGATTGGGAAGCAAGGATTGGTGCTAAAATTAAAAACTGACAGCTGGTAAATTAAGTGCGTACGGGTGTTTGTTCATTCCAAACGTCTGAAATATTTTCCAAGCTCTAAATAATACCTTAACGTTGCCTCTCTTGTTCACATATGTTTATAATCCCTGTGCTGGCCTGATTGTTTACCGTAATGAGCCCCCCTGCCTTATGACGGAGCAGAGCTAACCTTGGACACAGCAGCAGCCCTCCATATGAGAATGAAGTCATGGCTATATCCTCCTTCTATAATGCAATCTTGCCTTCGTGCGATTCCAGCTTCAAGCTTACAAGGTATAACACTCAACAGCGTGAGTGATTCAAATCAGAGGTGATAACGAAAGTGGAAAATTAGATTTCCAACAGCTATACTCAGCTGCTAAAAATGCTGCACTGCCTTCCTGCTGCAGCACTCTTGGCAGAGGAAACAACCAAAACACATCATGATACTGCAGATGTTATTGTTGGACTAATAATAATTTTCTTATAAGAAAGAATGTGACTTTTTTGTAAGCCTCAGAAAATACCTAATATCGAAAGTAAGAGAAAACAGAGTTGGCAAGCAAAGCAGAAACAATAATTAAAGGTAGCGGTTACACCGTCTTACCATTAACTCTGGCCGTATTGATTTAAGTGTCAGAGGCTAAATCAGTGTGTCACTCAATGTTTGATTGGCTTGGTCTTTAGGGGCCCGCAGATTGAAATGTAAGCACGAATAAATAATAAGTACTGGAGCAATGAGCCGAGTTATAAAGCATGTCAGCCATCTGCATGACTTGTGTTGACGTTGCTTTGTTCAAATAAGTCCAGTGTCAATAGAAAAGGAGGAATAGTGTTTAAGCTGCATTGAATTTTTTGACCATTAGTTTTAAATGCAAACAATAACGTTGAAAGGAGCCAGTTGAGGTGGTTCGGGCATCTAGTAAGGATGCCCCCTGGGCGCCTCCTTAGGGAGGTGCTCCAGACACGTCCAGCTGGGATGAGGCCTCGGGGAAGACCCAGGACCAGGTGGAGAGATTATATCTCCACACTGGCCTGGGTACGCCTCGGGATCCCCCAGTTAGAGCTGGTTAATGTGGCCCGGGAAAGGGAAGTTTGGGGTCCCCTTCTAAAGCTGCTGCCCCCGCGACTTGACCCCGGATAAGCGGATGAAGATGAGATGAGATGAGGTTTGTATGATATTGTACGAAAAGGTTCTGTACAGAAATGTATATGATGTCTTACGTAACGGCGAACTGAAGTGGACTGCGATGGCTGGTTTTGGTGTCGTTTTGTATTGTGATATCAAGAAGAATCAATCCGTTCTCCACCTATCCACCGATCTATCCTCAGCCTTTCCCCATCACCTGATTGGCCCACCCATCTACACAACTGTCTGTTCCCACTTTCTTCATCAGCCCTGACCTTCCCCTCCCACCTGCTCACCTGTATCTCATTCCCTCATCGGCCTCTCATTAGTACACCGGCCCAGTTCAATAACTCCCTGCCAGACCATCATAGTTGCCATGTGCCCCATGCCTTTGCATTCCATCCCATTGTATCTGATCTTTTCCTGTTTTTTTCCTGTTTCCTGGCCTGGATTTAGACCTGCCGCCTGTTTATCACCCGCTTGCTTGCCCCTCACTGGATTTGTTTGCCTGTTTGGACCTCCTTCCTGGTGTTGACCCTCGCCTTCCTCAAACTTCTGTAAGCATATACAGAACATACAACCTCTGCTGCAATGCATCATTGTACTCTACAAGTCAGTCTTCATTGTCTGCATTTGGGTCTTATCCCTGTTATCCCACACACACACCAGCTGTGTTTTTAAAATCTAAACTACTAGGTATGAATCTCCCCAAAAACTCAACTGAATGCATGCTATTCTGAAGTCATTTGTGATGTTAATTGAGATCAGTGTTACATTTCAGCACTTTTAGCTAATGCAGTGTCTGCAGAGTGCAAGCTCACTGTTAAAAACATAATCTCAATTTCCTTGCGGGAGTCATCCCAAATGATTAATAAAGAGAAGTCTAAGTCTAAGTCTAATCCATCAAAATGAGTAACAGCAGGGCCAGTCGAGGCTCTTTACAATGAATTAGAGCTAATCGAATTCTGGTATGCCAATGACAAAATGCTTTCAGATGTTGATTTATCTTGTGATTGGTCATGCTCGTCAGTTGGCCCCTGACCTCAGGAAGCATATAAAACAGCAGGAAGTTTACACAAGCCTCAATTTATAAGTGATGGGTGACACAGGGCCAGTGTACCCTCCACCGCTGCTGCCATCCAGGCACTCAAATCTGATAAATGAGCCTTTGTTTCACATGAATTTACACGTTATGGAGATGTAAGTCTTCTATGTTGACTCAATGCGGGTCCATATATTTATTGAGTCATCAAATAAAGTCACAAGGAAAAGTAGGACACTGTTAATCATGTCATCTATAAAAAGTGACGTAATTCTTCAAACTGGAAACGTACGCAAATAAAAAGCTGTTAAGTGTTTTCAAAACATTATATTCTTTGGATCCATGATGGAGTTTGCTGGGATACAGATAAGACTCATAGAGGAAAATCAAAACCATAATGTTAAAATGAAGTAAAAAAAAAAACAATCACTGGCAACACATTGTGTTTAGAGTGGAGCCTTTTTGCGTTTCCAGTGTAAAAACAGCTGCATGAAATCAGATTATATGCGGTTAACACAGATAACACACTGTAGAATTCAACTGAATGCACAGTAGCCTTCAATTCATCCTTAAAGCAGTAACACAGAATATCAGTAGTTGCTTGATTAGTTATTCCATTTTACTCAGAAAAAAGGGGCAAATGTTGATATTCCTGGTGGAAGGACAAGAGTACAGCGGTGCCTTTTTTAGGAGTGTATCCACTAAGTGGATGGTCTGTGGAGTGTTCAATAAATAATAAAAGGAAGCTGCTGTGCACCAGGAGTTACAAGGCCGGGACATACTGAAACCATGACCTACAAGCCGAGACATAATTTGAACCTCGTCTTGTTCTATGAGTTTCCTTCCACAGGTGAATGGCTTTGGTGGGTGTCTTGGGACTGGTCGGTGGAGGGGAATGGCGGGTGAAGGTGAATGGAAGAAAGCATGGAGCTCCTCCGGGACTTAATAATTTGAGGTGGGTATCTGGAAACTGAAGGTTCACGGTTCATGGTGAGTGGTTGCCAGGATTGCAGCTCCGTGGGGAAGTCTTAGGTGTGTCAAAGGGTTTGCAGTCACCTTCCAGTCCCAACACATGGGAACTGACATCATGCATCTGTGTCTAATGCCAGGGTCGGGTAAGGGATACGACTTGACCCTTAGCCTTTGGTGAAATTCAGCCATTCGTCATGCGTCGCTGCATCAGGGGCTGCAGCTCCTGGCACATCTGTTCATAATGCAGGTAGCGTGTGGGGGCTGCGGCTTCTGTGAATCCGAACAATCTGCTGATGTACAGCAATTGATGGCTGAGCCATGTGCTTCAAGGAAGACCCTGGCTCTCAGCTTAATGAGGTTGTACCGAGGCTGTGCTCACATTTGCACTTTCAAAAATCCCAAATGATCTTGATAAGATGCATTGATGCAAAAATAGCAAGATGCAAAAATAGTAGAGAACGAAGATGGATCAAGGGGTTTGTTTTTACCTGTTGATGCATATTATCTATCCATCTTGAGTAGCCCACAAGTATACCATTTAGCTGTCTGCTGGTGTTTAAAACGATTGCCTGGAGAGAACTTTGGGTGTTTACATTGTCTAAGACGGATGACGCTAGCGTCCTTTAGCTTCAACACTCACTCACTTTTTGTGTAGACTAGACTAGACTTAGACTTCTCTGTATTGATCCCTTTGGGATGACTCCCGTAAGGACATTTTATTTCCAGCAGCTTACAAAAACACACAGGAGGTATGAAAAATACAGTATAAGGTAAACAATAAATAGATATTAGCTAAATAAATATAGTAATTAACAACAATAAACAGTAAACAATAAACTTAAAGTTCATTGTTTACTGTTTATTGTTTTTAAGTAGAGATAAGAATACAGGTAAAATCAATAATGTAATGCTGAGACTGTCGTAGGGCTAGTCACAGAACAGAAAAATTCAGTTCACGGAGAGAAGGTATATTGTGCATTTAATTGATTTGGATTAATTAAAACAATGACCAGTTTGACCTCACAGCCACCATAAAGAAAACCCTGTGAGATGGAAACCATGGGGGCGTTCTAACCGATAAATAAAAGCTTTTAATGTTGTGACTGGATGACATGTTAAGATTTTACTGGTATGTTATGAGTGTAGCTCTGTTGACATATTTCTTCAGCTAAAGATAAAAAATACTGTTTGATTGCAGAATTCCAGGGTGTCAGTGAACATGGCAACAATTAGTATGAGATGACTGACCTGTGATAGGCAGATAGTTAAAGGGGATTTTTGTTGGTCTTCATGCTGGAAGTGTGGAAACCTGAAATTATCTCGACGTTACCTGAAGGACCTGTATGCGACAACGCAAATATCGGAATCACTTGGAGCGGACAACAAACAGGCTTGACCCTGGTACAGAGAGTAATATCCGATTGAGCCTGTGTGTGAATAGAGCAGGTCATTTTAACATGACTCTTTTAAGGTTCATTGGATTAACTGCGTGTGAAACTCACAGAACACTTGGTCTCTTAATTCTTCTCCATGCTCTTATAACCCTTTAGATGTAAACCATTCACACCCTGAACAGTCCCTGTGTTTTGACCTGTGGAGGGACTTGCAGCGACAGCAGAAAATCTGCATCTTCTCAATTTCCCGACTCGGTCAGAGAGGTCACTCTGTGATTGACACCAGAACGCTGATAGACAGCTGACCCCCTGACCTTCGATTGAAGGCTCAAACGGACAATCGGACCATCCAGACTTGACGCTGACATGATCTCCTTAAAGCTAGGAACGCCTACAGAATATATATTACCATCAACCGCATTGAACTCAGTGGCAACTTTTAAGTGACCTTGTAGCTCTGAGCCGATCGAGGAGGAAATCCCTGTGGAGAACCCCTTCTCCACCTGATTGAAATTCCTGTGGAGGAGCCGCATGGAGATCTGAAGTCACAGCAGTGATCCACGGTGACAGTCAAATTACAGGAATTGAGATTAAGATAAAACAAGCAGACTTTTATCTGTCTAGATCGTAAACTATTCGCTAAAGTCATGTAAATTATGATAAAGGGCGCCGGGATGGAATGTGCTTATTGCAGCAGGCTTTTTCTTTTCCTTTTGAGCATTGTCTCGGACGAAGTATCTCATCAGAGTCAATCACCTCAGGTGTTTACTGTCAAAGCAATCACTGTAGATCTTATCAGTTTATAAGTTTGGGTAAATCAGCCACATTGCTGATCTGAGAGTTTAACTGGAGGTTGAACAAACATGTTCCTGACACGAGAGAAAGGAAAATTAACTGATAAGAAAAACAACTTTTCCTTTCAGCAGATAAAGCAATTTTTGTTGGGTCAAACAGTTAATTATATATTAGATATACCCAATTCTGGAGAATTACAGACAGAGGGCAGACATATTTTGTATTCTTAACAATTTGCAGTTGTGGGATTGATGTCTGATAGCATTTTTCATTGTTTAAAAAAAAAAAAAAAAGATGACCACAGTGACAATTTAGGGCAATGAGGGGTGAAATTCAATAAAATGTAGCAGAAGGAACAGTAACAACTGTGGCAGAGCAAGTTAATGAGCTGTAGCTGACGGCCCAAAATGGATTTGCCTCTGTGATAATAGTATTAAATGAGAATGTAACAGGACGGGTACAAGTATCCCGTGTGTAGCATCTTATGCTGCTTAGTCTTCAAGTCTGTCTTTGTCTCTCATCATTAAAATAACTTATTTAGCTGATAGCATCTGCTAAGTGGCTATGTGTTTGCACTGTGAATAGGAGTCTTTCAGTATGAGGAGCATGAGGGAGCTTTTTGAACCTGGAGCTTAAGTCTGCACACAGTCCCCAAATGTTTTACAGACCTGCTGGACCTCATTTGGCTGATTTTCAAAGCTTTTTCCTTTTTATTTCAACTCCTTGCTCTCAGCTCAAGTAATCCTGAAAGGCCTCGCCATCTATTATTACAACACGGAGAGAAAAATGTTCCTGTCTTCTCCAACATCAAGGAGGTCACGTCTTCAATCTTGACTTGACAGTCTGGATGAACACATCAACTGGATGGACCAGGTGCTCTAAATTGGAGTGAGTGACCTAAAGACCCACAGTATACCTGCCTCTTTTCTGCACAGGCACTTCCAGCTAACTGTTGGGGCTCCCCAAATACAGAACTCTGCTTGCTTTTTCTAACCTCAACACTATGCTTTAATGTGGTAACTTGTGAAGCCATTTTCACATTTGAACTCTGCACACAACAGGAGATTTTCCATGCAAGATGTGTAATAACTTACTGAAAATACGCCATGTCTGGTTCAGGCGAGGGGCAGGGAGGACATGATATGGGCTAGAGCGTTTTTTCTTCCATCGAAACCCAGAAGACTGACTTTACTCCCCACTCTTTCCTACCATAATCCACGTTAACCTCAATTTGATTCCACTAATCGAGATCGATAGCCTTATCTTCATCACCATCACTCAGTCCACGCCATCCTCTTACCACACTGCTGATTTCTATTAAACCCCAGATACGCCTTTCCCTTCCAAAGATCTATTGCTTGTTGCTTCCTCTGAAACACATGCCAGCCCCATGATCTCCGAGCATACTTCTGTCTTCCAAGATTACCTGGCAGGGACAAGCTTCATTGAGTGACAATCTGGACTTTACTGTCATTGTGTCATTGTCTACTGGACCTCCCATAGTCCAAATTTCCATAACTCTCTGTGGACAATTTTTCTTCCTATGCAGCTTTCATTGGGGCGACACCACTGCATCTTCTTAGAACTCCTCTCTGCACTCAGTCCTTGAAAGCTATTGTCTCAGCCCCCATCTTCAGACGTGCTCTACACTTCAGAGACTGTCTCAGTAGACTTATCAGACATTCAACCACGTCAATGATATCCAACACCGTCAGTATTCCAAACAACCAACTTCACTAGCAACCACTTGCTCCCCAACACTACAATCCAGCTCGGTGGCCAACAGCTCTCACAAATCTGTCATTCTTACAAACTCTCCTCCCTCCAGAAACTCAATTATTCCAGGATCTGCTTCCAGGACTCTCCTCCCAACAGCTGTCACTCGCTCGAATCCAAACGCTCCATCCAAAAATCAGAGTCTCTGGGGACGGTTGTCTCATCATATCTAATCTCAAAGTGGTTATGCAGACTAAAAGCCAAATATCCACATACCCAACATCGGTCTTTTCATTACACTGCTTCTGAAAAATCCCTGCCACCCAGGCCTGTTATTGTGTTACTCATTTGAATGTTGTCCAGCCTTTTGATTTGCCACTTCTGCTGTTTTTTCATGTTTTAAATCATATTGCTCCATTAAACTAGGGGTTCAAATCAACAGCTGCTGCATTTTACATTGAACAGTGACTCCTCACACAGTCTCAGAATCTCCATACGTTTCTCGCATTAATCTCTGTCTCCTACAAAATAACATTCCTACACAATTAAATTCCATTCCCTGTTACTTTTCGAGGAAAATGGGGTTGGTTGGCATTTGACTCCAGATTGCAGTTGAAGCTATAAACACCTCATTACCGTTGTAAATGAACACAAAAACAACTTGGTTAGGTGAAGGAAAAGATTGTTTTGGGTTAAAATAAGAAATAAATAAGTGCCTTTGTCATGTAACAAAATATAATATGTATGCTGGCTATGAAGACATTTTCGTTTGCTGGGTGAAAATCCCTTCTCAGAGTTCTCAGAGTTCTACGGACAAAACCTTTTTGTAAAACATCAAACACAAACGCCATCTGAGAGGAAATATGTTTCTCCGACAAGCGTAAATTTAGAATGCAGTTTCATTGCATGGGAATGAGATCTTAAGCACACCAGGCTCACGTATCACTGTACATATTCAGGTTTATACAGTGTAAAAGAAACACTTCCCCAGAGCCCGGTGGGTTTATCATTTAAACACAAAGAATTCAATTTTCAATTTCACACATTAAAAAAACAAAACAATTATGTTACACTCAAACCAGCAAACCAGAGACCTAGATTTTGAATTAAAATAATGTCCCTTGATACAGACAGGCCATGGCTCCGAGCTTGAAACAAACAGATGTGGACTACACGTGTGCCATGATCATACAGTTTGAAGAAAATTGAAAGCTACTTGAGGGAAAACCTAAATTCAAGAGGTTGAATGTAATCTTTTGGAAGTAATCTTGCTGATCCCTAAAGACAGATAAGTATGATTTATAGCATTGCAATCTCTGTATCAAATAGTCAGAAACGTGCATTAAGAACTGATCAACCCAGAACACTGCTCTGTCCTGATAAAATAATTGATTTAATATCTGGAAAATTGCTTAGAAACCAGTAAACAGCATACTTATCCAACAAAAGGCTTGTAAAGATGCCTCTGAAAACCAAATACTGTAACAGTGGCTGTTTTATGTGTAAGTTCATTAAGTTTATTAGACAGACTAATAAACCTGTGGATGCCGTTCTCTATTAAGATGTAAGTGCGGAGCGCTGTATCACATGCAGTACAGCAGCTCCACAAGAAGCAGGAAGCGGGATAAATCATAACCAGATTCGTTTAGATCCCCTGGTGAAGTTAATGCCTCGAGTAGAGAACTTTTAATTTGATTTATTGTGTCCCTTACCCACTGACATGGAAGTGTGGAGGACAGGAAAAGATGTTCAGTGACAGGAGAGGATTCACCAGTATAGTGTGTCAGGTAAAACAGGGACAGATGGACTCCATACTGGCTGTTTTCCCACCATGGCACACCATTTTGTGTTCAAAAAAGGCCCAAATTCGTGCAGAAATGTGCCCTTCCTTTCTCCTAAACACACTGCTGCATGTTTACAAGTGTTACATCAGAAATATTTATTGGTTTCAGAGAACTCTGATCCACTTTCCCTCATTTTTGATTCTCCTGAATTACTATTGAATTATAGTGAAATCAAATCAAGACCCCATTACCTCACGTCTACATTGGAAATAATATTGCATTACGCCTTCATGTTCTAACCTCGGGGATGGAATAAAAGCATCCAAGGATAGTTTTTGTTTGTTATTATTTTACAAAAAGACAGATCTATCAATTCTTCAGTCTACAAAAAACATTTAAAGATGGAGTTATGATAAGGTTCACAACAGGAATGCAGATCAATGCATGCATGTCAACCTGTGCGTACATGCCCTAATCCTGAAAATGACTTTTCACTAATGTTGGGGACATTTTGTGGCATTTGCTTGGGACATACTTTAGGTGAGGGGTGCCCAACCCTGCTCCTGGAGAGCTACCGCCCGCATCCACATCCAGCGGAGAATTTTCCAAGTTGTTGTTCCGAACTGATCCGGAGGCTTTACTGATCCCCAGCAACCTTGTCTTTGTGAAAAACGACTAGCATTGTGTTTGGCGATTCTGTTCTGTCAATCTGAGGCGGTCACACTTCACAGTAGCCTGGCGCAGCTTGGCCAAGGCCGTTTTTAAGCAGCCTAGCTCTGCTGCCATTGAGAGGACACTGGTCAAGTCTCTGGAAAAGACGCCTAGTTGGTACGACAAGGTCCCAGATCATTTTCTTGAAAAGGAACGAAGGGTAGAATTTACATAGAAATAAATAAATAAACAAACACATTTATGATGTAGACCGAAAAAATGAGCTTCCCCTCCTTGAAAGACCAGCAGCCGCCACTGGTTTGCACTATATACTAATATTTTGCCCTCAAAACAGTAACTACTCTCCGTTCTATAGATGAAAGAATTACAGTACAATCACACGATGATGATTTTGAACGCAGCCTTTTGTTTTTGTATTGTTTTCGTTTGCTTTGTTCTGGTTGATGATTTCATGAACATGTGCTCCACCAGGTGCTGTCAATGTTTCCTGGTTGTCCAGGTAATCAGGACTATACCAAGCCACCCACTGGGCTTAGATCCATTCCTAACAGAGCAACTTGTTGGTTTGGTTGTGTTTTAGCTTTGGAAGATACAAAATTTGTTGGAGCAAAAGTGAGTGGACAGATGAGTCACTAGCTCATCACCAGCTTTGTGCGTCCTCTCTCTTTTCACCTTCATCTCCTCTCTGTGCCAGTCTGTGCTGAACCTTTGTTTCATCTGCAGCGTGAGCTCCTTTACAGCCGATGTCCTCCCATTATGGAAATGACCCTCTCACAGAGAAGGTCACACTCCATCTCATTTTTCAGCCCCAGTTACTCCACATTAGAGAGCAGAGAGCGGACTCCATCAGCATGCAGCCCTGTACTGGTACAGTATTGTATGGATTCCAGCTGATGACTTCAGACACAGAGAAGGAGGTGCAGGGAGATTTCTCTCAAGCTGTTTTGACACGGAGCGTGACTCTGGTAGAATTCCTCACCTCTTTTCGCAGGGGTGGCTAAACCTCTCGATTAATCTCCCAGAGTGAGCTGTTGAAAGTGAAGGGCGCTGCCTATTCCTGTTTAGCATTAATCAGATCTGGCCTTTGGTGCCTAGCGGCTAATTAGCGTACCCACTATTCACATGTCTGCCTTTTGTTTTTCCTCAGTTTCACGGGCTTACAGAAGTGTCAGCCACAAGTATACACTGGCTGCACAGATGGAATGAACATGTGTACAATCAGATCTCTTGCCCTGATCTGGGAATGTGCAGCACACCAATCAGTTTGAGGTTCAATCAGGCATACGTCTGGAAAATGACAAGCTGCTTGTCCCCTTGATTTTTATCATTATCTAGCTATTGTCAAACCAGCTAATTGAGATGATTTTTTTTTTTTTGCTGTATTTTTATGACTGCTTGCTTTGTGAGCTCAATAGGTTCAGGATTAAATGGAACATTTTCTTACTGTACAGATTTCGGAGTGTGTTGAGCAGTCCATTAAACTCAGAATAGACTTGTCAGCACTGAATGGAGTAGAAATAAAGCAACATTCACTGGTTCCAACTTCTTAAAAATGTATATTTTAAATCATTCTAAAGGGGACAAAACCTTATTTTTGGGGAATGTATGATTTGTTTTGCTATTTTCTGACATTGTCTTGCCTAAAACAGTAAATTATGACGATAGCAATTAGATTAATTAACAATTAAAAGTTTCATACCCAGGTGAGTTCTTTCTTTATCATAAAGCATCCTGAGGGGCTGTTTAAATACTGTCAAAGTAGCCCGTATACATAAACTGTCATTGAACGAGCCTTCAAGACTTCTACGTTGTGATGTCACAACCATACAGTCAATCAATCAGAGCAATCAGGAGGGGAGTCTTAAAGAGACAGGCACTTGTGCATTTCAGACAGAGGTTGAATACAGGTATATCAAGACACACAGTATAGGAAAAAATGTTTTTTGAACATCCTAATAGAAATCCCAAATATGAGTATAAACCTGAAAATGAGCATAATGGACCTTAAAATGATGACTTGTTGCAGCCCCACCAAAGCTATTGGTATGTGATAAAAAAAAAAGAAAGATAGTCATTGGAAGGCTAAGAAACAAACCACAGAAGAACAAATTTTCTTGGTTAACAGATTTGTGAGCTTTTCTGGTTGCTCGGCTTTATAGGAAATGAATGGATTTCCTGTATTCAGCTGATCATGTTTCTTACAGTCTTAGGTCCATCAGGAAAGGGCAAAACCACAAAAGAAACGCAAGCTGTGACCCATAATAAAACTTTACAGCAGTGGTTAGTGTATTAGCATGCTAACAGTTGAGCCTGTGATCCTACCGAGTACATGTGATATGGCTAGCGTCGAAGGAGGGCCGCTCTGACCCTGGCCTGCACATTTAATGTCAGTGTGACAAATGCGGAACATCTGCGGTGCTAACAAGGGACAGGTTGTGTGTGTGTGCGTGCGTGCATGGCAGAGATCAAGCAAGAGAGGAGCATCGCATGAGCAACTCCCGCCAACGCCATAAGCTTTGCCACCTGTGCATTGTGTAACAGAGATGTTGCGTGACCAGACTGTTGTGTTCAAACATCATCATTTTTTGAAATAAACCATTTTGCCAAACATTTTTTCTTTGATTTATGATTGCTTTAATGTAAGACAGACATCCCTATAACCATGTCACGCTACACCTGCATGGTGATTGTCACCCAGTTACACTCTCTTTGCCTCATCACACTCATTAAATGAATTTACAGCTGAAGCTCTGTTGTGGGGATAGTAAAGGTTACGCCTCATCTCTGTTTCGCTCCCCATTCTTCTCCTGCTCCACCAATGACGAGCGTGCAATTGGGCCCAATGGAAAACCTGCTAGTGGGCTATCCTGACACTTTAATTGGAGAGGCGTAAATCAGGCTCCATTGTCAGAGAGAAGGGTAATTATTTCTTCCCGTCTCAGCCACTGGCGATCCCCCCCACCCTCCCTCCCCCAGTTCACTTTCTCTCTGTCAGATGCTTTCATCAGAGACCTGGCTCACACACTCCCTTCCTTTCCTGAGCTGTGGTATTAGCAAAACGCTCTAATTCTACCTTAAAGCCCAAAAGTGTAAAATCCTTCACGTCCTGGTTCATACCTGCAGTGAAGTGACATGTGACATTCGGTTCAGGAGTAACACAAATGCATCCATTCATAAAAAATGCTAACGGAGCATAGTTTCCCTCTCTGGAGCTCAGTATGGAAATAGTTAAAACCAGATACATGTTTCTAGTGTCCAAGTCTTTCCAGACTCCTGACTCCTCTGGTTTGGGCTTGTGTTGAAGCTACAAATCTGTACTGGAATAACTGTTATTGTTGATGCAGCTTTGGCATGGTTAAGAGCCTCTACATAATATTTTTTAGATCCCTGTGCTGAGCAAGCTTTTCCCACTGAGCCCATTTAAAGCGATTGTGTGTTAAGTGTTATTTCTTCTCTTGATGTCAGGGTTTGCGTGCTCCTGGTTTGAAACGGAGTGCGCCTCTCTCGCCAAAAGCATATCCTCATCTTTTTTTTTTTTATGCCTGACCACATCGGATGAAGAATGTCCTGTTATAACTTAAAATCACTATCTATTATGATGATGAAACCCATCGCGTCTGTGGCCAGATCTCTCAAAGGAGGATATTTGAATATACTGAATGTTAAGGGCAGCTTACGAAAGTATGCATCAGCAAAGGAGAAAAAGAATAACTCAGCTGTTTTTAGTCACGCTAACTGCATGGCTCTAGGGATGTTGACTGGTTCACCACTTTGGTTCTGACTGAATCATCTCAACAACTATTGGATGGATTGCCATCATATACATGAATTCATTGTCAAAATGTATGATATTCCCATCAGCTTCAACTGTAGGCTACTTTGTGTTTAGTGCTAATTAGCAAATGTGAGCATGCAACCACACTTAAAGAGTACTCCACCAATTTGGCATTGTGCTCATAATAGGATTTCCAGATTCATGATCATGGACAAGCTATTCTTTGTCAAGTCCTGGTGCAATCATCACCCACAGTGCAATTCGACCGCTGACAGTTGAGTCTGAGATGTGAGTGTGTAACACCGTTAGTGGCTAATGTAGCCTTGAGTAGCTAGCCTGAAGCAGAGATGAGGAACATCTTTCAAGTTAGCCTCCGGGGGGCAATGGCCAATATTTCTGGGGTTCTGGTGTAGCCAGCTGCAATCCGAGGCCACCAAACATAATTGGTCAATACTATAAACGGATTACAGCACAAACAGAAACCAGAACAATTCTGATACCAAAATGTTGTCCCACTGCATATTCTGTGTTCATATGCAGGTATCTGTATATAGCATAGACTGTATAAAATATGGATGTAGCATACCCGCAGAGGTATGTTCTCTCAGCTTGATGCAATCGTCCTCGCCTATGGCAGTCGCAAAAGTTGACTTTGACTGCGCCTCATTTCCTCTTACCAAAAAAGGGTATTGATGTGACGATGGGGAGAGGGAGATACGTCCATCTGGCTGATGTATACCTTCAAAGAGAAGTGAGGCCCAGCAACTAGCTGTCACTCAAGAGGCCGCGCCCCTAATTATTCATAAACTTTAACCTCCGATAAAATAAAAACTAGTCTGGTACAAATACAGTGTTGTCATGGAGATATGACCTCAACATACATACTAGAATGTTTTTTTGTAACAGGCCTTAAATAGGTTTAATTATACTGTTTAACATGGGGTCAATGAGTAATTCCTCTATTATGAAACCTGCCCCTAGTGGCCACTCAGCTCGGAGAACTGCATTTTTTAGCACTTCCTTATTGGATCAACCTGGAAATCGCTGTGGGGGCTTGGTTTATAGAGATGAACTTATTTCCTGTCTGGCTTAGCCGGTGTACTAGTAGGTATAAGCTGATGCCAAATGTCCACTTCAACTATCTCTGCTATCTTACTGCAGGGGCACTGTTCCTCAACTGGGGCTAAGCACGGCCCAGCATGATCGTGATTGGTTTAAAAAAAGCCCAGCGTGCTAATTTCCCCATTTCACCACAATGCAAGATTAACTTATTTCTATCCACACCCCCAGACTTTTTTCAAACTTCTTGTGTTCAGCCCCAACTGACACCGATTTAGGTGGCATCCCTTAGGGCAATTTATCAGATTTATAGCAGCCCTCTCTTGAGCCACAAAAATCTGTATCCAACTTTTGTAACATATTTAGTAAAGAGCTGTACCTGCTTGAAGAGTCATGTATCTCCATGATTTGAATCTTTGACCTTCAGCACAAGTAAACAAGACCTGTAAACAGACTTTAATGTGTTAAATCTGTGGAGTTCCCCTAAGTGACTCAATGATGGAGAGCATACCTGCTAAACATCAGTCTTGCTTCAACCATTTTTAACATGAAACTTCATCTCTGAGTCATAATTTCTTTGCGTAGTTAAAATGGTTCCAGCAAATACTTACAAACTGAATCATTATTGTAGAAAATCTGATGACACTTATATGCAGACAAAATAGAGACGAATGGAAAATGTCTGGTTTTAATAAATATCATGGAGGGCAAACTTTATATCATTAGTCCTGAAAGAGTCTGACATTTTCCGGCTGAACTCTCTCTGCGTGAGGTACAACCACCTTTCTGATGTGTCGAACTGTACGTGTTAAAGTTTGCTGTCTAGTTAACGGAGGGAGGGAAAGGGGAAGATCATGGAAGGGAGGCGTGGGGAGGAGGGGGAGGAGGAGAAGGAGGAGGGGGAGGGGGACTTCAGTGGAGAGTCTGTAATAGGACACCATCCCTCTCTGTCTTTTTGCTCTCCTCCCTCTCTCGTCTCCTCTCCTCTCTCAGTCAAGCCTACTCTGTGAGCACTTAGATGGAATAGCAGCATTTTTCCTCATTGGTGTCACTGGTGGAAACTGG
This sequence comes from Echiichthys vipera, assembly GCF_963691815.1. Lineage (NCBI taxonomy): Eukaryota > Metazoa > Chordata > Actinopteri > Perciformes > Trachinidae > Echiichthys > Echiichthys vipera. The sequence continues at coordinate 6,646,153 of NC_139845.1, forward strand.
AAACAAGGTGTTTTTTAAAGGGGATAAATAAGACCCAGATCTTGGTTTGGTACCTGGCCTGTTCAAGTGGGACTCGCCCTGGAGGAAGCTCCTGAAAAGGTGAGTCCTGGACCAGGGATTGATCATAATCCTGTCTCTGTAGGAGAGTCTATACTGTACCTGCTGTGCTGTGCTGTGCTGTACTGTACTGCACCACTGTACCGTACTGTAGTGGAGCAGATGGCACAATGGATGCAGGGAGGAGGTGGTGGGCAGGAGGCTAACAGGTGCAGAGTCCCACCAGTGAGAATAACTGGAAGTAAACTTGCCGCTCCTTCTTTTTAAAAACTTGTGTAATATTACATCAGACTACCGTGGCATGCTTCATTTGGTCTATTTCAGATATACATTTCCTGTATATGAGTCATGATTTTGTTGCAGTTGCTGTATTACTCAGAGGCTCATTTTCTCTGACTGTAAGTAAAAGTAAAAACCTTATTTGACACTGTGAAGAGGATTGTTTACGATCACAAGGTCTGAATGCCGCGATCATAAGATTCAAACCATTGAATCAGTACGACAAGTTTAAGTACTTAAAATACACACACTAACTGCGCCTGCTAGTCATGTGTATGAAGGAACGTGTGGTTGTAACAGAGCCGCTGTCAACTGGATGACAGGGTGTGGTATGAACACACACACACACACACACACACACCATCATGTAAGAGCTGGGACAGCCAGAGCAACTTGAGAATTGTTTTCTATTTAAATCCTCCAGTCCAGGAAAAATTAAACCAAAATACTAAATAATTAAATCTACCAAACATAAATCCAGATGGAAGGACTTTCTGTCTCTGGTCGTTAAGTAGTGTTCATGTGTTTAAAGCATTAACAAGACCAGATGGGAGCCAAACAATCACAGACCCCGTTTGGAGAGATGGAGAGAAAAAAAAGATTTGCTTGTGCAGCTATGCAGTTTTCTGCTTTCATCAGTATTAGTTTTTAAGCAGCAGTTCCCCCTGAAATAGTGAGATGGAAATTTCATTAGGCTGTCATCCAAGGAATGCACAATAAACACAATCATCATTACACCCCACTGGAAATGTAACTCTCCACTCATTCAAGCTGACCTCCTTTTTGTGGAGACATTTAATTGCCGTCGCAGAGATTCCTTGGCCGACTGCGCTGGAATTTCTGGCCTTTGAAGAGCTTGGCGTAATTAATTGAAGTATCGATTATTTTTGTTCATGGCAACAAACATTATTGCAAGTCTTTATTGGGAGACCCATTATTCCAGGCGAGCGTTAAAGTGCTCCACAAGTGCGAGGGAGGCTGGAAGTGAGCTCGTTCATGCCTCGGAGTGGTGATCATCAAAGGAAGAAGCAAAGGAAGTGTCTAAACCTGAGCTGGTGGGATGTCATAGGACGCTTAGAAACTCCCTTGACGATGAGTTTAGCAGCTGTGCGACCAACGCTTCCACGCCAAAGCCTCTCCCCGGGAGATCACCCATCCCTCTGGGCATGCAGGGAGGGGTAGGAGTGGACGGTCGACAGTTTAAAAGGGTCAATTCACTAAGATAACGAAGAAGCTAATTATTTTTACTTAGTCGTATCTGAACCTTAACGCCAGACAAGAATGCCAGCATACCAGATTACATTAAATTTTCAATTATTATTTTTAAGTCCAATGCTTTTTAAAATTCTGGCTCTGCAGTATGGTTTAGGTTAAGGGAAGATAATGGCTTTGGCAATAAACCAAGGTTGGGAGATTAAGTTTGAACAACAAAAACACTTTGCTTAAAGTCCGGGAAAACATTGTGGTTAAGGCTAATATAAAGGCATTTGTTAATTGGTCTGTGACAGCGTGCAAACTCCAGTCTCCTGCAGGAAAGTTATATGTGCTACACACCCTTTCTTTCTTGCTCGCAACATGAAAGACACACTCCCTACTGCGTTGCCGAACGGTCCCAATTGGATGTAAATCACAGCATGCAGAATTATCAAATATGTACATCTTTTCTAGCATACTGTTCTGTGTGTGTAGTTCTTCCTAGTTTGTTTTTAACCCCCACATTTCGACACATTGTTGTGTTTGTTGTTGTTTGTGGTTCTCACACAGCATTTAAAAATGCATTTAAAGTTTGCATTCAAAATACTTTGCACTGAAGAAGTTATCCCTATTCTCAAAGCTGCAGACCGATAACTTTGACTTAAATCACCAAAATGGCCTTAGCTGCTGTGAGACCTGAAAGCTATAAAGGCTCCATTTTTGACCTGGTTAAGTCCTCAGGGTCTAGTTCGGCCGCATACCTTGAAAATGTGATTGTGCATCCAAAGAACTTTTTCTCAGCTATTAACACAGCTTTGAAATGAAAATGTAATTTCAATGGACAAAGTTCAAAGCCTTGAAAGTCTTGCAATTGACAGGAAAATAACTAAATTGAAACTTGAGGCTTGACTTTTACTTTAAGTTTATTTACTTACATTCTATTGTGATGGAGGCATAAATTTCAGACTGATATCTCAAACTTAAGCAAGTGAGACCAGCGCTATTTGCATGGCTTCATACCACTACAGGTATATTGTAATGTGAGTGAACCAACCCTTAGAAGAATGGCAACAGAAGCCATAGCAGGTCAAGTGCTGAGCCTCAGTAAAAGGGTCAGAGGAGCAATCCCAAAGTGTTGGGAGACGCCCGATCTGAAGCTGGCTGTGTGTGTGTGTGTGTGTGTGTGTGTGCATGTGTGTGTGCGTGTGCACGGATGATACAGCAGAGAGGTGCTGCAGTACAGAGGCCGGGGCCGCCAGGATAAACCCCATGCTGTTTTATTTCTCTCCAGCGCAGCCAAAGAGATCCCATTCCTCTGCAGTTTCCCATCTGTTCTCCGTATGCACCTGAACTGTAGAAATCCACCTCAGCTTCATATCAGTCACGCTTCACTCCACCACACACACCCATATCAAAACCTATTTGTACACTACACCCCAAACTGAAATTTTCATAGCAATCATGTGGCTTTTCTATCTCCTGGCCATCAATTTTTCATTGCACATCCATAAGCCATGAGAGCGGAGATCTAACCCCCCTTGTGTTTTCTTTTTGCATGTGAAAGAAACATCCTCTTTATCTAGTGCAATGTGTTTTTTGCACACAGGTACTGTAACAGCCAGTTTGGGTGGTTAAAACGGCAAAGTCTCCAGCAGTGGAGTTTTGCATTGCAGGAGTTAGTGTCCCGCAGGCAGTACAGTACCTGCCTCTATCAATAATGGAGCTGCTCTTGTCCTGTTATGGAAAAGGAACAAGAGGAGGCTAAGGAAGACGTTTCTCGGGCAGATCTTTGTGCAGATTTAACTCATCCATATTTAAGAGACATACATCTGCAAAGATATAGTAAATGATGGGATTTAACTGACATGTTCTGCTCTCATCCATGTCTTCATTCAGCATAGTGTTGTGCTATAATATACAGTACTTTATATGTCGGCATTTCTGGACCTGACAGACTGATGATTTAACTGTAAATATTGCACGTGTCTATTCTTGGTGTGGTATTTTTGTTCTCTTGCATAATTAATTGTATTTAAATTATGTAAGTATGATCCGAGACATTGTGTTGTTTTGAAACTACTGCTCTGTAAGCACTGATTTGGTCATTTTCATCAGAAGCCTATAAGCCCCATATTGACCCAGGGAAACATAGGTCTGCATTAAACATTTCACTTATTAAGACCATAAAACCAACTGCAATGAGTTATATTAAGTGTATATAGAGGTGAACGTAGGACCCTGGGAAAGATATGCTCCTCTTTTTAGCGACTAGTAGGCTAATGATTAGCTGGTGAGCATAGTGGAGCATTTAGGAGCAGAAACAAACATCTCATTCTTGCGTTGAGTGCAACCCAAAAGGACTGCGCGTATTGTACAGGACTACAAATAGATGCTAATGTCACTGTGTCTGCCATATGTGTAATGGTTTGCTAACATATTAGCACAAGTGTTTGTATGTCGTTAGCAATGTGCCCCCGAGTGGCCAAGAAAGTCTGTTAATACTGTTTTAAAATAACATATTGCAATATTAAGTGTGGCCCTGCAAAATGCAGTTCAAACAAATGTAAATATATCAGTTAGCTGATTTTGAAATGTTTGTTTGGAATAGCAACAACCAAAGAAGCTAGTTAGCAAAGAAACAAAAGCACAAAAACTCAAGCTAGTGAGGATTTTGTTTTTTAGTCATATTCCATATTTCTAAATATAAGGGAAAACTACATTTTTAAAATGTCCTCTTTCAAACACCTCCTACAGGCAGTGTTGACTGGTCGGGTTCCTGAGCGGTGCAGTCATGGGCAGGCCGGAGGGGTTGGCCAGGCCACCTCTGGTGTTAGCTATGGCTCTCCTGGCTCTCTCTCTCCTCTCCGCGGGGGTCTCCAGCCTCTCACAGCCGCTGCCAAGAGTCTTCCTCTCCTTTGAAGGTAAGAAGAAATAACAAGCATGCACTCCTCAAAATGAATGTAAAAACCAACAACTTGGAAGTTGTTGTGTTTCCCTGCAGATGTAATGAGGCTGCAGTGATGCCATGAGTTTAGTGTGCCAGTGCTAAACAAATGGTTGCTAATCAAGGCTAGCTTGGGGCTATAGTACAAGGCTTACCTGGACTTTGCAGATATAATGAAAACCATGCTGTTGTTTTGGATCAGATTAATCTTTGATAATGCTTTAATTACACAACCCGGGCCTTGAACCACGTTCTTGGACAGTCTTTGTCCATCCAGTGTCCTGCTGAGTGTCAGTAAAAAGTCAGACCTCTGCAGGAGGTGGCAGTTCTTGTCAGACCTACCATGAATCTGTTCCTGGTTAAATTTTAATCACACCCCTCCTTAGTGCATGCCTGTGGGCATTGTTGTTGCCTCTGGTTTTGATTCTCTTGTTTGATTTAATTTCTTTGACATATATTATTTTATGAATTTGTGTTGCTCCCTTTTAAGAGATCATGCTCTAGGGGTAGGCAGGTTCAGCGCTGTGTGTGTACATGCTTGCATGAGTCAGTGTAGATGAGCTGGCCGATCACTCAAGCCCCCGAGCCACGAGCGGTGCAGTAACCTTTTGGCTCTGGCTGGATAGTGAGCAGGGGCTGAAGGAGACGTTTGATCACCTTTCACTACTGTGGATTAGGCAGCACAGAGCAGCTGAGGCTGTCCGTCAGCATGTCTCCTCTCAGTTAGTTAATAAAGCCTTACAGAGGGAGATTAGAGCAGGTGTAGGTTTCTTTCTCTGGCTTAATTTGCCTTAATTGTGCCACATATTTCCCCAATTTGGGTTCATTTATTCTGTTTATGTTTCACTTTCATATCTTCTCTGCCTTTCTGTCCTTTTTTGGGCCTTCTGGCTATTTTTTAATTCCAAATATCTGAACCAGTTTGTTTGTGGTCTGCACAGCAAGTTGAAAAAAACAACTAATGACTGAATACATGGCGAAAGTTGGTTTTGACCCCTTGAACTACGTTATACGTTCACTCCTCCGTTGTTTCCAAATAGCCAGCTTAAAAGGTCAGAGGTGTCCATGCTGAAAATGAGCCAATCCCTGTAATCCTGGACCGCTCAATTCCCTTTCAGAGCGCGGATAAGTTTTGATCTGTGTTAGTCACTGTGGTTTTGTTCCCCACAGGGAGGACCATAAATGGAGAGTTTGACTTCACAGTGCACTAATTCTTTAAGAGGCTCTGGACTTTATTCTTAATGAGTGTTTATCTGTATGAAGAGGCGAGTGCGTGTGTGTTTCACTGTGCTAAAATTACCCTGGGATACATTTAGGGGAATTTATGAGGAAGGAGGCGTACGTTTGTTCAAAGCGGAGCAGCTAACTTCAGGTGTAAATTACCATGACAACTTTGAGCTTAAAACAACAGGCAGCAGAGTAAATGCACTTTTCTTGTTTTGGGTAAGAAATCATTTTGAACCAAAGGAGGATGAGGGTCAGAACTCCTTCTTAGCTGCAGGGGAAAGTTCGTCAGATGCACGAAGACTCTCAGGGCCCAAGGTGGAGGCTCCTTTCTCCCATAAACAGAGGGAAGAATTCAGGGAGTTTGGGCCCCATCCAAAGCAGCCAAAAAAGATGAATGAAGAGACACAGAAGAAGACGTGGTGTCTCCGAGGGGGAAGCAGGCGCAGGTGGTTTGGCACCTGCTGGGTGGCCAAAAGGCTAGTCTGGATTCTTCTGCTCCCACATGTGAAAACCTGTTAATTATTACAAGCTGGAACAAACCAAATCAAGAAAAATAAACGAGTGAGTGAGCCGTTTGGGTTGTACATAGATCTGGACGCATGAATATCCTCCCCTTTTTCCTCCTTGTATCACTGCTGAAATCCAATCCAGGGGTAAGGCAGGTTCACAGGACTCCCAGCGTAGCCTCGCGTCCTGCAGAGAAGTTGCTGTCTCTGACATTCTTCTCTCCCTCACTCTGCTTACTCCCGTGTTCCTCAGGCGAACGCAGCCAGACCACAATTAAAACCGCATAGTAAACAGGGAAAAATGCAGCTAACCCAAATAATAAACCCTCCAGCAGCGCCTTTCTCTTTCGTGCCTCGAGGAGTAACTCAGGCCCCCTCCCATACAGCACATACTACTTAGGGATTCCCAGTATGATAAAACATACAGTAATTACTCCTCTGCATTTGCTTGAGCAAGATATCCCCGCAAATGTGCACAGAAATGATAAAAGTTTGGTTTTTGTTTTGTTTTTAGTAAGTTTTGAAATACTTTTCTATCCACATCTGTGGGAAACAATCTTGAAAATCTAGACTGATATCATCGGTACGCTGGTTTTAGTCTTATCCCACCGAAGTAATTTTTTAAAAATTAAATTAAATCCCACTACTTATAAAATGTCTGACTAATTCAACTTTCTACTAAAAGTCTTTATCACTTTTAATCAATACAAACTGCTGTATGAGGTGACCTGTTTGTGTCTGGGATATGAGGGAAAAAAGTTAAACCGGTCACAATCGCCATGGACTAAGCCCTGGATGCAGCGACGGTGCTCTTACAAAATACATACCGGATAAAGCAGAAGGGCAGGAGACTGTAATCTGAAACAGACAGCCTATGTAGCCTAATCTACGTTTTATAAAGTCAGCATTTTATCTTAATCAACATTTTTTCCATCCATGGTGTGTAATCTAAAATACGTACTTCTCAGACGGTTTGGTGTTTAGACCATCTCTTCAGCACAGTTAACTTGTTTATTTTTCATTTTTTCTTTGGCAAAAAGAGCAATATCGTGATTTATTGACAACTGCTCAACAGCGTAATGAGTCAGACAGACAGTGTATTTTATGGAACAGGGCACAGTTTGTCGAACTTGCATGAACTTTGTATTCAAGCTGATTATTACAGATCATCAGATGCTTGCTTTTCTTGATCATTATGTATTAGAAAATGTATTGTTTTAGTGTCATTTTGTGCTCTTGTATTGGCACTTGTTTTAGCTAAATAACATTGATTGCAAGCTTCCAGAGAATGGATACTGTTTCACATCAAGGACATTAAAGTTCCCATATTGTACAAAATGATATGTCCATGCCAGTTTTGATTACAGAGCTGGCGAAGATGCTACATAAATACTGTGAAAGTATATAAAATCTCAATCCACAGAGAAATGCATGCTGCCCGTTATCAGAAACTGTACCTTTTTAAACAAGCTGTCAGAACTTCTGTACAGACGTCACAACTATAGTATATATAGGTAGAAAGTGTTGCTACAGTGCTGTTACACTCATTCCCTGGCTGCAATGAAGGTGTAGAGAGGCCAAGAGTGCAGTTGTAATACCCAAACAATGCTGACCAGAGTGGGCTTTCTCTAGCGTTTCAGACAGAAGGTGAATATAGGTATATTCAGACGGACAGGATGAGAAAATAATGTGTTTTTTGAACATTAAAGCGAAACATGTTCAAGAAAAAACCCAAAATTCAAGTATGAACCTGAAAATGAGCATAAGACATAGACATACTGTTCAGAAAGTTGCCATATTATTGTACAGTTTTAGGCTCAGAAGTACTAAATACTATAATAATAGAACTAATACTAAGAAACACAGCTAGTTATGTTGATTATTGGTTCTGCTACCGTATTAGAGGTTGGCCTTGCTGCTGCCAAAATGCCATTCCAGGGATGGTGAGATTAAAAATTCAGCCTCATTTATCCCTTCAGTTGGCAGTTGGTGCAGTGGTCTGTGTTTATGATCAGGATCATTTAACCTCATCAGTGGTCTCGCTCTGTTCTGGCAAAACTCCAGTATTCAAAACAGTATTAACTTAGAAATACATACAGTATGTATGTCAAATCATTAAAGATGTTTATTTGAAAGTGAGCGGGCCTGCGCATGCTTTCGCGTGGATAATGTAAATTTTGCACACATATGTTTGGCGGAGAGCCTGGCTGAGACATCGGAGAGATTGATTAAGATGATGTCTGCAGTTTAATGAGCGCTCGCTCGCACTGCAGTGAGCCACATGGGCTTCATTCACAGCCTGAACAGAACCAGGCACGGAGATCAGGAACCAGGCTTCAGGGAGCGGATACACCGGATCCCTCCGCCTCCACAGATTACTCCTCGCTTTTATCATGCCTCATTACTACCTCCACTCACCCCCCATTATTCATACAGCAATGATACTGCTCATACACTGTAGGTGGATGTCTGTGAAGGATGTTTACTTTGTGGTGAGGGTTTGCCTGTTGCTCTGTTGAAGAAAGAGTATATGTTTGTCCATGGTTAAGTACCTGGATGTGCATTCCTTTATTTTTTACTTTAGTTTATTGCATTTTATCCGCAAAACTTTCTGTTGAATCATTGTCAAAACTATGTGGTTTTACAGCTTCGCCAGTAATGAAAGGAAATCTACATGATATTTTGTTAAGCGAATACCTGAAATACCAAAAACAAAGAGAATTTTAAGGCTCTCATCAAGCTGAACAGAACTGCCTTTTCTGATTTTCTTTGAGTGAAGATCTGCCTGGATATTCTTAGCCGTTATTACTTTAACCTCTTGTAAGGTCAAGTGTCAGATTTAAATCTAATATAAGTAGAAGGATGAATATTTTGATGCTCAGGGTCTCCTTTTGCCTGAGGTTTAATGCATATGATAAATCACTTCCCTTTCATACTTGTATTTTGGGTTTCGTAGATGTCTTTAAATGGCCACTTAAATGAAAATCATGTTCAACAAGCGACACAGATACCAGACTTGGGAGGGTGAAGGCATGTGTAGACCTTTGGGGTCGACAAAAGATCAAAATGTCAAAGATTAATGCTGACAAGTCGCCAGAAGCAGGGCAGGATGTCTATGTCTGTGCCTAAAGCTTAATTCTTTGCTAACATTTCCCTGTCTCTGTTTCACATTAGACCTGCACATTAGCTTCTCCACTTTCCTGCGGTGAACATAATAAAGCCTGTGAAGTAAATCAGTGATGCTCTGTGATTATAGGGAATTCCTGGCCGGGCAAAACATAGGCCTGTCCAATCTGTCGACAAGGGGAAACATGCTACAAATAGCAATAGGTTAGAAGTGTGTGTTTATTTGTGTGTACATGGCATGAAGAGAGGTATTTCTTTGTGTTTGTGCGCATCCCCCAGGATCATGTCCTGAGATGTCCATCTAATTGCCTGACTTGCAGCATGGACATTTTTCTGCAGGAGGGCAAGGGAGAGCGGTGAGCTCCAGCTTGCTTCGCCTCGGGGCTGACAGCGTGTGAGATGTTTGACAGCTCCTCTGTCAGCCTGTCTTTCTCTGCCCGTCTCTTTCTGTTTAGCCATTCCTGTGTCTGACCTTGCTAGCCCTGTTGAATGTTTTATTATTCCTCCTCCCGAACATGTTGAAAGGTAATCAATGGCCATCAATACGAACAAAGGCAGTGTCTCTTCAAGGATAGCCAAGGTCAACTGGAGAATCGTTGAGTTGTAGATTGGCATCGTCACAAATCCAGGACCTATTCTTATGAAAGTATTTATGCAAGTTTTCGTATACTCCTTCATGTGTTGTGTTTTGTATTTTGTGATCTGAGGTATGGAAATGTGCAATAACTATTATTATAATGGAGCTTTTCCATCGACTGAAGAGTGCCTTACGTTTTAGAGGTATAAAGCATTGACTATCTCTGGATTAAGGATTAAGACAGATTTCTAATCCATTACTATAAATATTTTATGACCTGAGATTTCTTCTATGAGCAGATTTAAAGAGTCAGGAGTCTACAGCCAACTGAAAAAGCTCTAACAGGTGCATTTGTCATTGTTGCTCTCACAGCAAGTCGTCACTCAACACCACAGAAACAAAGCCTCGACCTCAGTGACATCATGTCACTGAGAAAATATAGCTTTTTTAACATGACACAGTCTTAGCCTTGAAGATGGCAGAGAGGACTCCAACCTCGTTGAGCCTTTTCTTTTTTCCCTTGGCCGTCCTCCATGACTAGTAAACACATCAACTCTGAGAATCCTCTGACCCGTATCTCCTGCAAGCCTCCCCTCGTTTTGAGCGTCTCTGCGAGAGCCTCCCTGATAGTAAAATCACAGAGATTTACTGTCTTGCTGTAGGTGAGGGGTAACTGGAGTCTCCTGGTGTGGGCAGGTGAGAGGTCAGGGCTAAAAGGCAGGGGTGGCCGGCGGTACATGTTGGTTCTGTGCAAAAGGAGCGGTTGCCGTTGACATGTGAAGGAGAGGCCAGGTGCTAATTGGAGCACTGGGAATGCAAACTAGCTGGCCGGCGGGGCAGAGTGATGGGCAAATTGTCATCTCAAGTTTCGGCTCCTACAGGGAATATTAGCCAACACTTTAGCAGGTCAGCCGTGGAGTGAAACCAGCAGTCGACATTGGTGCTGGATAACATCACTCCGCACAAACACACACACTTAGCCAAGGGAGAAAACACTCCATATTTAGATGCAGTATCTGCTTTGAGGGGCTGATGTGAGAGAAGACATGCATAAGAACTCAGGCATTATGTTCCCATTACAAATGTCTGGATATAGATAATTTGCGTCAGACAACAATCAGAAAATTAATGTGATGTAGTAGATAAAGAATCGTCCATCTCTGAGCCTGGCCTCTGTCCATGACAAGTAGTTTCAGTGCAGTAAGTGTGTGCATGCTTTTTGCATTGAGTGCTGAGCACAGTCGGCCTGAGAATGTGGAGTATGTCTGTTGGACAGACAGTCGGACGACTCTGTCAGCCAACCGTCCTGGGTGGTCTCCACAAAACTGGAACGACACCTTAACTTCCCCTGTGTCATATGTATATGCTACCAGTCATTACTGTATACCATCAGGCTTGTCCCCAGAGGAGAATGGGTGACCGGCTGGTTCAGGCAACAGCCATTACTTATCTCTAGAGGGGCCTGTCTGTTGCCAGGATAAACTCTTTTACTGGTGCAGTATGTGTGAGTCAGCCAACACTGTGTTCGGTAAGTGCAGCCATCCAGAACTGAGCCAGAAGAGCTCTTTGCATTGTCCAGACAAAGAGAAATGGTATTTGGCACCAGGTTTGAAGTCAGGCCTCTGTGATGAAACCCACTCTATCTTACTTGGCAAGATAAATTGCGAGAGGGCGGTTCAATAGTTATCAAGTCAGTTGGATTGGGGTCCTTTCACCGGCTGCCCCTGACAACCGCAGAACAGGTTTTCCTCCAACTGAATGGAAAGCAAGCCTCATTAGCATGGAGTTAATATATTCATGCAGGCCTTCAGGTACAAAGCCAATTGATGAGGGGGCATTTGCATGGCACCAATGTTGTTTTGTAATTAGTCCACTGTCAAACCCTGAAGTGTTAAATAGGTGCAGGGACCCTTTGGCTTGTGTTCAGACACTGGTGTTAATCAAAAAACACAACACTCCAGACACCCGGTCAATTTGTTTAAAGCTGCTCGTCCCTGCTGCACACAGGCTAAGCTAATGTATGGACAAAATAATACCATATTGTTGCCCCATGCTGATTTTTTTATCACCTTGTGATGTATATAGCAAAGTTTGTGCTGGATCGTATAATCCACAGCTGTGTTTTTCAGTCTTAACCACTTTCCTCTCATCACGTTTCCCCACTAAATTAACCACGATGACACGTTGTTTCCTTTCATGCTCTTCCACCTCCTTGTTATCTCCCATCAAGCTGGAAGAAGTGACACCAGCTCAGTCAGTTGGCACGGGCTCCTAAGACCTCAGTCCCGGGTGGTGCAAAACTACAGTGGCCTCTCTCATAAAGATCCCACATAGTTTCCAGCGACAGTGAATCTCTAATTTTTACGATGCTGCGTTACAACAAACCACTCCTTGTTTGGACATCCCAAACCAGAACCATGGGTCGGTTGTTTACTGCTGTAGGCATTGCTGTGAAGCTCGGCCTGATCAAATAACCAATTATGTCTTATGGGTTGAAAACCTGAGGGAAGCATCCTTGTGTGGTCGTTGCTTTTCCTCTGGTGGCTACATAATCACATCAGAAAACACTTTAATTGTTGCCATACAAACAAGGGCACAAACAGGTCCCTTTTTTGTTTTTCTATTTCTACCTCGCTTTTTACCGCGATCCCACAAAAGAACATTTTTTGTTTTGTTTCACTCTGTGAGGCACTGTGGCTCTCTGGGTTATTACTCTGAAACCTGTGTCCATAAACAATCCATTCTCCTACACTTTACAGAAGGGGAATTACCAGCAACAATGATCACAGCTTGTAGTTTCTTCAGATATCTTTTCTTCAAGGCTGTAGTGACAGGACTGATGAAAAGCACTGCCTGCTGCCATGAACCAAAGAGCTGTATTTAATTTTGACAGTCAGGGATCAATTAACATGGCATACATGTTTAAAGATGGATGTGCATTCATCAGGCCACCTGTCACGACATCTCTGCAGATCTGTCTGTGACCTAGGGCTACAACCATTGAATATTTCCATTATTGATTAAGGATTTAGTCCATTTAATGTCAGAAAGTAGTGACCATTGCTTTTGTTTGTGTCTGACCAAAAGTTCAAAACCCAAAAATGTTGACTAATGCAAACATGAGGAATGGAAATTTAAACATCTACAATTCCCTTACAACGAGGCAGACTCTATCTGCTAAGAGACATAATGTGATACAAGCTCAAGAGCATCTATTAGTGGAGCTTTTGGTGAACATTGTCTTAGATCCTTGTTAACAATGATACAAACCAAAGGAAATCAGCAAATCCTGAAATTTGCAAAGCTGAAAACAGGAACATTTAAGATTTTTGCTTGATTTAAAGTGTCAGTCTACCAATTTTGCACAAAGGTCAGTTTAGCCTTTTAAAAGAGCTGTATAATGGCCTCTGCTTCCTGGGAGGGAGCTCTCAAAAGTGTAAGATCTTGTAATGTTAACACTTTTAACAGAGAGCCTGTATTACAAACTGGAGGCTTGGGTGAAAGGGAGCTTATCAATCTGCATTGTTGAAACTGTAATGTGTTTAGAGCTTGACCTACACAAAGAACTAAAAGTCAGGATGTCTCCGCCTCTGCTGCTTTGATTTTAAGATTTTTGCTGCTAAATTGCAGGAGCACCCCTTATTTAAGAAAATTATTGTTTTTTTCGATCATTTAATCGATCAATTAATCCACTAATTGTTTCAGGAAAACTTTAATCATCTCTTTTTATTCATTTGCATTACAGCCCATCCTCCAACATGCAAGTGTGGAAGGTTTTGGGCTAACAGGATCTCCTCTGCAGCAAAGAAAGCAACCTGCTGTTTAATATTGAATGACCGCGGCCGTTTCTCTGCCCGACAAAAGGCTTTTGTGCTGCTTCCGCTTGACCACTTCACACACAAGAAAACACATCAAAGAGAGAAAGTCTCAGCTCTCCACTCACCCCCTTGCCCTTTTCAGCTAACCCCATGGATTATGGTGGATTGTATCACCATCGGCCGTCCATCTGACCACTATGGGTCAGAGCTCAAAGTCAAAGGCAGGACACTAGGGACTGCTGTGAGGTCCGCAGGGAGCAGGAAGGCCAACCTGCTCACATTCATAATAGAAAACCCACCAACTGTCGATGCTCAAACCCTGCTTCCTCTCTCTTTTTGCAGTTTCTTTCTCTCCCCACCTGCAATGAGGACAGCAGCCAGAAAGACAAAACAACACAGAATAAGACATTTGATCACTCACATTACCTCAGATTTTCCCAATCCTACTATCAAGTGTGCAGTCCCCTCCTTTGCACCAGAAATCCCTTAAACTGCAGATCTAAAACAGCAAAACAGGGCAGGACTATTATTCTATGATCTAATGTTCTGTCCTTCAGCATCCACAAAACAATACTGTCAACAAGAAGCTGCTTTCATGAGTAATGACATCCTCAAACTTTTGACCGTTTTGAGAATCCCCTCCTTTCTGAAAGTTTTGTGATCTCAACAACGTGGAATGCATTATAAACTCAAGACTAACTAACTGCATGTGGTTCGGAGGACTTTATCATCACAGACACGAAAACAAACAATTGCGCTCCAACTTTGTGTTTTCTGTTGTCATTCCTGATGTTTAACTATGAAAATGTTTGCAAACTGTGAGCTCATGGGGTCAGAAAACTTTCCAGTGATGGAATGAAATTGGACTGAACTCAAGCAGCAGTTTCCGTCTACAAAGACCTCATATGAAGATTATGAGCTGGCACTGATTCTGTAAACACATGGCCCCCGGTGCATATATTGAATGACTGTGTAAAACCTTGACGATTGTTCAGTGCAGCCCTCCCTCTTCCTGATAGAGCAGGTGCACCATCTGGCAGTGTGAACCCTTGATGTTGGTCTCCAATGCTGCAGCAGTGCCGGCATGACTCACATGTTTATATGAGATTGAAAGTCTCACACTGAGAAGATACTGGATCCATCGGTATGTGGGCTCCAGAGGGGTTTGCTCTCAGTGAAGGAGCTGGATCCCTGTGACACACCCCTGCTGCATCCCAGCACAGCACGGGCTTAACTGGCCTTCCACCCTCACGAAAAAAGTGAACGTCTCCTGTATGTCTCCGCTGAGAAAACAATACAAAGTTTGTGATGGTATTTAACGGTTACCTCACACCACACCTTTCTGAACGATGTGTTCCCTTGTTGAATGTTCTAGAGCAGGGATGTCAAAGTCAAATACATCAGAGGGCCAAAAAAACAAATTTGCTACGAGCCGAGGGCCGGACTGGTTCAGTGTTTATTAAAACATATTAAAATGATTGCATAGAACCTATTGAACCAAGACCTGACACAGTGGGGAGGGGGGTTGCTGAAAGTTGACATCTGCCTTGAATGCTGATGAATAATGAAGCCCACTTGCGGCGCTGCAGTGGGTTCGTGGGCTACCGTTGCATTGTGGGTAATGTAGTTTTGGTGCGTGAAAAACGGCAGCAGACGGCTGTGGCGTGCGGGCCGGTTCTAATACTAATGAAATATCATCCCGCGGGCCAAGATAATTCATTTGCTGGCCGGATCTGGCCCGCGGGCCTTGACTTTGACATCCATGTTCTAGAGGTTGCACCCTACTCCATAATGTTTAACTACCATGGATTTATAACATTTAGAGTTAATTTGATACTGTAAGTTAATATTTTTGTATTTACAAAAACAAAAAAACTAAATCTCGGTTATCTATTCATCAGCATATTATCAAAACTTGTGGCTGCAAAATTGTAAGATCATTTGTTTAGAATGCTGCAGGGATGACATATGTATGTAGGCCAACATGGACGTTAGCACCAGCCTTGGGGGTTTTTCCATTGCATTTTGGATTATTGCAGAAGATAACCTCTGTGGGAAATACAAGTTTATGATCCCGAGCCATCGCCACAAGTAAGAAGCTAACATTAGGCTATAAACGAAGTACACCACAGTCTCTACAGCGTGACTACAATGTCACCACCACTAAGCCGACGACAACCTCTCTGGTCTCCTTTAGCCACTTGTTAGCAACAGCCTTTTTGAAGACAAATGGGTTTTTTACCGACATTTTATGTTGGAGAATTTTAAAAATGACTAAAAAAAATAGAAAAAGAAAATCTCTTTATCTTATGTTAAACACAGACATTAAAAAACATTTAAAAAGAAACATTTAACCAATTTCCTGATTTTTAGGACTCATTCCTGAAGCGTTTTATTGACCAAAAGTCTAAAATTTGTACTTGATTGCAATTTTATAGCTACATTTCTATCTAGTGCCTGATAATTGTGATGAACTAGATGACAGCAACACCTACCAGTGTTGAAGGCCATTATTATATCTTCACATGGCAACAGTTTTAAACGTATAGTTAATGTTGTGAATTGAAAGAAAAGTACTTGCTTAGGTTGAGGAAAACATCATGGTTTGGATTAAAATAAAAAGGTAGTTATGTAACTTAAGTTTATCTTTTAGTTTTACACGGGGCATGAACATCGGCTCTCCTGTGTCCTGTGTTTATTTGACCCATCCATCCACACCGACCTCCTCCCTACACAGACTTTGTCGCTCTTTATACCTACATTACCTGACTTCCTCCTTTCTTCCCATTATAATTACTGCGACCAACCTCCCTGCAGGGATCCAGCTGAGATGATAACGGCCTACTGAGCCAACTAGGAATTAGAGTAGGGCCATATAACTGATAACATTAGAGACTCTGCATGCTTTTCATAGGATAGGCTCAGTGAGTCGGCTCAGTAGGCAAACTGCTGATAGAAACTGTGAGATGCAGTCGAAAGCTCAAGAAAGAGCTTGTTAGCATTTTTTGTCTCAGCTGAGCTAGTTATAGCTTTAGCTAACTTAAACGGCACTCAGCAATCAAAAAAAGTCATATTGGTAATTAACTACTTAACAAAAAGTCCCTTTGTGTTTGCTACTGATGGCTAGTTCACCTAAAATTGTCTTATCATATAGCAGCTAAGGCATGGCTAACTTTAGCTGTAACCATAGTTACAGCCAATTCTTTCACCTCTTGCCTTTTTCTTCACCCCAATCTTACATATTTAACAAAGCTGTGGTTCATTGGCATCCATCCACTGAGGTTTCACTCAAACACTGAGCCCGTATAGACTATAATGTGGCTCAGGCCATCCATTATAAACAGCTGTGTGTTTAATGATAGCTGCCATTTACATCAGTAAGAAAAGTGTGTAAATTATGATTTACCTCCATGTGTAAAAGAGGAGGTACAGTATTGAGGTTTTCTTGAATCACCTCCAAGAACGTATTTTGGGAAAATGTATATAAAGTTTAGTTGTTTTTTCTCAGGATCCAGATCCCTGCATGTTTTTAATTAGCTGTTAGTGAGTCTTTCGCCCTTGGTGGCTCACACTCTGGCACAGCGAGACGTGTCACTCCTAAACCTTTTCAGCGTTAGGAAAATATTGCCTCTGCACAGAGCTCTCCGTGATGCTATCTGAGATGTTATCTCCTCAGCTTTGAAGCATGCGGCTGATGCGATCTTCCTTCATAAACGTTTCTTTTTTTATTAAACGCACATCTGCTTCACGGGACGCAGTCCCCTTTTAATTTCGTTCCTGGCATGTCAGGTAAAAACAGAGCCGTATTTGTGCGAGTGTTCTTCATTAGACGCCAGACGATACTTTCTCCTGGGATGATACAATGTTCAAAAGTAAGGCGATGTAGGTAAACATGGTGGATGTAGAGAGTGAAGAATCGTGGGAAATTCTCCTGTGACTGAAGTGGTTAACTTGTCTTTATTTAAAGTTAAACACTCCAGTCTTTTTGAGGCGAACGCCCCAAACAACAGCCTGTGATCAGAGTGAGGGGTGCCACAGACCAAGCCACTTTACCCACAACATGAAAGGCCCCAGCCTCAAAAGCATATGTCACACAATAATGAAAATGTGACTTTAGCCCAAGGCATAGAAGCAAAGCACAGGCAACCTGTTTGGTGATTAGAGGAGGGAATACAAAGAGAGCTGAGAGAGGGTCAATGGAGAGGAGGAAACTGTGGGTGTAGATCTACATCGCCCACCCCCCCTACCACCCCCTGCTCTCAGCGCAGATTGAAAAAGTGATAAATATGCATGAGTTTGGCTTCAACAGAGACGGCCTTTGATGGTATGGTTGAGAGTTTTCTATCTCTGGAGCAAATAAGCTGAAAATAACTGTCTGAGAATGTTTACTTGGAGTGTGTGAACAATGTGCGTTTTTAATGAGTAGAAGAGACTCGAGACTTTTCCGTATTGTATATATCTACAGTATATATACTGTCTCCACTGAACACATGCTCGTTAGTCACATCTATATAATTGACTCTATGAAAGTTAAGTGAAACGTGATTGTACGGATCATTTTGATAATTCGGATGAATGCTAAAATATAGCAATCTAAGCAGTTTTTACCTATTTGATCGTTTGTATGTACTCGCGTGATTCTTGCACTTTTTGTCATGGTTGTTTGTAATGAAAGAATATAATTCAGATCATTGTTGCTGACAATTGATCTCAAAAATCGAAAATGTATTTTTTTATTTAAATCCGCAGTACGCATAAACTACAAACCAAGAAAAATGCTACGGGCGGAAACCTAGTCTACGAAAGTATGTGAACGCAGACGCATGAAGCTATGCAAGATCGATTTCACGTGTCGCCGCATTCTGGAAGGTGTCACCTGGAAATTTTAACAGTTGCACAAGCTGCAGTCTGTTTGGTAACAGAAGGAAGATGACTTCTTCCGTTTGAGTTCATTTTTCTGGTCAAAATAACCATGGCTGACCAGTTTGAGAAAGCTGAATTTATGAATTTATCCCTTTGCTTTGGCATGTTTCGGACGATTTGTCATCTCTTCATTCAGACACATATCCCATCACCCTCTTCTGTCTCTTTTCTTTCTTCCCTGCTTTTAGTAAGTAGTGCAGTGAACATTCCTCCACTGACGTCGTTTATTACTGTTCGCTCTGATTGTGGGATCAATTTGGTTGATCTTGTTTTGATCAGAGTGAAATGTATGCATGGAGTTGTTTGTCTGGAGTTTAAATGTAATAGAAGTTGAAGAAAACATTTCTCACCTCAGTGTATTTGTATGTTTTCCTAACCCTTTTTTTCTCTGTGTCTCTCAGACCTGAAGGCCTCCCAGGCCTTTGAACACTACGGTATATCAGAGAAGGCCATGGACTATAGGATCCTGCAGATGGACGAGGACCAGGACAGGATGTATGTGGGCTGCAAAGACCATGTCCTTTCCATGGACATTAACAACATCACCCATGGCACACTGAAGGTCAGCAGATCCTTATTATTAGAGCCTGTGATTAAGATTTTGTTGCGATGCGATGCTGTCATCTAGCTTCTTCTCTCTCACCATGACAAAGGCGACGATAAAATGTTTGTAAAATTGTACCAGTATTTCAAAAACATCATAAAACCACTGGTATTATTGTAATCTGTGCAATTACATGCAAATTACCTTACATTTGCCATGATCAGAACAATGCTAGGGTTATTTAAAAGGGGCATAAAAATGCTGGAGCTCTCTGATAACTGATTCTGTATGCAGTGAGTGAGTTATCTTCAGTGTAATTGACAGGCATGAAGTGCATAAACAGATGGGAAAGCATTAAGGTCTCCCCAGGGAGTGCTGCACCACATCCGTTTTTTTTCAAGTAAATTGCTTGATGTATTCATTGAGCTAGATATTTCAAGCACCTCTCCCGGGTTTCTAAACCCACACATTTTCCACAAACGGTAGCCGGCTGCAATCACTGACGGAAACTTCTATGGAAACTGAAACTTTTACATTTGTTTTGTTCATTTCCCACTAATGTTCCCTGTGATTTCAGTCTGCGTAAACAGGATATGATCAGACCTCAATGTGGGCTTGTTCATGTCTGTCTCCATCTGTTGCTGCTTTTCTGGGCTCGTTCCCCCACTAATTTAAATGCTGTTTTTCCCGCCAGGTGTTTTGGCCTGCGTCGCCAAGCAAGATAGAGGAATGCCAAATGGCAGGAAAGGACCCTACGGTAAGAACTTTTCAAAACTCCTCGTCTTGGATTTCTTAGGGCCTCAACCAATACATAACAATTCATTATATATATAATAAATAAATAGAGGCTCAGATATGAATACTTGTGTTAGCTCATGAAGCTGATAATAGTGACTGTGCCAGCAGTAAATATCTCCAAATTTTAACAACAGTTCATGCTTCAAAGTAAATGGATTACTTACGTTTCATCTCTAAGACCACTCAACTAAAACAAAAGACGCAGACAAATAAAACAGTTAAAGGTCAGAAAGCCTCGACAATAACATTTTGACAGTGTGACCAAATCTGTCCATGTACAGCAATAAAAACACTGTCGCCCCATGTAAAAGAGGCTAAAGGTCCTCGAGGCAGCGGCTGCGGGTTCGACTCTGACTGGCGGTCATTTACTGCATGCCCCATTTCCTGTCTGTCCTGTATAATAAATGCTTAAAAAACTGCCCCAAACATTTATCAAAAAAAATAATAATTTGATTATGGGAGGCATGGTGGTGAGGTGGTTTAGCACGGTCGTCCCCTTACAGCAAGAGGGATTCTGGTTCGAATCCCGGCTGGGGCCCTTCTATGTGGAGTTTGTATGTTCTACCCGTGTCGGCGTGTGTTTTCTCCAGGTTCTCCTTCCACAGTCCAAAGACGTGCACGTGTTAGGTTCATTGATGACTCTAAATTGCCCTTAGGTGTGAATGGTTGTTTGTCTCTGTTCGTCTCTATGTGCCCTGTGATAGAATGGCATCCTGTCCTCACGCCCAATGTCAGCTGGGATCGGCTCCAGCACCCTGCGACCCCGACAGGGACAAGCGGTTGAAGATGAATGAATTAATGAAAAAATGAATTTCATAATATTTTATTAGGCATTAACCTTGCATTAGCACTCTTACTGTCGATAAAAACACGCCTTACACACTTGTGGTCTAGACGGAAGGTCAGAATAAGTGAATTAATAAGAATCCGTTCTGTTGACAAATATAAATTAAACAAATAGAAACCATCTTCTGATATGTGGTGGACAATAACAAGCTAACATCTATCTGCATCATCACTTAGCTAAAAGAGTGCAAGTCATTTCTTCATCATAGTCTGTCACCTGCACCTTTGAACAGGGATATCTAGCTGCAGCACACCAGCGATGGTGAATACAGTGTCCCTTCTGGACCCTGTACTGTAAATAGTAGATGCTAATGCTAATGAACTACAGAAGAAACAAACAGGTTAGAAAACCTGATGCTTTTCTGCGATGATGTTCGAGATCTAGACCAAAGGTTTTGTCAGCTGTTCCTAGATCCGTTCCTCCAAGTGGGTCCACTGTGGAACTCTGCGCGCCTCCTCCTGGGATTCCCCCCCTCTCCCATCTGTGAGCTCGTGTCACCTCCAAGCACATGTGTAGCAGGCAGCAGATGTCGACAGGGTCAACGACTGGCCCCCGGAGTCCTCCTGGCATCGCCGCAGTGTGTGAAAGGAGCGAGAGTGAGGCGTGGGAGGGCGGAGGTTCCACGGAGCGCTGTAGAAAAACAAACCAGAATCAAAGCTCGCAAATGGGACGCGGCTCATTGACGCAGAGATTTCATAACCCGGCCTGATTCTGAGCTGCACTTGTTAGCTGCAACAACATTTAATGAAGGCATACAGTGGGACTCAAGGCTTCTCCGCCTCTCTTTTCCTCTAATTGGGTTGTTGTGGAATAAATACATTCACAGTTGCCTATATAGACACTGCAGTGTGGAGGACAGGGGAATAGAAGGAGAAGTTTTAAAAGAAGAGCAACCTTTTACATCTATTGAAACCTGAATTTTCAAAGCAACAGAACAAGTTAGCATAAAAGGGATCACGCTACGACCAACGCTACATTCTCCACCACCATCTCTCCATCCCCTGACATGACAGCAGCTTGGGTTATTGAGCCAGAATTCTGTAAAACATAGTGCGGCAGAAATAAAGAATAAGCTGTTTCCAGTCTCTGAGGGATTTGTGCCGCTCTGAGTTCCCCGCCCGCTGCGAACAGGCTCCCACAAATATTTGGGTGAGCCATCTTCCCTCCTCTGTCATCCCTTTTCTTTTTGACTTACAACTCTGCCAGTTTTTCTTCTAACATGTTCTCTTTCAGCGTTTTTTCCACTTTTCTTGGTCACTTTTTCCAGCTCTAAGGCTTCTCCTCTACCGCAGTATATTTCATTTTCTGTCTCCCATGATGCTGCTTTTCTTTCTCATTGGTTTCTACATTTGAATCAGACAGCCCCCCCCCCCCCCCCCCCCCCAATCACTATGTTATGGTTACCCTACACATCTGTATATATTAAGTTCCTCTTCTCCGATAGAATCTGTGGTCAAGAGCGACCGCACGTTGTTTGCGCCGGAGGGTGGGCACATGGAGAAATATGGACCATCCACTTAAACACCACTCGAATTCGAGGCTATAGGGCTGGATTCTCTTTGTCTTGCACGGGAGGATGCGTGCGAATGAATAGGAAATGCAAGAGGAAAATAAAACAGGATGCGGCTACATACTGGATGTTGCTCTGTGAAACTCGACATGAGATATAGGTGAAGGCCCCGGACCTGCGAGGGTTTCAGGAGGGTGTGATGAGGATGAATGGGTGATAAAAAAGTGAGGACAGACAGAGGTATTTACTGTCAGAGGGAAATAAATAACAGAGATGGGCGTGTGATGGTGAAAATTCAGTTGTTTTTCATCGACATCTCCCAGTGGAGCTGCGCGTCGATCGTGAGCTGCCGCAGCTGCCATTCCTGCAGCCACGGCCAAGTTTCCTGACGGCTCCCTGGATACGTCTTCCACTCCTCCCCGCTTCTTTCTTCTCTCCTCCTTTCTTCACTCCTTGCAGGTTTAATTAGCCGCAAAGTCCAGCACTTCCCCGCTGCTGCTGCTGCCGTTTGGGAAAGTGAAAGCAGAGATGGAGGGAGATCAGTAATCGGCCTTACTGTACCTAGATATATCACATTTACCACTGACACTCTTTTTCCACTGGCCTTAATACCAGACCAGTGAGCTGTGGGATTGTTTGATTGTGCAAGCATGTGACTGTTTAAGTGTCATAAGAAGTGAAATCAGTTTGAATTACTCACTCATATGAAAGAGGATACCTCAGGAGAGATAAACAAGTTCTGGACTTGGTATTCATCTTGGCTATACACCAGGAAGTAGACCTTTATCCTCTGTTACGTCTGTTTCAGTGCTTTATTTCATAGCTGAGATTTAGAAAATACGAGAGTTATTACGTTCATATTGTTATTTCATTGAAGGTTATTTTATTACAGGTTAAATAACATTAAAGCGACATAATGTAATTGTTGAAGAACAGATTTATTCTAACTCGAGCAAGATATTTGCGTGGTGCTGTGACGTGAAAGCCTGTCAGCGTTGAGATTCTAGTACAATGCATAGTTTGCTTGTCAAGACATTGTGGCAACACATTAATTCAAGTTTTTTTTTTCTTCATGATGTAGCTGTTTCGGCATCTTTATTTAGCTTAACTTGTATGTGGGATACAAAGCAGCGATAGTGGTTATTTCGGCCATGGTCGATGACAGAAAGAAACAATGGTGACTATGGCCCTCATTTATCAATCTTGCGTGAAAACGGGCGCAGATCTGAGCGCGGAATCGGTCGTAGGAAAGGACCCACGTGTGATTTATGAAATTTATGAGTACAATCAATTGCTCCAACAATTTAAATTTTTTTTATTAGTTTTAAGAATCCGTTTTGATCTGTTCTTAATATGTGACTGCTTATGCTTAATGACAGCTGAGGTTTGTTCATTATTTTCAGCTAGATTTTGCTGTGCTGCAACGCAAATACACAGGCTCAAATTTGCGTACACGACCTCAGACCAGACGTGAGATTTGATCGTAGCTCCCGCTCACGTCCAAATTGATAAATGCCGAAGTTTGCCAGGAAATGGTCGTTCGCACGTTTTTCTGCCGTACGTTCGTTTGATAAATGAGGGCCAATTACTCTAAACTGGAATATTTTAACGTGAATAAACACAAATGCTCTCAATGTGATCCCGCAAGCCCCTTAGGAGCAAAAGTGCTGGCTGTATTTAATTGTGCGATGCTACATTTTAGCGCCTATACGTTCAAATCTTCATTTGCACAAGTAACATTTTCTTCGTCCCTCAAAAGCTACATAGTCTCAAGTGTGAGAACATTCCTCTTCTGAGAAAGTTACTTCTAATAATTAACTACAGGCTTAAGATTTCAGAGGAATTTATTGATTACTTTTATTATGGAATTTTTCTGTTTCTCACCTACTGAACTTTCTATGTTTATCTGTGTTTTTTTCAGCATGGCTGTGGGAACTTCATCCGGGTGGTGCAGCCTTATAACAGAACTCATATGTTCATGTGTGGCAGCGGAGCGTACAGTCCCGTCTGTGTGTACATCAACAGGGGCCGCAGACCAGAGGTGGGAACACGATGACGGAGTCGCTTCACTAAATATACAAACTCTGTGACAGTATAATCCAGGTTTTAGGGACACTAGCCTGGTGGTCAAAAGTTACAGCCATTAATGGAAAAGTGTGTGTGTTTGGAAGATTATTCACTCTTTTGGTCCATTAAAATACTACAGAATACAATGCGGGCTGCTGAATAATACTCCACTACTTACCTGATCTCAGAAGTGAAAAAATTTAGAACATCTAATCCTAAATTGTAAGTATTTATCCTTAAGATTAAAACAAATGTGAGTGGGGTTTCATAGTGGAACCTCAGGGAAAGTTAAAATTAATGAACTAAAGAAGAAAAATGCAATGATTCCCCTTAAATTATTACAAAATAACCCTAAATACATTCACTTAATTGAGTTAGTGTAATTAATGTGTTCATTATTACTTAGTTGTTTGCAAGGGGTGAGCTGCACCTTAAAAATCTAAGGAAAGTCAGACATGGACTGAAACGTCTGCACATTTTGTCACTCACTACAGCATCGTAATGTATCAAATAGGAGCATTTAAAGGTCCCATATTAGGCTTTTCTTCAAGTTAATACCATGTTTACATGTTTACATGCTTGAATTTTCAAAAAACACATTATTTTTCTCAAACTGTCTGTCTAAATATTCCTGTATTCACCCTTTGGGAGAGCGCCTGTCTCTTTAAGACGCCCTCCTGAAAAAGCCCAGTCTGCTCTGATTGGTCAGCATTACAAAGAATTCTGCATCTGCACTTTCGGCGTCTCTGCACCGTCATTTCAGTCGGGGAATTATTGTTACAGCACTGTAGTGACACTTATACATATAAGTTATACATAGTACAGTTGTGACATCACAACTGTACAGAAGTCCTGGCGGCTTGTGTGAAGACACAGTTTCTGAATAAGGCCTGTGTATTCCTCTGTGGATTAGGCGTCTTGATGCTTTCACAGTATTTATGTAGCACCTATATATAAGACATACCTTAGAAATCTCACTTTATACAATATGGGACCTTTAAAATCCAGACTATTCTGAATCTCTTTTTTGTTCTCTGTGTGCGAATCCTCGTTTGAGACAATAATTCAAAATTCTCTAAACCCAGTGTAAGAACATTTAATGTCACCCGAGTGCATTCAAATCAAAGTAGTGGGAATGCTGCCACCCAGAGCAAGTAAACAAAAACTGTTTCTGTTAGAGATTAAGAAATCCTAACTATGCCTTTAGGGATGTGGAGGAACAAATCTTTTGATAATCAGAGTTTATCCAATAACTTAAAAGTTCCAAACTAAAATGAACATGTGTTTGATTGATTGCTGCAATAATGCAAAGTAGAATGACTCTAGCACCATCTCTACTGTAATGAGTACATTATTGCTATGCTTCAGAGTCACAGAGTACATCAGTAGTTGTATAGATCATATGGCATTATAACTATGATCTCATCACAGTTCATCTTTGTCTGAAATTAAATTCATGCTGGCATCAGATAGCGACTGTTTCTGAAAAGCATATTCTTTCACTGCTCTGCTAGGAATTTAGAAGTGTCACCACATGATTAGAAAGACTTCATAACTTTATACAAGCAAAGTTTTCATGAACTCAGTTTAATGCCACATAAGAGGAAATGTTGAGGATAAGAGGGAGCAAATGGGGCTCTAGTGTCAGCGATGAAGGGCTTGATTTCTGGGTGCTGTGCACTCATCCCCGGCCGCACAGCTCTGGAAGTGAGAGCGAGGAAGCCCTCCAGGAGAAAAGTGCTGGCTGAGTGAGCAACATTTAGCCACAGACTGCCGACTGCTGCCAAATGCTAATAAGCAGAGCGAGTGGACTCCCGACCAGGCTCTCTCTCTTTTGTCATTTGGGGGTTTTGTTTGAAAGGCAGACTGCTCTGTTTGCAATTTCTGAGCTCAAACATGTCAGTGTCTCAAGAAAAGGGATCTGTTAAGTATAACAAGCTGCTGTAGCGGGAAATGGAGGGCCAGTTCACAGTGTGGACCTTTTGACCTGAGAACGTGCCTCAGACTATTATGTTGTTTTGAAACTGGATGGGATGGCTACAACAAACAGACAAGTTATTGGCAAATGTCGGTATTTTTGTGCCTTACTTTTTTAAAGTGTTACTCAGATTGGTAGGGAACTTTACACAGCAATAAATGTCCATCTCACTGAGTCAGTCAGTCTTTTATTTGGTCTTTAAAGGTCCCAGACTATGCTCATTCCAGCTTCATACTTATTTTGGATTTCTACTAGAACATGTTTACATGCTTGAATGTTCAAAAAACAAATTATTTTTCTCATATTGTCTGTCTGAATATACCTGTATTCCCCCTCTGTCTGAAACACTCTGTTTTAGCGCCTGTCTCTTTAAGACCCCCTCCTTAAAAAGCCCAGTCCGCTCTGATTGGTCAGCGTTTCCGGGTCTTCTACATCTGCGCTCTCAGTGTCTCTGCACCATCAGTGCAGCCAGGGAATGACTATAACAGCAATGTAGTAGCACTTTCTACCTATATATAGAAGAGTTGTGACATCACAAAGGTACAGATGTCCTGACGGCTCGTTTAAAGACACATTTTCTGAATACGGGCTGTGTGCATTTATCTGTATATTGAGTTTTTTTTCACAGTTTTTATCACTTACTTTTTATAATATGGGACCTTATAATCAATATAAGGTGTAATGTCTCCACTCAAAGAAGTAACAGTTGTATCAGAAATTCCCCAGACACATTTAATTATTTAAAGTACAATCAATCGTCCCTCCATGAAAGAAAATTCCAAGTGAACCGACATTAAACACTTTTTGAGTGCATGGGGGCTTTAGTTGTCCGCCATTGTTCAACAGCATCAAATGACTTGTTAAAGGGGATATTTCTGCAGTGTAGAGGTTAATGACAGAGCCTACCAGATGGAGTCAGTCCACCTCTTGGCGAACAGACACACTTTCCTGGAAAAAATGCTCCTGGGCTGATGTCACTTGCAACTCCATTTAAGGTATCACCACCACCACGGGCCAGGCCTAAATAGGATGGGACAGGAAGCTCTGTAATTTACCCAGGTTACTGTAAAAAGCATTTGGATCGTCCAGTTCGCCACAGGGAAGGGGTTTTAGACTTGGCTGCCTGTCCACCTGAGATGGAGAGATGGCTATCCAACACATTAGCAGAAAAAAATCCCTCCCATAAAGGAATGTTCTTTTTACTGTCCCACATGGGCCAGTTAAAGCAGACCAGGCTCAGACCAACCAAGTGGGACGGAAACATGAGCGGGGCTACCTAGTGGGACATTTGGTCCGCTCATACATGCAGTTTTATTGCGGTGGAGGCCACTGTGCGGGACGGCTCGTCATATAAAACTGTCTCCACAATCTCTGACTTCGTCTTCTCTCTGTCACAGGAGCAAGTATTTCACATCGACTCAAGGACCGAATCTGGAAAAGGGAGGTGCTCCTTCAACCCTCAAGTGAATACAGTCTCCGTCATGCTCAGTATGTGCTTCCTACCTCCACCTTAATCTGCCTCTTTAAAACCCCGGAAAACTTGAGCTTCATACTTGTATTTTGGGTTTTTACCAGAACTTTTTCACATGATTAAATGTTAAAGAAAACATTATATTTTAAATATCTTTGCATAAAAAGTGTGGAGAGTTTAAATTTTAGCTCAGCTTGACACACACCA
Organism: Echiichthys vipera; assembly: GCF_963691815.1. Lineage (NCBI taxonomy): Eukaryota > Metazoa > Chordata > Actinopteri > Perciformes > Trachinidae > Echiichthys > Echiichthys vipera. The sequence continues at coordinate 6,674,226 of NC_139845.1, forward strand.
CCAGAGCTGTACCTCCTTCAGCTCCGACTGCACCCTCTCTTACTTTGATCTCTGATTGGCTAAGGAGTGTTTGGTTGCCATTGACACACTTAAAGGCGTCACGTTGCACCCGGAGCTCTGCTTTCTGACACCTGAGCATGGCCATGTCAGCACCAGCTTTGCCAGCTAGTGAGCACCTTAAGAGATGCCCAGGAGGGGAACCAGAGAGGGGAGGGTGGAATAACTTAAATAGGGCAAGGGAAGGAGGGTGCTCGGCCAAATGGAGTGGAGGTCGAAGGCGAGGCAGTTGAAGCGGTGATGCGTCACTCCGAACGCCAGAGAATCACAGGCGGTGTCTGGGATTGATCAAAATCTGCGCTTCATCTCCCCATCCTCGTGTTTTGGACCCTCTGTTGCTGTCTGAGTGCTGTCAACACTCACTCTTTAGCAAGCCAGCTTGGATGCGGGCCACATACACCTAATCCTCCCATAACTTGCCCCACATCCTCCAAAACACATGGCGTGGAACTGATGGATTATGAAGTGAGAGTAAAGGAATGATAAGGAGCGTGAAGCTGCTGTGGACAGTCTCTTATTATTACTTATAGCAGCAGAACACACACACACACACTGTAAACCCATTACAGAACATTTATCAGTCAAGGAATAAAATATTGGTGTATTTGCTCCATAATATCTTCAGTCTCTGAGGCAGTTTCAGTATTTTCTCGGCTTCTAGAAGCACTGGGTTATTTACTCTACAAAATATGTGAGCATATTGTTGATTTGCCGTGTTTCCTCTAGACCAAGAGCTGTTCTCAGGCATGTACATTGACTTCATGGGGACGGATGCTGCCATCTTCAGGAGCCTGACCAAGAGAAACGCAGTGCGGACAGACCAGCACAACTCTAAGTGGCTCAGTGGTGAGCACACAAACTTTCTCTACAGAATTAAATGCATATACTGTATAAAGATGATTAATCTATTTAACTTTGATTTATTGATTGTTAAAGTCTTAATGAATTACTTTTTTTCCCTTTTAGAGCCAATCTTCATTGATGCCCACCTGATACCAGACGGAACAGACCCCAACGATGCCAAATTGTATTTTTTCTTCCGTGAGAGGCTGACGGATAACAGTGGAAATACTAAAAATATCCACACCATGGTGGCCAGAGTGTGTCCAGTAAGTGCCCTTTTCCTGTGCCTAAATAAATCAACAGAGTATGTTTTGTGGTTTTAAGTTGCTGATGTGCATCTTTCGTCTGCAGAGTGACATCGGAGGACAGCGGAGCCTGGTGAACAAATGGACCACGTTCCTCAAGGCCAGGATGGTGTGTTCAGTTCTGGAGGAAGACGGCACTGAAACGCACTTTGACGAACTGGGTGAGGAACCCTGTTGTGTTGTTACATTACGTATTTCCTTTGCTCGCTGAGTGACTTTCGAGCTCCGTTTTATTTTCACGGTCCGTGAAACAATTTTAAAACAAACCGTAGAAAACACAAGACCATCCTAATCCCCTGAAAGCTCGCTATTTTTGCTCCAAGGTTTCCAGTGATTGCTTTCTCCATAAACAATCCGTAGAACTTCCTTTTGTTTGGTCTGGATTAGGACCGCAGCCCTTTATCGACTTTCATAACAATTGTTCTGTTGTTTTTGGTTACCTTGTGTTCATTTAGGAGCATATTGTTCCAGTCCTTCCTTTGCCTCAGCTTTTGAAAACTACAAACATTTTAAAACCTGCTTTTCCATTCATCAAACCGGTCAATCTGCCAACATGTGCAGTTATTAATTCATGCATTCATAACTTTTTGGCAATCTCACCTTCAGGATGAGGTGATATGCAGTGAAGAGGGTGTCTTGGAGGTATTTCACGTTTATCTATGTGTGCACATGTGTGTTTTCCCTTACAGAAAATGTGTTTTTGCTGGAAACCGATCAGCCCAAGGGTCTGTTGGTGTTTGGAGTCTTCACATCCACAAGGTAAGACCGACGGAGATGAAGCCAACTGTAACATACCCGCCGGCCTCAGCGGTTATGTAAATCACTGACTGGATATCAGCAGGAGGGGATGTGCGTGTCAAAGGGCCTGTTGCATAGAGATGTCATGTGTCATGTTGCAGAACAGCTTATTCAGTTCAACTATCAATTACAACGTCCTGGTGACTTCACCATATGGCTTTCGTTTTGATGTTTTGTCATTATCCGAGTGCAAGAGATAAATTTATAGTACGCATTGATATAGAATATGTATTACATGATGTGTATTGTTGGATGGAGTAAAGTACACAGCAGGATTTTGGAGTGGAGAAAGAATTTCATGACTGCATTTTCCAGACAGGTGAAACTCAAGGATTACTCGTCAGGTTTCAGAGAAAAAAGGAAGGAAAATGGTCACTTTTCTCTTTTAACTGTATCCTATAAGACAACCCACCCTTAGTTTTATATGTATACTTTCTAATAATTTGCAGAAAAACACTTTTGACCAGTCAGTTCCAGTGACAATAAATGAGAAAGAGACACCGTATTACCTTTATTAACGCTTAATCCTTAAGTTTTTCTGAAAAATTCAAAATCACAGAATTTGAAGATACACATTTCCCTTTTGACAGCGACAATATGACATAAAATAATATAGGAATATTATAATAAAATCATTTATCAAAAGAAAACCCTTGTAACTAGAACTTCAGTGAATCTCAGCACAAATTTGAACACATCTCAGAATTTACTATTAAATTCCTAATGAACGTCATTTCCACATCATGACCTTTGACGTAAGAAGTGAAGGAAAGAATAGTTTACCACATACTGTCTAAACCTCCGTGGTAATTGAAGAAAACAACACAGAATGAATTGATTACACTTCTCCTGTTCTGACGAATGTGACAGTCAGCAGGGTTGCGTGGCAAAGGAAAGGAATGGTCACTTGATCCGTATGTTCTGATCTCTAATTGAGTTCGTCTGGTTGTCCCAGGGTAACACTGCCACAGGCCCTCAATCCACTTGTTACCTCAGGATCTTAGAAAGGTTAAAGTAGAGTATCCTGGCTCAGAGAACGCAGCCAAACCAAACAGAGTGCTCCTTGATGTCTCTTACCTCAATGTTATTCCTCTACTCTCTCCACACTGTTGAAAAAGGGAGCAGGAATATATTGTGCAAAGTGGAGACAAAGGAAAATCACAAAGAATCTTTTATGTGTAAAGCAGTGTGGTTTTAAATGACTTCTTAGCCAAACCGATCAGATGAGAGGCCCAGGTTCCACCCAAACTCTCACATCCTTAGAAACAAAGATCTTAATAAACAACTGCAGAATATTTTAGCTGGGTGGGTCTGGAGTGTGTACGTGTGAGATTTCCCACTGTTGTGTTTTTCACTGAAAGTATGCATCTCATTTCCTCAGCTCCGTGTTCAAAGGTTCAGCGGTTTGCGTGTACAACATGGCCGACATCCTCACCGTCTTCAACGGACCCTTCGCTCACAGAGAGGGGCCCAACTTTCAGTGGGTGGCCTTCCAGGGGCGCATCCCTTACCCGAGGCCCGGAACTGTGAGTTCATTTCGAGGCCATTCATTCATTCATTCATTGGTAAATTCAGTGCATGATTCTCAATAAATAGATATAAATTGTAACCATATCCCTTTACCAGAAACTCTTGTATTACCAGCTTGTCAAAAGAAAAGGAAAACGTTGTCATCTGCATAAATTTTTAGCTGCAAAATCTCAATGAAACAAAATACAGGAAATAACAAAGGCCCCAATATGGACCCTTGAGGGATTCAAGATTTAACCTTCATGATTCATTAAACTGTGCATATTGTTGTCTACTATCTTAATAACTACCATGTATAAACTATCCCTCATGAAGTAATACATGTACTGTATCTTTTCAGTGATGAAAATGACATTATTCTTTCTCCAGTGTCCCGGTGGAGCCTTCACACCTGACATCCACACAACAAAGGAGTTCCCAGACGATGTGGTGACCTTTGTACGGAACCACCCAGTCATGTTCAACCCCATCTACCCAGTGGGGAGAAGACCTCTGGTGGTTCGGACCAACGCTGACTACAAATACACATCTGTGGCAGTGGACCAGGTCATGGCTGCCGACGGCAACTACCAAGTGCTCTTCCTGGGCACAGGTATGAACGTAGACAGGTCCTGCAGCCAGCACGGAGGGCCGTTTTTAAACTTGTGAGCTTTATGTAGAGATATTTGTTTATGGCTAAAACAACTACAAGGTCATGCAAAAAATATTGTAACAAGGCATTATAAACTCAGATGACATATCCTCCAAAAAAGCTTTTTTTTGCAGATTAAATTTTTCTTTCATGCAGTTTGACTTTTAGAATTTTTTAAGAAATTAGTGCTGAATCATTCGTTGATACTGGACCTGACAATGATATATCAGCGGCTCTAATTTTTTTACATAAACATTTTGGATTAGGACGCCTTAAAATAGTTTGAAATAACTATTCACTATACTACTATATACTAAGCTTTTCTACTGCAATATCTTGCAACTTATCAGCTGCTATATACGCCGGTACAGACACATCTGTTATGAGCTAATATTGGTGCAGATGATTTATTACTGTAGCTCAAACGAGCATGTTATGGAGCGGTCACCTCAATCCTGTACACCAGGCACTTGGAAGCAAACCAATTTACAGGGAAATGCCAGAAAGTAGCATTAACACAATCCCTCTCTCACATGAGTTGCCAGTGAGGTGTTTTATAAGTAAATGATTGTTGAGGGAGTCCCTATGGCACATCAGATAAACAGATAACAGAGGGGATAATGCACCCTGGGTATGGTGACCCATTTGAAAACACAGACAGCATGACACAGCATGTAGCATAAATGATGTTGCAAAAAGGGCAAAGACAAGGTGATAAGACAGGAGCCTTCAGAACAGGACTTTGAGCTTGTACAGTATAGTTCATATTAAATCAGGTGAGAGAACCTGTCTTTTCCCTTGTCTCTGTTTGTCTTTATCAACCTTGATAATGTCACTTTGAGTTTAGAAACACATCCAAGTTTATTACCTCACCTCAAAGGCAGAAAAACTGATTATAAGATTACATGTTCCAGAGAGCACAAGTGTACAATATATGCTTTACGGTGTATCTTGTTTCTGCCCTGACAACTTGGTTTTTAATCAGAATAGTGTGTGTGTGTGTGTGTGTGTGTGTGTGTGTGTGTGTGTGTGTGTGTGTGTGTGTGTGTGTGTGTGTGTGTGTGTGTGTGTGTGTGTGTGTGTGTGTGTGTGTGTGTGTGTGTGTGTGTGTGCGTGCGTGCGTGCGTGCGTGCGTGTGTACATTATTATGAGGGCACAATGTATGCTATATACAGTATATCTTGTTTCTGCCCTAACAACATGGTTTTTAATCAGAATATTGTGTGTGTGTGTGTGCGTGTATGTGTGTGTGTGTGTGTGTGTGTGTGTTTGTGCGCTTGTGTGTGTGTGCGTGTGTGTGTACAACATCATGAGTGCATTCATTCTCGTGCGTGTCCACTTGTGCACATGTTCGCGTTCAGCAAGCAGCCCTGGGACTCTGTCTCTCCCTCTCTCACAGCTGCTTGTGTTTATCAGACAGCCTCTCCATTCTGCTTCTCCCGTCTGGATTCTAGCAGAAAATCCAGTGCTGTCCAACCGCATCACAGCCCCTGAAATGCTGCTTTGTTTCAAGGATGAGGGAGACGCTCTTATCAGGCGTTTCCAGGAGCTGTTACTGTAACTCCTTCTCCCTGTTCCGCTGCTCGTACTCCCAGGACAAAACAGCCTTATTGATGATGGTTGTGTTGCATTTTGCCCTTTTATCGCCCCTTGTCCTCCCTTGCGCGGGCTTAAGAGCTTCCATTCCCACCCCTGCCACTGTGGATTTTGCTATGAAAACGGGACGTGGCTATCATGCTTAATTCAAAAGCAAACATGGGCAAAGGAAAATAGACTCAGGGTTTGGTTTTTTCACAGGCGTTGTGTTCTAGTTTCACTGTCTGGGCATTCTTGGTTGAGTGTGAGCAGCCATATCTGTTTCACATGGTTTTGTGTGTGCATGTGTGTGTGTGTGAGTGGTTACAACTCATGACATGCCTGTTTTCTGCCCCCAGACAAAGGTACAGTACAGAAGGTGATTGTGCTGCCAAGCAATCAATCCCTGCTCGAAGATCTGATCCTGGAGGAGCTGGAAGTGTTTAAGGTCAGCTGTCTGTTTTTTTGACCCTTTCTTTCATTATACTCTTTTACTTTCATCCTTTTTTTTTTCCTATATCAAAGGCGGGGGGATGGGGGGCACGTTTGGCCTACACACAAAGGCCAGGGGCAGACAGACAGAGGCAGGGTGGCATCCAGGAGATGGATGTTCTGCAGTGTAGTGCAGCGTAGAGTGATGGGAAACACACTAACATACTGCAAGAGTCTGGTTGTTGCCCTGAGTGAACCTTCACACATGCTGTTTTATCTTAGCTCAAATCACTAAAAGTGCGATCAACCTGTGATCAGACCCAAAGGCCTCGGCTGCTTTGATCCTCCGCTGCACATGGACTATAGCAGCCCTTCGGTCAGAGGAGGTTTATTCTCAAAATATGGAATATATTTCTTCTAGAAAGTTACAGACATGTGGCGAGAAGCTGTTCCTCCACGGCTACCATCTCTGCTATGACTGTTTTTTTATTAAAGATCCCATAATATGCTCATTTTCAGGTTCTTAGAACATGTTTACATGCGTTAATGTTCAAAAAAAAGTATTTTTTCTCATACTGTCTGTCTGAATATACCTGTACGGCTCGTTAAAAGGCACAGTTTCTGAATAGGGGCTGTGTGCATTCCTCTGTGGATTGAGCGTTTTGATACTTTCACAGTATTTAAGTCGACCTGCTTCGTAATAAAAAAAATGAAAATCTCACTTTTTACAATATGGGACCTTGAAAGAAAAAGCTATTCTCTGCCTATTCCCCCGACACGTTCCCAACTACTGTCAACAATGTCTAAAAAATCTGAACTTTGCTCTTTTATGTTCTATTTTTCAGAACCAAGCTCCCGTTACAAACATAAGAATATCCTCAAAAAAAGTAAGTGTCCTTCCAACTTTGCTTACCTCACATATTAAGAGCAGTTATATTTTTTTTTAATATGTTATTTATTGCCTGGGGCTACTATGTAATGCATGAAAGAGAAGTCTCCTGTGTATAATAAGCCTCCCGAAGGAGAGGAAATAATAAGCCATAATTGTTTCTGCGCTCTGCCTCATTTTCCTGTCAGCCGGCCACTTATTAAGACAAACAGAGCGGCTGACATTTGAACTGTTTACTCTACAGCAACAGCTGTATGTCAGCTCGGAGTTCGGGGTCTCGCAGGTCTCCCTGCACCGTTGTCACGCTTACGGCTCGGCTTGCGCTGACTGCTGCCTCGCCAGAGACCCCTACTGTGCCTGGGACGGACTCAGCTGCTCCCGCTTCTATCCCACCGGCAAAAGGTACACAAGAGTTTTACAGCTTTAGGGTTCATAAATGCAGTGTCTTTATTTTACATGCAAAGACGTTTCCACCAATGATTGGTCCCTTGGCAGTGATATAAAAACTCTGCTTTGGAGCCCTAAAAGCCATTTTTCAGTGTTAATAAATGCTGACAGGTGTTGATTGGGGAGCCTATTTATGAAGGCAGCTATTCAAAACTATCATAAGTGTTAAATAAACATTGGCATTGTGCAGATTGTTGAATAGTATGCAGTATTTTTATTCACTTGGGTTAACTTTTGCCCCATTTGCATGAGAATCAAGTGAGGTTTCGGGCTTCCGTGAGTCAACCAAAGCGGTATTCATCAATTATATAACTGTATAAATATGAAATCAATCAATGTCCCCAGCCATATTGGATGTGGGCCACAGATGATGCCCAGTAAACAAGAAAAGAAAGAGCTGCTCGGCCTGTGAGGGCATAAAAGTCACATGAATGGAATCCTTCAGTGAGCACTTCAATGAAAGCATGTCACTAATTCTGCTTTTGTTTTCCTCCATCCGTTAAGACATAACACAGACAAGGAGGTATGAGTGACACCTCGCCTCTAAAGCAACACCTTTCAGGTCTCTTTAAGGACTGTCTCGGTGTCACTTAACATTCCAGTCAGATGCGGGTCAAGTTTAGTTTGGTTGCAGAATAAAAGCACAGCCAGTTTTCCTGCGAAAGATATGTCTAAAATGTGTCATGCTCTTTTTCCTCAAGCTTTTATACACGACTGTGCGCCACTGAGTGGAATAACACTGAGATTTCCCTCATGTTGTTTTGGCCCAGACTGCTCCTTCCACAGCTTCAATATGAGACTGAACATGTGAGGAGGAAGGGTATGTATTTTATCCATATTTGGCGATTGTTTCATTACTATTTTCTTCTTCTTTTCTTAAGGAGGAGCAGAAGGCAGGACATTATGCATGGAAACCCACTCACCCAATGCAGGGGATTCAATCTAAAAGGTAATTAAAGCTGCGTTCATCAGTATTTTTGTATTCTTAGCAAAATGTAATGTGAAAGGTGTCACACACGGGGACAAACACACCAGGATCTTTCACCCAGCTTTGCATTTTCCCTCAGCTCTACGGAGGTTAGCCTCTTTTGGATAATTGTTTAGATTTTACGGCCCACAAATTACACCGTCATCAACCTCACAACAGCAGGCAGTTGTTTTCAGCTCTGATTAACCCAATGTGAGCGGCCTGACGAGAACCAGACTGCAGACAAAATTAGCAAGTAGCTGTCAAAGCCAACACATATAAAGGTTGATATTTCTCTCTGTATGAACTCATATTCATCAGGTGCCCAGAAAAGTGGAAACTCTATTAATGCAGCTTTGAAGGTCCCATATCATGCTCATTTTCAGGGTTAGTAGGGGCCGTAGTAGCTCAGTCCATAGGTGACTGGGCTGGGAACCGAGGGTTGCTGGTTTGAGTCCCTGTGTGGACCATGAATGGAGTGTGGACTGGTGGCTGGAGAGGTGCCAGTTCATCTCCTGGGCACTGCCAAGGTGTTGTTGAGCAAGACACCAAACCCCCAACTGCTCGGAGCGCTGGTCACTGGCAGCCCCCTCGCTCCATCTCTCCATTTTCCTCGCAACGCTTTAGTGTCTGTCTCTTTAGGCCCCCTCCTGAAAAAGCCCACTCAGCTCTGATTGGTCACTGTTTCAGGCCCTTCTACATCGACACTCTCTGCGTCTCCGCACCACCATTGCAGTCGGTGAATGACTGTAACTGCAGTTTCTACCTGTATTAAGTGTAGTTGTGACATCACAACCATACAGGAAGTCCTAACGGCTCGTTCAGAGACACAGTTTCTAAATACAGGCTTTGTGTATTCTTCTGTTGTGTGTAGAGTGTTTTGATACTGTAACAGTATTTATATAGCACCTAGACCTGCTTTATAATCAAAAAAGACTTTTTACAATAAATATTTTATACATTTAACTAAAATATATATTTGTGAAGGAACATTTGTCATGTCAGACATTCTTCCACAACTGACTCACATTCACGCAAACAATTACAATCTAAATAGTTTTTTTTTATGGCATAATTGTGATTCTTCACACTAAAGCTGTAACTGTAACCGCTGTACGTATTTGTGTGACCATGTGCCTGTCCAGGGGAGTTTTTGCCGGGTTGTGACTACTGCACAACATCCCTCACGAAGGCAGGGTGCAGTTTAATGAGAGGAGAGGATTTGCTCCCCAGAGGGCCCCATTTCCACGAACAGTTTACATCTCTAAATTAAAACGAGCTTGGGGAACCAACCATATGGCCATTACCGCTAATTAGTCACAACCCTGTCACACACATCCAGCTGAGTGACGAACCGTAAAAGCCGCAAAAGAAACGACTCAGTAAATGAGATGAAGCGGTGTTCCTCCGATGCGTTGACGGGTTATTTTGTCAGTTTGTAGAGAACCAAAGTCTGGGTGGAATCTCTTTGCGCTGCAGGTGTTGGACTAAGCTTTGTGTCAACATTTCCCTTCTGACAGTTGGGACTTAAGACCACCGCCATCTGTGGGGTTTGTATCTGTCAGCAAGTGACGTCTGACGTGACTCCCTTGACTTTGTTTGTGTGTGTGTGTGTGTGTTAGCCTACAGGAACGCAGTGGAGATGACGCAGTATGGCGTGAAAAACAACACCACCTTCCTGGAGTGTCTTCCCAAGTCTCCTCAGGCCTCTATTCGCTGGCTCATTCACAGGGACAATGACAGGAGGAAAGAGGTCAGTTTGACATCTAAAGAGCATCGCAGCCTGCTCTTGCTCGTATGTAAAAAGCTGACGTGAAGCACAGGAAACAACCTGAGATATAATTGATTAAATGTCCCTTTTTTGCTCTGTAAATATTACATAGAACATCAAACATGCCACAGCAATCAAATGAGCTCACACGCTCGATCAGAACTCGTATCGCCCGAGAAACGACGTGGTGAACGTCGAGCATCATAATGAGTCGAGATACAGATCAGACAGGATGTGGACCTTGACTAATGGCTGGATTCTGAACGGGGAAATGTTTTACAAATATTTGACACCCCTTTAACCCCTTGAAAGGCTGTGAAAGATTGAATAAAGCTGGGCAAGAGAGCGTCTGCGTGGAAAAAATCTTTCATGGATTAAGCTCTCCCCTCAGTGGAGTAGAATCAGAGTAATGGCCGTTTTATAGCCTGTTCCCTGGGAGGATCGAAGTGGACTTCAAAATAAATCACCTTAGTTTTATGGTGTGTGATCGCTGAAGTCTTTTCCAAACAAAAGCTGGTTTTGAAATAGTCGGTGGGAAAAGTGTGTCATCTTTCAACACCTCCACTTTGACTGCCATTTCAACTTTACCGTCAGTATTTCAACTATTTCAGATGTTTCAACTGCACATTTTCAGCATCAACCGCATGCAACCACACCGCAGCATCAAAGTCCTCCAGAAAATGTTTCTACCTAAGCATATGTGATTATGTAAGAGAAACCGAGGAGCCTTTAATCATCTTTTGTGTTATTTTCACCCATTATAAGTGCTGTGTTTGACTGTTTCTGCACACTTGGGTCCCTAAACAGTCTTGAATTGTATAAATTGGGTCTGACTGAAAAGCTGAGACTCAATGAACCCATTGTATTCCTTTGTGATGATGTTAAGATAAGATAAGACATGATAAGATGATCCCCAGTGGGGCTATTTGGTTAGTTCCCATTGTAGCCATTTCAAATCTAGCGAAGCCATTTTATTTTGAGACTTAACCTTCCTGTATAAAAGGAGCTGCTGGGACCTCATGAATGAACAACCAAAGTCCAGAGACGTAGAGCAATCAGAGGATTTATGGTGTTCCTATGTAAAATAATGATAAGGGGGATTATGAGAAGTCTACACAACACAAGTTCTCGCCAACCCATTGCAGAAAAATTACGTTTTTGATGAAATCTCCAAATGTTGAAAGTTTTCGATACTACATCACAGCACAGATTTTTCTATGGTGTTCCTCGAGGACTAATGTGGTATTTTGGAGGGATTTTTGAACATTTTGATTCATTCTGCAGTGGTAAAAAATAATAACATTTGCGTAATTAATGGTATCAAGTGAAAAATTGCTGCAACAACTTACGACACACAACAGAGCATGAGAAAGGCCATCATACACTGCAAAGATCAAAGCATAAGGACTAATAATAAGTGACCCCTTTAATCTGCATTTTGTATTTATTCAAAATTTTCCTTTGATCACCTATATGTACTGTATAGTTACTGCATAAATAGATTCGGATACTTTACAGTTCTCTGCTACAGGCCATGTAGATGGGGTTATGATTCATGACACAACCTAATTGTGCCAACCACAGGTGAAGCTGAGCGAGCGCGTCGTCTCCACGGAGCACGGCCTCCTCATCCGCTCCGTCCAGCTGTCTGACCAGGGCCTTTACTACTGCCTGACCACCGAGAACAGCTTCAAACGCACCGTCGCCAAGATCCGCCTGCGAGTGCTGAGCGAGGCCATGGTGAGCGTGCTGACGGACAAGCAGCAGTCGCCGTGGGCCTGGGCCAGCTCGTTGCACCCCAAGGCCCTGTTGGAAGCCTTCAGTCCAGCAGAGAGCCTGGCGGTACAACAGTATTGCAAAGAAAGGAAGCAGCTCCAGAACCTCCAGCAGAGGCAGCAGTCCCCTCAGCCACCTGGACCTCTCAGGGGGGACCTGGCCAAACTGAAGCCCCTGCTGGACCGGAGGAAGAGCCGCAACCGACGCAATCACCTCCCGGAGGTCTGACACAGGAGGGTGCAGAAACTGACAAGAACTCCTTCTTCTGTTTCTATACCCAGACCCTCATTTTCCAACTCTCATCTCAAACTGCAGAGCTGCACTGCGGATGTACAGTAAAACGAAGAGGTGGGTTTGGGGAGTCGTTATTGGGCAAAATCTCTTTTTCTTGCATGAGGTACTGTGACCAGATGGCTGTGACATACACGAATACACACGCACAGGCACCCACGAGCCATTCATTTGCTGCCGCTGTCACAAAACAGACTGTGGCCCTGTTATGAGTGCCGCAAATAAACCGTGGTCTAAGCTGAAATTGGTTATTATAATACACACCTTGAGGCGCAGCTATGATCAATGATCTTATCATATTTTAGATATTAGAGGGGAAATTGGACCGGTGTGATATTAGCTCACAGTGGATTTGTCCTTTGTTGACAAAAAAGAAGAGGTAAAAATCAAGGTCATGATAGTAAATAGAGGAGATTGAAAAAGGACAACAGGAGAAACAGATGCATGCTTGAGAGTGAGCGCCCTCAAAGTACATATAATATTAGTATTTTATTAGATACCACTCATATTTCTATATTTACTTTAAACTAACAAAAGTGTCTCTCCTAGGAGGAATGAATAAAATGGCTTTGTGACTGCACATAGGATAATAAAAAAGTCAATTTGTTTTTTTCTAATGGGTTGACTGCCTCACTCGCTGTCTACAGTGGCACTGTTTGTGCAAAGCCAAAGATGGCAAGTGGTCCAAATTAAAAAGTGTTATCATACAGCGCACTGAGTTGAAAAGGGAATTAGTTCAAAGGCCAAACTTAAAGGGATAGTTCTGATTCTTTTTGAAGTGTGGTTGTATGAGATATCATCCATAGTCAGTGTGTTACCTACAGCAGATGGAGGTCGACACACCCCCAGTTTGGAGAAGCAGGCAGGAGGACAAGCATGGAAGCTAAGAAATGTACTGCTGTGGAAGGGGGCAGCAGATAAAAGTATTTAAGTCACCAAAAATGAACTTGTACAGTATATTAGGAATATTTTCACCACTTTACCTTGCCGTCAGACAGCCTGTTCAAGTTTACACAGGGGGAACTGAAGCCGTTCTGTGCTCCCGTCAAAGCCACCAGACTCCATTGACAAAAATAGGAATTTTACTTCACAGAACAAAGGAGTAGCTGGTCTACCGCTGCCTCAGTCTGGTAGTTGGATTTTAGTTTTAATAGTTTACAACAGTGGTTCTCATCCTTTTTTGACCAAAGGCCCCCTGACCTTACCTTGATCCACTGGCACTTTTCTCATCTACCTGTTACTGTTCATCGTTGTTGTGGAAGCGGCTTGTCGCAGGTCCGAAGGTGCACTTGAATGCAGCGTGAAGTCCCGTCAGCGCACTACGATTTGTTGTTTGTTGACATGGAGAAACATGTATGTGTATACACGGAGAAGGCAAACATGTTTCCACTCTGGTGACTTTAGGGAAGCAGGAGGATTTAAAAGTTCTGTTGTTTCTCTGTCATCTCTGATTACGGGCGGTGGCCATGATGTCTGAAAAAGCGCAGCTTAAGGCTAATGGTAAGCTCAAGCTTCTCGCTACCACTGTTAAGTGTGTATCGTGTGTTTTTGGCGTTCTTCCTCCGCAGCTTGTTTCTGCCTTGCAAGTTTTGCAAATTCCAAACTTTCCGTCTTCTTCTTTTACGCTGTAGAAATCCCACACTAGAAGACACGCTGACCGTGACCATAGACCTGGACTGATGCTGCAGGTCTGCTCCAAAATAAAAGTCAACTCACGTTTGGCCAGTTAAAAACGTTTTTTTTCCGATGAGATGTTTATCGGCGTTACTGTAGAGATCATGACGATAGCGGATGCAGCGTGGGTCAGGGCGTGTGCAGGACCGTACTGCGCTGTTTGACCACTGTTACACTGTTAGCATAGATAGACAGGAAAATGTAGCTGAGACAGTAGAGGGGTTAGAAACACATTAATGAAAATAGGCTGTTTATTTCAGGTAGCCTATTTGTGCACCAAAAAGATTTGAAAACATTGAAAGTTTAAAAAGTAAAAAGAAAAAAAATCTGTTCCCAGTGCTCCTAGGTTGTACGAAGAAACCCTGGTTTACAAGAACGCGCAGAGCATAGAAGAGCTTCAGTTCCCCCCACGTAAAGCGAAACAGGGGAAAATACTCTAAATATAGCGTACACTCACGGTTACTTCATTTTAGGTGGCTAAAATAAATTTAACAGTAGTTCTCCTGCTTGCCTCTCCACACTGGGGGTGTGCCGACCGCCATCGGTAACACACTGGCTATTAATAATTACCTCATACACCCTCACCTCAAAAAAATCCACATCCAGCGCTGGTGTTACCCAAACAGAAATCATAAAATCATCTGACATGATCTCTCCTGTATTTATTCCTATTACTCAGACGTACATAAGAGAATCTGCCTCACTCTAATTCAGCTGCATAATGTATCATACGTCTCTTATTTCTAGCACAGAAGCATGTTTATGGAAATGCATCATCAACGTAGAAGTATTTGAATCCTTGTTCGGATTACATTTGAGTAGATAACGCCCATTTTAGTTTTACAGCATAGTTTACATCATGAGGTAGATGCTGAAACGCGACGATATCCTGCTTTGGATCCACATTTTCCACAGAAATAGTAATTCATTGACATGTGAATAGACTTCAGAAGTGTAGTTCATGTAGATAGAGATTATTTGTTGCTTGTGTACAGAGTATATTTTTGTTTCATCCTTTTAATTTAATGTCGTGCAGACTGTTGTGAACATGTGTATATAATTTCAAACTATTTCACCAGCTATGACTGTATCTGCACATTGCAGAGACATACAGTGTTATTTTCATTTTGAGAAAAAGACTTTCTGGTTGTACCTTCCCCCCAAACAGATCTCTGCTCTGCGTTTAATAAAGCTGTGCGACCCGCATCATGTCATGTAATTTCAGTGTTATGAAACATGTATTTCTATTTATTAATGTCATGATAGCCTGAATAAATATGTTCAAATGAATCTCAGTTTTACAGAAAAAGCATGCATTTTATTGTCAGAAATGTCTTTTTTATAGTGTAATATCTCAATATGTCCAATATACCGTCAGATATCTCTAATATCTCAAACTTTATCTTTCTGTAAGTGTTTAATTCATCATCTTTCTGTCTACTTATTATATTCCATGGTGGGGCGTATAATGCTATGATGGATTAGTATATTGCCTTAAAGGAACAGTAAAACTTGTAACACAATGAGATTGATTTGGGGGAATTACACTTATTTGCAGCCTGTATTCAGAAACTGTGACTTTAAACGAGTATTCAGGCTTTCCTGTACGGTTATGATGTCACAACTATAGTATATATAGGTAGAAAGTGCTGCTACAGTACTGTTACAGTCATTGCCTGGTTGCATGGATGGTGCAGAGATGATGAGAGTGCAGAAGCAGAGGACCTGGAAACACTGACCAATCAGAGCACACTGGGATTTTTTGGGAGGGGGTCTTAAAGAGACAGAGGCTAAAACTGAGCATTTCAGACAGAGGGTGAATGCTTGTGTAATCAGACAGACAGTGTGAGAAAAATAAGGTTCATTCATTCATTCATCTTCAACCGCTTATCCCGGAGTCGGGGTCGCGGGGGTGCTGGAGCCGATCCCAGCTGACATTGGGCGTGAGGCGGGGTCCACCCTGGACAGGACGCCAGTCTATCACAGGTCACATAGAGACGTACAGAGACAGACAACCATTCACACCTACGGGCAATTTTAGAGATACAATTAACCTAACACGTGCATGTCTTTGGATTATGGGAGGAAACCGGAGAACCCGGAGGAAACCCACGCAGACACGGGGAGAACATGCAAACTCCACACAGAAGGGCCCAGGCCGGGATGCGAACCTGTAACCTTCTTGGTTACAGCACAAAATACAAGTATGAACCCTAAAAATGAGCGCGATATGGGACCTGTAAAAGATCCTCAAGGTTGTTGGGAAGAGGTGTCTGTTTGAATCCCAAATGAAACCTATATGTGTGTCATGTTAGAGTCAGACAGCGCAATCAAAGACGCCCAGGAGGCTGCAGAGAGTCATTTACAACCCATTAAACCAGAGAGGCCTCCTGCTGGGCAGAAATACTGCTTTCTCACCAAATAAACCCTAGTACCATTCAAAACCACTGTATAATCATCCCCGAGCCCATTTTTATTACCGCTGTTGATTTATGGGCCACTTAAGGTAAAGCGGAAACCAAGTCATTTTGCTTCAGCGTGCACAATGCGGAGGTTTGTTCCAGCAGCGGGACAGTCTCTTCTGTATTTGGGGCTGAGGGGGATGTAGACCAATTTTGAAATTTTGAGTGTTGAAAAAAACAATTTAAGGAAATAGATCACTTAATCAGAAACTCCTTTACAGCTTTTATTCATTTGGTCAGCAAAGAATATGAACATCTGCGCAAGATTAGATCCATGTACATTTCTTTTATAGGTCTTTATATGTCAAACTAACCCATTTCTCCTCTGTTCGGATTAAAAACCTGACAGTTAAGAGGAGTCTCCATCTGCTCTCCATCTGAAGATCCCTGATTGAATTGACGTTACAGTGTTTGCAATTGAAATCATACTCGGCGAATCTCTTGAGCTTTAAAAAATCACAGTATTCTCCCTCTGGTATCAAAGGAAGTATGACATAAAAAATAACACGGAAATTACAAAAAAGTGCAAGTCTATATCAAAAGGTTCGATGTCCCATAGCAGCTTAAATGCACTGTGCTCCGCAAACTCCCACACAACACACACCACTGCATTGCTTCTTCACGCCAGCCTGCTTTGGTTATCTCTCCCCCTCACAACGCAGAAGGAGATGAGACACACGAGGAATGTGGCCACACCTGTGCCCAGCAGCACATTCTGTATCGTCTCCAACATCGTGATTCGGGAGATGAGCTCCTTCTTAAATCTGTCTGCAGTTTCGTCATCCAACGCAGCCGTCTGGTTACATGAATGGAGACGGAGATAGAGAGAGCGGCTCATTATCATGCATCCCAGGCTTACAGACTCTACATTTTGTGACTGCGGGCTGTTTTATCTTACCTCATTCATCCAAACAACAGGGAATATGGTATAATCCTTGACTTTCTTGAGGACCCTGTAGGGAAAGAGATCATTACTTGGTATTCACTGCATGATGTCTCAAACCTTTTTTTGTTTTGTTTTTGACAGTGACAGTGACAGAGACTCAGACAGGAAATGCAGCTGAAGAGAGATAGGTGACGTGCTTGTGGTAAGCATCCCAACCACATTCACTTTCTTTTCGAGAGAAGTTGGATACCATTTTCATGTCTATATGATCAATTTAAAGCCACACCCAGCAGCTGGTTAGCCCAGAGGTTATAAAAAGGTGTTCAGGATATAACCCCGTTAAACTACAACTTTTAATTTTTAAACTTTAAGGTCCCATATTGTAAAAAATGTGATTTCTGCTGCATTTTTAATAAAGCAGGTCGAGGTGCAATATAAATACTGTGAAAGTATCAAAACGCTCAATCCGCAGCGAAATGCTCAGAAATGGTGCCTTTAAACAAGCCATCAGGACGTCTGTACGGTTGTGATGTCAGAACTATACTATATACAGGAAGGAAGTGCTCCTTCAGTGTCATGACAGTGCAGAGATGACGAGAGCGTGGATTAAGAAGACACAGAAACGCTGACCGATCCGAGCATGCTCTCAATCTTCTCATCTAAACTCTGGTCAAGAAAGCAAAGAACAGCATTTCCCAAAACCAAAAAGGTGAAGCAAAACTTACGTGATGACTTTCGATGGTCCGTACATCATATTCACTTGAATTCTCTTGGCAAACCTCAAGGTGAACCCAGTTATCTGATGGAAAAATACCACAAAAATAAATTTCACCTTGAGTCGCTGCCCGTAAAAGTCAAAAATCACAAAGATAGAAGACAAACGCTCTTACAGGTTCCACATCCAGGAAGGTGGCATGGTGCACCTCGCTGGGATTGAGGCCCACAATGTCCTTTTGTAGAGACGCACTGCCATGGAGGAAGTGGGGCAGAGAGATGTAGACAGGTGTTCCTGTTCAGGTGGCAAGGAAACAAACATGATGCAAAATGCAAAGCTGCTCAACGGAATGATAACTTGTTGTGCTCAGCGAAACCAAATGCAAACTAACCTTCTTTACAGGAGCTGATGTCCAGTACTCCAGCCAAGGTGCAGTTCTTGGTGACCTTTGGGTCTCCGCAGAAACATTGGTTGTCTGGGTTTTCTGTAGGGGAGGCCAGGGTGTTTTGCAGGAGGCTGTAGCGGTACACTTCAATCCCTTTCAGGTCCAAGCTCTCTATAAAGCTAGCTGATACAGACCTGAAGACAATAAAAAATCACAGAGTTCAAAAGTCTACCAGGCTGTGCCTCCCCTGTCATCATGAGAGGAACAATAAACAAAATAATAAAATAACAAGTATTAATATTTGTCCTCTGGAATATGATTTTGGTGTGGTTCTTAATGTATTTTGACCGTTTTTATAGTAAAAATGGCAGAAAATCCTGTATTTCCTGCTTAAATAAGCGGAGTCTCTTCGGAGTCGAGAGGTGAGGCACAGACAGCCGAGCCTCCCTCCAGATTGCGCAATCATTCACAAACTGTATTGAGCGCGTGCCCTCTGCGCGTGCTTGTTCCCATTTCTGTGTATGTTTCCAATATGATGGTTGAGGACACTTTCATGTAATAAAAGTATACGTCTTCTTTTCCATAGTGTTCAGTAATGTATTTTACGTATGTGTGTAATATTTACATCTTATTGATGAGACATAAATCCTCAGGGGAAATGCTGCCTTAAGGCAGACAGTACCTCTGCCTCAAGGAAGGCGGGGATAGTGAGCAGCCTGTCAACAGCCAGGTCACAGTGAACTCTGACCCATGTCCAAGTAAACAGAAGAAGTGTGCTGTGCAACACTGTAGAGTTTAGCGACAGGCTGTCATTTCTTCCCCTGAAAATGGAGGATTTGATTTCTAAACTAAGACATTTTTCAAAGCTGGACTTTCAGTCAGTAAAGGTAAGATATACCGCAATATACCGTGGCACTGGTGTTTTAAAATGGTTTTCAGTATCCTATTCGCTCCTATTCGCTCCTATTCTCTCATCCTATCCTATTGGCATCCTACTGTATGTTTGTAAATCTGACTTGTGAGTCAGTGCCTCCCCAACCCCAACCCTCACTGCACGTCACTGGTACCCAGTAATCTATTGTGCAGCTTAGTACAGACTCCAGTCCATGACCATGGATTTGGCATTGGAAAGCTCTGACCTCTAGTGGTTACTGAGAGGAAAGTCCAAATGGTTAAAGTCCTCAAATTAAGACTTAAAATCTCCCGTCGATGACACTTACTAACAGCACAGCGGGACTTCATCAAATGAAATCGCTCCTATACAAAATAAAACTCTTCATCACCTGCAGATGTCTGATGAGAAGAAATAGAGAGGCTTCTTCTTGTCCACAAAGGGAGGGAATGAGGAAGCATCTTGAGAGAGAGAGAGAGAGAGAGAGAGAGAGGGAGGGGTGGGGGAATTAGGTCAGAAAGATGACTCGTCTGCATTTGGAGCTGCGTTGAAAGGCAAGTCAAAAAACATTACTGCACGAGCCACACCTGTCCCGTTGATCATGTCACAGTACTTGTTGTCCCAGAAACGTAAGTTCCTGTTGGACAAAATTCAATTTGTCAGACAAACTATTTGATTTCACATCCTTGAAATATTACAGTTTTCAAAAAAAGACGAAAAAAAAGGTGAACTCTCACATGTGAGACTCTGTACAACTCGATTCAGCTGATTTTGCTTTAAAAAATCTTAAAATATCACATTTAAAAAATAAAAAAAACTCAATTGTCACTTGTCAAAAATCCGTAGAACCCGATTAAGAGATAAAGGCCTCAAATCTAGTCTCGATATCTAGTTTACTACACTCCACTGTGCCACTACACTCCACTGTGCCATACTGTCACTTAGTTCTGTAGGAAATGCTGCTACATTTTTTAACATTTTTAACACTTTTTAACATTTTTAACACTTATAACTTATCGCTCCTTCTCACTTATCTAGTTTGTACTTATTTTATTTCAATCTGCTGCTAAACTGAACAGTGCGTATTGTTGTATATTGTATAAACCTACGCTTAACCACGACGTCTGTTGCACTCTGTCACACTTGGTTCATTGCTTGATTTATCTGATGTTAGCTTTATTTTGATTTGATTTATGTTTATGCTTATTGTTACTCTGATACTTTTCCGCCTTTGTATTGAAACTGTTGCACAATAATTTCCCTCGGGATAAATAAAGCTTCTTGAATCTTGAATCTTGAATCTTTATTCATAATCAGACTCACCTCTCTCCTTGCCACCTGTCAATTATTCCCACTTTTGAGATGTCCTCCTTTCCAGAGAAGACATTGTAGCTTTCAGGGTCTGTATCATTGTACTAGGAAAAACACATTTAATAAATTAATAAAATCACATCACAGCTGAATGTGTTACTGGGTAGATATTTTCTCTTCTATTTTCATTACATGTACATATAACACTATAATATTTGCTTACACCTGCAAATAGGCCCACAGGTACTTTCGAGAGGGCGTCTGTGTAACCCCACAGCATTTCCTTGACTGTACGGTTCTGGAACAGGGAGGAGTTGCTTGCCTTTATCCGCCCCTCCAGAATAAAGTGTAACACTTTTGGTACCAGTGAATAAGCTCCCTGGAGGGAAAAAAATCAGAAACATTAATCTTTATATTTGGATAAAGGATCAAAAATGGTGTTAATTAAATAAGGTGATGGGTGTAAAACTGCTGTGCATGCAACTGCTGTGGTTGCGACAGGAGATAAGCCAGAAAATAACCTTCTTTTATGATACTGTGATACTGTATACTTACTTACAAGCAGATGTTAAATGACTCATGATCATCGTTTGAGCCTTATCACTGTTTGTAACCATAAACAAAGACTGCAGTTGTAAAACATTAAATTCACAGTTTTTCCTCATTTCCCGACTCAAACACAGCAGCAACTTGCACCGATGTTAATGTATATCAAACCTGACTTCTAGTTTACTTTTTCATTACCAAAAAGTTTCCAATACTTGCTCAGATTCACACTCTTTTTACTTTTTTGCTAACTTTCACAGTTCCCACCTCCATTGTAAAGATTTGGACCGACAACATCTATTGAGGCAATAATCAGCATCTGAAGCATTTTGGCATTTTGGCATTTTGGCAATTAGGGTGACCAGATAAGAATGGTGAAAATCAGGGGAGGGGGAGTTGGGGGTTGGCTTGGCCTGCAGTACATTGCATTCAGTGTCAACAAACAGTATCAGTGGAACATGTGAAAGTCAATATTCAACACTAAAATGTATTATTTTTGTCAACTTCTTTGCAGAACGTTTTGTTTGGTCTTTTTTAAACTTTGTGTTGTCAAAGTAAACAGAAATTAGCCTGCTGCATTAGCTTTCATAACTTCCAAGGTGACTTGCCAGCTAACCAAGCTAGCTGTGTATTTATGGAAAACATGCTTGAAGTCGTCAATGTAAACACAGAAGTTAGCCTGCTGCATTAGCTATTGTACTATACTATTTCTATTATTCTACTATTTTAAATTGCCAGCTAACCAAGCTAGGTGCCCGTTCATCTACGCACACAGATTTGTTACATGCTGTGGGTCACCTTGACAATAAAATACCGTATTTTCTCTTTAAATTAAATTAAATTAAATTTTGATAGTTTGGCTAACGTTAGGAGAAGGGTTTTATGGGAAATCATGTGTGTAGTATATTTTTCAAAGTTAAGTATCAAAGAAGTATTTGCGTTCAAATAGATTTACAATATTGTCTCAACACTGTTTTAGTAGCCTAGCCTACCTATCCCCTGACCACTGGGCTGTCCTGACCCCAACTATGCGAGGTCAATGCCTAACCTCAACCATCTTAGCACCTGCGTAAAACTAATTGGGTTTCCAGTAGGCCTACGGATTTGGCAGCAACAACTACTGAAATGAATGATTGCAGACCAGAGCAACCCACCACAGGGCAGCACAGCTTGTTTTGGCACAGTTTGTCCTGGAC
This sequence comes from Echiichthys vipera, assembly GCF_963691815.1. Lineage (NCBI taxonomy): Eukaryota > Metazoa > Chordata > Actinopteri > Perciformes > Trachinidae > Echiichthys > Echiichthys vipera. The sequence continues at coordinate 6,696,605 of NC_139845.1, forward strand.
TTGGAACAAAGGAACTATTAACAGTAGAGCTGAGTCAAGCTAGGAATCACCACAGAGTGAGGTGACACTCACTTACAGCCACAGCCAGGTTGAGGGAGGTGACTTTGTCTTCCTCTGATCCCACTGACATGGATGGCTCAAAGATGGCGCCCAGAGGCAGCTCGAAGGAGACGGTTTGATTGGGGTTAAATGTGATGTTCACTTTGGGAAGATATCTTGTCCTGAAGGGGGAGACGGTCTTACTTAGACATTCACTTTTGTTAGATGACAGGAGATTATTGTATACATGTGTTAGATATGTGATGAAGGGCTAATTTAGGAAATTACTTTTGTTTTCCTGTTGTAAATGCCTTTCATCAAAATGTTTTAAAAAAGGTTAATAAATCGTCCTTACCTGTATGTGTAAGGTCCTTTTTCCACTACCACTGGACTGGCTCCATTCTGCAAAACCTCCTGGGCGTTTTGCACGTCAAAGAACCAGAACTGTCTGTACACTTTTCCCCCTGTAGACACCCAGTTGTCATAAGCTGTCGTTCCAGGCTCAATGACGGCTTCCTAAACCCCCGAAGACACACAGACAGTCTATTTATAACATACCTCAAGACTGCCAGCAGGCCAGCTGCCCTGCTGATACATGAAAAGGGTGGATGCTCTGTTAAAAAAAAGTCAAAACCGCGTATTTTTTTCTCTATATTGTCTAATAAAATCCCAAATCTTTTGATGGATATAAATAAGGCACACTTGGCTTTCTGCACAGCTTCTTATCTACCATTTCAAGCGGCTTTCCAAAACATGCCTCTTCTCACTCGTTTCTCCTGATTCACCTTGATCTCGGCATACACACGTTCACACATTCTGTCACTCCCTGTTCTCCAACCCAGGGTGAAACTGAGCACCATACCTTCTCCACTGTTCCCTCAATGACGCTGTTCCCCAGTGGAATAAGGATGCCTCCCAGGATGGCTACCACCGCCCCAAACACAGCTCCGGCTAACAGCCCGCACCTTCTGTTACAGCAGCCCATGGTGGTGTGCTTTTCCCTCCGTCAGTCCGTCTGTCTGCCTTGCAGCCTGTTCTCCTTCTGTCTCTGTGTTTGTGGTTTGTGCTAGTATGTGCAGCTTGTCTGAGTTTGTGTCCCGGCAGCAGCAGCAGTGACACAGACAGGCTGTACCATCAGAGGAGCTGATAGAGCAGCAGAGGCCAGGTAAAGGTACATACACCTCTGGTAACCGCCCAGGGACCTCCTATCAATTAAGTTGTATAACGACAAGAAAGAACCAAGGTTCAGCCGAGAGTTGTCTACCCAGGTATCAGTAAGGACAATCTGACCAGACGATTAGAGCAAGAAAAGGCTGACGAGTTGGTGCACTCTTTGGTAGTGTGTATAACATATAACAAAGCTAATTTCTGATCCTAGAGCCATGCTATTTTTGTTTTGTTTCATCCACTTTGTTATATTCTAACACATAGACGGAGTAAGATGAAGTCTAAACTTGCATTCCAAGTCATAGCCTTGCATTCCCATTCAAGAGGATTTATCAGGATGTGAGATATCAGCTCTAGATATCCAAGATGACAACCTTTAGAGAGATTTCATTCTCATTCTTGTCTTTGCTGCTCTGTTTCTTATCTGTTCTCCTCTAACTATTTGTCTCTTGGCTCATCTCCAGTTTCTGCTCCAAGCTTACAAGAGATAGAAAAGTAAAAACATAGAAATGATTGAGTACATCCTCATTGTGCGGAGAGATGTAAAAAGAATTATTAGTTTAGTTTATCTGTATTTGTGACCGTGTCGTTTCATGAGAAACATTGGCTCTTTATCTCTCTTACAGCCATTATGCCATGCTTATCTTCATTCATTATTAATGATATCATTCGACGAGGCTTTTGCAACATAATCAGCAACAATGAAGCATTAGTTGTGCACATGGTGACTGATGGATACAATCCAAAGACTGGTGACTGGTGGGTTATTGTGGCAATGATGTTGGCACACATGCTTGAAAAAATGGCACTCAATCAAGTACTTAATCAATGTATTCAATCAATCAATCAATCACTTTATTTTTCACATGAAATCAGACATGGTGATGTGATGTGGACACAATGATGTGGACACCAAGGTACTTAAATCTGCATATCCACCCTCTCCACCTATGACCCATTAATATTAAGGGGGGCGTACATCCTTCCATGCTTCTTCAGGCCAACCGCAGTTGTGACTTAATGATGCCACATGCGTGTGTATACAGGGAGTATAGTAGGGGCACCAAAACGCAGCCTTGGGGTCCTCCGGTGTTTAGGATGAGGGTAGACAAGGTGTGTCTGCCCAATCCTCACCACCTGAACCACCTCACCTCCAGCACAATAGTGTTAGGGGACAGCCTCATTTAGTTTCTTTGGTTCAAGCTCCAAAACACTTGATCCTTCCCATAATGCAATGGAATAATGCCATTTCCTTAGGGCCTCACTCCCTGGTAAATGCACATAACTGTTTATAAAAATCATTGATTATATATTTCAAGTCTCAAGACCCTTATGACCTCACTATGACAATATCCCCAGGTTATATTCTCCAATTTGACAAAGCTCCTCCAAAGCGACAGAAGTTATTAAACAATTGCTTTATAGGCTGTGTTCACTCGCTGTGACGAGTAAGTGTTTCCGTAACATCCAAATTATGGGATGCTCTGCCTGAAACCTTACACTCTGCAGATTTTGAGGATTCTTTTAAAGGTCAGATAAAGACATATCTGCTTAGACCTGTATGCACCAGGTCAACTAGACGCCTAGATCTTATGAATTCAAAATTTTACTTACTTACTTGCTTGCTTACTAAAATTGGTGGACTGCCTCTTTAAACTGCACGCTTTGACACAGTGCAGTGGGTTGAGCATACAGTATTTCCAGCCCATATTCACTTCTCTGCAGCACTGTGAAGTTACATATCATCACCACTGGAGAGCAGCACCAGCATTTCCTCACTACCCACAGCATGTTTAGTACAGAAGGCCTGCCTGTCCATTTGTCAACCCACTGAGTCTGTGCCAAAGACCTGCTTGTCTATTAAAACAAACAGCCTTGTCAAAACAGTTTGAATCTCACCTGACTGACTTTATTGTTGATCTTACAAGCATAACTTCAACATTTGGATTGTATTTCAGTTTGAGTGGACATAGACTAAACCCATAGACTTTCCGCTTCTCCGCCAGCTGCCGTAATGTTTTTATAATTTGTTTATCATATATTGTAATACATAATGAGTCTACTTTTGTTTTGCTTTACAGCCATCTAAAACTAACCCTCCTGTTGATTGCCATTCTTTGGAAACACTGATGTTTAATTTAGGGAATAAAAACGTTTTATTCTCTGCTCCTACGGGTTAAATGTGTGTTTAACAAACCAGTTTTTAATTCTTTGTGTGGAAAGATTGTTGTGTTCATAAAGACAGTATGCCATTTTTTTTTATTAAGTCATAGGATTGAGTATATAAACAGTAACTTTACAGTAGATAACCATCTAGATATTTCCTGGTTTCCTCTTATGTAAAGATTTGCACACATACCCTGACAAAAAATGAAAATACATTTGTAAATAGAATCTAAAAGCTCCTAATTTAAGCAGAGGCATACATAGGCATTGATCTTTTATAACTAGCAACCATGTCCTAGTTGTTTTCTTGTGTATGACATAACCTTGTTTTGCCTAAGGGATACACCCTCTGGCTGTTGTTATCTCAAACCTGGAGAGAGGCCTGGACGACAATGAGGGAAACCTCCGGCCAGCATAGGATTAAAATGGAAAGGTCACACCACAAATTTGCATGCAGTCCGTAAAAGCCATGCTCTAAATGAAAATTGCATGGAAAGGCAGGGTTGTTCACACCCCATGGATGTGTGTGGAATATGTTGACGTGGACAGCACCAACCTTTAGACTGATTGTTTACTACTAGACTTTTTCTGAAAGGCTAAATTGTTTAAACCACAAACAATGATCATGTAATGCTGCATTGGTACAAGATGGTACTTGAAATACCACGATTAAAAGTCTGTATCCCATTTAAATACATGTTGGAAATGTAGGTTACACAGTTACAGTTCAGCCTAAACAGGTAATGTGATCAGAGAAGGGTTAGTATAACCCTGTGTGTAATACTAGGAATAAATACTGTAGAATATACTTTAATATATCTCTATCTCTCACTAATTGATACTAACAATATAAATAATAATTATCTTTACTGTATATAACATTTTTAAGTACAACACGTAGCTTTTAAAGAGAAAATTAAGAGTTTTTACTGTATGGGTATTAGTGAGTAAAGCTACATGTGCAGGTTTAAAATGCGTTCTGTTGTCAACACGTTTCCGGTTTGGGCGTCTATCTCCAAAATAAAAGCATTATAATATAATATTTTGGTTGTTTTAAGTGCAGAGAGAGTTTATTCAGGCTCACAGTTACAATTGAAAAGAAGCACAATCTGCAATGATAAATAAAGATAGATTCATATTCATTATATTTTACGTCTATTTTACTATTTATTGCATTTATTTGATTGTAAAGCACTTTGTGAGTTTTATCAGTGAAAGGTGCTATAAAAAAAACAACTTTACTCACTAGCTTTTTACTTATATTTATAATATACATGATTATACATTGTTGAAATACAAAAAATGTTTTTTGTACACAAATACACCAATTATACTCGTATGTTCGCATCATTCACAAAAAATCCTACCCTTGCATACGATCATACAACCACAGTTTAAATGGCAATAAAATGCCATAGTAATGCCCGTACACATACACATCAAACTAAAAAAGATTGACAAACAATCACAAGTAAACAGCATGAACCCCATGGACCAAAAGTCATCCATATAAAACACTGTAGCAATTAGACGTTGATTGTTAATGTACGCATGTATTATGCAATATATTCATTCATTCATGCAGTCAGACATTTCTGATTCAGTCAACTTCAAATTAAATCATTTAAAATACCAATTCAGTGGGAATCTTTGTGAAATACCAGGCTGTCCCAGTCTGCTATACTATATTTGGAACATTTAAAAAAAACGTTACTGACCAGAATCAAATCAGGGACATTGCAGTTACACAACCAGGATATCCCATTTGAACTGATTTTGGTATTAAGATATGAAAAAGGGAAGGAGTGAATTAAATGTGACATCTGTGACGTTGGTTGCTGTTTTGGAGAAATAATTGATTTTATTCAGCTGATCGGCTCCAGCCCCCCGCGACCCCGACAGGGACAAGCGGTTGAAGATGAATGAATGAATTAATGATAGGCTATAAGAGACTTAGACTTAGACTAAGACTTAGACTTCTCTTAATTGATCCCTCTGGGATGACTCCCGCAAGAAAATTGAATTTCCAACAGCTTAAAAAAACAAGGGAGTTATAAAAAAAAAAATAACACAGTATGAGATAAACAAGTAACTCTTAGCTAAATAAATATAGAAAGTAAAACTATAAACAGTAAACAATAAACACTTAGTTAAATATATATAAAGTAGGGATATGAATACAGGTCAAAAGTGTAGAGAAAGCGTATAAGATAATATTTGTATCACTGTATATGGCAGAAATGAGCAGTAAGATTCAATCATGGCACTTAAGTGCTGGATTAAGTTATTGCACACAAAAAAAGACGTGTCCAGATATGTAAGAGTAGACTATAATAGGCTATTAAATTAAATGTTCTTTCCTGTCACCTGGAGCGATGTGCAAAAGGACTTGACATTGACACATCTCGTAACTCTGGGGGAGTTAAAAAAAAATGATAAAAGACAGAGAAATAAACAAAATTTATGAATACAGGTCAAATAAAATTCAGGGAGAATGAAATAAAATAAGTGAAGTGTAGAGAAAGCGTATATGATAATATATGTATGACTGTATATGGCCGAAATGAGCAGTAAGATTCAATTATTGGACTTAAGCGCTATTAAATTAAGTGTTCTGCCCTGTCACCTGGAGCGATGTGTAGAAGGACTTTAAATTGACACATCTCTCAACTCTAGGGGAGTTCAAGAAAATGATAAAAGACAGAGAAATAAACTTAATTGCATCTTGTCGTTGCACTGTGAAATCCCACTTTTTTTTCCTTTTTTTTTGTTGTGTGTGATCGTATTTTATTTGTGTAGTGTGCGTACCCATGCTTGGCCAGGTCACTCTTGGAAAAGAGGTTTTAAACACTATTTTTTTTAATTTACCTGGTTAAATAAAGGATCTTGATATTGGTATTAGGGTTGTGGAAGTGATGCTTTTATTGTGAAGGAGCACACCGGAAGTACGGTTGTTGTCGCTGCCTGGAGGACCCATACAGCACCCGGAGCCGCTCTCCTCCCCAGTCGAGACTGAACACACAGCCTGGCAGTCGTCGCTGCCGCAACGAATGGAGGCGAACGGGTGGAAGAGACATCACTAAGGGATAAAACATCTTTCTATCGGACACCAGGAGGATTTTAACATCTACAATAGTCCAGCGGGGCAGAAACAAAGTCCAATAGCTTCCATTTTTTTATATCTCCTCTACGAACAGATCGATTGACTGTCATTTAAAAAAAAAAAAAAAAAAAAAAAAAGGGCGTGTGTGCGGGGTGAAGGCACCATTTCATGTGGGTTTATATGGTGTTTTAGATATAAATATACATCTTTTTGACACCACCACCTGGGTCTGAAGTGAGGACACGGTCGACAGGATGGGATGCACACTGAGCACGGAGGACAAGGCGGCGGTGGAGCGCAGTAAAATGATCGACAGGAATCTGCGGGACGACGGGGAGAAGGCAGCCAGGGAGGTCAAGCTGCTGCTGCTCGGTAAGAAGATGGGGAGGGAGAGAGGGAGGGGGTCGGTGGACGAACTTGCCTGTAGCAGTTGTTAGTTAAATAGTACACACGGAGACACTGTAACGTAAAAAACACCACTGAGTGTTGGTTTATTTTCTGGTTAACGGTCGTCAGTTGTCAATTGTTGGGGAGTTTCAATTCCGCATCGCTAGCATACATGCTCCCTTCCTTGGTAGCTTTAGTAAACTGTCAACTCGGGGTCACTGAACGCAACACGGCGTCATTTCCATGCCAAAATATACCAAATAGCTTAATGAGAATATTGTGTGTTAATTTGTTTTTATATGTTTTTTTAGGCAGCTTTACATGAATGCAGAGGCGAATCTAGAGTCTGCTGGGGCCCTATGCAAAAGTTCACAGGGGGCCCCCTCAAACCAGTGTTAAATGATCGCACAACAACATATTTAATTGCTTAAAGTAAACCCTTTTTTTACTTCAAAAGTGCACATTTAAGTAACTTTTTTCAAAATATGAACATAAACATAATTAGTCTTCTTTACCCCCTGTTGTTGGAATTGTATCCACTCAGCTGACTCTGTAGACCATTTGTATTGACTAAATCCTTTCAACAATAGCACATTTCCTCTGTCTGGTCCAGTGCAATGCAGTGAAAATAGGCCTTTGGCTCATCCGGGGGCCTAGGCCTGACTGAATGTGACTGAAAACCTTGTTGGGTCCAGTCATTTTAGTCTGTTTAAAGGTCCCATTCATATTATTACATTCAAAAGTGTAGCCTAATGAGAGGCCAAAGTGAGTCATTTGCTATTATTATCTACAGATTTAGCGATTTATATACCACGTTGCTTTGTCTTGTTCTCATCTCAAGTTCAGTAATGAGAAACATAAAGCTATGCCTGAAAAGGTCAAACCTCTTGCGCAACAAATGCAGGAAATTACAATGAAATGTCTCTTACTTAGAAGCCTGGTAAACATGAGATTGCAATAGCAGCCATTTAAACTAAATTGCCATCGATCAACCTAAATAAGTAAGTGGTTGTATGGCATGACATGCTGGTGTATATAGTTGTGACCCTCTCATTACTCTCAGCAGTGGATAATTTCGACTGACCTTTGTTGCACCAAACCATTTTTGAATCCACTGTGGACTATTATTTTGGTAAACTGATATATCCCTTTAAAAACCCACCGCAAAAATCTATAATGAATGGCAACAAAGTCTGTACTTTTCAGTCTGTGGTTTATTGCATTCATTACGTGTTCTGTCACGTCATCGCTCCTGACAGCCCTATATGCACAATTATGTAAACTGCTTGCATTTAGAAACCAGCCATGTGTAAATTAATGGCATTACTTACACGTGGGGAAACACTGTTATCTTGGTAAATAGAGACTGTAGGTGAAAACTTTTCCATCAACCCCTTAGGTCACTAGCTTTGGGAAATGTTGACATGCAAACACATGGTATGTGGGTTACCAGGACACAGTCTGAAGTCAGTACAATATCAGGCAAACACCGGACAGACGGCACAGAACAAGAGCTGTTAGTGGCTTCTGTGGACAGATTTGTGAGCCAAAGCCAGATGAACATTCCTCACGTTTCCTCACGTTTCCCACCATTCTCATTAGCATTACACATCTAAAGGGCATATTCTTTACATTTCTTGCGATATATCATCTAGTGTTACGTTAGTATGCTTTGTTTGAACAAGAGTGTACATATCTTCATGCTAAAGGTAGACCACATTCCTCAGGTGCTCGGAGGCCAGGTGGAACTTGTTGACTGAAGCGAGCGAGTTAGGTCAAGTTTGTGCTATGCTGCTGTAGGGTGGAATATTAGTTTTCACCAACCTTTGCTCTGAACCAATGCAGCATTAGCTTAACCACTCTCTGTTTTTGGTACAATAGCTTTCGTGACAGTTGTGTGCCAGGTCGTGCGGCCCCACGCCTGGCTGCCTTGGCACCGTTTCCTGCCATTTGGGTTCTGTCCATTCGGCATGGCAACCTCGTCAGGTTACTGCCTGAAGTGACACACAGGCAGGCTGGGACACCAGGAGAAAGGAAAAGAGGGGCTGTAAGATGAGAACACTGCTAATGACTGAAGCATTAAAAATGAAAAACCCAGCTGCAGAGGGACGGGGGGCCCTGGAGTTTGAGTTGTTTACCCTGCGGATAAACAGTCACTGAAAAGATACTGTTTTGGAGTTGATTCGCAAGTAATTCTGCAGTATACTTTTCTCCAAACACACCCTGTCAACATTGATATAAATATAGAGATGATCCGATACCACTTTTTACTTCCTGATACCAATTCCAATACCTGAACGAGCATATCCGATGATACCGAGTACCAATCTAATACCAGTGTTATGTTTCTTTTTTAAACAATATAGATGAACAAATGCATACAAAAGATACAAAAAATACATAGAACTTTATTTTATTATCTGACCGTCCTTACGAAACGAGAACATAAAAAGATACATTTAGGAATAAATAACAATTCCTTTAAAAACTGTTTTGGTGCAGCCACAGTTTAGTTAAATACAAAACAAGGCATTAACAGTGTTAAATAGTACTGTAACTAGTAAAACAGTAGTGCAACAGCATGTAAAATTGGCAACACTTAAAACTGAAGCCTTGCGTACTGTACACATCGCCCTTTTACTGGTGGGGTTTTTCCAGTGTCAAATATTTCCAGATGACTGACATTTTGCAAATCTACCTAACATTACACCCTGCTAGCAGACCGAACCAGAAATCATTTGTTTGCAGCTCTATAAACAGCAGTTGCAGCAGAGTGCAACTTTGCTGTTTTGGAGCGGAGGAATTTCTTCTGTAGAAGAACGGATTTCCATCTACTTTAAATGTTTGTTTTGTTTTGTTTCTTCAGGCTAAATTACGTGATATTGGATCATTGTTTAAATAACTCCCCGATACCCGATCTAGCATTTTAGGCAGTATTGGTGGCATTGCTATTGGAAGGAAAAACACAAACCAACAAATATGTTTGTTTACACAGCAGCAAGCCTCTGGTGATGGGGCAAGTGGCAGGTTCATGTGTTCACAACCTAGTTCTCCAGCTCAGTGCTAAATGTTAATCACAGGCTTACGTACGCTCCCTGCCACTGACATGACGTCATTCCACTGACGCAAAAACCTCCAATTTGCATGAAAATGATTTGAATCTTTGTGAGTCTGTGCACACTGTCAAAATCCAAAACGAGCTGGCAGGCTCAGGTGCCTTCGTAGAGAGAGGGAATGTGATCTTTTTTTTCCTCCACTGAAATCTGAACATATTTCTCATTTAGTTCTTAGTCTTTATTTGGCTCTCATTTTATTTCCATTATCTCCAGGACCCAATTATCCTACTATTCATATCTACATGCAAAAATAGATTACAATCTCCTCAGCCTAATTACTCTTTCTTTAGCTGTCGTGCAACTGTGGGAAGATTTTATTAATACTCCTTAGCCTGTGTCTAACATTTGTCATTGTTCTCTCTTTAATGTTTGCCATATTTCCAAAGTTATATAACCCGCCTCGCCAAACATGTAGTGCTGCATGGCTGTGTTACTCATCTAGGGGACAGGGAGGGAGGGGGGCTCACAAAAAACATGGACAATCAAAGTGTCTAAACGGTTCACATTCCAATATCGCTGTAAGCATCATTAGACATCTCCGTGAATAGCTCGGCCTGTGCCCGTGTGTGTGTGGGAAACAATCTTTTAGCTATCGATCTGCTTGTTGGCGGATCGATCCCTCCGGTCATTTTCCCTGGTGGGTAGCACCGCAAGGAGGCTCCTGGAATCCTTCACGAGTGACTCATACTTAAATCCCCCCAGAGGGAGAAGGGAAAAAAAGAGGAATTGGGTAGTGAGCGAGAGGAACAATAAATCAGAACGGGAAAATGACTGTACAGAGACAGAGAGAATGTAAAAGAGGAAGAGGGATATATATATATGACACAGTAACTGTGGAAACCACGGTGGGGGCAGGGATGTCGATGGTGTTGTGCTCATGCTACTAAAGTGACATCACTTGTGTGGTTTGCACATTATGCCAAGTCCTCCCCAAGTCTTTGGACTGCTCGCCTAAAATTGAACATGGGCCGGCAACCTGGCCCCCCATAAACCTCCTGAACCACACAGATGTATCTTAGTGCCATTGATCTGACGCCTGAAAAATAGACCTTTTTCTTTTTTTTACTAACTGCAACTTTGGTTGGCATGCAAGCACACACTGGTAAATCTCCAAGAGAATCAACATATGGTTAATCTATGAATGTAGAAGGCCCCAGCCTGGTAGCCATTTTAATCACATTCATCTCCATGCTGCCATTGTTATAAAACCTCATCCTCGCTGCCTTGGGAAAATCAACCAGGGGAAGTTCCAAGAGAAAAGCTGTGTTTGCAGTTAGTAGATAGAAACGGCTCTGTTCTCCGTGGAAGAAGAAGAAGAAAAGAACCCATCCTTTCACTGGAAGGGTTAGCTCGGATTTTCCTAAAATAGTTTGAACCGCGAGAAACAGAAACCAGCTGCTCCAGTGGTTTTGAGTCTGTAGCCGTTTTTGGGTGTATCAAAGCCGTGGGTGAGTAACATGACTCTGCATTAGGGCCGATAGGTCAGGCCTGTGGTGCCATGTAGCCCTAAAGGGTGTGGGTGTATATGTGTGAGAGAGAGAGAGAGACAGCGATAAAGTCAAAATCAGGACAACTGTGTTCTGTATTCCTCAGGCATAGAGGCTTTGACAAGATCCACACCCTAATGATATCACTGGTGTCGAGAGGCCAGACTGAGCCAAGTTACTCAGCACACAGCTCACAGCTCACGTCTCATAGATTATACTGTAGACTTAGACACTGAATTTTTGGCATTTCTCCCAATTTAACCCTTGAAACACTTGGAATCAGTAGGCTTTTTCCTATCACTGTCTTTACTATGAACAGTAATGGCAAAAGATGTCTCTGACACAACTTGTTTCGGACATTTTCCACAATACCAGTAGATTCCCACAGTGATTCATCAAGCACGGTTTATTTAATCGTCAGGATACGTGATGATCACAAGTATTTCTCAACCAATGCAACGCATCTAATTAACCTTTTCACTGAGTCTAATGACTAGTTCACACAACACAATTTTAACCCCCTATCTTCCACTCCCCAACAAAGGCCCAAGATCAAACTAGGCAAATCAGCATTGGTTCAGTACTCGAGATATCCAGCAGGCTAAATATCTGGACCTGTCAGAGACTCTGTTGGGAAGTTACAGCCAGTGAGAGCGCAAGAGATTAAGGAACTTCACTGCAACATAGAGCGAACACCACAAAATGTAGTTTGGAGACCACACATACACATCAGGGTTTCCTCCTGGTGAAAGATCTTTTAGGTCATCTCGTGTGAACAGTACAGCAATCTGACAAATTTGAAAGTAGAGTTAGTTTAGGCAGCAGTTCACCGAAACGTCATCAAAGTTAGAACTCCTAAACATGACTTAATGATCTTATTTTATCTTCTTAAATGTGAGGGCATTTCTTCTCTAGTACAGTGATGAATGATGATGAAAATGTTGGAAATGTTCTTTTACTTTTCCATGTGCGAAATTGTAACATAACTATTTTCTGATTGAAGGGGGTTGGGCTGCATCTGCCAAGTTTTCATTATAGATTGATCTATGTAATGTCAAAAAATAGGGGGGAAAAACTCCCAGGTGAAGTTTTGACATGTGTTGTTTGGTCCAACTAAAAGCCAAAAACCCAAAGACATTTCAGTTTGCAGAGAAACGAAATGGAGAAAAGCAGTAATCCATCATGTTTGTGAATCTAAAATCAGGTTTGTCTATAATGCGAGACAAAGGACAGAAAAAAATTAATGAATATTAGTTATCAGTTTTTTACAGCTCTAGATGTGAGGCCTTTGTATTTCCTGCTTACACCTTTGTATACACTTTTTTTGAAGCAAACAAAGCCATAAAATATCTACAGAAACCATTGAGAAGTCACACTACTAGTGTTTTGATAAAAGTTCTCTTTATAAGGAGTCTACTTTGAACTTTAGTCTGAGCCCATCTGAAGTGGATTATCATGCATCCCACACTGAGAGGCACTGCATGAGTATGTGAAGTGTCTGTGGCACTGTGAAAATGGCTCTTGGGCAGGCGGAGGGGTGCAACTGTGCACCGGCCAGCCGTGAGCAGCAGATACGCTGTGTGTGTGTGTGTGTGTTTGGATCCAACAGGGATTCACACACAGCTAGTGTTTGGCCTCAGAGCACAGGAAGCTGCCAAGGTACACCCCCCCCCCCCTCCCCGGGTGGGGACACGTAATTAAAATAATGTGTCCTCAGGTGAATCACGTCCAATTATCCTGAAGGTGACTGTACTATCAGCACACAATTTACTGCTGAGGGAGAGTCTGCAGGAATGCCAATGACAGATAGTGTGCACTCTGCAGCAGGATGCATATGTATTAATATTTTCATTTGGTGTTAGAAATATAAATGCTCAGGGAAGCTGTTGCTTACAGAAGCAGGCTCTAATGGCGTTTGTCAAAATGTCTTGCTTAGTCGTTTGTGCAACATCAAGGAAAGTGGAACTACATTGGGCTTCATTATGCAAGAGCAAACCATCTTGTCTCTGCTGACAGTATCACGAGCTAAGCGATAGTGGTAGACTTCATGATATGATCCCACTTCCTCTTTTTCTGTTTCTAGAGCTGAGAGAGAAGCTGGGGTGTTTACTCAGGGAATAGCCACTCACAAGTGGTTTGGAGAAACACGTCAGTGACAACTAGCCAATTGCCTCGCTTCTAACCTCCTAATAAGTGTCTGCTGCTGTAATATGAGGACACTGAGTGCACATTAGTAGATCTAATGTATTTTACGGTAATGCCCATTAGAGGGCAAGAGTCCAATGATTGAGGTTTATGAGGACATCACAGATGGTTTTCATTTGTAAAAGAAAACACTTTTAATAAAAGGCCACTTCACGAGTGATTGATTACAGTAGAAAAAAAGAGCAGCAGATGAATAATACATTATGATCCTAGCAGATGCCAACATGTCACACACACACACACACACACATGGTCACAACCACAAAGCCTCCTCAGGTGACTGTGACCTCACACTAGAGATGTCCTGGATATAAAGAAAGCAGTTGCCATGGCACTCATGACGTTTGAGCAATCGGCAGAGCAAAAGGCGTGCAGACACTATGCTCTCCCTTTCCACGTCCCGCTCTTTTCATCGTAGTATTTCCCCATCAGTCAACTACAACACTGTCAATCTAATTAGCTGAGTGCCTCCACAGCCAAGGGTGACAACACGTTTTTCGGGACTTCACAACACTGTCAATGATAATCTATTTTATTGTTAGTTGAGCGCCACGTTTAGGCCAGGAGCCTTGATGATGTGATTATGAAATGCTGGATTCAGTGCCACTAAACAAGAGCGAGCTTTATCACAAAGCAAGCTTGACCGATCGGTGTAATAGACAGGAACTGTCCGGAGCTGAGGCCAAACCCGAGCTTTTAACTTAAAGACTGAAGTCATGCATAGACCTCATGTTAAACCCTCACACACACTTGCTTTCTCAGTTCTCCTTTGGTTGACGTGTATTGTTCAGGTTTCATATTCACGGTTCCTTGTCATGCCTTTAAATGTAATGTATAAAAACATTACAAGGGCTTTATTTGGACATATGCAGAAAAAGGAAATAAGAAGGGTGACACAAACATTCGACTTGTTACAGGCAACATTAACTTCTTGAAATATTTACACTCTCTAACAGACCTCTTTTTCTCCTTTCTTTTCCAGGTGCTGGGGAATCAGGGAAAAGTACAATTGTCAAGCAGATGAAGTGAGTTAATATAGCTTCTGTTGTATCTGATGATTTTGCACACTGAACAATCCAAACTCTTATCTCCTCCTTCCAGTGTATCAACAATGAGTCCTCTCATCAGAAATGCACACGGACACAAAGAGAGTATTCATTTTCCACAACATAAATAATGTCAAACACCAGTCATGCTTTTACGGCGTATCCCTGGGTAATAGTATCTCTTGTGAATCACATTACGAACAGGTACCATGCATAATGGATCATCACCCAGCAGAATAAATTAGTATGAACTCTGCCTATACATCATCCACTGCCTGCGTCCTACATATGAATTACATTTTTCATAAGCACCCTTGTGGATACACTCGTTTATCAACAAACATAAACATGTCAGATGCAGTTGGTGCAGCTGTTCAGCTATGATACTGCTTTTTCTGTTGGTTATTTACCTGTGAAGGATGTGTATTCCTGTAGAAGTGTGATTTTACTCACTATAATCAGTCATGGAGCCACTGCTGAGAGATGTCACCTATCTGATTTAAGGAAATGATCGATACCTTTTGTAGCACGATACAGTTGGCAGATTACACTAACCTTGTCAGCTGATGAAAGTTCCTTTATGTACTAATATTGAAGGATAACTCCAGAGATATTCTGTATTTTTCTTATTGCCAACAAATCCTACAAAAATACCTAAATTAAATGGGTTCGTCTCCGGTCCATGCTACGCACTTCCAACTAATTTCATGGAGATCAGGCGACTAATTTTTCTGTAATCCCGTTGACAAACAGACAAACAAACCAAGCTGTAAACATAACCTAGTTTGGAGGAGGACAATTAGGTCACCAAGCTAAAATAAAAGGAGTCTGTCAGTTTACTCAACAATCGTTCTTCCGATCAACTTCACATTTTGCCGGTGTATTGGCGAGGACCAAAGGAAGTGCAGTGTTGAGTGCGAGCTCTTGAGATCTATGGGACATATTTATAAGTACAGTGTTAGAGGGCAGTCCTATTAACTGTTACACCGCAGAATGGCATGCTGGGTAAAGCTCACGTCATTTCAAGCATCAGCGATGTAACTTTCGGAATGAACGCTTTTGTTCCTGGAAATAGACTGATCCTAAATGGTTAGCTTTTAGCTAATGACACGTGCACGCCTACCATTGGTAGGGGACGCAACGATGTTACGCCAGGTTCCTTGCTGAGAAAGCAAACGGAGGCCAACGTTCTAAACGGCCACGATATTACATTGCATTTACATAAGATTTGTTAACAATAACAAAGATATAGAATAATGCCATCCTTTAACCACCCAATGGTTGTTTTTGCTTTTTAAATAAGACAAAAAATGATTTGTTCAAGTCTCTATGTAGAATGTGTAAGGTTAAAAAAAACATTGATCTCCAAAATAATAAATTTGCCCATTGCATGCATTCAGCTGATGCTTTGATCCAGAGTAACGAACACTTATACTGCTGTAGAAACAGCTTCTTTCCCCTGGATGATCATAATTTAAGCAGCCAGATATAAGGAGCACAGAGATCAGGGCCACTGTGGCCTGACAATATTGATGCAGGCTGTAAATTCAGAGTATTGAAAGAGATATTGAAGAAGTGATTTCTCAGAAAGCTGTAAAAGAGGAGACGTCAGAGTGGGGAGAATTTGCTATGAGAAGATGAGTTTTCCGTCTACGTTGGTAGCATTCGGAACAATCTGCTTGCTGTTGTATGTTGCTGTATCAGGCAAGTTTTTTGCTGTGCTGGAAAATTGCTCAACTGCTGACCGGGTTCATCCCCCTTTCTGCAGGATCATCCACGAGGCAGGCTACTCAGAAGAGGAATGTAAGCAGTACAAGGCTGTGGTCTACAGCAACACTATCCAGTCCATCATCGCCATCATCAGAGCCATGGGCCGCCTCAAGATCGACTTTGGCGATGCAGCAAGAGCTGTAAGTGACAGAGAGAGAGAGGAGTGTAATTTGGTGGGTTTAGAGTAGAAACCTGGAATTGAGATTCTGGTGGTGGAAAAGAAGCGGGTACTAACATTGAGCGTGTCAGCGATCACTCCTGGAAAAATAGTATTTGAATGAAGTCAGACGTCTTTTCAGGTTGACGTTCTAAAATGTCCTTATAACCCTGTGACTTGCACTTCAGCTTGGTAACAGACTAATTTAACGATAATGCTTGTCTAATGAGTGTGATGGCTGATTTGTGATCTTTAATGCGACTCCTTTCCTAGGACGATGCACGGCAGCTGTTTGTGCTGGCGGGCTCCGCAGAGGAGGGCTTCATGACGGGAGAGCTGGCCGGTGTCATTAAGCGTCTGTGGAAGGATGGAGGTGTTCAAGCCTGCTTCAGCCGCTCTCGCGAATATCAGCTCAATGACTCTGCAGCATAGTGAGTCAGAAAAGCACACACACACACACACACACACACACACACACACACACACACACACACACACACACACACACACACATAAACAAATAAACAACTGAGGTAACAGTTGCGTGATTCTCCAGAATTCACCCACTGAAAACACTCAGTGGTCCTGCACACGCCTATTTCGTGTCAACAGCCTTTAATGACAAAGCCGCATCAGATGACCAGATGCCCAAATTACTGCCATTCCACTGAAAACACACAGTAAGCTGCTGCCGCCTCAACCTGCCAAACAAAAAGCTGCCCCAGCCTTCAACCGTGCTCCACGGCACCATGCATCTGTCTGGACTTTTACACTGTCAATATTTGCCCTCCTCTACCAAGCCTGACGAGCTGTGGCTGGAAGGACAATTTAATCTTTGACCTTACACTTCAGCACAGGGACATTTGTCACATGCTTAGGAGCTGAACTTGATATACTAGGAAAAAAAAGAATTGGGCTTGGATTGCCTCCGCACAGCTCTCACAGACTGTCCCCAATATTTGAAATACCAACGTTTTTTCATAGCCACATGCACCAACATGCACCAACATGCTCATGCAGTCGGATGTCGAGACAAACGACAGAGAAATTCAGATGAACAAAACACACAGAGGCAGAGTGACTTCATGCTCTCTCAGGTCCAACGTCGAGTTCTGCTCCTTTTTACAGAGAAGTGATCACACAAATACAGAGAAAAATCTTCTTTCTTCTTTCCATTTTTTTCCACGACCCGCCTGAATCTTTTATATCTTGTGCAAGAGCCCTTGGCATTGAAACAAATGATATCATCAGAAGGCAGCTCCTGTGTTTTTGTTGGGAGAAAAAAAGCCATTCGCCTGGTTTTGCTGCTGCAGAGCAAACATCAGCGGTTACGTCGCAGGGCGAGGGAGCTGCAATCATTGGCCCTTTTTCTAATTGGTTCCTCTAATCCTGCTGTCCAGGGGCTTTTCATGAATAAGAAACACCATTGCTAAACCTTGTGTGGCTTTTACTCCACTTAATACCTTGGAAGACAAACAAAAGGCTTGTTTGCGTGAAGGGGAGATTACCTGTGTTTGTGTGCTAGCAACGAGAGGTCTCTAATCTCTTCTTTCCATTGTATTTATCAGCAATAACCTTTAGGTATTTTCTCGGGTTATAATGCATCCAGAGTGTGTGAAAATGTAGGTTTATGTGTGACATTGTGTATGAGTACAGCATATGTGCTTTTTCAAGGACAACGAATATTAAAGCGGTAAGCAACAACACTGAGACCCGGCTAAAGTCTGGCAAATTAGTCAGGAAGTAGTCTCGGAACCCAACGGCTATCTGTCTGATGACAATTTAGCCACTGATGGCAACTCCTAATATTTCCAGATTCCATTTACCATCAGTTTAGCGATTTGAGACGCAAGAATGAAGTTGGCGTTCCGCGTCT
Source organism: Echiichthys vipera (assembly GCF_963691815.1). Taxonomy (NCBI): domain Eukaryota; kingdom Metazoa; phylum Chordata; class Actinopteri; order Perciformes; family Trachinidae; genus Echiichthys; species Echiichthys vipera. The sequence continues at coordinate 6,715,124 of NC_139845.1, forward strand.
GCATCTCCACTCTATGATTGAAACAAAAAGCCAATGAAACGCTAAATCATCAGACAATTAGCAGACTCTTCGAATGACCGCCAATGTCGTCCGCCTAGTTTGCTGATCTGTGAATTGCACTTTTCATTCATGGGATGCACGTACACCTGACGCTCAAAATTATTTCTGCTATGGAAAAAAAATCTGATGCACGCACCTGCAGTATGTATGAACTAAATGATTCTGCCGCTTTCAAAATTTATAGTGAAATGTTATTATTTATCTTTGGAATAGCCGCCAAATTTTGTTTCTTTGTTTAGATTTTTGCAGTAGAGGGGTTGAGATTGTTAGATGTCTACAAATAATTCAATTCAATTCAATTTTATTTATAGTGCCAAGTCATAACAGAAGTTATCTCAGGACACTTTACAGAGTAGGTAAAGACCACACTCTATGACTTATTTATGATTTACATAGACCTAACAATTCCCCTGTAGAGTACGGTGGCAATGAAAACCTTCCCTATAACAGACAGGAACGTCAGACAGACCCAGCTCTGTGGAGGACGGACTTCTGTCTGCACCGGAGAGAGGAAGAAAAGGAGAGAGAGAGAGAGAGAAAAGACGGACAGATGGACAGAGAGAGAGACAAAGACAGACACAAAGACAGAGACAGACACACTTCCAGTAACTATAATAATATCTATAATAATGTGAATATGACTTATATGTTATGGCAGTTAATACAGCAGAATAGTAGAAACAAGTTCAAGAGTTTCATGTTTTATTTTCTATGACATAAAATACGTCACTCTGAAATTTCTAAGCTTTTACATGTCTTGAAAAAGGCGATTGCTAACAAGTGTCCAAATGAGAGGTTCAGAGGTTGTCTGGGATATTAAACCGTCAGCTTAGTGCTGGTGACGTCGTAGTTATGAGATTTTGGTGTAGACCAATTATAGCCTGATGTTAGCTTTTGACTTTTGCCGTTTGTGTTTACGCTTCAAATATTTTTAACGTGATATTCATGTGTGAAGATTGTCTTGCTGCTACAAAACGTGCAAGTATGATAAACTTTTGTTTGCCCCAGAGTTTATTTTTTGTAAAAAATATAGTGGAAAAATCCCATTGGCTTTTTGTCGAGGGAACCAGGGTGACACTAACTTCGGAGTCGGCTTACAAAATGTTGTCATCCCTGCAGTCTCTATAGCACCACGATCAGCCGATGTTGTTTTGGTCCAGACAAAAGAGAACACATGCTAAGAATGATAAAGAAAGACCAAAAATCCATCCATCCATTCTACTGTATATACCTTTATATTCAGGACAATGAGAACACTATCCCAGCAGGTATTTTGCAAAATGTGGGACAGCACCCTGGACAGATGGCTAGTCCATTATAAAACACACACAGAGACTGTTTTCAGTTCAGCTGCATTAGACCCAGGGATGAACCCAGAGGGAGTCCACCAAACACAGAGAAAACAATGTGCACTCCCCACAGAAAAAAGGGGCTCGGGTTAAAACCACAGACCTGCTCACTGTGAGGCAACAGCTCTCACCACTAAGCCGTCGTGCCATCACGTCTAAATTTACCACAGGCAAATTACGCATCTCATCTTGTAACTTAACTGTGTGTTCAGTTTTTAACTAACTTTGGGTGGAACTTTACTGGAAACAAGAATATACACACTTGTACAGGTACATACTGTATATCATGATTTTACATAAACGTGTTGTAATTTGATATGCTGAACTCATTTTCTCGTAATCTGTTGCCCCACAAAGAAGTACAGTGTTTGAAACAGAAAGTCTGAAAACGGGTTTATCTCTGTGGATGCATTGTTTGTTCACGCTTGACCTTGATACACATTTTCTCATTTGTTACTCTCTTTTCTCTCTAATGTTGTTCTCCCTCCTCATGTCCTCTTTATTTGTGTCCTTCTCTCTTCAGCTACTTGAACGATTTGGACAGGATATCCCAGGCTACCTACATTCCAACTCAGCAGGATGTCCTGAGGACCCGAGTCAAAACCACAGGCATTGTGGAGACGCACTTCACGTTCAAGGACCTGCACTTCAAGTGAGATTTTCTTCACTGTAACAAACTGGCTTCGCCTCAAAGTGTTTCACATGGTGGCTTAATTAGCTTTCCTTCCTGCCACTGACTCATTCACTTCCATAGAAACCCCCTTTGTATATGTGCAGCTGTGAGTTGTGACACAGTGTGGAAGGTGTTGAGCTCATCAGAGATGACTCAGTTGTGGCCCTTTAGTTCAAAAAAACTAAAACAAAACAGGAAGTGGGGCAGAAGGCCTGATGATATTCTCATGATGCCAGGAGTTTGATAGCTGATGCAGCATTAAAATCCATAGTGTTGGGCCATAAAACAAGAAAAAAATGCTATATGGTCCATAAGCACACACACAAACACAAAGCCTTCCTAATGTTTCTGTGTTAACTCCATCTTTTTATTTGCTATCTCAGACAGCAGCTTACACACACCGTATTGATGACACACCATTATTGTCGCAGTCGTATATTACAACACATTACAGTACCTCTGTAAAGTGCCACTGCTCTATGCAACGTCGGAATTACACAGCAGGGGCTTAGCAGCTATATCAAAAGCAAAGTATTTGTTCTTCCTGGGCGAAACAGTTTAATGACGTTGCCTCTGAAGGTAAACATAATGAGCCAGGATGCTTGGTCTTATACATGTTGCCTCCCCCAGTCCTGCCTTTGAAACCATAGTATTTGCAGATGCAGCTTTTGCAGTTTAGAAGTGGCTATTACAGGAGCTAAATTAGTTCTGGTTGCCACATCTGCATGCATTTTTTTATGCGGTTGTTTCATACAGTGTCCTTTTTTGTTATATCATTTGAAAGTGCTCTTCATGGTTGGATTTGCTTCTCTAGAAATAATTTCTAAGCATGCGAAGTATGTAAAGATATGTACAAATTCATTTTAAATAATTTCCCCCTGGGATTATTAAAGTATTTCTAATTCTGATTCTGAAACCGTGTCATAGAAGCTTGTAGCCTTAATGCCGCTTCTGTGTGCATTTAGTGAGAATGGTCTGACATTAAACATGTTAAAGGTCCCATATTGTGAAAAGTGAGACTTCAATGTCTTTTTTTATTTTATTATAAAGTAAAAGTATCAAAACACTGAATCCACAGAGAAATGCACACAGCCTGTATTCAGAAAATGTCGTTAAATGAGCCTTTAGGACTTCTGTACAGTTGTGATGTCACAACTATACTATAAATAGATGGATAGAAATGATCGTGACAGTGATGTTACAGTCATTCCCCGGCTGCAAAGACGTAGAGAGCACGGATGTGGAAGAAGAACTGACCAATCAGAGCAGATTGGGCTTTTTCAGGAGGGCGTCTTAAAGGGACAGGCACTAAAACAGAGCGTTTCAGACAGAGGTTGAATACAGGCATATTCAGACAGACAGAATGAGACAAATAATGTGTTTTATGAACATTAAAGCTTGTGAACGTGTTCTAGTAGAATCCCAAAGTACAAGTATGAACCTGAAAATGAGCATGATATGGGACCTTTAAAACAAACTACAAAATGCACATGTACATTTAAACCTTTTGACTGAGCAAATAGAAAACCCAGTGCAAAGGCTAACAGTCTGCTCCTGTCCTGAATTGTTTTTCACTGCTATTAAACAATCAGGATACGCATTTGCTTGTCACTTGAGTATTCTCTGCACTGGTGAGATGGTATCAGAGCTGCTTTCATGGTATAATGGACAAATCATTTCTGTTTTCTTTCCCCTCTATCTCTTACTGTTATCGCTAACACTGCAGCAAGACCAGAGCAGCCGCAGCAAACTTCCATTTACTCTTTGCCTTTGGGTTTCTAAAACACTCCTTGTATTGTTTTTGCTTGTTTGTTTACACTTTTCCTCCCTCCCCAGAATGTTTGATGTTGGCGGTCAGCGATCCGAGAGGAAGAAGTGGATCCACTGCTTTGAGGGTGTGACCGCCATCATCTTCTGCGTGGCCCTCAGTGACTATGACCTGGTGCTGGCTGAAGACGAGGAGATGGTGAGTGCGTCAGCCTCTGACTCATGGAATAAGGCAATAGCAGGCGCTCTGTGTTCATACACAGCAAAAACATGGTCTCTGTTTACTGGAATTGTGAGGAGTCGGAGAAGTAGACATGGTTCAGGTTTTCCCATGTTTATGGATCAGTGAGCAGAGCACAACGATGAACACAATCTTCCTTCTCCCCCTCAGAACCGAATGCACGAGAGTATGAAGCTGTTCGACAGCATCTGCAACAACAAGTGGTTCACAGACACCTCCATCATCCTCTTCCTCAACAAGAAGGACCTGTTTGAGGAGAAGATAAAGAAGAGTCCTCTAACCATCTGCTACCCAGAATACGCTGGTAAGATTGGCAGCATTTGACAGGAAATGTTTTAAAAAGCAGCACATTCGTGTACTTATTGTAACAAATAAAAAACCCTGCTAATGACGAATGTTTTCAAAATAAATACATTTTGCTATTGAATTAAATGAAAATTATTATGATATTTGACAAGAGTTAGATTAGAAGATTAGTACCATTCTCATATCTGTTTGCTGTGTGTATGTAAATGTGAGCCAGCAGCTAGTTAGCTTAGCTTAGCTTAGCTTAGCTTAGCATAAAGACTGGAAACAAGAAAACTGCTAATATGGCACTGTCCAAAGGTAATACATCCTGCCTAGCAGCACCTCTGAAGCTCACGTATGATCAAATTGCATGCCATTTGTCAAATTAGTGTAAAAGCCAAGCTGTGATTTTATCAGGGGTTGTGCGCTGAACTATTTCTTGGCTGTGAACAGTGACAAAGTCTTCCATGATGGCAGCATCCAGCAGAGACTTCAGGAAGTCACTGCTGCCGGCAAATGAATAGTTCAGCACATGATTACCTATAAAATTATAACTTGTCATTTTTTCAAATTTGTTTTTGTACTAACTAAAGAAACGTGCAGTGCCCTGTTTAGAATGGGCCGATTGCGTGGCCTCTGGTGTTGCTGCTTGCAGCGTTTTTGAAAACCACTCAACAAAACGACTTCACACTGTTTCCTTAGGGTCTAGAGCAATACTCCTGCCAAGTGTGAAGTTGACTGGATAAACAGTTCTTGAGATATGCGACGGACAGTCATACGTGCATAAATACACAGACAGGCGGAGAGTTCTTCCTTTATAGTTAGATAATACTGCTAAAGCGCCCCCTAATTACCAAATAGCACTGGATATTTACACACGTCCACCAAATGGGGTTGCAATAGCACAAAGTGTTCAGGAGATATGACATGTTTTGTAACATTGCAGCATTTGAGCAAACTTTGACTGCCAACTTTAGCAAAACTGTATTGAATATCAAAAATCCAAAATAGTAACATATTCAGGCTTGGCCCAGAGATGTTCTCTGCTGAATTTGCAGATGGTTGCTCAAAAGATTTAAAATTGATCTAGTCACAAATGGGCGTGGTCTAAATTTATAGTTTCGTCCGGAGCTGGAATTATGATTCTGATACTTACTGTTGAAAAGTTAGAGGCAAAACTTTAATTTGTTGTTATCGAGCCACCATCTGGTCAAATTTGACACGAAGACATACAAACAGAGACAGATTCCTTGCTTTACAGTTATTAAATGTTAATGAATTAGCTTTTATCTAACTTTTCCTATCAGCGTTCATCTTTTGATATGCAAACATATGATGACAAGAAATGCTCACACAGTTGTTAACACTACCTTTTACAAGGCAGAATGCCGAGTCAGCAGGATGAAGCTCAGCCGTGCCCTCAAACAATACAAATGTACAATGTCAATACCTCATCCTCTGTTTTGACTTCCCGTCTTTTTCCAGGCTCTAACACGTACGAGGAAGCAGCTGCCTACATTCAGTGTCAGTTTGAGGACCTCAACAAGAGGAAGGACACCAAGGAGATTTACACCCACTTCACCTGCGCCACAGACACCAAGAACGTGCAGTTTGTCTTTGACGCAGTCACCGACGTCATCATCAAGAACAACCTGAAAGACTGTGGCCTCTTCTGAGGATAATGACGATGACGATAACCTTTTTTTTTTTCTTGGTGAGAAACTCTTCATGCTTCATCAATCACAAAGCACCCTGTGTTACGCACACGTGCGGCTCCGCGTCATGGATGAGGGCATTACGACTGAATGTCCGTAGCATCGGGAAGCAGTGGGAGTTGCAGAGAAAAACCGCCTGCAATTTTCCCTTTTCTCTTTCAAAAGTGCTTAACAAATTGGCTTCAAACGGTTCGTTTCCAGAGCTTAAGCATTCAGAATAACGGAGGCGCATAGCTGGAGTCGACCGCAAAGACGCAGCTTAATCCATCATAATCAAACGCGTAATTGAATCAATAAAATCAGTGCCTTCTTTTATCTAAGGCTTAAATGCGTTTTCTGCTCCATTTAGATGTTTGCGAAATGATAGCCGCGAGGTCAAGCTCTCCAACACCTCCCTTTAAAAACGACTCACACTCATCTCTCCTTACGTCCTTCATGTTTCTTTGCATCTCCTCTTGTGTCCTCAGGCATCGGAGCCAGTTTATTGTGCATCTTTGGTGGGGAAGATGAGAAGAGTCTGGAGGATCAGTCATGGACCAGTGCTGTACTATATGCCACTTTTAACAGCTTTATTTATGTTTTCGTCTTGGAACATTTTGAACTAGTGTTGCGACATTTGTGTAGGATGTTTGTATCATTGTAAAGAAAAAAAAAAAGTCAAATTTTCCACACACTTTTTTAATTTAGTTCCGGTTTGTTTTTTTGGTTTTTAAGTTTTGGAGGAGGAGGAGATCACGTTTTTGCTGTTCCCTCTGCCGCTGTCTCTGGAAAAGGAAACTTTGCTGTTGGTGGAAATGCTTCTTTTCTTCCTTCCCTACAACCGAAAGGGAAGAAAAGGGGTACAACTTTGAGTCCAGTTCGTTGGTACTTGTGCCTTCGCATGCCTTTTACTGCGGTTCGTAGTCCCAATGCTTGTTCTGTTGCCTGCTGAATTGTTCTAAACATAAAGAGGTAAACTGTTTTCATATGTTAGTGTCCCCGCTATCTTGTATGTGCACACCACTGAGCTGTCGGGAGGAGGAAGATTTCCCTCTGGTCTGAAGATACATGGGTCTCCATGGTGACCAACATGTAGCCTCCACAGTCCCCTACCCACATCCCCCCACCAGCCATGACAATGGAAGGCCTCGTTGGGCGATCACGCAGTACAATACTGAGATGTATATTGTTACATTTGCCTCGCAAATCTGGGGTTCTGGTTTTTAAACAGTGTACAAAATATCCATTCTTCCCAACCATCTGGAAAAATGGTTAGCTGAGGCACTGAGCTTATAATACTTAAAGTACAAAGGCCCGGGTGGGCACATTTTATTGTATATTTTAATGTATTTGGAGGAGAGTTTGTGGTGTTAAGGAGAAAAACAACTGAATCACAGAAAAGATGGTCGTATAGATGAGGATGAGGTCTGAAACGTTTCAAGGTTCAGACCTCGTTCCAGGGTCCTGTGGTGATTGGAGAGTAGAGGCGCTACCTTGAGAATCCGTGAAGCCTTTCATTCACATGATGGATGGTCAACGGAGCCTGGTCTGTGGTTTTAGATCAGTGCTACTTTGCCATGAAGAGTGATACATATGGTCCTGGATTTGTTCATATAAAGAAACTGCCACAACTGTCAATGTATGTGTATGTTCTCCACGGATGGAGAATCTTTGTAGACTCATCTCCCTTATTTTGCTAATAAAAACCATTTACAAACCACATGGAGTTGCTCTATCATTATACATTTATATCTTCAACAGTTAATGAAGCATTTTAATTAGCTGTTAAAGCACAGAGCAGGATAATTCTGCTTTAATGTTTTATTTAAATGTCACGCTGTTATCACGTGCTCTCCTAATGCAGAAATACCTCAGACTGTAATTTAATGTCTGTTAATGACATGAGAGGGTTTCCTCTAAAGTGGGATTAAATCGGAATAGTTTCTGTTGTTGTTGAAACACATACTTCACTGGAAGATGCTTTTATCAGTAATGGGTCATGCACTCATGCTTTAAAGCTCCTGTAGTTGGACTGTATGCTACTTCACATCTTCATAAATTGCCAGCTTGCCATATTTTGCAGGTACTGTTATACGTACTGTATACATTTCTTATGAAGCGATGTACCTCGTTATGGCTAAACAGGGAGTCCCACAGAGGCAATAAGAGACATCACACCTGTATACCTGCAGTGGTGCTCAGAGGAAAGCTTTTTTTAGATGAAAATTGATCATGCCCGAACATTTGGCCACACCAAAAAGGTTAACTTGCATATGATGCACTGTAAGGCTGTAAAAACCACAGTACCTATTTTCCTATTTGATAACGGCTGATGTAAGGCACTCATAAGGCTGTAGTGTCTCCACTCATTGATGTGTATCTTTGACGTGTCATGCTAATACAATTTGCCTTGTAAATATGTCCTGCCATGTGAACACCATCCGTGGTGGCTTACCTTTCTAACAATACCTCTTTATTAGGTATAACCCAGTGTAATATAAAGGAACTCAGCACACAGTTTGGGAACCACTACCTTATGAAGTTGACTTTTTCTTTTTTTAGCAAATGGCTGCTTATTTATACATTGAGTTGACACAGTTCAACATTCATTTGGCCACATGGTAGTCCAATATTTACTTATTTATGTCTTACTTTTTGGTCTCATTCTCCACAAACACAGGTGTGTTCACCAGATATACATGTCAGTGTCTAACTAATGTTTAATGTTTATATTTTATACATTTGATACTGTAACTTACAACATTTCATATACATAAATTAACCATTCAAACAATACATTAAGTCAATTTTAAATTATATTTTCTTTTAAAAAAAAACTATTAAAAACCACTATTATATAAAATTATATTAGTTCAATATTATAACATTTCAACAAATTAATGTATGATTTCTGGCTATATTCTGATCCCCTGGTATTTTGTTTTTGTATGGTTTATGTTTGCCACGCTGTTTGATTGTTGACATTGTTGATGAATAAATAATAAAAAATAAAAATAAATTGTTAGAACTATCGCGAGAGTGTTAAACTAATGGTCACGGTTAAGGATATCGCGAGATTTCTTTGTTAATCTTGGGTTAACATCTACTAACGTTACACTCAACCAAAACAGTAAAGTTGTGAACTTTTTACATAAAGTTTACCAAAAAAATAAATTAGCAGAGGAACGGAAGCCTATTTAACTAAGCTGGCAGCATTTAGTTAGCTCCAAGTTTAAATAACGACGTTGGTAATAGACGTTTGTAGCAGCTAGCCCGAGCTAGCCTCTTCAACGGCTGTGGACTTGATTACCGTAGGTACTAGAATAGGTTGATTACCGTAAATTCTAGAATAGGCTAAATATTCGTGCTGCCTTCACGTGCTATGGAAAATACGGTCCTTTCTACTTGTGAACTGGAAATTACCTGTGTGTTGTGTTCAAGTGCAATTGTTGTCGTAGTGAAATGAAACATGGCTGACCCACAGATCCTGACCTGTTACACGGGGGAAACCATTTTAGACCGCATAATTCTCCAGCAAGAAGAAGATTTATCAAGTAAATCTTTTTTTTTTTACAGATTATAAATAGTAGATTTTTTTAAAGGTTAAAAGAGATAGCTAACATTTCTACATAAAATTGGTCTACACTAATCTGAAGCCCATAATCTTCCCTACCAGCTCAAACACGGTGTTGTTGTAGTACAGTAGACTCTTGCGTTGCGCGCCGCCATGTTGAAAAGGTCAAAGGTTATCTCATCTCGGCAACTCTGTATCAAAATATTATACCAGTTTCCAAATGACCACCAAATTACCACACGAGGGGGTATTCATCTGCAATTTTCACGTTGGCGTTTGGTATTTACCATATTTCCCATAGGACGTGAAGGCTCCAAGAGTTAAGACAAAATCTGCATGTGTCTTAACTTTCCTCATGCTTCCTGCAGAAACAGAAACAATTCCAGTGCTGTTGTGCAGTCATCATCTCAGGTAAGTAATACTAACATAGACAGATTTATTTCTAATTGTGAACAGATGAAACTCACATAATTAATTTGACCATTATCTTAACAAAATACTGTATCCATAAAATGGTTTGGCTTAACAAACTACCCTCTCATATTTGACCACTCTGGAAAACTTAAAACTCAAAAATGTTAGATTGTTTAGGCATTTCAAATGTACTCCCTTAGTTTAGCAGACACCCATATGTGTCTGTTTGTATCATTCATCATTCCCTTTTCTATATTTTACTTTCTTTGTACATTTTAATTGATGTCATTATTGTTTCTACATTTACAAAGACATTATTTTGCTATTGCGTATAACTCTGGAACATGTAAGAAAAGTAACGTTTGTGTTGAATCTTTAAAGAAATCATCACAGGTAACGTTAAGCTCCCTTTATTTAACTTTTTGTCCCCACTTCCTGTGTCCTGCAGGCTGGTTAAATGTAGTTGCACTGCTTATTTACCCGTGTATCTCTACCACAGACTGTATATAAAGATGGTTTCATGTTTATGCAGCTGTGGCTGTGTCACTGCAAACTGTCGAAGGTTAGTGCCAGGCTATGTTGCCATGCAGGTGTCAGGTATTATGATTGACTTTTTCAGCTGGTTTTGAATTGGTATTTGTAATGGCATGTAATCAAATACCAGTATTTTAACAAGCAACATTATTGTGATTTTTGCAACACAACAAAAAAAACAACTGTACCTCAGGGTCTTGCACGCTACGCTAACTTTTTCAACGCAACACTACTGTGAACCATATGACTAAATACTGAACTTTTGTAACAGTAGCACATGGGACAGATAGTCACAAAGTCAGCAAACTGACTCATCTGTATTAACGTAAAGTTTACCAAGGTTAGCCACTAAGACACTGGTCACGCCAGACTTAGTAAGTGAGGGATAGCAGCAGAAGCCCTCAGTGTGTTGAATTGAGCAACAGGGTGTGTCATTGCTTATGAATCATGTATTCCCTCCAAAGTTACACAGCCTTGCTTTATGTGAAGTCTCAGGATAGGAAAAAAGAAAATACATCTTCAAACACTCCTTTTGCCTCTTGCACATTTTAAGCGATTGGAGCGCCACAAATAGTTTTCCTGTGCGGGTTGTTTGCACAAATGAACACTGCTGATTTGCATGTGTGCTGGCACACTCCTGTGCAGCGGCGTTAACCCTGGCATCCCCATCTTGGAGCTTCTATTGCGGCTTGACAGAAAGGTGGAATGAGCCTGAGAGAGAGATAAATGAGAGAGAAAAAGGGGTTTTGTGGTGCTAGGCTATTAAGGGGGGGTATGGCTCCCGGGTGTGCTGCCAATTCAAGGAGTTGAAGTGTGTGTATGTGGGTGGGTTGGGGCATATGCTGTATTAATAGCACCTTTAAAGATGAGAGAGGGAGAAGAAGACAGAGTAAACAAGGGGGCGGCCATGATGTAGCAGTGTAAAAAGCAACACTGGTGACACTGTTGAGGTCTCTCTCAGCAGTAAACAGGGTGGGGAATGTTTGAAGTGTGTGTGTGTGCGAGGGAGGGGAGGAGGGTGTAAATAGATGGAACAATAGAGGCATTATTTCAGTGTTGGTACTGTCTGCTCTCTCCTCAGTCACTTTCTCTGGAGGCAGCAGTTGGCAACAGAGATAAGACAGGCTTATCAGCTCTGCAGCCATGTCGGACAGGACGTATTGCAACACCAAGCTAGACACACTCTCCGTCTGTGCCGCGCATTCTTCCACACGCCGGATCTCTCACAGTGCAGTCGACGTCATGCGTAGGCAGCCTGTGTCTGGGGCCAGAGATGCGTGTCGATTATTCATGGTGGACTCTTTTATCGCATAACTCTTTTATCTTCTAAGCCATTTCTATTTTCTGCCGCTTTAGCCACGCACTCTGAGGTGGCCTCTCACCCAGCTGGTAATGTGTGAAGTCTGGCAGTCTAAGATATTTTAAGAGTCTATTATTATATTATCTCACAGACCCTTATTGATTTTGGATTTCTGTGTCATGCCAAATATTTGTCCCATCTCACAGAGGATTACCATTGAAGCCGAGACAGATGTGCTTGCAGGTTGTTTTTCTTAATGCCGTTATTTTGTTATCTCGTTATCTCGTTATCACGAAAGGTCTTTTTCTCTTATGCTGTCATGCACTGAGGTCAAGCCAGCCCTGACTCACCTTTCCATGGTCAAATCAGCCAATGCTACAACTGTATTGCATCCCATTATGTTTAAATGAATGGAATATCTCTAAATTGAAACAGTAAAATGCTTGATTTTCTTGTCTGTATGTAGTCTGAGGTGTCCTCCACTCAAATGTATCGATCATCGTCAGAAATGAATTATTTCATTTTTTTCAGCAACCCAAAAATCAAAGAATAGAGACATTCCCCTCACAATTTATAAGGGACACACATGGCATGTTTTATGCTACGATCTTGGCCGTCTGAACGTCGGATCCCTGATAAACATTAAAAGTAATTGGAGGAAATGTTTTGTTTTCTCATGAAGTCAATTATCTAATTTCCTTGAGATAATGAAACGATTATCTTGTGATCTGGAGATAAGCATTAAGAAAAAATGATTCTCCACTTCGGTATATTACAAAGACACTACTGTGTGTCAAACAAAGACGCATTAACACATCAAAGCCCCCCAAGAAATGCATTTGCAGTTTCATTTAGAATTGTAATAGTTTGTGATGTTAGGTGAATTGACCCTTTTAAGACGCATTTGAGCAATCTGTAATTTCCTGTTTCCTCTGAGAAGTGTTGTGAAAATTACAACATATGAAGAACTAATAACCTGAGAGACATTTCAAGAATCATTTTGTATGTGCTCCGTGTAATTACCAATCATAATAGTGTTGTATTTGGGTGTTAACAGCCATTTTGGAAAAGTAAGTTCAGTCATTATCATTAACCCAATTATTTATTTATTCATTTGTGTGAGTGTGTGACAGATCGGTTGTGTGTGTGTGGGTTGGTTTGTGGGCGGGGGGGCTGTATGCAGCTTGATGTGTTTACGTCTGTGTGCCACGTACAGTGTGTGTTTTGTGCAGGATGGTGTGTGTGCGTGTGCGTGTGTGTATGTGTGTGCGTGCATGCTCCAGCTGGATGCCTGCCATCTGTGATTTCTGGCCATCACCCGATATTTGCTGGCCATGTTCATTCAGTCTGCAGATTCCAGCTTTCATCTCCACACACACACACACACACACACACACGTAAGCATGCACACACTCTTCCCTGTGATGTCATTGATTCCGAGCTCCATGGCAACAGTGAGCGAGGAAGCAAAGGGTCGAAAAGGGAATGAAAACGGAGAGATATTCCTTCACAGTGACGGGATGAAGTTGATATAAATAGCTCCTGATGTTCTGAGGTGGCCACACACCACGGAGGGGGTAACAGAGCTGAGATGTTTCACCCGGGAACATTCTGTCTTTGTCAAGTGACAATTTCAGACCACTCAGAGTGACACCAGTCATCCATTGGCCCTTTAGGTGAAACTTAGTGTCAGAAATAGGCACGCCATTTCAGGGCTTCATCAATGTGGTAGGTGGAGCAGACAGTGCTGTGAGGTTCGATAGGCTAAAAATGTCTCACAGCTGGTCTTGATACCCTGAAATTCCCTCCATTAATTTCATACATTTCTTATAATTATCTGTCCTCAATCAATCCCTTTTCTGTATGCATGTGATTAGTTTTAATTCCCCTCCAGTTCTCTTAATCCGTTCTGCTTCATCCTTGGTATCTCTGATCCTGTTGCTGCCCGTGTTGAATTTGGTGTGGAGTCTTTCTGAAAGCATTTCTCTGAACACTTGATTCCTGAATATGTATATTCCGGTCTATACCAGCGGATTTCAGCCCGGAGCTCTCTAATGCATCACAAGATAAAATTCTGAGGGGTGACGAGATGAGTGACAAAATAAGAAAAAAGCATAAACAATAATGCTGTATGAACTAATGTGTTCTCAGTGCCAGTCGTGGCCAGAATCGGGCACAGATTTCCACTTGGACTCAAAGAAAGAACTGATTGGTTTCTGGAGGTCAAAGATTAAGGTCACTGTGACCTCAGTTTGGGTGCTGAGCTGGTGAAACTAATCTCGACGTTGCGGTGATTGTATCAATCTTCCGTGCTGCTGGGTTGAAGATGTATGTGATGTGCGATGTAAGTCTTCACTGCATAAGTTGTAAGTCTGGACAGTTTGAGGGTCAACCGCAACTCTGACTTTTCTCAAATGTCTTCTCTTCTTTGTTTAAGCCTGTTTCTAGATCTTTACGTCTTCAACTTGTTCAGCAGTTCAAATGGCGGTGTGCTCATTGACAACTGTATCCTCTGTTGCAAAATCAACTACATCAATCAGCGCTAAGTCGACCGAATTAGTGGGGACGTCCTTTAAGTGAGACAGAATACATTACAACCAAAACAGGCAACAAGTTAACAGGTTGCTGTTGTGCTTTAGATAAGCACACTTATCAGAAGATCAATAGGTGATTCATTTTCTCAAAAGCTTCAGACAAGAGCTGTGTTCGAAATCGTTCCCTCACTCACTCACTCATTATCCCCTGTATAGTGTTTATAAAATAGTTCACTATACGGGGAATGATCAACCAAGATTTTGGACACTGCACTGGAATTTTCTAACAAATCTTTTGTGTCAGTGCATGCGGCGGATATATGTGTGACGGAAGTGGTGTGAAATAGTCAACTCGTGAGTAACGGTTGCTCGTAACGGTTGCTCGTAGCGGTTGCTCGTAACGGTTGCTCGTAACGGTTGCTCGTAACGGTTGTTCGTAGCCGTTGTTTATAACGGTTGTTCGTAACGGTTGCTCGTAACGGTTGTTCGTGACCATTGTTCGTAACGGTTGCTCGTAACGGTTGTTCGTAGCCATTGTTTATAACGGTTCTTCGTAACGGTTGTTTGTAACTGTCGTTCGTAGCGGTTGTTTGTAGCGGTTGTTTGTAACGGTTGTTCGTAACGGTTGTTCGTAACATTCGTAATGCAGTTAGCTCTCTGGCTACCATTAGCACCTCTCCTGCTTCTTCTTCTCCTCTGTTAAAACACGAGCGGAGGATGCGGGTCTACAATGAAGTGTACATCATATGTACACTCAAATTAGCTAACTATATAGTGAATTGAATTAACCAGGGAGAATTCGAACACCACTACAGAATGGCTTACAGCCTATATAGTGCACTACTTCTATGATTGGGAACTATTTGGAACACAGGTAAAGTGTGGAGGTTCCCTTTCACACGTGTGGCACAAAACATCAGATTGTCTCACTTACAGGAAACACTCGGTTTGAATAATGAGGTGAAAAAACAAAAACAATTATATAGTATAGTTTTACACTTATCGTCTGTGTGTATACTGTACCTGTACATTTCTGTCCTTGCGTGTGTACAGTATGTATTTGAAATGTGTACACTAAATCCCTTAATACAAGTAAAGAGCATACTGAGTCTCTCTCTCTCTCTCTCTCTCTCTCTCTCTCTCTCTCTCTCTCTCTCTCTCTCTCTCTCTCTCTCTCTCTCTCTCTCTCTCTCTCTCTCTCTCTCTCTCTCTCTCTCTCTCTCTCTCTCTCTCTCTCTCTCTCTCTCTCTCTCTCTCTCTCTCTCTCTCTCTCTCAGAGTCAGAACAATGGTCCAGTGAGAGCAGTCCTGCAGGCTTTGATGAGGATGTTTGGGATTAAACGGTGCATTTCCACCCTCTTAACATTCCAGCGTGCCCACTACTGAGAAACAGTAAAGGTCCACTGCCAGTCACATGAGCTTTTTACCTAAGACTGTGGACGACACTAGACACGAGTGTTACAGTAGCATTAATTTACCCCACGCATATTCCAACATCACATCACCAGTCCAAAAATCACTTAGTGATAGAGCCTGAATTTGAATTATAGTACAGCAGTTTCAATCAGCTGGTGCTGAACATGGGGCGATTGTGATTTGAGAGCTAAAGAGAAACACGTCACATTAATAGTCGCACATACTGCCATGACTAGTAACTCGTCTTTGTCAAATGAAAGATGACAGGACTGTCTGGTTTCCCTGATTCATGAGAGTCAGAGAGGATGATGCCAAATTTGGAAGGTGATAAAAGTAGTAGC
The DNA here is from genome assembly GCF_963691815.1 of Echiichthys vipera. Classification (NCBI taxonomy): domain Eukaryota; kingdom Metazoa; phylum Chordata; class Actinopteri; order Perciformes; family Trachinidae; genus Echiichthys; species Echiichthys vipera. Next base: position 6,731,308 of record NC_139845.1, read on the forward strand.
CTGTGACAAAAGCCAACTTCTTTTCGAGTTTGACAGTTCATTCTTGATCCTTTTAGTTGATTGGTTAAACTACCTTCACTTGAAATCCACACACAGTCATCATTAGTAGGCGTAGTAAATCTTCCATTATTCTTAGCACAAACTTAAAGGTCCCATATTGTTAAAATTTAATTTCCATATCTTTTTTCATTCAAATTCCCATGTTCATAATTTGTTTTTTTTAAATGAGCCGTCTGGACTTCTATATGGTTGTGATGTCACGACTATACTGTATATAGGTAGAAATTGCAGCCACAGTTCTGCCGCAGTCATTCCCGGCTGCAGTGATGATGCAGAGAGTACAAATGCTGAAGACCCAGAGACCTTGACCAATTACAGCAGAGTGGGCTTTTTCAGGAGGGGGTCTTAACGAGACAGGCACTAAAACAGTGTTTCAGACAGAGGGTGAATACAGGTTTATTCAGACAGACAGACGGGATGAAAAAAACATGAAAACATGTTCCATTAGGTATAAAATGTCCCGTTTAGTTGTCTGATGAATATTGTAAACCTGTTAATAGCTTCAGTTTGCAATTTATTTTATTTATTCATACCATTCATCCACCTCCCAGCAAAAATATCTTTTGTACGGTCCCTAACTGGGGAGAACCAATAGGATCACACCAAGGCCACAGAGACTATACCATGTATAAAGTATTTTCAAATGTAGCAGGCTAGCAGACCTTTATCCACACAGAGAGCCTCTGCCTACTTCCTTGATGTATTATTTCATTGTGTTCAAGTCATGAATTGAATTAAATGAGCTTCAACATGAGAAGTAATAGTCACACATGGTGAAACGGGGAAGTTCAGCTTTGAAGCAGCTATTGTCAATATTCCTGAATGGATCCCCCTGCTCCACTTACTCAGCCTGTCTGTGGGCAGCAGCCTTCTGCTGCTCTCACTGTGAATGAATCACTCTTTATTCATAACGCTGTGGCACCGAATGAGTGTTTTGTCCCAGTTTTTTGCAATTAAGACAAACACACTTTCCATTTGGGTGCTTGTCATTCCAGTGTAGAGGCGTCTTCTGTGAACATTACCTGACCTCACCACCTGCTCTGAGTCAGTGGTGGAGAAGAAGAGCATTTTGACGTTCATCCCATTCAAAGGACGATTATTTCTATGTATAGTAAATACGCTAATGGAACTGCTTTCAGCTGAATGCACGTTTTCTGTAATCATCAGTTGGTGATGTGAAGCATAAAGAGATATAGTTGTTAATGGAACAGGGAGTGGGGGCTTGCATGATTCAGACCGACACTCATCTATATTTAATCCAGTAAACGGTCATTTAGAGGCACTTCCTGTGGAATCCGATGCAAAGGGAGAAAATCTCGCAGAGGCAAAGCACATAATCAATAGGAAGCGTTATTATCAGCCTCTCCCCGTCTGTGTCTTGTGAAATCATTTCTGTTCCCACGTGTTTTATGCTAAAAAAAAAGTAGCTTTAATTATTTCTCGCTCTGTGATTGCTCATGCACACGCCATCCACACACCCAGCACCCCACAAACACTCGCACACAAACGCCCGCCTCATCTTTGTGTCTGGAAATGGCTGTCAGGGTGGTTGAGGGGAAGCAGTCTGTGATCTAGCAGGGAGGAAGGGAGGAGGAGCTGACCATCAACAGTAAACAGTGTCAGAGTGGATGCATCTCGGCAGGGCTGGGAACACTTAATGGCTTTATGTGGTGTGCACATTAGCAGGCTGCTGCACTGCAACATCCAATCCACTTTGAGTTGTTTAATCAAACCCTGACTTCTCCGGTCTTACTTTTCTTGCAGCATTGTGAGGCGATGTAACATACTTCCAATGCAAATGCTTTTAAAACATACTTTGATCATACTTAAAATAATTGTTTATTTTTTTTATTATGCCCTGTTTTGATGTAGTGGCACTTTTGGAAAGTGAGAGTAAATGGGTCGACATCAGAATGATGCATAATCTCACCTGTTCCACGTGTTTAAGTATGAAATTATGAGATTCTTGTCATTACATTTGGCATTTTTAAAAGTGGATCTAAAGAGAATTGCTTGTTGCCATCTACTCTACCCAAAAATATAATGCAAAGATGTTTCCAAATAGTTTGATACTGGACAATGTGTGTCTCCCTCCCCTGGCTTCCATGCTCTTAGCTCCCTCTAGAGATAATTCTGCAGCACTGCATCTGAGTGAAGCATGATCTCACACTGGTTCCCCAAATAGTGCAGATATCCTGAGGTGTAATATAATAACTCACAGGCAAAATTAAAGACTCATTAAGACGCCATTGGATTGTCACTTCCTACATTTCCAGGTGCTAGAAGATGGAGCTAATGTTACAACACCTTAATGCTGACACAGCTGTAATGTTTAATGTTTTTAGCCATGAGTCAGCCCCCACTCACAACTCGCGGATAATCTCATCTGTGACTAAGCAGCATGGAAGAGATGATTGTGTGGCCATGGGGGGGGGGGGGGGTGTTTGTGTTTGTATTGAAAATAAATTAAAAAACTAAAACTTAAACTAGCTAAAGTGATTTAAAGATAGGGCTGGGCAATATGCCAAATATATCATCAAAACAATGTAAAAATATGTATAGTATATATGAGGAGCTCTTTTCCAAAACGCTATAAATCCATTTTAATAGTTTTCAGGAAAATTACATTTTTTACCTTTAGACCCACACATTTGGTTAATATTCAATGTATCTTGTCAAAATGGTTTATTGGCTCAGTCTTAACATGTTGAACGGACGGACGAAAACAAAAAACTCTCCTGCTTCAGAGCGCCGCCATGTTGGATCGCATAGAACGCTCCCTGAATTCTGATTGGTCGAGAGGATGTATCGCATTGAGGCTAAAAATAGGTTTGGCGCTGGGCGCGGTTTGGAAAGGAACTGCATCTTGACACCATTTTAAACAAGGAAATATAGAGCTTTGGCAGAAACATTGATGAAGAAGTGAAGAGGTTCTGTATACAGCAAAGGGGCATGACAAACTCATTTTTTTAAATTTGGCTTTTATCTCGTTTTGGAAAAGAGCTCTTCATATGCTTCTACGTCGCAATGTCAAAAAAACAGCCGCCGAATTGGGTCGCACTTCACTTTACGTTCTGTTCCTTGCACGTTATGTTCATTTTGCACTAAAGTTCTTAATATAATGAGAAAATACTCTAAGCATTAAGTCAATTTTGCCCCCTGCACAGGAGTATACAGAAACATTTCATACAGACTATTTATTCATATGCATATGTCGTCAATCAGCTGATAAATGAGCCGTGAATGAAGCAGCATCAACTCCAGTTTTCTGCCTCAGCCAATGCAATGCTCCATGTATTTGGATGTATTTGAAATTTCATTTTTCCAATAGTCTTTTTTGAGTGTTGTTTTTTATTTGTATGTTTCCCTTGATTCGTCCATTTTCATCACTGAAAAGATTACATTTGTTTACCTCCATCATTTCACTGCTCGGACTCTAAGTTGTTGCATCCCCAGAGACTCTGTAGCCTTCTGCAGCTTTTTATAGGAAAGGGCAAGAAAAACAAGGTAGTGATAAACTAACCAATAAAAAAGAAGAGTGTCAAGTTCCATGGGTCTGGAAAAAGCCCATTTGAAAAATGTCTAATGGAACCGCAAGCGATGCTGGTATAAATAGCCTGAATTGATGGTGTGTGTTCTGTTTTTTGACTGCTGGAGCTTTAAAAACTCATTAAAACTGGTTGGTACCTTCACCTTGCCTCGAATAATTTCAGATTTTTTTTTCTTGTATTTGAAGATGGACCAAGTTATTCGTACAGCATGTTTAGTTATCCTAAATGTACTTGAGCAAAGGTCTGCGTGAGCACAAATGAACCCTCAAACATCCGCCATGCAAAACCGAATAGAAGAGAGAAATGATGATGGCTTCAAAACAGGCAGCTAAAAGCTTCCCCCCGTGGGCTCTACAAACCACTAATTAACCTGCAGTAGTGTTGCTTTGTCTCATGTAGGAGGGAAACAACTCTCAATTATGGAGTATGAGTCAGCTCAGCAGCTTTCCTGGTAAATCTGAAGCTGGCTACATCCATCACTGGGTATAGTTGGTGTACAAACTGTCATAATTTTACGATAAATCAGCAAATTCACAGGCAACAGTTAATTGCTTGTACTGTCGACAGAGACATGATGATCATTACTTAACTCTTATCACCTTCACTGTGTAAATTAGGCAACTAAACCTCAATACATCTCCATTGTTTTCACCATGCTAATGAGCAATATACAGTTTCACTGAAATTAAAATAGATTGTATGCAAACGTGTGTGTTTGATCATTTTTGCCATGCTAGCAGTGTGCCTCTGAAATATCTTAACAACTATTGGATGGATTGTAATGAAATTTTGTATGTCCACAGTCAAACTGTCTTTTCCTCTCCAGTACAGTATCCTCCGTTTTTTGTCCAAATAGCTGCAAAACCTATGACATCCACATTAGCCTTGTGTTTTGCCAACTGCTAATTAGCAAATGTTAGCATGCTAATATGCTAAACTAAGATGGTGAATATTTTAAACAGTCTAACTGCAAACATCAGCATGTTAGCATGATGATGTTAGCATGTAGTTCAAGCATGGCAAGCGGCAACATCCAGATCAGTCTTTCTAATGTCGAGCAGTCAGATTGTATAGAAGTCTATGAGAAAATGACCCTAATGAGTTTTTGGTCTCAATCTTTAGTTGCAAGTCTTCTTTATAAACCTCAATACATCTCCATTGTTTCCACCAGACTAATGAGCAATATTCAGTTTCACTGAAAATGAAAATAAATTGTATGCAAACGTGTGTGTTTGATCATTTTAGCCATGCTAGCAGTGTGCCTCTGAAATATCGTCTCTCTCCTCTCCAGTACAGTATCCTCTGCTTTTTTTTGTCCAAATAGCTGCAAAACCTATGACATCCACATTAGCCTAGTCTTTTGCAAACTAATTTTTGTGTTGCTAATTAGCAAATGTGAGCATGCTCATATGCTAAACTAAGATGGTGAATATTTTAAACAGTCTACCTGCTCAACATCAGCATGTTAGCATTCTCATTGTTAGCATGATGATGTTAGCATGCAGTTCAAGCGTGGCAAGCGGTAACATCCAGATCAGTCTTTCTAATGTTGAACAGTCAGATTGTATGGAAGTCTATGAGAAAATGACCCTAATGAGTTTTTGGTCTCAATCTTTAGTTGCAAGTCTGCTTTAATAAAGCATGATGTTCATTTTGTAACTGATGGTCCCGTTTAGAGTCAAATAGACGATAAAGCAGGGTATGCTTTAGGGCGGGGCAGCCTTGTGATTTACAAGCCACTACCACTAAGCCAGCTTCACCCTCATCTAAATATGGTCGCCCAAAAAACAAGATGGTGACGGCCAAGATGCCAAACTCAAGGATTGAAAATGGTTGTCTGCCAATGAGTGACATCATCACGTTGACTACATCCCCCTCTTTTATACAGTCTATAATCTCGGTACAGCGTCTTAGTCTTTTTCATACCTGATCTTCTCTTTCTTCTGTCACCATAAAGACACAGGCAGATGATTTCTGTTGGTTTTTCAGAGGTAAAACTCACCTGCAGTAGGCTTTTGTATATGTTGTGATGTTCATGTGGTTTAATTCTTACCTATATCCCAGTTGTCTCGTTTGTTATTTATTCCATTTCTTGCATCTTTGCACGTGGAACTTATTTGTGTTTTGTTATAAACCATGACTCTCCCGCTCGGCTCTTCTTCGTCTGCCATTCATTTAACCTTTTTAATTTCTCTGGAATGAAAAGCACCTCTTGTGGCTTTGTTTAGAAAAGTGTTACATAAATAGGGATGATTATATTAACGGTGATAACAAACAATTTTAGCACTGGCCTAATCATGTGTTGTTGAGAACTGCTGGTGTCTATTTAAAGAACTCCTGTACTGGCATAACTCAGCTCCCCCATGTGATGACGATAAAGACCCCGTGTTGCTGTGGAAACAGAACATCAACCAAGGACACGTGTGGTTGGCCTTCATCAGATGATGCATGTGTGTCTATTTGTTCCTGCTCCCCACCCCGCGTCACCACTGTATCATTTCATTACAACGGAGAACAGTCCGCAGCCAATCATGTTTTTTCAAGGTTTTTTTCTGAGAAGGGAGGCAGAGAAAATAAACAGATGTCCCCTTGAAATACAACATTGTTTTTTGATGTTCTACCATTCAGTTCCTGTTTGCCAGAGCCCCCCCAGTGAGGATTTGGTTTGGAACAAGTTTAGTGGAGGATTCCCTGTGTCTAAAATAAGTAGTTTCGCCCTAGCCGAGCGGTGTGACGCGATGAAAAGTAGTGCTATCCCATGAAACTAAATCAGTAAGTCGGTATTCAGAAATCAATGTGTCATCTGTGGCTTTGAAATCAGCATGCGGCTGTGTGTCTGCCAGTGCGTCTCCCTCCAACAAAAAGGGAAATGGATTTGTGTGAGAGACAGTGAAGTGACTGATTGAATGAGTGAAGGTGCGAAATAGAGTTTGTCCCCGACTTTGCTGCTGTCCATCTCCCTGTCTGTGTGTCGCTAGTGTTGACGTCAGATAAGCTGCAGCACACGCCATCGGTTTGTGCCCTGGGGTTCGTTTGTTTCGCTCCAGCCCTCCCTCCCTCCTGATGTGATCGTGCCTCGAAACAACACCACGTAGTCTGCCTATAGAGGGAATCATGTCTGCCGTTGCATATCTATCCAAACTGCCTCCCATTCTGAACGATCGTCCTTGGCTTTTGTCAGACAGAGAAACTCATTGGAAGTCACATCACGGGGCTTTTCCACAGGCGTTAGCTGGGGAGGGCTCGTGGTGGTGGTGCCGAGCGAGGCGTTGGTGTGCAGCCTATATTATTAGTTGTTTCAGTGTGCTGGGCACATCTGAGGAAAAAAGGAATTAAATTATGCTGCGCTCCATTTTCTGACACACTCCAGTAATTAGGAAAGCATAAGTGGATTAAGCTGTACACAACCTGAGGTTGGGATATGGCTGGGAAATGTATCTTCAATCAGCTGGCTGATTGGTCGATCACTGCTGATGCTGTGAGAGGACAGATCAATAGGAGAAACTAGCCACGGCATGAATCGCCGGCAGAGGTGAGGAGAAGCTTCTGAATCAATATAGCAGTCACTTAGCTGCAGCTTCAGGCCCTCCGCTCTCTGTGTGTGTGTTTGTGTGTGTGTGTCTGTGTGTCTGTGTGTGTGTGTGTGTGTGTGTGTGTGTGTGTGTGTGTGTGTGTGTGTGTGTGTGTGTGTGTGTGTGTGTGTGTGTGTGTGTGTGTGTGTGTGTGTGTGTGTGTGTGTGTGTGTGTGTGTGTGTGTGTGTGTGTGTGTGTGTGTGTGTGTGTGTGTCATATTTAGGAAAACTGTCACTATATCCTGACAGTATTACATGAGACACATAATCTATGAATACCTAATATTACTTTGCCTCCTCCTGCTGCTCCCAATGGTATTTGCAAGATTCCACCACACCTGAAGAAAAATCCAAGATTATTTGACTGCAGTGCAGATTTCATAGAATGTTTTAGAAACATATTTTAGTGCACTGTTTAACTGTAGATGAGAACGCTTGATTGGTTTTAGCTCTTGTGTTTTCACCATGGCAACCGGAGTCACAAACTTGGTCGTGATTGAAATTAGGAGCACTAGGAGGAAGCAGAGGAATATGATTTTTTCACTGATTATCTGTCTTATGGACTACTGGTTTCAGTAGTATGACAAAAAAAATATCATTTTTTTACAAAAGTTACCAAATGCAGCTTAAAAATGAGTGGATTTACACCTGCAGCCAATACAAACGTCATGGCTTGAAAAATGTCTTTGAATAGGACTATAAGAGGCACAATGTGTGAATATAAGTAAATTTAAATATGGAAAATGTAGACCCATATGTATAAAAATATACACGGACAAATGCATGTATATTTAATATAGATGATTGATGCTCCCTTTAAAAAAATAGTAAGCAATGTCATGTGCACCAGAGTCGGATAGAGAGCTGTGTTAGGCACAGGTGCACTGCCGTGTCACTTCAGGTCATTCAAACTTTTTTTTCAGTAAACGTTGAACTGAATTAATGTCACTTGTGAACGTCAAATCTGTTGACATTCATGTCAAACTGAACTTACTCTGAGGCTGTCTGCAGGTCTTTAAAAAGTATTAAAAATGTCTTAAATTCTATTTATTGAATATAAATCTTAAATTTGAATGTGTGAGGTCTTAACTGCAACACACATTTTTATCTGTTATTGGTATGGTATTCAGATGTCTTATATTAAGTTAAAAATGATCTATCTTTTCTCTTTCTGTGTGTCGGTGTCGGTGTGTGTGTCGGTGTGTCGGTGTTTGTGAGTGTCGGTGTGTGTGTGTCTGTGTGTTGGTGTAACAGATTGAAGTCTCTTTCTAGCAGCAAACTGGTCTGCTTGACCAGCAGATGGCAGCATGGCTACTTCACTCCACAGGAGCTGCCAGAGCTCCTTTTCTGCTGTGTCAGTGAACACACCACAGTCACCTTAAACGTCCTCTTATTGATCTTTTTAATGATGAATTCTGAGGTTTCCGATTTTCATCTTGAAGAGAACAAATTTGTAAAACAGATAAACATCATCATTGCTGTTGTCGTCTAGTGTTTTGTGAGCTCCTACAAATGAAGCATCGTGAGATTCAGGACAATTAAATCCATCAATCAAGCTATCACTCCAAAGAACATATTGATATGCACGGGATAAACATCTGGAGATATACCATCCTCTTTGCAACAGAGCCCACTAGCCATTAATACTGGATACTGACTGAATTCATATCATCGAACTGTGATGTAGCAGCGTAAAGATACTGCACACAGGTTTTGATCACTGATTTCTGCTGCTGAATTTTCTGATTTCAGCCTGCTGCTTGTCGACGGTGTTTTTCGTGCTTCAGTGGAGCGTGAGAAGAACACGCATTCCCCTCATTGGAGGAGCTCGCTCACAAGCTCAACCTCAATCCCACACACACATATACACACCACGCACACCAGAAGTCAGTGCGGTGTCAGACTCAGACAGAATTGCACAGTGAGAGCAGTTTGTTGCTCCTTGCGCTCGACAAACACACTTTGTTGTTTGGCCAGTGTTTCATGTTATAATCCGCCTCAGGCTGTAATGACTCTGTGATAAGCAGGAGTAACTTGGGTAAACAGTATGGATTGCCCTGTGGAGGCAATTTAGACACTGCAGTGTCTCTCTTCCCCCAACTGTTGCCAAGCCAATTAATGTTGTGGTTGAAAGTTTGAATCCCAAGACTGAATGATTCGGAATGAATAACAATGCTCTCTTATAGGTGGAGTTCTGTAACCTCTAAACTGCTCCACAGGGTCTGGGCAGTGGTCAACACTAGGCTTGGGCGATATTATCGTTAAACACGATATTGGTTGGCCATGATAATGGTCCCTACTTGTCCACGATAACCGAACAAGGCCTAATTATGCAATGCCAGGTATGAATTTTGTGCTCACTCTCTCTCTTTATATTCAGTCTACAGCAACGCACCACCGTGACCCATGAAAGAGGCTGTCTGTGTTTAGTTTGAGTGTCTGTTTTAGCTGCAGGACAAACTGAGAGCGCTTTCACACAGGCCTTATTTAGTTCGGTCATTTGCTACGGTTCGTTTGTGTAGGTGGGAATGCAACGATTGTACTAAGTGAACCGAGACCTAGAAGAGCTGGTCTCGTCCACTTCCAAACAAACTCTGGTGCGGTTTCATTTGTGGTGAGAATGTGATCGGACCTGGGTCTGCACTAACTGCAGAAAGCACTGCACATTTTTGGACCAACCCAGCTCCTGAAGGCAGCTACGTGATTTACGTAATGATTAAGTACCTCCCAGTACAACAACAACAACAACAACACACTATGTAATAACCAAGGACCAACGCCAAAATCACCCCCTGCAGTTGTCTCGCCATTGTGACATTACTTGTGATGCGTGCGTTGTCTGCTGTTACTCTGTTTACATTCTCAGAGTTCAACTTTCTGACCAACCAGAGAGCAGTTCAGGATCTACTTATTGCACCTGCCCCAGACCAATGAAGAATGAGTCCCAAACCTTTATTGAGCCAAAGTTCAGCTACATTTTGGTTCACTACAGCACATCATCAACTGATTTGGACCAGATCAAATAAACAGGTGTGAAAGTGAACCAGACCTGGTTGAAGACAACCCAGAAACTATTCATTTTTGCATCAAGTGCACTCTAGGGAAGTGAACTAGAAACTGACTATCAGTTGTGAAAGCGCCTTAAAAGTAAGTTGAACAGGTGGGTGAAGATCATGTTGTTGTTGGGGCGTCTTAAAGGGGTAGGTGCCAGACAGAGGTGATGATGATATTTCTTGAAGTCTACTCAGACAGACAATATGAGAAAAAGGAGTTTTTGAACATTAAAGCACTTAAACATGATCTAGTGAAAAGCCAAAATACAAAATGAGCACAGTACTGTAAATCCTTTTTAAAAGACAAGGATCATAAGACATGTACTGTCAAAAACCATTCCAGTGCAAGTGAAATACACATCTGCTAACACCTGATATCTGTCTCCTCACCTCATGTGCCCTCCTATTAAAAGTTCTTCCAGTGGAATA